>NC_050097.1:25113094-25738094 GCF_902167145.1 Zea mays
TTAGGGCGCTAGCTCTCCTCCGCTAGACACGTAGCACTCTGCTACACCCCCCATTGTACACCTGGATCCTCTCCTTGCGCCTATAGAAGGAAGGACCAGGGCCCTCTTAGAGGGGGTTGGCCGCACGGGGACAAGGACGAGACGGGCGCTCGCGTGAGGCCGCTCGCTCCCTCCCCCGTGTGGACGGTTGTAACCCCCTACTGCAAGCGCACCCGACCTGGGCGCGGGACGAACACGAAGGCCGCGGGATTTCCACCTCTCTCACGCCCATCTCCGGCCACCTCACTTCCCCCCTTCGCGCTCGGCCTCGCGTCGACCCATCTGGGCTGGGGCACGCGGCGACACTTCACTCGTCGGCTCAGGGACCCCCCGGTCTCGAAACGCCGACAGTTGGCGCGCCAGGTAGGGGCCTGCTGCGTGTTGACGAACAGCTTCCCGTCAAGCTCCAGATGGGTAGTCTCCAGCAACCTCTCCGGCCCGGGACGGTGCTCCGTTTCGGGAGCCTTGAGTTCATGTCCCTCGACGGCAGCTACGACATGATACTCTTTCCACCGCCGGGCGACAGCGACAATGGCGGCCGACAGTCCGCCCGCCGACGGCGGGATCGACGACGTCTTCCCCGCGTGGTAGAAGAACAACCTTCGAGCTCGCCCCGTCCTCTTCCCTGTCGACAGAGGAGGAGGAGGCGGGGCAACCAAGGCCAAGCAGGAGGAGGCGCCTCGTCGGCTGTCGAGCGAGTCGACAACGCCAGCACTCCAACGGGGGGGGGGGCGCCGGGCATCGGCCTCGCGCTTGAGACGAAGACGAGCGTTGTCTCCCCGCGACACGTCAATCCCGAGCAAACGGACGACGCCAGCACGCTCGCGAAAGGCTTGCTGGGTGTCACCCTCGTACCTGAGACGACGGTGCAGTCAGTCCCCGACGTGACCTCATCACCGCCCGTCGACCAAGAGGTACCGACCGATTCCCATCCCACGCCTTTCGGATTTAGCCTCGACCCGCCTAGCGGCTCCGCTTTGGCGGACGCTTTTGTAGAGGCGAACCCGAACCCTCTGGGGTCTCGTATGCGGTCTTGGGACCAGCTGACGGACGTCTCGACCTACGGACCCTCTGGGTCCGAGGAAGACGACGAGCCCAACTTCTGTTGGGATTTCTCCGGACTTGGCGACCCCAGTGCCATGCGGGACTTCATGATCGGATGCGACTACTGCCTTTCCGACTGTTCCGACAGTAGCCGCAGCCTCGGCGACGAGGACTGCGGCCCGAGCCGCGAATGTTTCCACGTCGATCTAGGGGGTCCCTCTGAAGGCAACCATCTCGGCATGCCGGAGGACGGTGATCTCCCTAGGCCGGTGCCTCGCGTTGACATCCCGCGGGAGCTAGCTGTGGTCCCCGTTCCGGCGGGGGGTCACGACCCACAACTCGAGCAAATCCGCGGGGTGCAGGCCAGGCTCGACGAGGGAGCAGGAGCGCTTGAGCCAATCCGCCGGGACGTCGGGCAGGCATGGGCGGGCCAACCTCCGGCCGGAGAAATGCGTCATCTACCCCAGGGCTTCCAGCACCGCATCGCCGACGATGTCAGGGTCAGGCCGCCACCCGCATCCAGTGGGGTCGGCCAGAACCTGGCTGCAGCAGCAATGCTCCTCCGCGCGATGCCAGAGCCATCAACCACCGAGGGCGGCGAATCCAGGGAGAGCTCAAGGATCTCCTGGAAGGCGCCGCAGTCCGGCGGGCCGAGAGCTCCGCCTCCCGAAGGCAGGGGTACCCCTCGGAACATCATGTCGCGACTTCCCGATTCATGCGGGAAGCCTCGGTCTACACCGGGTGCACGCGCAACACAGCGCCTGTGGCCCCGGGTCGCCTCGGCAACGAGCACCATCACCGCGATCGTCGGGCCCACCTCGACGAGAGGGTGCGCCGAGGCTACCACCCCAGGCGTGGGGGACGCTACGACAGCGGGGAGGATCAGAGTCCCTCGCCCGAACCACCCAGTCCGCAGGCCTTCAGCCGGGCCATACGACGGGTGCCACACCCGGTTTCAGAAGGCAAACCGAATGCGAACCATGTACGTGCCAGGATCAGTTATTCACGTACACAGCAGTTACATAACATGGACATCATCACACAGTGCTCAAAATAGTATTAAGAAGGGAAATAGTCGATTACATCATACGTCTGAGACGTCCATATAGTCCTTACAATAAATCAAAGTGCGGAAAAGAAACGTAGATAAACGCGGCCTTCACAGGCAGCCGACTGGGGGTTGCCGCTAACCCACTCCTAGAACTCGTCGTAGTCTTGGAACTCCTGGAAGTCTCCTTCCACAGCTTCATCTTCGCCTGAGCAGTGGTTGCAATGCTGACAACCTGGGGGGGGGGGGGTTTGGTGTGTAGAGCAAGGGTGAGTACACATCAACATACTCAGCAAGTATCCTGTTTGGCTGTAGTGGACTAGCTTTATGTGGGGATAAGTCAAGCAGTTGCTTTTAGTTGGTCAGATTATTACTTACTAGTAGAAAGCCAAGTTTTAGCATTAACCCAAGTTATTAACCCGATGTACCCTTTCCAAACGGAAAGAATACCACTTACCAGCACCATAGTCATAACCAAAACCATCGATCTCATAACCACCTGTACCAAAGTATCTCTAATCAAGTACCACTAATCACTGGAGCTCCCTTGGCCGCTCATAACCGTGAGCACGGCTGATATATCAGTTTTCAAACACTCTGCAGAGGTTGTGCACTTTACCCACAAGCCGTGATTCCCATTCTGCCCGGAGATCATGACTCTCCATTGATCACTACCAAGGTGACCCAGCAGGGCATCACTACGTAGCCTTTACAAAGATTCCCCGGGGCTGTAGCCACCCGTTAGGTTTCCTAAATGTACCGCACTCCTCCCCAAGGGACAAATCAACCTTGGCAGAGCGAGCCGCATACACCGAGCCCCATTGACGGCACGACGGCTAAGTGAACTACACCCCGGATCCTCTAATTATTCAGCTAAGGGCACCCCATTCTACCCTCATGGTTGCACTGTTTTCCCGGGCGGTCATCCATAGAACAGGTCCTTACGGAGAGGCACTCGAGAAACCGCTCGAGCCCCCTTGAAGGTCACAAGTACAACATCATAATCAGATTATTATTTACTAATAGAAAGCCAAGTTTTAGCATTAACCCAAGTTATTAACCCGATGTACCCTTTCCAAACGGAAAGAATACCACTTACCAGCACCATAGTCATAACCAAAACCATCAATCTCATTGCCACCTGTAAACCAAAAGGTCTCTTATCAAGTACCACTAATCACTGGAGCTCCCTTGGCCGCTCATAACCGCGAGCACGACTGATATATCAGTTTTCAAACACTCTGCAGAGGTTGTGCACTTTACCCACAAGTCGTGATTCCCTCTTGCCTCGGGCCGATCAAACCCTTAAACACTACCAAGGTGAATAGGCAGGGTTTCACTACGTAGCCTTTACAAAGATTCCTCGGGGCTGTAGCCGCCCGTTAGGTTTCCTAAATGCACCGCACTCCTCCCCAAGGGGCGAACCCAAACTTGGCAGAGCGAGCCGCATACACCGAGCCCCATTGACGGCACGACGGCTAAGCGAACTACACCCCGGTTCCTCTAATTATTCAGCTAAGGGCACCCCATTCCACCCTCATGGTTGCACTGTTTTCCCGGGCGGTCATCCATAGAACAGGTCCTTACGGAGAGGCACTCGAGAAACCGCTCGAGCCCCCTTAAAGCCACAAGTACAACATCATAATAAGAGAAGGGAAAACAGTGTATCATAGATAATCTCATCATGTTCATTGATTAGAGTTAAGCAATAGCATAAAGCTAACAATAATAATCCAACCCAAATAGGTAAACAAGGACATGGATAACAAAAGCTAGTCAATCCTTAGGTATAAAGGTGTAATGCGGGAGGTGAATTAAGTAATGAATAGGACAGAGATAGGTCAAAGGACACTTGCCTCCACCAACCGACTGCTGCTCAGGGGCTTCTCCTGTGAGTTCCTCGGGCTCTTCGACCGGATCGTTCTCTATGCGAGCGCAAACATACATACATTCATCCATTCAAATTGGGAAACAAACAGTACATCATACAAGGGAACAAATAAAGTGACCATGCATCAAGTATGACATTCGATATCGCATTCATTATGGTTAGAAAGAAACGGGAAAAGGTCTCGCGAGGGGGGGTTAAAGCTTATGCACTAATGATTAGTTACATTTGGTTCTAACAAAAGAATTTAGTTATATGCACTAATGGAAACCTAGTCATTTTTAGTTGACCAACATTGAACTGGATAAACAATTAATTATATGAACTAACTAGTGTAATAGAATTCTAAATTAAGTTTCCTACTTCAATAATCATGATCAATGATTAACCTGCCTAAAATAAAATATATAACAGTAATGAAAGAAAATAAAATAAAATAAAATAAATAAAAAAAGGGGGCGGTTGAACCGGCCCAGGGGCGGTTGAACCGGCCAGGGGGCGGTTGAACCGGCCTGGACAGGGGCGGGGGCGGCCGAGCTGGCGGGGGGGTAGGCGGCCGAACTGGCGGGGCGCAGGGGCAGGGGGCGGCCGAGCCGGCCAGGGGGCGGGGCAGGGCGCGCAGGGGCGGCGGCGGCCGAGCCGGCCATGGGCGGCCGAGCTGGGCGGCGGGCGGCCGGACCGGGGCGCAGGGGCGGCCGAGCGGCGGGGCCGAGCCGGGTAGGGGGAAGGGGAGGGGGGATGGGGGAGGGAGGAGAGGGGGAGGGGTACCTCACCGGGGACGGGGACGGGGCGGCCGAGCTGCAGGGGGCGGCGGCTGGGGTGGGGAAGAGGGAGAATGAGAGGGAGGGAGAGGGATTGGGGGAATTGGGGGGGAAAAGGGAGGGGCGGCTGGGCCAATGGGCCCAAAGGGGGGCGCGGGGGGGCGGCTGGGCCGGCCGGGGCGGCCCACGGCGCGGGCGCGGGAGGGAGAAAAAGGGAGAAGAGAGAGAAAGAAAAAGAAAAAGAAAAAGAAAGAAAAGATTTTTTTCTCCTTTTCGAAATCCGATCTTTCTAGATGAATGCACTTACATCTCTAAGCAATCAAAGAATTCATAGTTCGGCATGGTGCATCAAACAACATAAAGTACTTTGGGGTTTTTCTTTACACGGGAAATCCAAGCCGAACTCCGCTATAACTTTGGAAAGATCAAGGTTTAGCGAGGGAACGAGAAAAGAAAAGGGTAACGCCTGAATTTGGTAAGAGAAAAGAAGAAAAAATTCTACCCCCAAATTCAGGGCGTTACAAACCTATCCCCCTTAAAAGAATCTCGCCCTCGAGATTCAGGGTTGGCTAGCAAAGAGCTCAGGGTATTTAGCCATCAGATCATCTTCACGCTCCCAGGTTGCTTCTTCCTCAGAGTGATGATTCCATTTGACCTTGCACATTCGGATGGTCTTCCTTCGGGTGAATCTGTCTGCAACCTCAAGGATTTGCACTGGCTTCTCAACGTAGGTCAAGTCCTCTTGGACCTCAAGATCTTCCACTGGCAACTGCTCTTCTGGCACACACAAGCACTTCTTCAACTGAGACACATGAAAGACATCGTGCACAACAGACAAATTCTCTGGCAAACTGAGCTGATAGGCCACTTCTCCACGTCTTGCAAGAATCTGATACGGACCAATGTAGCGGGGTGCTAGCTTGCCTCTCACTCTGAATCTTCTGACTCCTCTGATCGGTGACACCTTCAGATAGACAAAGTTTCCGACTTCGAAACTCAGCTCTCTTCTTCTTGTGTCTGCATAGCTTCGCTGCCTCGATTGCGCTATCTTTAGATTCTCTCGGACCATCTTGATGTTCTCTTCGGCTTCAAGCAGAATGTCTGGCCCAAACACTTGCTTCTCTTCAGGCTGATCCCATTGCAACGGAGTTCTACAACTCCTTCCATAGAGCGCCTGAAATGGTGACATCTTCAAACTGGCCTGGTAACTGTTGTTATAGGAAAACTCTGCATAAGGCAATCTCTTGTCCCATCCGGACTGATCTTGCAACGCACAGGCTCTCAACATGTCTTCAAGAATTTGATTGGTCCTTTCGGTCTGGCCATCTGTCTGCGGGTGATAAGCTGAACTGAAATTCAGATGGGTGCCCAAAGCTTCATGCAACTGCTGCCAGAAATGAGAGGTGAACTGCGTTCCTCTGTCTGACACTATCTTCTTTGGCACACCATGAAGACAAACGATCCGAGACATATACAGTTCTGCCAACACTGCACTGTTGTAGTTGGTCTTGACAGGTATGAAGTGGGCTGACCTGGTTAAGCGGTCCACTACTACCCAGATGGAATCGTAGCCGGCTCGAGTGCGAGGCAATCCGACTATGAAATCCATACCAATTTCATCCCATTTCCACTGAGGGATCTGCAATGGTTGCAACAATCCAGCAGGTCTCTGGTGCTCTGCCTTAATTCTTCGACAACTATCGCACATAGCCACATGCTCTGCGATTTCCCTTTTCATTCCGTACCACCAGAATTTCTTCTTCAGATCCTGATACATCTTCTCACTGCCAGGGTGAATCGAATAAGCTGTCTCATGAGCTTCCTTGAGAATCAACTCCCGAATAGACTGGACATTGGGAACACATAAGCGGTCTTTGAACCATATCACGCCTTCTGCATCTTCTCGAAAGTCTTTGCCTCTGCCATCTAGAATCAGTCGCCGGATCTCATTGATTTTCTCATCATTCTTCTGCGCTTCTTTGATTTCGCGCTCTAAGGTAGGCTCCAACTCAACTGTGACTCCTCGCGAATTATTCAGAAATCCGAGACTCAACCTGTCAAACTCCTTGGCCAACTCATAAGGCATCGGACGAGCAACCATCAGATTGACTTGACTCTTTCTGCTCAAAGCATCTGCCACTACGTTTGCTTTGCCTGGATGGTAATGAATCTCCAACTCGTAGTCTTTGATCAACTCTAACCATCTTCGTTGCCTCATGTTCAACTCTGACTGAGTAAATATGTACTTCAGACTCTTGTGATCTGTGTAAACATCGCATTTCTGTCCATACAGATAGTGCCTCCATGACTTCAGTGCATGAACCACTGCTGCCAACTCCAGGTCATGGATTGGGTAGTTCTTCTCATGAACCTTCAACTGTCGGGACGAGTAAGCCACAACTCTTCCCTCTTGCATCAACACACATCCCAAACCTGTGTAACAAGCATCGCAATACACAGAGAAGGGCTTGTGCACATCAGGCAAGACTAGGACAGGCGCTGTAGTCAACTTCTCTTTCAGCGCTTCAAAGGCCTCTTGGCATTTCTGGGTCCACTTGAACTCAACTTTGTTGCCTAGCAACGCTGTCATTGGTTTCGCAATCTTCGAAAACCCTTCAATGAATCGCCGATAATATCCGGCCATTCCAATGAAGCTCTTGATTCCTCGAGCATCTGTTGGCGCTTTCCAGTTCAGAATATCTGCCACTTTCTTCGGATCCACAGCCAATCCTTCTTTGTTGATTATGTGACCCAAGAACAGGACTTCACTGATCCAGAACTCACACTTGCTCAACTTTGCATACAACTGGTGCTCTCGCAATCTCTGCAATACCATCTTCAAATGATCCGCGTGCTCTTCTTCGCTTTGAGAATAAACCAGAATGTCATCAATGAATACCACCACAAACTTATCAAGGTAATCCATGAATACACTGTTCATCAAGTTCATGAAGAACGCTGGTGCATTGGTCAAACCAAAAGACATCATAGTGAACTCATACAAACCATACTTGGAAATGAAGGCCGTCTTCGGAATGTCCGAAGGTCGGATCCTGAGCTGATGATAACCTGACCTCAGATCAATCTTGGAGAACACACAGGCTCCTCTCAACTGGTCGAACAGATCTTCAATCCTGGGCAAAGGATACTTGTTCTTGATCGTGACCTCATTCAAAGCTCGGTAATCGATACACATCCTCTTGGTGCCATCTTTCTTCTCCACAAATAAGACAGGGGCGGCCCAAGGCGAGGTGCTTGGCCGAATGTAACCTTTCTCTGACAGCTCATCAATCTGCTTCTTAAGTTCAACCAACTCTGGTCCAGATATTCTGTAAGCTCTCTTGAAGATAGGGGCGGTTCCAGGAAGAAGCTCTATAGCAAACTCAACTTTCTGCTCGGGTGGCATACCCGGTAAGTCCTTTGCAAACACATCTGGGAACTCGGACACAACCTTGATACTCTCGATTGGGTCTGCTTCACTGCTATCAACAGCTATCTGATAACAACTTCCTTTCTTTGGCTCAGGCGGGACTAACTCGGTCACCACTTCCTCTCCTAGTGGGGACACCAACTTGATGGTCCTTTTATCACAACTGATAACTGCCTGATACTTATCTAGCCAATTCATCCCTAGGATGACATCTATTCCCTGAGTACCCATTACTATAAGGTTGGCGGGAAACGCTATCCCCCTTATTTTCACACTTATATTCAAACAAATGCCATCGGCTCGAATTCTACCACCGGCTGAGTCAATTTGAATGGGGGTTGACATGGTAGTACTTGGAAGATTATGTGCTTCTACCCATGATGCAGTAATGAAAGAATGCGTTGCTCCAGTATCAAATAACACTTCTGCAATATGGGAGTCGACTGGGAACATACCTACTATCATGCCGGGGGTCTCCTGAACTGCTTCAGCCTCCAAGTGATTCAGCCTTCCATGATTATAGCGCGGCTGAGAGCGATTGCCTGCTCCAGGCTGAGGCACATTCTGCTTTGCTGGGGCATTGGGGCCTGACTGCTGCTGGGCTGCCTTCTTCGGACATTGCATCACCCAGTGGCCTTGCTCTCCACAGTGGAAACATGCCCTGTTTCCAACCTGAGCTGGTGTTGCCTGACTGTTCTGCTGGGCTGCTGGGGCAGGAAGACGAGGTGCCTGCTGATTCTGCCTCTGAAACTGACCTCCTGACTGATTGCTCTGACGGTTCTGGTACTGAGGCTGAGGATACTGCCTTTGGAACTGCTGATGCTGCTGAGGTGGACGCTGATTCTGCCTGAACTGCTGAGGTTGACTGCCTGAGAAACGAGGACGATTGCTGCTTCCAGGCTGGGGTCCACTGATCTTGCGCTTACGATCCTCCATCTCCTTACGCTTCCTCTCTGTCATGATTGCTCTGTCAATCAGGTGCTGGAATGTCGGGAAGGTGTGATTCATCAGCTGGTAATGCAGAGGGTCAACCAAGCCTCTCAGGAAACGGTACTGTCGCTTGGCGTCGGTGTTGACATCTTCAGGAGCATAACGAGACAGCTGCAGAAATCTGTCTCGGTATTCACTGACAGACAATGGCCCTTGCTTGAGAGCCAGGAACTCCTCCTTCTTTACTGTCATCAGACCTGCAGGGACATGGTACTGACGAAAGCTACCTCTAAACTCTTCCCAGGTGATGGTGTCAGGGTGGGCATGGGTGGCGAGGTAAGACTCCCACCATGACTGGGCTGCTCCTCTCAACAGACGGGGACCATACAGGACTTTCTCCCTGTCATCGCACTGAGCGGTATGCAACTCGCGCTCCACAGTGCGCAGCCAGTCTTCAGCATCCATGGGGTCAGAAGAATGAGCGAACGTTGGTGGATGACCTCTCATGAATTCAGCACGCTTGTCCCTAGGCATCTGAGGCTGAGGCTGAGGTGGGGCCTGCTGCTGTTGTTGCTGCTGCTGCTGAATGGCGGCCAAAGTCTGACCGATGGCTTGAACTGTCTGAGTCTGCATCAGAAACATCTGCTCGATGGACATCGGGGGCGGGGGCGGCAGGTGCTGCTGCTGGGGCACCTCATCCTGCGGAGCGGCTCGCTCCTGCTGAGCACGCCTTCCTCCTCTGCGCCTGTTCTCTGACATCTGCAGAATGCAACCACACATCAGAACTGATCTGGCAAGTCTTGCAGCATAAGAAAAGAGTATAGAGTTCTTCAACAGCACTGAACAGATGAGCATCTTCACTGATCCCCAACACAGACCACACAGCTTCTCAGATAAAGAGGAAAGTGGAATAAAAGGTTTCCCAACTATATAACTAACTTTATTAACATAATAGGTAAACCAAAATGCAGAGGATACCTACATTCTGGTGACAGTCATTACAAAGATCCAAACCAAACATAGTTCATCAGGACAAACATAGGTGCACAGGGTATAGCAAACTACCCTGTCTAACTAAGACTAACTAAGAGCGAGACTAACGCTAAGACTGAAGCTTCTATGTATGTATTTTGTATTAATTACAAGATCCAACTCTAACGATCTATGGTTCTAGAGTTATCTTGGTCTTGCAGTCGGGATTGCCATAAGACTGGGATCCACGCCGAGGTGAGTGGTACAGGTGCTGAGTCCCGACGGGAGCGGGGGAACCATCCTCCAGGTGACGACGTTCTGCGCGCTCAGCCCGCAGCAGGGCGATCTCAGCACGAGCCCTACTCAGCTCGTCTAATGCATGGTCCAGCTCCGTGTTTAGCACGGCGGCTAGGTTGACTGTGCTGCTCAACCTAGGATTGCCCTCACCGACAGGTGAGACAACCACGCCTCCTGTGCTGCCAGATGGACGGCGGGGGTAATACTTTAGGTCAAGATCGTCAGCTGCCCCACCGAAAACCGAGCAGTAGTGCGAAAGCGCACGTCGTGCAGCATCTTGCATGGCTGCCTCAGCTGAGTCCCGTTCAGAGATAGAATAGTGCTCTGAGCAGGCCTCTGCACCCTGAAGACTGTTCTCCGGACGGCGCACCAAGCAAGTCGCCTCCCAGCGGTCCGGGTAGACCCCGCGACTATGCTGGTAGACTACACAGCGATACTCGACGGACCAAGTATGCCGGTCAAATGCCCGACGTAGCAGGGTGTCGAGCGCATCGTGGAAGTGACACCCGCGAGCAGCGTCGCGAGTGATGGATCGAGCGAACCATCCTTCCAGCTCAGGGTTAGCAGAGAAGTCGGTGTCGTGGCTCGAGCTGTCGTCGCCACCTCCGTCGTCTGGGTCTCCTCCAGCAGCTACTCCAGAGGCTGGGACGCCCAGTGGTGGTGCAGGGGGCGCCTCCAGGGGAAGCACGGGGGAGCAGCTCCTCACAGACTCTATCTCCTGTTGGAGCGAGAAGGAAGAGCCCTGCTGCTCCTGTCGTCGACGTTCCTACTCCTCATGCAGGCGGTGGTGCAGTCTCTCCAAGTGGCTGGACTGTCCGGCCACGGGACGATGAAGCGGACGCTCAGCAAGGCGGGAGGGTAAGAAGGGGATGACTGACTTTCGTGCAGTGTGTCTAAGTCGAGCCATCTACAGAAGACATCGCAAGCAAAAGGGTAAGAACAGAATTAATATGACCAGCAAATAATGAATCATAAGTAAATGAAGGATTAGAATAAAACATGATTTTCAGCAAGGTATAATATATATAGTAGAACATAGGTTTGGTCGGTATGACCAACTTTTGAAGGGATATCAAAGTCAAGGCAGAGACAGAGGTCCATAGTCCTTAGAACGACCATTCTACTCTAGGTTAGCGGTCCTACAGTCAGCACGGCTCTGATACCACTTATGTCACACCCGGTTTCAGAAGGCAAACCGAATGCGAACCATGTACGTGCCAGGATCAGTTATTCACGTACACAGCAGTTACATAACATGGACATCATCACACAGTGCTCAAAATAGTATTAAGAAGGGAAATAGTCGATTACATCATACGTCTGAGACGTCCATATAGTCCTTACAATAAATCAAAGTGCGGAAAAGAAACGTAGATAAACGCGGCCTTCACAGGCAGCCGACTGGGGGTTGCCGCTAACCCACTCCTAGAACTCGTCGTAGTCTTGGAACTCCTGGAAGTCTCCTTCCACAGCTTCATCTTCGCCTGAGCAGTGGTTGCAATGCTGACAACCTGGGGGGGGTTTGGTGTGTAGAGCAAGGGTGAGTACACATCAACATACTCAGCAAGTATCCTGTTTGGCTGTAGTGGACTAGCTTTATGTGGGGATAAGTCAAGCAGTTGCTTTTAGTTGGTCAGATTATTATTTACTAATAGAAAGCCAAGTTTTAGCATTAACCCAAGTTATTAACCCGATGTACCCTTTCCAAACGGAAAGAATACCACTTACCAGCACCATAGTCATAACCAAAACCATCAATCTCATTGCCACCTGTAAACCAAAAGGTCTCTTATCAAGTACCACTAATCACTGGAGCTCCCTTGGCCGCTCATAACCGCGAGCACGGCTGATATATCAGTTTTCAAACACTCTGCAGAGGTTGTGCACTTTACCCACAAGCCGTGATTCCCTCTTGCCTCGGGCCGATCAAACCCTTAAACACTACCAAGGTGAATAGGCAGGGTTTCACTACGTAGCCTTTACAAAGATTCCTCGGGGCTGTAGCCACCCGTTAGGTTTCCTAAATGCACCGCACTCCTCCCCAAGGGGCGAACCCAAACTTGGCAGAGCGAGCCGCATACACCGAGCCCCATTGACGGCACGACGGCTAAGCGAACTACACCCCGGTTCCTCTAATTATTCAGCTAAGGGCACCCCATTCCACCCTCATGGTTGCACTGTTTTCCCGGGCGGTCATCCATAGAACAGGTCCTTACGGAGAGGCACTCGAGAAACCGCTCGAGCCCCCTTAAAGCCACAAGTACAACATCATAATAAGAGAAGGGAAAACAGCGTATCATAGATAATCTCATCATGTTCATTGATTAGAGTTAAGCAATAGCATAAAGCTAACAATAATAATCCAACCCAAATAGGTAAACAAGGACATGGATAACAAAAGCTAGTCAATCCTTAGGTATAAAGGTGTAATGCGGGAGGTGAATTAAGTAATGAATAGGACAGAGATAGGTCAAAGGACACTTGCCTCCACCAACCGACTGCTGCTCAGGGGCTTCTCCTGTGAGTTCCTCGGGCTCTTCGACCGGATCGTTCTCTATGCGAGCGCAAACATACATACATTCATCCATTCAAATTGGGAAACAAACAGTACATCATACAAGGGAACAAATAAAGTGACCATGCATCAAGTATGACATTCGATATCGCATTCATTATGGTTAGAAAGAAACGGGAAAAGGTCTCGCGAGGGGGGGTTAAACTTATGCACTAATGATTAGTTACATTTGGTTCTAACAAAATAATTTAGTTATATGCACTAATGGAAACCTAGTCATTTTTAGTTGATCAACATTGAACTGGATAAACAATTAATTATATGAACTAACTAGCGTAACGAAATTCTAAATTAAGTTTCCTACTTCAATAATCATGATCAATGATTAACCTGCCTAAAATAAAATATATAACAGTAATGAAAGAAAATAAAATAAAATAAAATAAATAAAAAAGGGGGGCGGTTGAACCGGCCCAGGGGCGGTTGAACCGGCCAGGGGGCGGTTGAACCGGCCTGGACAGGGGCGGGGGCGGCCGAGCTGGCGGCGGGCGGCCGAGCTGGCGGGGGGGCAGGCGGCCGAACTGGCGGGGCGCAGGGGCAGGGGGCGGCCGAGCCGGCCAGGGGGCGGGGCAGGGCGCGCAGGGGCGGCGGCGGCCGAGCCGGCCATGGGCGGCCGAGCTGGGCGGCGGGCGGCCGGACCGGGGCGCAGGGGCGGCCGAGCAGCGGGGCCGAGCCGGGTAGGGGGAAGGGGAGGGGGGGATGGGGGAGGGAGGAGAGGGGGAGGGGGACCTCACCGGGGACGGGGACGGGGCGGCCGAGCTGCAGGGGGCGGCCGAGCTGCAGGGGGCGGCGGCTGGGGTGGGGAAGAGGGAGAATGAGAGGGAGGGAGAGGGATTGGGGGAATTGGGGGGGGAAGGGAGGGGGCGGCTGGGCAATGGGCCCAAAGGGGGGCGCGGAGGGGGGCGGCTGGGCCGGCCGGGGCGGCCCACGGCGCGGGCGCGGGAGGGAGGAAAAGGGAGAAGAGAGAGAAAGAAAAAGAAAAAGAAAGAAAAGGTTTTTTTTCTCCTTTTCGAAATCCGATCTTTCTAGATGAATGCACTTACATCTCTAAGCAATCAAAGAATGCATAGTTCAGCATGGTGCATCAAACAACATAAAGTACTTTGGGGTTTTTCTTTACACGGGAAATCCAAGCCGAACTCCGCTATAACTTTGGAAAGATCAAGGTTTAGCGAGGGAACGAGAAAAGAAAAGGGTAACGCCTGAATTTGGTAAGAGAAAAGAAGAAAAAATTCTACCCCCAAATTCAGGGCGTTACAACGGGCGCCGTTCCCGACCCGGTTCCGACCCCCGACTACTATCACAAAGTACTCGGGGGAGACGAGACCGGAACTGTGGCTCGCGGACTACCGTCTGGCCTGCCAACTGGGTGGAACGGACGATGACAACCTCATCATCCGCAACCTCCCCCTGTTCCTCTCCGACACCGCTCGCGCCTGGTTGGAGCACCTGCCTCCGGGGCAGATCTCCAACTGGGACGACCTAGTCCAAGCTGTCGCCGGCAATTTCCAGGGCACGTACGTGCGCCTCGGGAATTCCTGGGACCTCCGAAGCTGCCGACAGCAGCCAGGAGAGTCTCTCCAGGACTACATCCGGCGATTCTCGAAGCAGCGCACCGAGCTGCCCAACATCACCGACTCGGATGTCATTGGCGCGTTCCTCGCCGGCACCACCTGCCACGACCTGGTGAGCAAGCTGGGTCGCAAGACCTCCACCAGGGCGAGCGAGCTGATGGACATCGCCACCAAGTTCGCCTCCGGCCAGGAGGCGGTCGAGGCTATCTTCCGGAAGGACAAGCAGCCCCAGGGCCGCCCATCGGAAGATGCCCCCGAGGCGTCAGCTCAGCGCGGCACCAGGAAGAAGGGCAAGAAGAAGTCGCAAGCGAAACGCGACGCCGCCGACGCGGACCTTGTCGCCGCCGCCGAGTACAAGAACCCTTGGAAACCCCCCGGAGGTCCCAACCTCTTCGACAAGATGCTCAAGGAGCCGTGCCCCTATCACCAGGGGCCCGTCAAGCACACCCTTGAGGAGTGCGTCATGCTTCGGCGCCACTTCCACAGGGCCGGGCCACCCGCGGAGGGTGGCAGGGCCCGCGACGACGACAAGAAGGAAGATCACCAGGCAGGAGAGTTCCCCGAGGTCCGCGACTGCTTCATGATCTACGGCGGGCAAGCGGCGAACGCCTCGGCTCGGCACCGCAAGCAAGAGCGCCGGGAGGTCTGTTCGGTGAAGGTGGCAGCGCCAGTCTACCTAGACTGGTCCGACAAGCCCATCACCTTCGACCAAGCCGACCACCCCGACCATGTGCCGAGCCCGGGGAAATACCCGCTCGTCGTCGACCCCGTCATCGGCAACGTCAGGCTCACCAAGGTCCTCATGGACGGAGGCAGCAGCCTCAACATCATCTACACCGAGACCCTCAGGCTTCTGCGTATCGATCTGTCCTCGGTCCGGGCGGGCGCTGCGCCTTTCCATGGGATCATCCCCGGGAAGCGCGTCCAGCCCCTCGGACAACTCGATCTTCCCGTCTGCTTCGGAACACCCTCCAACTTCCGAAGGGAGACCCTGACGTTCGAGGTGGTCGGGTTCCAAGGAACCTACCACGCGGTATTGAGGAGGCCCTGCTACGCGAAGTTCATGGCCGTCCCCAACTACACCTACCTCAAGCTCAAGATGTCGGGCCCCAACGGGGTCATCACCGTCGGCCCCACGTACAAACACGCGTTCGAATGCGACGTGGAGTGCGTGGAGTACGCCGAGGCCCTCGCCGAGTCCGAGGCCCTCATCGCCGACCTGGAGAGCCTCTCTAAGGAGGTGCCAGACGTGAAGCGTCATGCCGGCAACTTCAAGCCAGCGGAGACGGTTAAGTCCGTCCCCCTCGACCCCAGCAGCGACACCTCCAAGCAAGTCCGGATCGACTCCGGGCTTGATCCCAAATAGGAAGCAGTGCTCGTCGACTTTCTCCGCGCGAACGCCGACGTCTTCGCGTGGAGTCCCTCGGACATGCCCGGCATACCGAGGGATGTCGCCTAGCACTCGCTGGACATCCGAGCCAGAGCCCGACCCGTCAAGCAGCCTCTGCGCCGATTCGATGAGGAGAAGCGCAGAGCCATAGGCGAGGAGGACCACGAGCTAATGGCGGCAGGGTTCATCAAAGAGGCGAAAGGCGTTAAGCCCAATCCCGAAAAGTATGTCTTCGGGGTGCCCCGAGGCATGCTCTTGGGGTTCATCGTCTCCAAGCGGGGCATCGAAGCCAACCTGGAGAAGATCGCAGCCATCACCAGCATAGGGCCCATCAAGGACTTGAAAGGCGTACAGAGAGTCATGGGATGTCTTGCGGCCCTCAACCTTTTCATCCCACACCTCGGCAAAAGGGGCCTGCCTCTGTACCGCCTCGGGGCGAATAACGTTTCCCCCGGAGGCCTGCTCCCGAGACCTGCATCAACCCTCCGTCAAAATCGACGGCACGCCCGAGCCCGAGGCACCCTCGGCTCAGTCCGAGGCATCATCGGCACGGCCAGAGGCACCCTCAGCTCGGCCCGGAGCACCTTCGGCACCCGAGGGTGAGGCCCTGCGCGTCGAGGAGGAGCGAGGCGGGGTCACGCCTAATCGAAGCTGGCAGACCCCGTACCTGCGATATCTCCGCCGAGGAGAGCTACCCCTCGACAGAGCCAAGGCTCGGTGGTTGGCGCGGCGCGCCAAGTCGTTCGTCTTGCTGGACGATGGGAAGGAGCTCCACCACCGCACCCCGAGCCCTCGTTGGAGACACCCGGGGGCTACATGCACCCCTGGGAAGGGCCGCTTGTCATCACCAAAGTTCTGAAACCCAGAACATACAAGTTGGCCAACAGTCAAGGCGAGGTCTACAGCAACGCTTGGAACATCCAACAGCTACGTCGCTTCTACCCTTAAGATGTTTTCAAGTTGTTCATATACCTCGCTCTCACACAAAGTTTAGTCGTCAAGGAAGGGTCAGCCTTGCCTCGGCAAAGCCCGACCCTCCCTCGGGGGCTAAAAGGGGGGAACCCCCTCTGCGTCGAAATTTTCCTCGAAAAAAGATCTTTTCTGCCGGAATGTCTTTCGTGCTTTTCGACTACTTCGAAAGTGGATCCTGAAAACGATGGAGTACACGTAAGCAGCCAAGGCTGACCGAGCCGAGGGACTCCTACGCCTCCGGGATACGGATACCTCACTCATCACCTTCTGCCATAAGTAACTCACGTTCGGATAAGTGATTCCACGGACCGAACAAGTCTTCACGTTCGGAAGCTTTTCTGCCAGAGCGATTCTTCGAGCCTTCTCGACTGCGTCGGTGACAGAACCCCATGGACGGGTAAGAGTGCGCGTAAGCGGCAAGGCCGACCGAGCCGAGGGACTCCTACGCCTCCGGGATACGGATACTGATAGTCGCCTAGAGGGGGGGTGAATAGGGCGAAACTGAAATTTACAAATATAAACACAACTACAAGCCGGGTTAGCATTAGAAATGTAAACGAGTCCGCGAGAGAGGGCGCAAAACAAATCGCAAGCAAATGAAGAGTGTGACACGCGGATTTGTTTTACCGAGGTTCGGTTCTCGCAAACCTACTCCCCGTTGAGGAGGCCACAAAGGCCGGGTCTCTTTCAACCCTTCCCTCTCTCAAACGGTCCCTCGGACCGAGTGAGCTTCTCTTCTCAAATCAAAGCCGGGAATAAAACTTCCCCGCAAGGGCCACCACACGATTGGTTCCTCTTGCCTTGATTACAATTGAGTGTTGATCACAAGAGCAAGTGAGAAAGAAAAGAAGCAATCCAAGCGCAAGAGCTCAAAAGAACACGACAAATCTCTCTCACTAATCACTAAAGCCTTTTATGGAATTGGAGAGGATTTGATCTCTTTGGTGTGTCTAGAATTGAATCCCTAGCTCTTGTAAGTGGTTGAGAAGTGGAAAACTTGGATGCAATGAATGGTGGGGTGGTTGGGGTATTTATAGCCCCAACCACCAAACTTGACCGTTGGTGGAGGCTGTCTGTTCGATGGTGCACCGGACAGTCCGGTGCACACCGGACATGTCCGGTGCCCCAGCCACATCACCAATGCCGTTGGATTCTGACCGTTGGAGCTCCTGACTTGTGGGCCCGCCTGGATGTCCGGTGCACACCGGACATGTACTGTTCCATGTCCGGTGCGCCAGTATGGGCGCGCCTGCCTTCTGCGCGCGCTGCGCGCGCATTAAATGCATCGCAGGTAGCCGTTGGCGCTGAAATAGCCGTTGCTCCGAGGATGCATCGGACAGTCCGGTGCACACCGGACATGTCCGGTGAATTATAGCGGAGCGGCTGCTGCGCGTTCCCGAGGCTGGCGAGTTCCGGAGGCCGCGCTTCCTTGGAGCACCGGACACTGTCCGGTGTACACCGGACATTCCGGTGAATTATAGCGCGCCGACCTGAGAAATTCCCGAAGGTAGCGAGTTCGAGTTGAAGTCCTCTGGTGCACCGGACAGTCCGGTGCCCCCAGACCAGAGGTGCCTTCGGTTGCCTCTTTGCTCCTTTGTTGAATCCAAAAAACTTGATCTTTTTATTGGCTAAGTGTGAACCTTTTACACCTGTATAATCTATACACTTGAGCAAACTAGTTAGTCCAATTATTTGTGTTGGGCAATTCAACCACCAAAATTAATTAGGGACTAGGTGTAAGCCTAATTCCCTTTCAATCTCCCCCTTTTTGGTGATTGATGCCAACACAAACCAGAGCAAATATAGAAGTGCATAACTGAACTAGTTTGCATAATGTAAGTGTAAATGTTGCTTGAAATTGAGCCAATCTAAATACTTACAAGATATGCATGGATCGTTTCTTTCTTATTTAACATTTTGGACCACGCTTGCACCACATGTTTTGTTTTTGCAAACTCTTTTGTAAATCCTTTTCAAAGTTCTTTTGCAAACAGTCAAGGGCAAATGAATAAGATTTTGAGAAACATTTTCAAGATTTGAAATTTTCTCACCCTGTTCCAAATGCTTTTCCTTTGACTAAACAAAAACTCCCCCTAAATGAGATCCTCCTCTTAGTGTTCAAGAGGGTTTTGATATATCCTGTTTGAAATACTACTTTCTCCCCCTTTTGAACACAATAGGATACTTATTGATAATATTCTTGGAAACACGAAGTTTTGGAAATTGGTGGTGGTGCGGTCCTTTTGCTTTGGGCTCATACTTTCTCCCCCTTTGGCATGAATCGCCAAAAACGGAAGCATTAGAGCCCTCGAAGTGCTATCTTCCCCTTTGGTCATAAATAAATGAGTTAAGATTATACCAAAGACGAAGTCCTTTTATTCTCTCCCCCAAAGATGGAGAGTCTCTTGGAGCGACGGTGAAGGATGAGTTATGGAGTGGAAGCCTTTGTCTTCGCCGAAGACTCCAATTCCCTTTCAATACACCTATGACTTGGTTTGAAATAGACTTGAAAAATACATTAGTCATAGCATATGAAAGAGACATGATCAAAGGTATATAGAAGAGCAATGTGTGCAATTCAACAAAAGAAGTTCCTAGAATCAAGAATATTGAGCTCATGCCTAAGTTTGGTAAAAGATTGTTCATCAAGAGGCTTGGTAAAGATATCGGCTAATTGATCTTTAGTATTAATGTATGAAATCTCGATATCTCCCTTTTGTTGGTGATCCCTAAGAAAATGATACCGAATGGCTATGTGTTTAGTGCGACTATGCTCGATGGGATTATCCGCCATCTTGATTGCACTCTCATTATCACATAGCAAAGGGACTTTGGTTAATTTGTAACCGTAGTCCCGCAGGGTTTGCCTCATCCAAAGCAATTGCGCGCAACAATGTCCTGCGGCAATGTACTCGGCTTCGGCGGTGGAAAGAGCGACCGAATTTTGCTTCTTTGAAGCCCAAGACACCAAAGATCTTCCCAAGAACTGGCAAGTCCCCGATGTGCTCTTCCTATTGATTTTGCACCCCGCCCAATCGGCATCCGAATAACCAATCAAGTCAAATGTGGATCCCCTAGGATACCAAAGCCCAAACTTAGGAGTATAAGCCAAATATCTCAAGATTCGTTTTACGGCCGTAAGGTGAGCTTCCTTAGGGTCGGCTTGGAATCTTGCACACATGCACACGGAAAGCATAATATCCGGTCGAGAAGCACATAAATAGAGTAAAGAACCTATCATCGACCGGTATACCTTTTGATCCACGGACTTACCTCCCGTGTCGAGGTCGAGATGCCCATTAGTTCCCATGGGTGTCTTGATGGGCTTGGCATCCTTCATTCCAAACTTGGTTAGAATGTCTTGAGTATACTTCGTTTGACAAATGAAGGTGCCTTCTTGGAGTTGCTTGACTTGGAATCCTAGAAAATACTTCAACTCCCCCATCATAGACATCTCGAATTTCTGTGTCATGATCCTACTAAACTCTTCACATGTAGACTTGTTAGTAGACCCAAATATAATATCATCAACATAAATTTGGCATACAAATAAGTCATTTTCAAGAGTTTTAGTAAAGAGTGTAGGATCGGCCTTTCCGACTTTGAAGCCATTAGCAATAAGAAAATCTCTAAGGCATTCATACCATGCTCTTGGGGCTTGTTTGAGCCCATAAAGCACCTTAGAGAGCTTATAGACATGGTTAGGATACTCACTGTCTTCAAAGCCAGGAGGTTGCTCAACATAGACCTCTTCCTTGATTGGTCCATTGAGGAAGGCACTTTTCACGTCCATTTGATAAAGCTTAAAGCCATGGTAAGTAGCATAGGCCAATAATATGCGAATTGACTCAAGCCTAGCTACGGGTGCATAGGTTTCACCGAAATCCAAACCTTCAACTTGGGAGTATCCCTTGGCCACAAGTCGAGCTTTGTTCCTTGTCACCACACCATGCTCATCTTTCTTGTTGCGGAAGACCCATTTGGTTCCTACAACATTTTGGTTAGGACATGGAACTAAATGTCATACCTCATTTCTAGTGAAGTTGTTGAGCTCCTCTTGCATCGCCACCACCCAATCCGAATCTTGAAGTGCTTCCTCTATCCTGTGTGGCTCAATAGAGGAAACAAAAGAGTAATGTTCACAAAAATGTGCAACCCGAGATCGAGTAGTTACCCCCTTATGAATGTCGCCGAGGATGGTGTCGACGGGGTGATCTCGTTGGATTTCTTGGTGGACTCTTGGGTGTGGCGGCCTTTGCTCTTCATCCTCCTTGTCTTGATCATTTGCATCTCCCCCTTGATCATTGCCGTCATCTTGAGGTGGCTCATTTGCTTGATCTTCTACTTCATCAACTTGAGCTTCATCCTCATTTTGAGTCGGTGGAGATGCTAGCGTGGAGGAGGATGGTTGATCTTGTGCATGTGGAGGCTCTTCGGATTCCTTAGGACACACATCCCCAATGGACATGTTCCTTAGCGCTATGCATGGAGCCTGCTCTTCACCTATCTCATCAAGATCAACTTGCTCTACTTGAGAGCCGTTAGTCTCGTCAAACACAACGTCACAAGAAACTTCAACAAGTCCCGAGGACTTGTTAAAGACTCTATATGCCCTTGTGTTTGAGTCATATCCTAGTAAAAAGCCTTCTACAGTTTTAGGAGCAAATTTAGATTTTCTACCTCTCTTAACAAGAATAAAGCATTTGCTACCAAAAACTCTAAAATATGAAATATTTGGCTTTTTACCGGTTAGGAGTTCATAGGATGTCTTCTTGAGGATTCGGTGAAGGTATAACCGGTTGATGGCGTAGCAAGCGGTGTTGACTGCTTCGGCCCAAAACCGATCCGGTGTCTTGTACTCATCAAGCATGGTTCTTGCCATGTCCAATAGAGTCCGATTCTTCCTCTCCACTACACCATTTTGTTGTGGAGTGTAGGGAGAAGAGAACTCATGCTTGATGCCCTCCTCCTCAAGGAAGCCTTCTATCTGTGAGTTCTTGAACTCCGTCCCGTTGTCGCTTCTAATTTTCTTGATCCTTAAGCCGAACTCATTTTGAGCCCGTCTCAAGAATCCCTTTAAGGTCTCTTGGGTTTGAGATTTTTCCTGCAAAAAGAACACCCAAGTGAAGCGAGAATAATCATCCACTATTACAAGACAATACTTACTCTCGCCGATGCTTATGTAAGCAATCGGGCCGAATAGATCCATGTGGAGTAGCTCAAGCGGCCTATCGGTCGTCATGATGTTCTTGTGTGGATGTTGGGTTCCAACTTGCTTCCCGGCTTGGCACGCGCTACAAATCCTGTCTTTCTCAAAATGAACATTTGTTAATCCTAAAATGTGTTCTCCCTTTAGAAGCTTATGAAGATTCTTCATCCCAACATGGGCTAGTCGGCGGTGCCAGAGCCAACCCATGTTAGTCTTAGCAATTAAGCAAGTGTCAAGTTCAGCTCTATCAAAATCTACCAAGTATAGCTGACCCTCTAACACTCCCTTAAATGCTATTGAATCGCCACTTCTTCTAAAGACAGTGACACCTACATCAGTGAATAGACAGTTGTAGCCCATTTGACATAATTGGGATACGGAAAGCAAATTGTAATCTAATGAATCAACAAGAAAAACATTTGAAATGGAATGGTCAGGAGATATAGCAATTTTACCCAAACCTTTGACCAAACCTTGATTTCCATCCCCGAATGTGATTGCTCTTTGGGGATCTTGGTTTTTCTCATATGAGGAGAACATCTTCTTCTCCTCGGTCATGTGGTTTGTGCATCCGCTATCGATGATCCAACTTGTGCCCCCGGATGCATAAACCTACAAAACAATTTTAGTTCTTGAATTTAGGTACCCAAACGGTTTTGGGTCCTTTGGCATTAGACACAAGAACTTTGGGTACCCAAACACAAGTCTTTGACCCCTTGTGTTTGCCCCCAACAAACTTGGCAACTACCTTGCCAGATTTGTTAGTAAGCACATAAGATGCATCAAAAGTCTTAAATGAAATGTCATGATCATTTGATGCATTAGGAGTTTTCTTACTAGGCAACTTAGCATGGGTTGGTTGCCTAGAGCTAGATGTCTCACCCTTATATATAAAAGCATGGTTAGGGCCAGAGTGAGACTTCCTAGAATGAACTTTCTTAATTTTGCTCTCGGGATAACCGACAGGGTACAAAATGTAACCCTCGTTATCCTGAGGCATGGGAGCCTTGCCCTTAACAAAGTTAGACAAGTTTTTAGGAGGGGCATTAAGTTTGACATTGTCTCCCCTTTGGAAGCCAATGCCATCCTTGATGCCAGGGCGTCTCCCATTATAGAGCATACTTCTAGCAAATTTAAACTTTTCATTTTCCAAGTTATGCTCGGCAATTTTAGCATCTAATATTGCTATATGATCATTTTGTTGTTTAATTAAAGCCATGTGATCATGAATAGCATTGATATCAACATCTCTACATCTAGTACAAATAGAAGTGTGCTCGATGGTAGATGTAGAGGGTTTGCAAGATTTTAATTCTACAACCTTAGCATGTAGTATATCATTCTCATTTCTAAGGTTAGAAATAGTAACATTGCAAACATCAAAATCTTTAGCCTTAGCAATTAATTTTTCATTTTCAATCCTAAGGCTACCAAGAGAGATGTTTAATTCTTCAATCTTAGCAAGCAAATCATCATTATTATTTCTAAGATTGGGAATTGAAACATCACAAACATGAGAATCAACCTTAGCAATTAAACTAGCATTTTCATTTCTAAGGTTATCAATGATCTCATGGCAAGTGCTTAGCTCACTAGACAATTTTTCATATTTTTCAACTTGTAGAGCGTAAGCATTTTTAACCTTAACATGCTTTTTATTTTCCTTGATTAGGAAGTCCTCTTGGGAGTCCAAGAGATCATCCTTCTCATGGATGGCACTAATTAGCTCATTTAATTTTTCCTTTTGTTCCATGTTAAGGTTGGCAAAAAGGGTACGCAAATTATTCTCCTCATCACTAGCATTATCATCACTAGAGGATTCATATTTAGTGGAGGATTTAGATTTAACCTTCTTTCTTTTGCCGTCCTTTTCCATGAGGCACTTGTGGCCGACGTTGGGGAAGAGGAGTCCCTTGGTGACGGCGATGTTGGCGGCGTCCTCGTTGGAGGAGGAGTCGGTGGAGCTCTCGTCCGAGTCCCACTCCCAGCAAACATGGGCATCGCCGCCCTTCTTCTTGTAGTACCTCTTCTTTTCTCTCCTCTTTCCTTTCTTGTCGTCGCCCCTGTCACTGTCACTAGATATAGGACATTTTGCAATGAAATGACCGGGCTTACCACACTTGTAGCAAACTTTCTTGGAACGGGATTTGTAATCCTTCCCCTTCCGTTGCTTGAGGATTTGGCGAAAGCTTTTGATGATTAAAGCCATCTCCTCATTGTCGAGCTTGGAGGCGTCAATTGGTTGTCTACTCGGTGTAGACTCCTCCTTCTTCTCCTCCGTCGCCTTAAATGCCACCGGTTGCGTTTCGGACGTGGAGGGTTCGTCAAGCTCGTTGATCTTCTTTGAGCCTTTAATCATACATTCAAAGCTCACAAAATTCCCGATAACTTCCTCGAGGGTCATTTGAGTATATCTAGGATTACCACGAATTAATTGAACTTGAGTGGGGTTAAGGAAAATGAGTGATCTAAGAATAACCTTAACCACCTCGTGGTCATCCCACTTCTTGCTCCCGAGGTTGCGCACTTGGTTCACCAAAGTCTTGAGCCGGTTGTACATGTCTTGTGGCTCTTCCCCTTGGCGAAGTCGAAAGCGACCGAGCTCCCCCTCGATCGTTTCCCGCTTGGTGATCTTTGTTAGTTCATCACCCTCGTGCGTGGTCTTGAGGAGGTCCCAAATTTCCTTTGCATTCTTCAACCCTTGCACCTTGTTGTATTCCTCTCTATTTAGAGAGGCCAAGAGTATGGTTGTGGCTTGGGAGTTGAAGTGCTCGATTTGGGCCACCTCGTCCTCATCATAATCCTCATCCCCTACGGATGGTACCTGTGCTCCAAACTCAACAACATTCCATATACTTTTGTGGAGTGAGGTTAGATGAAATTTCATTAGATCACTCCACCTAGCATAATCTTCACCGTCAAAGGTTGGCGGTTTGCCTAATGGAACGGAAAGTAATGGAGTATGTCTAGATGTACGAGGATAGTGTAAGGGGATCTTACTAAACTTCTTACGCTATTGGCGTTTAGAAGTTACGGAGGGCGCATCGGAGCCGGAGGTCGATGTTGATGAAGTGTCGGTCTCGTAGTAGACCACTTTCCTCATTCTCTTGTGCTTGTCCCCACTCTGATGTGGCTTGTGAGAGGAAGATCTCTCCTTCTTCTCTTTGTGGTGAGAAGAATATTTCTTCTCCTTCCCTTTGTTGGAGGAGCTCTTCTTCTTCTCCTTCCTCTTGGTGCGGGACTCTTCCGATGAAGTGCTCCCGTGGCTTGTAGTGGGCTTTTCGCCGGTCTCCATCTCCTTCTTGGCGTGATCTCCCGACATCACTTCGAGCGGTTAGGCTCTAATGAAGCACCGGGCTCTGATACCAATTGATAGTCGCCTAGAGGGGGGTGAATAGGGCGAAACTGAAATTTACAAATATAAACACAACTACAAGTCGGGTTAGCGTTAGAAATGTAAACGAGTCCGCGAGAGAGGGCGCAAAACAAATCGCAAGCAAATGAAGAGTGTGACACGCGGATTTGTTTTACCGAGGTTCGGTTCTCGCAAACCTACTCCCCGTTGAGGAGGCCACAAAGGCCGGGTCTCTTTCAACCCTTCCCTCTCTCAAACGGTCCCTCGGACCGAGTGAGCTTCTCTTCTCAAATCAAAGCCGGGAATAAAACTTCCCCGCAAGGGCCACCATACGATTGGTGCCTCTTGCCTTGATTACAATTGAGTGTTGATCACAAGAGCAAGTGAGAAAGAAAAGAAGCAATCCAAGCGCAAGAGCTCAAAAGAACACAACAAATCTCTCTCACTAATCACTAAAGCCTTTTATGGAATTGGAGAGGATTTGATCTCTTTGGTGTGTCTAGAATTGAATCCCTAGCTCTTGTAAGTGGTTGAGAAGTGGAAAACTTGGATACAATGAATGGTGGGGTGGTTGGGGTATTTATAGCCCCAACCACCAAACTTGACCGTTGGTGGAGGCTGTCTGTTCGATGGTGCACCGGACAGTCCGGTGCACACCGGACATGTCCGGTGCCCCAGCCACATCACCAATGCCGTTGGATTCTGACCGTTGGAGCTCCTGACTTGTGGGCCCGCCTAGATGTCCGGTGCACACTGGACATGTACTGTTCCATGTCCGGTGCGCCAGTATGGGCGCGCCTGCCTTCTGCGCGCGCTGCGCGCGCATTAAATGCATCGCAGGTAGCCGTTGGCGCTGAAATAGCCGTTGCTCCGAGGATGCACCGGACAGTCCGGTGCACACCGGACATGTCCGGTGAATTATAGCGGAGCGGCTGCTGCGCGTTCCCAAGGCTGGCGAGTTCCAGAGGCCGCGCTTCCTTGGAGCACCGGACACTGTCCGGTGTACACCGGACAGTCCGGTGAATTATAGCGCGCCGACCTGAGAAATTCCCGAAGGTAGCGAGTTCTAGTTGAAGTCCTCTGGTGCACCGGACACTGTCCGGTGGTGCACCGGACACTGTCCGGTGTACACCGGACAGTCCGGTGCCCCCAGACCAGAGGTGCCTTCGGTTGCCTCTTTGCTCCTTTGTTGAATCCAAAAAACTTGATCTTTTTATTGGCTAAGTGTGAACCTTTTACACCTGTATAATCTATACACTTGAGCAAACTAGTTAGTCCAATTATTTGTGTTGGGCAATTCAACCACCAAAATTAATTAGGGACTAGGTGTAAGCCTAATTCCCTTTCAGATACCTCACTCATCACCTTCCGTGAGAAGCAACTCTCGCTCGCACAAACAGTTTTGTTACCGACAAAAAAGTCCAGATACTCGAAACAAGAGGAAAGGAGACGCGACTTTACAATACGGCGAGGGTGTGTTTCGGCCTCGGCGGCCGCAGAAAACACACGCTACAAGATAATCTGATCCTGCAGGCTCGGATCTTGACGGGTAAAGGGAGCAGCAGCACCCTCGGCATCGACAACACCTTCGGCGAGGTCCGACCTAGCCTCGGACGGCGACGCGGTCCAAGGGTCTCCGCTCTGAAGGACAACGTCATCACCAAGCCCGGGCCATCGCCGCCAGGGTCTCCTCCAAGAATCCGGCCCGAGCAGGCGGCTCGGTCGGTCACCCCGGGGCCTCGGCTAGCTGTCCCCCAAGGACATCAGCCCGGCCCGAGGCCTCGGCAGGTCAATTCCGGCGTCGGTCCCGCTAACGGACGACCCGGCCAGGCTCCGGCCGACCTGGTCTTCTTTTCGAGCCAACTCTGCCTCTGTTCGCGCTGGCACCGCTACCCCTGGCCTCGGCTCATCGAAGAGCGGCCGAGGTTTTCCTCTAACTAAGCAAGGGAAGCCTCGGACAACAAGGCTGACCGAGCCGAGGGACTCCTACGCCTCCGGGATACGGATACCTCACTCGTCACCTTTACACGGGGTGACTCACGCTTGGTGAAGCGGTTCAGACAACCAACAGGCGAGTCTTAGTGCTCAAAAATGGGGAAAAAACACGGCTCCGTGCCGAATTTACATACATGTTCAGGCCTCGACAGCCACAATGAACAAAAACACTGGCATTCGAGGTGCCATTACAAACAGAACTCTGGTTCCATCCCCACGGGTATGAACAACCTCCACTCCGGGGAGCCCGCGGAGTTGCGTTCCTCCAACAACGAAGCGGAAAGACGGCGGATATCCCCCATCCGGGGGCTTGGAAGGTGGAAAGACACGATGCATAAGGGAGCGCGAAGACACGGTCGCCTACCAAGAGGGTCACCCTCCTTTTAAAGGCGACTCTCCCCACTTGCGTCCCCAGCAGTCGTGGGCTGAGTCTTCTCCAACACGCTCCAAGGTCCTCCCCCTACGGCGCGAGGGCTGGGTCCCACAGGTCATGCAAGCCGGCCCAGAGCAGAAGAAGCCAAACCGCCGCGCGTGGTGCGTGCAACCGCCCAGCGGTTACAAGCGGCTCTCCACTTTTGCCCAGACCAGCGGGCGAAAGGGCGGGCAGCCATGCAGGCGGCATGCAATCGCACCAAGTGGGCGCGCTTCTCCGACTCCCAACATGGCCAGCATGGAGGCCCAGACCCACGCGTCATGCAACCGGCGCGCCGAATGCTTCGTGCCTGCAACTCCACCGCCACCTGCACTGCCACCTGCGCCACCACCGCGCCTCCTCGACTGCGGAACCAATACCGTGACTCGAGGCGACCCAGCGCACGACCCAGCGGCTCCAGCCTGGCGCGATGGTCAATGCGGCCGAAAACGGGCCGGCAGTAATGGCGGTGGCAGGCGGGCAGGAGCAGCGGTCACGTCGTCAGCCAAGCTTACGTCCCATCCGGGGGCAGCGAGAGAACCCTCTCTCACGGCGTGAAGACAACGCGCCCGTGTTCCGTTCCTCGAACGGCTCGCGCACACGCAATAGCTGCCCTGCGAACCACTCGCCCCGTCGCATTAACTCCAAGGCGAGACAGGCGGCGCCTCTGGCAGGAGAAGCGAGCGACGCTTCGCCTTCGCCATAATGACCGCGTCATAAAAGGTACGCCGCGTCATTCGATTTCGTATCCTTTTCCTTTTTTTCCTCTTTCTCTCTGTTGCAACAGGGACCGGGAAAGGGGGATACCCCGGAAGGGATCCTTCCCTGTGAAGGAACCAGGCTCCGAGCCTCCCTACTGATCAGAGGTTCGAAGGCTGGCCCCTTGGAAGGGTTCAACAGCCGCCTCAGAGCACGTGGGCTCCACACCCACTACTGGTCAGAGGTTTGAAGGCCGGCCAATCGGAAGGGTTCAACGGCCGCCTCAGGCTACTCGGGCTCCGCGCCCACTACTGATCAGGGGTTCGAAGGCTAGCCCCCGAAGGGTTCACAGCCGCCTCAGACACAGAGCGAGGGATGACCATGGGTACGTTCGATACATAACCAAGTCTCGGGCTGCGCTCCCGAGGTACCCTAGGACATTTCCGAGACCAGCGGGAACGATCTTGTAACGGAATCCCATCGGAGGGAGGCATCGAGCCCTCGGACCCCGTCGCCAGGGGACCGGGTCCGGCAGATCACCCGCAGGTACTTTTGGGCGCGCCTCTGGGCCTCTAGCCGACCCCTAACGAATGGGGCACGGACGTCCGCTCGGATCACCCGCCTGCAGCTCACCGGAGACACCATGTTCGGCGCCCACCGAGGGCAACATGGCGCTCTCCCCCCTCCTCCTTGCGGAAAGGCGACGCAGGGGCGTATGTAAAAAAGTCGAGTCTGTCCCTGATCGCCCTCTCACCCTGTGCAGAGGCTCGGGGGCTGCTCTCGCAAACCCGGCTCCGGCCAAACCGTTGACAGCGTCAACATACCAGCCCAAGAACTTGGGACCCGACCGTACACCCGGGCTACGGCCAGCTCACATGAGGGAACGACCAGACCAGCCGAAGCATTACGCGAGGCGTTAAGACCTCGGAGGAGTCAAACCACTCCTCCGAGGCCTCGGGGGCTACACCCGGCGGGTGCGCTCGCGCGCACCCACCGGAACAAAACGCAACCGAGAAAGGCTGGTCCCCTTGCAAAAAAGTGCGACGAAAGCCTCCAAGCGAGTGCTAACACTCCCTTCGAGGCTTGAGGGCTACTGTCGGGGACCATAATTAGGGGTACCCTCAAGGCTCCTAATTCTCAGCTGGTAACCCCCATCAGCATAAAGCTGCAAAGGCCTGATGGGTGCGATCAAGTCAGGGATCAGTCCATTCGAGGGACTCGATCACGCCTCGCCCGAGCCTAGCCTCGGACAAGGGCAGCCGACCCCGGAGGATCTCCGCCTCGCCTGAGGCCCCCTCCAGCGGCTAACACGTTCCCGGCTCGCCCGAGGCCCTGTCTTCGCCGAGAAGCAACACCGACCAAATCGCATGAGCATTTAATGCAAAGGTGGCCTGACACCTTTATCCTGACGCGCGCCCCTCAGCTGACAGAGCCGAAGTGACCGCCGTCACTTCGCCGCTCCACTGACCAGTCTGACAGAAAGACAGCGCCGCCTGCGCCGCTCCGACTGCGGTGCCACTTGACAGAGTGAGGCTGACAGGCAGTCAGGCCCGGCCGCACGCACCATAGGAAACTCCGCTCCGCCTGACCCAGGGCTCGGACTCGGGCTAAGCCCCGGAAGACGGCGAACTCCGCTCCGCCCGACCCAGGGCTCGGATTCGGGCTAAGCCCCGGAAGACGGCGAACTCCGCTCCGCCCGACCCAGGGCTCGGACTTGGGCTCAGCCCCGGAAGACGGCGAATTCCGCTCCGCCCGACCCAGGGCTCGCACTTGGGCTCAGCCCTAGAAAACGATGAACTCTGCTTCGCCCGACCCCAGGACTCAAATTCCGCCCTGGCCTGAGCCAACGGCCTCCGCCTCGCCCGACCTAGGGGCTCGGACTCGGCCTCGGCCATGGAAGACGGACTCGACCTCGACCTCGGAGGAGCCTCCACATCGCCCAACCTAGGGCGCGGACCGGCCACGTCAACAGGAGGCGCCATCATTACCCTACTCCAAGCTGACTCAGGCTACGGGAAACAAGACCGGCGTCCCATCTGGCTCGCTCCGCCAGATAGGTGATGATGGCGCCCCGCACGCTCCCTGACGATGGCGGCTCTCGGCCCCCTTACGGAAGCAAGAGGACGTCAGCAAGGACTCGACGGCCCCGACAGCTGTCCCTCCGCCAAGCTCCAGCGCTCCTCCGACGGCCACGACATCACACAAACCGGGCGCCAAAATCTCTCCGGCCGCCACGATGGCGTGTACTTAGGGCGCTAGCTCTCCTCCGCTAGACACGTAGCACTCTGCTACACCCCCCATTGTACACCTGAATCCTCTCCTTGCGCCTATAAAAGGAAGGACCAGGGCCCTCTTAGAGGGGGTTGGCCGCACGGGGACAAGGACGAGACGGACGCTCGCGTGAGGCCGCTCGCTCCCTCCCCCGTGTGGACGCTTGTAACCCCCCTACTGCAAGCGCACCCGACCTGGGCGCGGGACGAACACGAAGGCCGCGGGATTTCCACCTCTCTCACGCCCATCTCCGGCCACCTCACTTCCCCCCTTCGCGCTCGGCCTCGCGTCGACCCATCTGGGCTGGGGCACGCGGCGACACTTCACTCGTCGGCTCAGGGACCCCCCGGTCTCGAAACGCCGACACCTACTCCAGAAATTTAGGGCTAACCACCAGACTACATGTACCTTAATATTTAGAAATAAACAAAAATTATATTTGTAGCCTAGACGTCGCTTCTCACGCTCTCTCACCTCATGACAACGCATGGTACATATCTAGTAATATAATAAACTGCAAATATGCTTACCGCATCTTTCATATTCATCCATAATCATAAACATACCACTTACCTCGTGATGATAAGCATGTGATAAAATTGAGCAATAAAAATCATACAAAACTACTTTAAAGAATATGTTAATTTATAATTATGTACTCATCCTGAATCAATTAATGCTATGATAAAGTATGTGTAGAATAAACAAGTCAAGCTATAGTAATCACGGCTACATTTACTTGTCTTTACTGAAGATCATCGAACACATGAGCTACAAATAATCCAAAGGCACACCACCCCCATAAACAACGAGAACGATGAAGATCCACAACCTTTGAACTCTCGTTTCTCCCTCGTAGTAATCTCTATAGTTGCACGTATTGTCGACTTGATCAATTTTGCCGGGAGAAACACGCATGATGGGGAACGACGGTGAAGCCCTAAATCCTGTCTTCTTCTCTTGTGCCACATCTTTCTCTTATGCGTGGAATAGAAAGGATGTCGGCTAGAGATGGATACCTCGGTTGGGAAAGAAAAAGACCCCTCATATACAGTACTAGAAAAGGAAGCGCCCTATCGGGCGCTAGACACCTTATGCACGTAGAGAAATAAATTAAACTATATGTTGCATTGTATATAAACACATTTTAATGCAGCCATAAAATTAGACAAAGAAAACCATAATAATTATGTACCAATAGGCTTTGACGATCATCAGGGAGCAGATGAACGAACAGTCGATGGAAGCAGATGGTAGTACAAGTCAGCAGCAAGCTCGGTTTAATTGTGACTCTAGGCAACTCCACTATTAGGATTAGGTTTGATGATTATTTGGTCTCTTCTCTCTTTGCTTCTCTGGGCGCGGGCTATAGGGCGCCATAGGGAGCGGGGCAGCGGGCCACCTCTGTGTGGCCATAAAGCGGGCGGCGGCGGGTAGCAAGGGAGGCAAGGAGGGAGGTGTGCGTCGCTGACGTGGGCCCACCTGAAAGTGGAGGGAGGCTGGAGGGGAGATCGTGACTGGTGAGGGGAAAGGTCAAGCGGAGGAGAGAGAAAGAGAGGAGCGAGCGGTTTTAGACTCGCAGACAGGGTTCACGTGGCTCCGTATAAGAGATATATGTACTATCTTCTGCTAGTGGAGCGAGCGAGTTTCTGTATAGCCACGTGTCAGATAAGCAAAGGCTGCGTGGCCCGGATGTACGGACAGAGCTCGAAATCGCTTGAGGTTTTAATATAAGAGATGGTCTCTTTTGAAATATATATATCTTCATGATTTTGAACTTTAAACGATGCTATAAGTTATAACTAGACAAACGAGAAATGCATATGACGAGCTCTACGCTCTGATTGGCCATCGGAGCAATGGATAAAAAATTTATGTTGTAGCACTAATTAAAATTCTCATTTAAACTTTTATCACTTTATTCTTCCTAAGACAGAAAACGTACTCTGGTTATACATTTTTATCATTCAAGTTTTAAAAGATGAACTTAAATGCAAATCCTGGTCATGGTGTGCATGCTAAACTTGGAATGCACGCCCGGATCGTGGCAGATTTGCTTTATAAAATGGCACCATATTGTAAGAAAAATTAAGGTCATCTTTGTTTACCATCGAGATTATATAATTTAGCTTAAATAAGTTAAGAAGCAAACAAACAATAGAGATTATTATGTGGATTATATAATCTAGATACCTAAATTATGATAATTCATAAGTAGGTTATTAGGTGCTTATATAATCTATAAGCAAACGAAGCCTAAGGATTGAAATATAGATTGTATGACTTTTCTTCAATTAAAATTACCATTCTTGGACGGATGGAAATTTGTTTAAAATAGAAAAGTTCGACTCGCGATAAAACTAAAGTAACCTGTAATTTAGAATGGTTGAAGCCCTAAGGGCTCGTTTAGGGTTCTTAAGGTGTCACCTAGGCGACGGCCTAGACGTCCAGGCACTCGGGCAAAACTGACCGTCTTGCTCGCCTTACCCGTCTAGGCGTCGCCTAGGCACTAAGGCGGTTGTCTGGTGCACCTGCTCACGTAGACACCTTAAAAACACTGTACTTTATATATCGAGAAGACATAAGTGTATAAAATTTATATTGATGTCATCATAATGACTTCGTGTCGAGACATGTTAGAATAAAATTTTAAGGTGACCATATATTATGAATTCTTTTATTTGAGATTAATATTTTTATATATATTTGAGTATCCATCAATAACATAATATATATATAAGGGTCCCTATTTTAGGTCTCGCTCTAGCCCCGATTTGTCAGCAGCGGCCCATGGGAGCTGTGAGAAGCAGTTTTTTTCTCACACTTTATAGTACACAAAATAGAGTATATTCACTTCACTCCCACCATGGAGTAGTTTAGATTTTTACGGTTTGTCTCTGCGGGAGTGATTCTCGCTAAGAACGGAGTTATGAGAGCTCTATCAATTATTAAGCTAAAGTTGCATATTATAGCCTTCTATGTCTAAATCGGCGCAAGTACTGTTACACTCCTGATTTCTTTCGATGCATTCCCCCTTTATTCTTGTGAAAGTGTTAACCGGGCCGTCTAATCTTACCAACGAGAAGAGCCCATTTCAACAAGTGTTTACTACATTCATGGACCCCCTCGATAGTCGAATCGGTGATGATAGACGACAAATTTGTTTGTGTGGTGCTAAAGATACAGTTTGAGGCGTCAGGCGTCAGCATCAACACTGCAAGGCAGTGCCCCTTTTCATTTCTCAATTAGAAATAAAAAAAATGCAATTGCAGATGCTCCCATTGCTAGGCATAATAATTTTCTAACTAAAAACGAAATAGCAAAAACCACACTGTTGAGCTGATTACCTTCGTCCACATCACATCAAACAATCTCGCGAATCACCGTTCCTGGTGAGGCGATCGTGATTTATCGCGTCACCTTCGATAGGCATCTCGATCAGATGCCCCCCTAATATCTCATATCTCTGACAGGCCAAGGATCTCTCAGCTCATCTGGAGATTGCTTTTGCCACCGTGGCCGCACCTCCACCGCTAGCAGGATCGGCGCTCGCCATCGAACATTTGAACTGTAGCACACGACACGTGAAAAGAGCATGTAGCAATGAATCAAAACAGAAACTGGGTAAGGAATCTGTTGGGCAACCGACAGTTGGGACACAGAAATGCACCTGCCAGCCTTGTCCGGAAGCAAGGTCCAAAAGCTTCAGAACTCAAAAGATTTCACACCCTCCTAGTCCCTCAATTACTACTATACCCATGTACCACTAACATCTCAAGCCTGCTATACCAGTCCAGCGAATTCACCACTGTATGCAACTCTTTTTTGCTTTTCTATTTCTGTAGAACTAAGATTTCTTACAAAAATATATAATAGCTGGTAAACATAAAGTAAAAAAAATGAAAAAGCTAAACTGGACTCAATGGAGAAAACAGATGAAAAGATGGCTGGCAAAAAGATCCCAAAGATCTAGCTCCAACCGGCCGACGCCCGCTCGTCCTTCCCGGGCTCCATTCTCATATACAATTCCGGGCAAACGAATTCGCCGTACCTTGAGTACCAGGTCGTAGGTTAGTTGAAGTTCGCAGGCAGGTGCACCTAGGAGCAGCAACAGAATCCAGTCCCAGACTGCGTGCAGATCACCCAAACTTTCACCTATCTATACACAAAAATCACCCGTCTTGCTGCAGGGCAGACGCCAAGACCAGGCAGCGGTCTCATAGCTACAGTACTATACTCGAGCAGGAAACCCAAAGTTCTGAAATGCTCTGATCTGACCTCCACGGCCTGCTGTGACAATTACAGTTCCCCAGGCTGACCAGCATGGAGCTTGATCAGCACCGCTGAGAAGACTGGCACTAGACTGAGGGCTCTGCTTTGTTGGCGTCATCAGTTCTTCAGGCCAAGTTGCTCTATCACCGCTGTGATTTGAACTGGTGCTTAGGATATTGCCACTTTGAGGCTGCAGATCGGAGGAATCTTGCAGTTTTTCAGGGACAGCATGCAGCAGAGGATGCTCCAATACAGAATCCCGCTCATCGTGCTTCGTGGAGTTTGATCTGGATACCACTGCTGAGCCATTAGATGGCGGTGCAACAGCAACTGTCACATCCTGGCAGTGGAAATGTTCATAGGAACTGGTGACAGTAACATTCGCCTTGCTTCTGCCTTTTTCAAGGCTACCATCGTTTCTCCATATGTACACATGGGAATCCTCACTTGCTGAGATCACATACCTCCCATTAGCAGCTAAACATGCTGAAATCTGGCTGTTAGTGTTTCGGAAACCTGAAACAGAAGAGAACAAAGAGTGAAACAGCCATTGCAGTGGAAACAACCAAGTAGAAAATTAAAAATCGTTGCTTCAAGGTGAAAAAAAATATATGCATAGTGGACCCACCAACGGGCAGATATAACTGTGTTATCGTGTTAAGTGAACAAGAGGACCTGTCACCTCAACAAAGTGGAGAATGACAGGTTTTGTCACTTTGTTGAAAGCACATGACAGGAGAAACGCGAAAATGCTACATGATTCGATCAATGGAACATCGAAATATGTTATTGGTAAATAGTTGATTACTATATGGTTTGATTCCTGCCCATCTACCAAACTACAGACACTGGGATTCTAACACAGAAATCAGTTTTTAATGAACAATCAAAACAGGTTATCAAAATGTAATTACGTAAAGAACCAGTCATTTTACTAAATCACTTACCAGAAGCAGAGAAAAACAATGTGGTACTGGTACAAAACTATGTCTTGCAAAAATAAATGATGCGATATGCCTACTGATCTTAAAAAAGTTCCCGGGCTCAAAATTTGATACCTTTGTACTTGTGAACTAGATTAAGGCCATCAAAAACCCTGATTCTTGAATCTGCAGATGTAATAAGGACCCTTGAAGTACTCCCTGGGAGAAACTATTCAAGGAACAATTATTTAGTAAGACAGAAAGCTTAATGATAAAAAAAATAATGTGTACACAACTTGTGAAGTATATGCAAATTTGTTCGGGAAATGCACCTGAAATCCAGTTATTTTCTTCTGACTGGACTTCTTTTTCTTATTTTGCAGGTCAATTTGTTTCTTTTGGAGAAGCTTATTATCTGGTCAGAAAAAGTAAAAAGAAAAGGTAAGTCACAGCCAGAGAGAAAACATGATGATATGATGCAGGTGGAGAGGTACCAGATGTATCATAAATATGGCAGCTGCCTTTATGGGAACCAATTAGTGCACTCTTCGAGAAAGAAAGAAAGAGATGTGTCAGATCGTAACATGAAGAAGATATTAAATCAAAGAATTATGTATAGATGATTAAAACCTGTCCATCTGGGGTATAGCAAGCAGCAGTGACCATTTCATGCAAATCTTTCCAATCAACAATTTCACGGTTTTGAATGCTCCATATGCGGACTTTTTCATCCAGTGAACCACTAATGAAGTATCTATCATCAACAGGGTTGAACTGGATGCATGTCACTAGGATACAGATTCAACAAAAGAAAATTCAGCATGCTGGCAGAGTGACAAAGATTAAGGGCAAGTGGTGGGTGATTCTTACCATAGTCACTGTGTGAAAATGTTTTTAGACAGGAAGCGCTCGAAATGTGCCACAACTTCACCGTTTTATCCATTGAAGATGAAAGTAAGTACTGTAAAGCATTTCAGAAAGGTATGACTGAGAAATTTTGTAAGGAGTTAATGGAACTTTACCAATCATACTTCCTATGGAGCACTGTCACTGAGCACAAAATCGATATGTAGCCAGCACAGAGAGGAGAAAGATGTTTTCAGCTGGCAACTTAATACCTAAAAGGAATCCAACAAATTTTATGTGTCTAATCATGCACTTGTGCTCTTGGAGGCAACTGGTCGGGTCTAAATGCAACCCCTTTCATTAATAAGTGTGATTAGGGAGGGGTAACTCAAACTTGCAGAACCTGATAAATAGTAGTACCCTACTGATGGTTTGATGCTGTGTGACTTAGCGCCAGACCATCTGTAATATGACTAACAGGTTAGAAAATGTGTGTCCAAGAGACCATAAATTGAGACTCCACAACTTGATGTGACAAGACTTAGTGTCACATTTATATGACCTGTTTCATGGTGTTACTTAAGTTGGGAACACTGAACAAACAACCCTTTTGTACTTGCATTTGGTCAATATAAAAGTTTAAAAAATGGAAAGCACATGATGAGGCAAGATAATCCTAGATTTTAGAAGCCCACACACCTATCCATGATATATTGTGAAACACATAATATCTATTTGATGATAAACAAAAAAATGATAGGAGTTAACAAGTAGCCAACATTTAGAGCCGCAAAAGTAAATTATCAAGGCACTGAAAAAATATGATGTTCATGGCAATCTGGGCATTAATGTTTGGACGTTTGCCATGGCCTGATAATGGTTACATGCTGATAAATTCACCAATATGTGCATACACAAAAAGGTACAATAACTTGGAGGAAGAACGTTTAGGTAGCAAATAATTGATGATATGCATTACAAGTTACCAATTCATCCTTTGCAGCTAATTACGCCAGAAATGCATTAAAATAGGCAGCTCTAGGTGCTATGTTATTTCTGTCCTAACATGGTTGAACCCAATCACCACAAAGATGGCTGCTGGAATAATGCTTCATAAAAATATGCCGTTAACATTTCTATAGTAAAACGAATAACAAGAACTAAGCAATTGTTGTCTACAATCGTTATACTGTTTATGGCATGCTTCTAGATTTCAGCATTTATCAAATTACTGGTCAAAAATAAACTAGGGGCAAGTTTAGAACAAACAGCAACGCTAGAAATACCTGGGATTTGGACCAGCAGAGATCAAGCACATCTTCTGAATGCCCCACGAAGGTCCGAATCGGCTTTTCTGACAGTGCAAACACATGCTCTGGCACCATTAGCCGGTCTGAGCTCACAGACCTACGACCCTCCAAGAACCTTGCCCGACGCTTCTTCTCACGATTGCTCCCATCCAGACTGCTGGCCAAGGCTAATGTTGTCTCCGGTGAACCGTTGCACGCCATGGCAACAAGAGGATTGCACAGTCCGTTCTCCTCGCGTTTCCTCTCAAACTCGGACACTTCCCAGACATGGATCACGCAGTCTTCCCCAGCACTCGCGAGGTACCGGCCATCTGGACTAAACCTGATGCTCCAGATGGACCCATTGTGAGCCTGAATCTCCTGGTTCATGAACAGGCCACTGAGCTCCTTGTACGACTTCCCAGACTGCCTCACCTTAACGCGCACCCGGCCATGGTGCACGGAGGCTCCGGCGCTGTCCTGGCTGTCATCCGTCGCTGAGCTGGACCGGCGGCCGCCTTTCTCCGAGGACGTGTCCTTCTCGTCGCTGCTGCGGCGGTCGCGGGAGGTGACCGCCATGGAGCCGGCAACGTTTCGAAGGCTCCGAAGCCAGCTGCTGTGCCGCCGGTGGCGCGTAGCCCCGTTGCTGGAGTCGGAGTTGGACCTCTGGATGGGGGTGGACGCGCCGTTGTTCGAGCCGGAGCTCCCCACGTTATCGCGTCGCATGAGCTCCTGGACGATAGGCGAGCAGCCTACGCAGAGGTCAACAAACTCCTCCATGGTGAAGTGGCGGCCCGTGCCGACCTCGCGGAGCTGGAACTCCTCCTTGACCACGAACTCGGTGCCGTCGTCGAGGTTCCGGATTAGGCACCTCGGGCCAGCGTCCTCCCCTTCGGGCGTGGCCTCGGAGGAGCCCGACGACGCCTGGCGCGACCGCCCGCCCAGCGGGGGCTTGGTCGACGAGACCGGCACGGCGCCGTCTGATCTGGATCGGGGGATGGGCGAGGCCGGCGCCGGGCGGACGGGCCCGTCGTAGGAGACCGATCGGCCCATCTCGAGGCGCGCTAGGGCGGGGTCCCCGGCGAGCCCCATCATCTGGAGCAGCTTCCGGCGCCGCTCCTGCACGGGCGCCGGCTCCGACGTCCACACGTCGAGCGCCGCCGCCGCCGCAGAGGCGGCCCCGTCCCGTCGCCGTCGCGGGTGGTCGTTGTCGTCATCGTCCGAGGCGGAGGTGGAGGAGCAGGAGGAGGAGAGCACGCGGTCTCGCGACTCGTAGAACACCTCCTCCTCCTCTTCCTCCTCCCCGCCGCCGGCTCTCATCTCCGCGCCCGCATTGACCGCCGAGGAAGATGGAGTCGACACGGCGGCGCCCCGCGGATGGAAATTGCCCCGTGGACGCCGCGGCGATGAGCGGGGGAGGGGGAAGCAAGGCGCCCGCGACCGCGACCGCGCGCAGGTGGAGTCAGATCCACCACGGGCACGAGGCCCGCGACCGGTTCGTCGTCGGACGGGCCAATCGCGACGGGTTCCTACCCCGTGCCGCGCGCCTGCCTGTGCCTGTTCGTGCCTTCCCTCGAAAAAAGTGGTGGTTGGTGCTGGACTGCTGGCGCCGTCGTCGTTGTTATTGCGGGTGGTGATGCTTGCCAATGCCACCACCTCCTCTCCCCCCGCTGCGGCTGCGGCTGCGTGCGTCGTTGTTGTTGGCGATGTTTACCAGCGCCTACTCCGGCCTCCCCTGGCCATGGGGAGGGAAGGTGACGTTAAAAACCCATCGGCCGCTGGACCCAGCCGTCAGCCGGGAGCGTTCGGGCGCGAGCGCGACAAACTTGGGAAAGGGTAACCGCTCGCTCCTGCCGTTTCGGGGAAGTGGATTAGTGCAAGGAGAAGGCGGTCAATTTGGAAGGCGTGTTTTGAGAGTTTTAAGGTGACGCGGAAAGAGGGCGTCTGTCGTGCGCTTTGGCGTCGTCACCTGTGCTATGCCCGAATCATGAGCTGGTGGTAAAAAAAATTCCGTCCCCCCATTGCCCTTTGTTTTGTCTTATTCGTCGATGATTTCCAGAAGGTGCAAAGAGGAATTTCCTTTGAAAAAAAATAAATGGGGGCCAGGCAGACAGTACCTGACTGTCTGATGAGGTAAAGGGTCCGTCGGCGTGAACAAAGCCTCGCTGTGAGAGAGATGTTACTGGCGCCCGTAAAAATTAAGGAAAGCACATACACACGCAGGCGCCATGTGGCATGCGTGCCATGGGTAGCAGCTTGGCACCACATGCGGCGTGTCAGGAGGACCATCGCGCAAACAGTCCATCAAAGATCCACCAAAGCCTCCCCGCGGCCGGGCAGACCGCCGGCAGGCATCCGATGCTGGCAGGTCCTTCTCTCTCTCTCTCTCAAGTCTCAAAGCCCTTCGGCCAGAGCGCGTGCCGCGCAACCCGCGCACACGACGTACCGCCGCTGCCGCGCCGCGCGGTCCCGGTCCCGGGGCGGGCAGCATGAGCGCGGCGGCACGAACGCATCTGGTGTCCCTTCGGTCCCTGCGCTTGATCGCGACGCCGGGGGGCGGGGCGGGGCGGGGCGGGGCGGGGCGCGACGTAAGGGCATGTACAGTGGAGAGACACCAAAACGGTTCTCCAAGCACAAGAGACAACTAAGAGACTCTATTATACAATGGAGTGTCTATAAATGTAGTCTACTAATAAATACAGAATTAAATGCATTTGTACAGCAGCAGATCGATAGAACAGACGACAAATTCGTATAGTAGAAAGTGATGCGTCTGTTACTACTTGGTTTACGAGCCAGAGACGTCTCTTCACAGAGAGACGGCTCTAAGATTTTTTTGCAAATACACCCCTTAAACACCTTAAGAGCCTCCACATTAAACACCACTGTACATGCCCTAGTCGAGCAGAGCAGAGCAGAGGCAGAGAGAGAGGTGTGCAACCGCAAGACCACCGCCCAGCTGCGCTCGCGCCCAAAATCGCAGCGGGCGCGGGCGGGCGGGCGGACGGACCACCGTCCTCGGGCGGGCCCCCGCGGCAATTACCCGCGCTGTCGGAGCAGCCAGGGGCAGCTGGATGTCCATGCTACTCCAACTCCAGGAGCCGCCCCTCTAGCTAACATGTTCGTTTAGGCCGCGGGATTATTCCGGGACGCGTATGCAGTACGTACGTAACGTACGTACGTACAAAAGGGCCCGGTCTGGTTGCCATGCACGCCTGTTCAGTTCTCCTGCAGGCACGTACAGGGTTAAGGGGTGTGGCCGCGCTGATTAAGCAGGCCTCTCGTGGCGGTGGCACGTACGCAGCGTTGGCCAGCTCGGCGGGACAACGACGTGGTCCGTTTCGCTCATCTGTGTTCACGCAGTGGCCGACCAGCGCGGGTCTCCTTCCGACGGATCCACATCCACCGTCCACGGTCTGGTTCCAGCACGATCGATAGTTATATGGAAGCTGAATTATTGCAGGCTCATCAGCAATGCGAACCCATGCCCGCTCGTCCATGCTTTCGTCCTTAATACCCCCTCGCCCCCACCCTCTTTCATTTATACACATGTCCAGAGAAAAGGACATTGCAGACGAAGAATAGCCGTGTGGAGTGCCAAGATCGTATGAGGAAAACAAAGATCGAGAGGCTACTAGCCAAACATAGGCATGCTAACGGCAAAAAATCCAACTCACGTCCACACATATCTAAATCTAATAACTTTGATATAATAACTTTGATATTCATCCCACACACATCCAAAAATATAAGGAAATTAAACTCAACTCATCCAATAATATTATTGACCCCAAACCAACTCGTAATTGGGTGGAAACCCCGTTTCAATGACATACAAAAACATAGTCCATGACATACAAAAACAGTGACAATTTTATAGGTAGTTTTAATGACATACAAAAACATAGTCCACGACATACAAAAACAGTGACAATAATATTATACACTGATACAAAAACAAGTTTGGTCGATGAACATTTAGGTCTCGAGAGAATAACAAAAAACATCTGTTAAAGATCCTTAATGAACAATAATCTTTTTGGCAAGAAATATAAACTAGCAGATGTGGAAAGAGTCTCTTATCAAGCTCAAAGCTAGCAACAATGGAAGGGCACATCTAGGTAGCATCAAAAGCCCACCGAACCACGCATAAATCTCCCTGGAAGTGAAAAGAAAAGAACCATGTGTGAACGGTCCCTGGGGCGACAGTGTTATCGCTTCGTATGCAAGAGCGTGCGCCAGGGGACAGGGGCGTCGGCGTCTAAGTGTGAAAGTGTCTAATTAGCGTCGGGTGTCAGCAGGGGCCAGGGGAGCTCTGTCCGCCGAGGTGAAGACTTGGGGAGAGGGGAGTGCCGGCCGCTGGGGCAGGAAGCAGGATGCGACCGCCGGTGCACGGGTGAAACTTAGAGAGTTAGGGTTGAGTTGGGATGTTGGGATTTGGGACTAAGTTGGTAGTCGACTCGAATACAGTCCTACGGTCTACGGATGGATGGAGACCCATGGAAACCCATGTCTATGCAAATCCATCTACACCCATGGGTATCAACCATTTCGACCCACAATACAAAATAAACACGTCACAACCCACCAAAATAAAACTATTTCTTAAACCCACCTTACATACTGACTTACACCTACCCCGTTTGCATGCCTAGCCAAACAAATCCCTGAGAGTTGATCTCCAGCATCCAAGAACACACATGCTTGAGTCTCGTGCTGATCGACAAAGTCAGCACCAGCTACATATATGGCTTTTGCTAATACTGCCAGCGTGTCCACTACTTATGAAATCCCCTCTCGCGCACATGACAGAGGAGGGGAATACAATATTCGAAAAGCAAAAGCTCCAACGTGCTATAGCTACATACAACTAACTATACAGTGTGCTGCTTTTTAGCTCTTAGCCACGGAATCTCTCGCACGTAAATTTATGCGCACATGAGTTTTGACTAACTAAAAGGTGGTGGACGATAGATGTGACATCGCCGTACTAACTGTTAGTGCGCATCAGATGTAAATGCCTAATCTTTTCCAGTCTAATCCCACTGGCACACGGTGCCCCCGTGAACAAGAGTTGTGGCGCAAGGGACGAAGACTGGATAAGATAGAGGACTCCGTGGTTGATTAATTAACTAACCGACGAAGCAAGCTAACTCTATCAATGCTGCTGCTGCTGCTGCTAACAGCTACTGCATGTTGACGAAAGGCCGCTGTACTGGAGGAGGAGGAGGAGGAGGAGGAGGAGTGGCCCTGCTTGCTAGCGGTGGCAGGCTGCGGGGGAAAGCCTAGAGCCGTAGCCGCATAGGTGGAGGGTGGTACCGGCTGGAAAAGCCTGAAAAAGCCGTCGCCGAAAACATGTGTCCCCATCAATGCATACGCTGTCCAAGTGCCGACGGGGTGGTGGATGGATGTGTGGTGTGGTGTGGCCACGCGCGCGCGTATATGGAACGACGCGAGCACACCCACACACAAACCTACTACTGCTAGTACAAAGGCATGCCAAGGTGGCTGCCGCATGACCTGTTGCCATCTCCAAACAGTCCCAGCAGAGCAGAGCCCTGAGATGATGAGAGTGCCTGCCTGCCTTCTCCAAACGACACATGAGCCCTGAGAGTGCATGCCGGGCGAGCGGGCCGCCCCGTGCCTTCTTGTATGAACGCCGGGAAATCCAAGCTGCGTGCGGTGCAGTGCAGCAGGGTGTACGGTGCTGTTCACCGGACGACGAGCGATCCGCGATTAGCCGACAGATCTCTCAGTAACGCCTCTGCTGCGGCACCGACGACGAATGCATGCATGGGCGACAAATCCCCAAAGTGCAAAGCCTGAACAGAACGCCACAGTGCGCCCGCACTGTTCGACCGCGCTGTGATGCATGAACGCACGCAGGCAGCCCACAGACCACAGTGTCGCTCTCGAGGGGTGCTTGCTTTGTTTGTCTGATAAAAAAAGGCTATACTACTCGTCCTACGATCGTTTTCAGAGCTAGCTCTCTCTCTCTTTGTAAGCAGCCGTTAGTGAGTGAGGCTCGTGGGCGGCGCTCCGGCCGCAGCTGCAGGGGCGTGCCTCTGCCTGCCTGTGCCTTCGGAAGAACCGGCCGGGGCGATTCGATTGTCCCGGGACGGGGAGGCACATGCAACGCCCCCGCCGATCCGATCCCCACAGCACCACCCTCTCGGCCACTCCCCAGCGTCACTGTCAGGGCGGCACGCAGGCACACCGCCGCACCGGTTTTGCTGTTGCGTGCCAGTGCGCGCGCTGTGCTAGCTCGTGTCGTGACGCCTATGGTCGTGTCGTGTAGAAAAGCCTGCCGCCGTCGACGGCGATGCTTCTGTCGTCGCGCGCCTGCAAGTGTGTGCGTCCTTTTGACAATTTATTTACTGCGAGCCTATTTTGTTTCTGCCCTTTTGACGAAGTGGGAGCGTGAAGCCTAGCTTCCGCCGTATGTGACACGGACAGTTCGTCGCTAGTTTTCTTTTCTTTTCTTTTTACACAAGACCAGAAGCGCGTATTTAACGACGCGAATCTCGCTCGCTCGCTCGCTCGGGACCATGCACGCACCATGCTCTACTGTAGGCAGGCATATTGCACCATGCAGTTCTGGCACACCCTAGCTCCACTGCAGGGGCCCGGCCGGGACGGGATAGACATGCCGCTCTCACCACCCTCGCTTGGTATGGTAATATAATTAATGGATGTCCTCGTCGTTTGTGCCCCCGACCAAATCATGGGCCTCACACCACCCCTCCCCCGGCAGAACGTTGGTTAGGCACCCGCGCGACGCGTGCCGGCGCTGTTCGCTCTTTGTCCAGACTCCACAGACACCACGAACGTGCCGCCTGCTGCCGCCGCCGCCGCCGCGAGCGCGGTTTCCTGGTCGCTGCCGATCCGATCCCATCCGTGCACTGCACTCGCTCGCGCGCGCGCGCGCGGCGTGGCCACTCGATGGACAACAAGGGCTACTACATCGATCATGTTAGGGCGTGCGGCCTTCCGGCTATGCACGTTGGCATGCACGTTGCTGCTGGCCAAGAACGCGCTCGTAGTACCCCGCTATGCTTTTATCAATCTCTCGACGTACGTCCTGCGCTCGGTTCCTAGCTAGCTTAGCCCTTAGCTATCGAGCTAGGCCACCCGCGCACCAGCTGCCTGCCAGCCGGCGGTTTCACCAACCGTGTGCATGTGTGTATAGACCAAAGGGAGAGATCAACGGGCATCGGACAGGGCTTTAGTTTAGGGTTTATATATATGTGATAGGGACAGTAGGGCACGCGTTGGCTATAAGTTAGGGATTAGTTGGACCATGCATGAGGCAAGCCGGCCGGCCACACACGCGTACGTACGAAAGGAATCTGGGAAGAACATGGCGCGCGCCCGGTCGGTGCGCGTGACGGAGCTAGTAGCTCGAATGCTCGATCGATATGCATCGACCTTTAGCATCTCCAATAGTATTCAAAAAATAATTATTTCCAAAGCTTTTTAAGTCATCAAAAATATTAAAAGAACCAAACGAGGGTTATTTGTTCACTGGTTTTCAAAAGGGAAAAAAACTTCTGACAAAAATATCATTGACTTGAATCTTGTCACGCCACACTCTCGTTTGCACGGTTAAAAAATGTTGTCACGCCAACGAGAGTAGCATGACCAGATTATTCTGCACGTCAAAAACACTGTCCAAGCTTAGGTGGTAGATGTTTGCCGTGTCATCGATCGCATCTGGCACGATAATGTGATTTTTTTCTCGCGCTAGCTGCACTAGCGCGACCAAAAAGTTCGAATCCACAAAAAGGATGCAGGAGCTACTACTATATTACAATATTAAATAAAAATAATTAAAGTAAAATAGTTACGGGAACAAACTAGGTTATAAACATAATAAAGAAACATTTTCAGAATAGTGTCTAATAACTATATAAAAAACTATTACAATATTAGATTTGTTCTGTAGAATGCTAGCTATACACAGAGGTCTCGTGTATACTTTTGTAATTTTCTAAGAAACTATAGTGATAAGTTTTGTTTTAATAAAAGGTGTGCGCATAGCCTGTTGTAACTTTCTAAGAAATTGGTGGAAAAGTCTTGTCCCGCAAAATATTATATATAAAAGTTATGCGGGTAACTTTTCAACTTTCTAAAAAAAACTATGATGATAAATTTTATTCCGCAAAAATATTATACATAAAAGTTATGTGCGTAACTTTGCAACTTTCTTCTAAAAGATTATGGTGACAAGTTTTGATTCATAAAATATATTTTTCTGACCAAAATCAGCGTAAGATGGACCGCTGCCTAACCTTTGTAACTTTAGAAGAAAAAAAGTTGTGGAAATATATTATTTAAATTTTTTTGAGGAATTGGAAGTAAGGCAGAACCGATCGCCGGTTTTAGAACCACTCAGTGATCATTCGCTGATTATAAGCACTGTTCAAAAGGCTCCGAGCCTCTGACTTCCGCCCGGAAGACCTGTCGTTTCGCCGTCAAGTGCTTCTTCCTGCTGGGCGCTGGCTCTGCTCTGGCTTTTCCGCGGCTATCTGGTCGATCCACAGATTCCACACTCACCGGTGATCGACTAGCGCTGGCACTCGGCTACTACTCCGTGACACTGTGCTACCCAGTTTGATCGGCGTCAGGAAAGAACCGGGTACAGTACGTCCTCGAGGGAGGGAGGGAGGAAGGACAGAAGGAGCACCGTCACTGTGGCACATCATATGGAACGCAGAGGGCAGAGAGAGGCACAGCCCACAGACACTACTGGCTACCGCTAGGCAGGCCGTGGTGGACCGGAGCGCCTCCACCGCATTATTGTACCCATCAGGGATCACGTACCGCGCTCATAAAAGGTAACAACGGACGGACGGACGGACGGATCCATCGGCCGGCCATTCAGTCGATCGGCCACACCAGTTCTGCCAATAGAATTCCAGATCCGCGGACGCCCGAGGCCCCAACGCACGCCGCTGCGCGACCAGATCATCCGGCATGACATATTGCCGTGGGCTCGCGCCGTACGCGTACCACGGCCGGCGCCCACAGCGGCGGTACGGCGGCGCGCTGCCGCTGCCACCCCGAACAATCGTGCGCGCGTCGGCGGCATGGTGTGCACTCCGCAGCCGCACTCGCACGGCATGGAGAGGCACGCCTGACGGCCCAGCCGCGCGCGCCGAGATGCGCCTCTGCAATTCTGCATGCGTGGTGGAAGAGCGAGCCATCGAGACCGAATGCTGGGAGCGCTGCGGCCTGCGTGCACCGAGCGCGTCCCGCGTCCCGTGGACCGGGCATACGCGTAGGTGCTACACTGCTACCCCCACGCCGGCGGCAGGGCAGTGTGCGCATCGATCGCATTAACGCCGGCGGCCGGGGCGGCCACGGCCAGAAGTGGTCGCTCTAAAACGTTGCCTTTAACTCGGATCCTAGGCGTAGACTCTACACGAGAGCGGACCCAGAATTTTGGCACGTCTTTAAGCTTCTGTACTGCTGCTCTGTTCTGGTGCTGCATGACCATGCATGAGCTACGTATATAGTACTAGTATGTACAGGCTTTAGCTCGCCCGTGAATCAGACGAAAAAAAGAGAACGGCGCGTGAGTACGGTACTAGCAAGTGTATATACGGTCCGCTGTCCGCTCCATGCACGGATGGATGTCCATTATTGAGAAAAATCGGTGCTGCAGAGTCGGATCGTCGTCACATGCGCCAGGTCCAGGTGTGTCACACAGTGCACGTACTTCGTACAAGATGATTTGCACATACGTACGTGTACATCACGAGCACGAGACAGCGTTAACGTTATGTCGGTTGTGACACTTTGGATAATTGAGCTCCGTAAAAGTCTGAACCACTAATGCCCCTCCAATTCTCTCGGTTCTGTGGCTTCCAAAATAGTCCTAAGGGTTTATGTAGCAGCAAGAAGATCAATGGTGCTAAAATATCTTATTATTTAATTTTAAATAGTAAGAGATTCTAGCCTTCTTATTCCTTTTGCTCCCAAAAAAAACCAATGATGTTGCGAGGTTAGGAGTTTTGTTGGATGCAAGAAGGGTAGAAAGAAAAGAAACACATCGGAGATCACTACCGGCCTTTTTTTTACCATATTGTCCGTTAGGACAAAGGGTTAGTCTCCCAAGCCTTGATTGCTAGGGTTTAAAAGAAAAGAATATTTGAATAGAGATGTAAATGATTTTAGGTAGATTGAATGTGTTATAAAACTTTGATTGAATGTGATAGCGTATAGTTGCATATGCCCTTTGTTTAGGTTAGTTATTTAGCTAGAAATTTGACTTCACATATTTATATTTAGGTTAAATTTGGTTAATTATCTTTAGGTTATATGTCTACATTATTTTGAAATACTTGGATTGTTATAGAAGACAAAAGGAATTGTTATCTTAGAATCTTCTATTTCGATAGATGCAGGACATGTGATAGAAAAAAGTAGCAAAAACAGAGTTGTCCCATAGATTTATACTAGATGCCTCTTGCATGGACGCATGTCTCCCTCCTCAGCTACTAGTGCCTAAATTTGATTGTGGTAAGCTACTCCACATGTCTCAATTAAAGGGATCTACACACATGGACATTTTTATGTAAGTAATTGTTCATAAATATTCCATTTTGTTGTCTTTTGATGTGTAGTATTATTTAAATTACTAACGACGTAGTGTCATCAACATTTTATCCTTAGGGCATGTTTGGTGTGGCGCCGAAGCTGCCACAGGCTCGATTTGGCCGCCACAACTCCGACGGCAAATATGTGGCGCGCTGAGGCGTGCGCGGCGGCCAACCAAACCGAGTGCTGAATTTCACCTCGCTCCAATCATGACATGCATGGAGCTAGCAAACGAGCTATCTACCCGGCCGGCCGGTCCGCCATCTGTACACATAAAGCCAAGAACTAGAACAGGCATTCTATTTCGAAAGCACACCCACGCCACGCATGGCAGTATTTTACAAGTGGCATGTGTGGATATGGACCAACAACATCCATAAATTCAGAAAGAGCGAGCAGTGGAGCCGCGAGACGGCAGAGACGTAGTACGTAATAATGCTCAGCGAATTAACTCGCGAGCAGCATCGCTCCCCCATCCCTCAAGCTCCATGGCCGATAGCGTGCTCGCTTGAAAAGATGCAGAGGCACCTGTTCCCCCCAGGCCCCATCCCAAGTCCCAACCGTCTCCTGTGTCCGTCCATGCCAGTGCGTACGTTTTAGGGTCCCGGAAAGGCACTCCACAACACTGCCGCTTTATTTGCCCTGCACCATCGCGAGTGGGCACAGAGATGGGCAGAACCAACGAGATGGTCGGGGGTCGACGGGGGCGCGCCGCGGGCGAGCAGGCAGGTAGGTTGCCCATGTCCGGTGTTGGCAGCCGCCGACGTCGCGGGCTTTGGCCACTTGTGTCTGTCACTCACTCACTGGTCATTTGCAGTGCAGACGTGCAGTCAGTTGAACTCTGAGAGCGGATGGAAGGGGTTGTCCTGGCAGCGTCGCTTCGCATTGCACTACCACTGCTGCGTACGTCCTGGCCACCAAACTGTTTGTTGGATCACTAGACATTGCTGACTGACTGTTGTTAGGGATGGTCCGCAAGGAGGACGGACTTCACAGACAGCACGACAATCAGGTTCCTGGCGCTGGCGCTTCACTCCTGTGCTCTCGCCGGTCACTTCCCCTCCACCCCACTGTTTCCCATTGCTGTTCTCGCACGGCGCAGCAGCAGCAGTGCTGCCTGGATAGAAAGAAAGAAGAGTACCCTGTTTCCCGTTGGGCTGCTGGGCAGAGACTGTTCTCGGTTCTTTTACGTGCTGCCAGACAAGACTTGTGATGCGTGACGCGGGTAGCTAGGCTCTCTCCTACCCCGGCAAAGGCTTCTGCTGTGCCAACCAACAGAGCGTGGATTGCCGGCTGCGCTAGCTAGCTGACTGATCAACAAAACTGTCTTCTTTTTTAGTCTTCATCTATGTATTATAATTAGACTACATTTAATACTCATAATTATCATTCAAACCTTCGATGTGATAGGAATTAAACTTTAGTTGGAGGTAAAGTAGCAGCAGAAGTACATTTCACTGTGGAATGGCGATTTCTGAAACAGGGTGGAGCCCGTGTTTTACTAGTTCAGGGCCAGCTTTTAAGCTTTTGGCGTGCAGATACATCTGAACCAACAGCGGCGAAGCTGAGTGTTCCTGCTCATTTCTCTCATTTTTTTTTTGAAACGAGATTTTACTCTGCTTTTAAGAAAGCATATAACAATGTTCAAACACATACTGGGGATACCAGTTTACAATCATCAGACAACCAACCACCAGAACTAAAGGAACCTATAGACTAGCATAGCCAGGATGCAATCAGTGAACCGATCAGCTAGAAGTAATATAGACAGCACACAGGAGCCATGAACTCCTCCAAAAAGAAAAAGAAAAACCTCCAGAATTTTTCCTCCCAGCAAAGTTGAACCACCAGCTAAGAGTAGAACACTCTGAAACACTCCAGAAAGCGTTGAGAAATCTCTAACAAAGTTTTTCTAATACTTCAAATCACTACTATGTCGCTTCCCCCTCCATCAACACTCTTGAAGCTGAAGATCCAAGACTGCACCTCCTCTACCTTCTTCTCTAGCATGCTTTGGTCATCTTCAGATAGCAACACCTTCCATTTCTGCAAAAACGAAACAACATCACGGAAGATTACAAAAGGGCTGCAGGGGAACTCTCTCTCGAACACCATTTTATTTCTATTACGCCATAAGGCCCAAACCATGCCTGCAAGCAGAAATAAACGAAAAAGAGAAGTCCACTTAGGTTTCACTTCACTCCTGCAACAGAACATCTCTTCCACTGAGCTGGGAATATTGTTCCTTCCAAATACCTGCCTCAAACAACTCCACACAAAATATGCCAAGGAGCACTGAAAGAATATATGATCCACAATTTCTTGCTTTTGACATAAAGCACAACGATCACTACCCTTCCAACCTTTTCTTTTAAGCACCACGCCTGCCTGAATTTTCCGGTTACATAATTGCCACAAAAAACTTTAATCCGCAAGGGCACCTTGGACTTCCAAATATTTTTATATATATCTTTTCTAATCCCTCCATCAGTCATAAACTTATACAAAGACTGAGTAGTGAAAGTTTTAGATTTGTCCAGTACCCATACCACCTCATCTCTCCCATGAGTGAGCTCCTGATCGACAAGCTTAGTAACAAGTTCATCCCAAACCTGAAAATCAGCAATCGTCAGGGGCCGCTTGAGGTCGATATGCCACTCCCCTTCCTCATAATAATCTACAACTCTGGCATTTTTGTCCATGCATATGTCAAAGAATCTGGGATATACTAATTTTAGGGGCACATCCCCCCACCAGGTATCTTTCCAAAAGAGGGTACCTTCCCCGTCCCTAACTTTATTAATAGCACCCCATTTGAATAGGTGTTTAACCTTGTGCAACCCTTTCCAAAATTGAGACGCATCTCTATCCGATGACAGGAAAAAATTTCCTTTGGTCATGTATTTTCCTTTGATAAGTTTGAACCAAGTATCATTAGACCCCTGAACAATTTTCCATATCCATTTTACCAGCAAACATTCATTCATCAATCTGCTATCAAGGATGCCAAGACCACCTTGGTCTTTTGGCCTAGTTACCATCTCCCATTTGGCCATGTGATAGCATTTTTTCTTTTCAGCTCCTTGCCAAAAGAAGTTAGATCTAATTGAATTCATTTTATAATGAAACTCTTTAGGGAGAAGATAAAAACCCATGCAATACATAGGTAGACTACTGAGACAGGAGTTAGTTAGAATTAATCTCCCACCAGAAGAGAGGTGCTTGCCCTTCCATGGGTCTAGCCTTTTCCTCATTTTCTTCAAAATAGGCTCCGAGATTACTGAGTTAATGTTATGATCAGAGATAGATATACCTAGATATTTCATCGGAAAGGATCCCAGGGAACAGTTAAGCATATTGGCCATCTCTTTTTCCTCCTGGTCATCAGCTCCAAACACAAAGACCTCGCTTTTATGAAAATTTATTTTCAGCCCTGATAACCATTCAAAGCAATACAAAATTAATTTCAGATTTAAAATTGATTTTTTTGACCCATCAATCATAATCACTGTGTCATCTGCGTATTGTATATGTGAAATACCTCCTGGTAGAACATCGTTCAAAACTCCAGAGATGTGCCCTTTGGCAATCCCTACATCCAACAGCACACTAAGGGCATCAGCCACCAAATTGAAAAGTAAAGGGGAGAGAGGGTCGCCCTGCCTAAGACCCCTAAAAGTCTTAAAATATTTACTCCTCTCACCATTAATGTTCACACACACTTTCCCATTCTCCACTGTTCTCATAACCATATTGGTCCATCTGTCCGGAAACTTCTTCAATTTTAAGACCTCAGCTAAAAAATTCCATCTAACCTTATCATAGGCTTTCTCAAAATCAATCTTCAGAATCAGACCTCTCTGTTTTTTAATTTCAAATCATGAATTACCTCATGAAGTATCACTACTCCTTCAAGAATGTTTCTGTTTTTATGAAGCCTGTTTGATTGCCCCCAACAGCCACCTTGGCTACCTGGGCAAGCCTACTAGAAAGGACTTTGGTGAAAATTTTGAAATCAACGTTAAGAAGACAAATTGGACGATATTGCTTAATCGAGGTGGCATCTTTAATTTTGGAACCAAGGAGATGACCCCATAATTCAGCCTCTGAATATCTAAATTTCCTCCATGGAAATCTCTAAACATTTTCATAAGATCTCCTTTGATTATATGCCAAAAGTTTTTGAAGAAGGCCACTCCAAACCCATTTGGACCCGGGGCAGAGTCAACATGCATAAGGTCAATCGCCTGTTTTATCTCCTCTTCATCAAAAGGCCTAATCAGGTGAATGGCCTCCTCAATTGATAATTCACTTCTACCTTCCCAGAAATTCTCGCGTAACTTCATCGCACAAGGAGTAGATGGTCCAAAAAGCTGTTTATAAAAATCAACCACGTGATTGCTAATATCTTTCTGGTCCACCAAGGTACAAGAATCTGCCACCAACTGTAGAATATTATTTTTCCTCCTCCTACCGTTAGCAAACAGGTGGAAAAACTAGAATTAGAGTCACCTTTGAGAATCCAGTTTTTTCCGGCCCGTTGTTGCCAATACACTTCTTCCATATGATACACATGCTCTAATTCTTTCTCAACTCTATATCTTTCGTTCCAATTTTGGGGAAGATTGTCCTTCATAACCAAACCATCATCCAATCCTTTTAGTTTTAATAACAGATCTTATTTAATCTTATTTTGATCACCTCTTTTTTGTCTGTTCCACCCTCTTAAGAATCTTCTGATAGAAACCAGGCTCCCATGCCACCCATCCATCGAGTAGGAACCTTCAGGCCTACGATCCTTAAGATCAGACCATTTTTGCGAAATCAAAGCCCTGAAGTCTTGTTGGAGAAGCCAGTTATTCTCAAAGAAAAAATAATGAGATTTATTAGGATTATTCTCACCAGAGTCAAGCACAATAGGACAATGATCAGACCCCACTCTAGTTAATCCTTTAGAAAAGCAAAGAGGGAATCTCTCCTCCCACTCAGTAGAAACAAGGAACCTGTCCAACTTAACTAGCACCGGATTAACTTGATTATTAGTCCAAGTATACTGAGGGCCCCCCTGGCAATTTCTCGAAGCTTGTAGAGATTAATAAATTCATTGAACATGTTCATGAGGCTCTGATCGATATTATGGGAATTCTTCTCTTGCCTATTCCTTATTAAATTAAAATCACCCCCAACACCACAGGAAGGGTCTCCCTTTCGCATATCTCCGACAGCTCTTGCAGAAAACTAGCAGACTGGTGGTGCTGAGCAGGCCCGTAAACACACAACACCACCCAACGGTAATTGCTGAATTTGTTTCTGACCGTAGCCTTAATAGCAAAATTGAAGTTTTCCCAATTTTCCACCTCGAGAGAGTCTTCCTTGACCCCTAGTAAAATACCACCAGAATGACCTCTCGCGAGAATCCAATTCCATTGGAAACAACAATTAGAGGAGATCCAGTTAAGCTCTCTAACCGAAAATTCTTGCTTAACGGTTTCTTGGATCCCAATTATGTCCACTTTTCTTGAGTCAGAAATTCCCTAAGTTGATTGATTCTCCCTAACTGACCCATTCCCCTAATATTCCAACTAAGAAATTTCATTTATCCTTTTTAGACTGTTTCTCAGGTCTCCCTTTCTTTTTATTTTTCTCAGGTTCAGCCCCCCCTGGGCCTTCCTGGGAAATTAAAGGAGCCTCCAATCTCTCTTTATTTCTTATAGCCTCCATGGCTAATTCTTGCAGGTCCTCTTCAGTTTGAGGGGCATTTTTACTGTTAATTTTATCCACATACTTGTTATAGTTAGCTTCAGCTATAGTGGCTCTAACCCGCTCTTCAGCTTTGAACAAATCTATTTGATTGTCATAATTTTCTAGAACAATGCCTATATCTTTCATAACAGTAGACAGGTTTTCATTAGATTCATTATTCAGAATGAGAAAAGGATTTGGACGTGAAGTACCTTGTAGCTGATTTTTCTCACGAGCTCTTTTGGTGGCTTTCTCAAGTATGGGAATTCCATCTCTGGCAATTCTCGAGCTGGCTCTTGTAGCTATCACTGGAAAGTTCCTTCTACTTTTTTTCTTCCCTTTCTTGCTTAGTGCCTTCTCCCATTCCTGTTCACCATCTTCTTCTGTGTGATAAAGCTCAACTTGCTCCATTATGTTCCCATGCCAATCTTCCTCATTGTCCTCTGTTGGAAAGTCATCGAGCATGAGCTTCAAATCCTGATCCCTTTTCTCCTGGTTAGCAAGCTGAAGGTTAATTCTTCCCCCAAAAAGATTCATACCATCCAGCCCAATACTGTTTCTGTTGACCCGACTGTTTGTAATTGTATTAATCTCTTTGTTTGAGCAGAAAGTCTGATCATCCACTCTCTGTTTCATCATTTCAATCTGAGATTTCTCTGGAGCCACCTTGGCCTGATCATCCACCGAACCTTCATTATCCAACACATCAGAAAGTTGACTATCAGAGATGATTTTTTGTTCTATTTCCTTATTAAGCATCAAGACTTCAGATGAGTTCACCGTATCAGTGTGGTCTTCAACTTTTTTTAGATCGGATGAAAAGAATCCTTTTGTGGGATGAAACACCGCAATGGGTATCTCATCATAAATCTCTTGCAGTGTCCCCTCCACCCCAACATCTTCCTCCATGTCCTCCTGAGATTCTCCAAAACTAGAATCTTGATTTTTCTCTAACTCCTTCCCTTTCCTCTCAAATTTCCCCCCTTTTTTCTCATCATTCCTCCCAGGTCTGTTCCTGTCTTTATCTTGATCTTTATCATCTTGTTTTCCAGATCCACTCGTCCCTGACAAGTAAGGAGATCGAGTGCGAACTCCCTCAGCCACAATCTTCAGCTCATATCCCACTTTGTTGAAGAAGACTTCAATGAAACCTTTAATTCGAGAGGGGTCCCGACAATCCACTTTGACTCTAACTGGTCCCTCCTTGATAATACTTAGCTCATCGACCACCACTGGCTTACCCACTAGGCTTGCTACTTCTCTTATAATCCCCTCCTCGCGCGCAATGTCCGGCAGGTTGTAAATTTTGATCCAAACACACTGAAGCACCGATGAAGCCATCAGATCTGAGTTGGCTTTGGTAACTTGAACTCTGTAACTGTATAAAGGCAACTCAAGACTGCTCAGTTTAGCATATGATTCCAGCGAGCTTTTGTCCGGAAAGGAGGCACTAAAATCATGTTTGTCCATCCTCCTAACCCTGAAATCCCAGTTAGCTTGCACCAGATTTTTAAGCTCTCTGTCCAATTTCTCTTCTGTGGGTTCCCCCTCAAGAATGTGAATAACAGCATTCAACATATTCACCTGCACTTTTTTCTCAGGAATATCAAAACCAAAGAAGCCCTGCTCCGGAATTCCAAATCCAAACAACCTAAGTTTCTTGTTATTTTGGCATTCCGCCGCCATATGCCCAGACTCTTTACATTTGTAGCATAGAGGGTCATTCGGACAGTCAGCTTGATGGTGTCCAGATTGAGAGCAACGGAAGCATCTAATCTCCTTGACCAGACCTTCCTGGATTTTAGAATCCCTGCCCTGCTGCATGCCAACTCCAAAACCAGAAGGTCTTCCCCTCTCTGAACATGGCTGAGAGCCTTGTTCCCTATCACGATTTTCTTGGTTTTTGCTTCCCCTACCCCCTGTCTCATTCCTATCAATAGAGCGAAACCCCCCAAAGCCACCCCTGGCTGGCACAAAATTCCCACGCCCTCTCCAGAAACCACCCCTCCGAGGAATTTTGTTACCTGTAAAGCTTCCTTGACGATGATGCCCCATATCTTGCTGATCCTGCTCAGTGTGTTCCCCTGGGGCCCTCTGGAGCTTGGATCGTAGGTCTTCCTCCCTGATGAACTCCGAATCCAGTAAGTCATCCTCTTCCATCCAATCCTTTGGGGGTCGCTTCCAGCTATTTCCCCCTGATTCTCTTCTCCACGCCATCCTTCCCTCTTTAACCACCTGAGAAAAGGATCGCACAAATGGCGTCGGTGTCTCAACTCTCTTGATATGTCTAGCCCTTTGCCCTAGCCGGCGAACCTCTTCTGGTCTTGCCTGGTATCCTTTACCTGAGAGAATGTTGGACCTGGGCACCCATAACCATTTCGGGTTAATGGGCCTCCAGGAATGTCTGAACACCTGGGCCAGGGAGAGGCCCAAACAACCTTGCTTCTCCTTCCCAACTTCCAAACGACCATCCCTGGTGGTAGAACCGACTTCCATCTTGGAAATCGCTAGGCCATGTTGAGCATCCTTGCATGAATGGCCTATATCAGTTTTTGGCTTTGCCATCATTCTCACCCTTGAGAATGTGAAATCCAAATCGTCATCAACCTTGTCATCTTCAGGCCCAAACTCCATCTCCCAACCCCTAACGGCAGCCACCGCTACCCAGCTCCAAGGACCCCTCAGCAGCGCCCAAGGAGACAACGGACCCCAAAACTTACCAATGGAGGAAAAGGCAGAGCGCTACCCACCCACAGTTATGCCAGCAGCGACGCCCAATCCCCCACGACCTCGCCGACTTCCTTGTTCGCCCTAGCGGCTATGGCGAATGGGGGCGGAAGCCACTTGGGGAAGCGACAACGACAAGCAGTGGGCGGCAGGAGCGAGCCCACCGAACAGCGCGGGAACGGACGGGAACGGGAGACGTCGGGGGGGGGGGGGGGGAGCGGTAGGAGGTGGGGCAGAGCGCAGACGGGGAGAAGCACGGGTGAGAGTCTGGGGGACCGAACCTCGACGGAGCGCGGGTGCTTTCGCTACGGCGCCGGCGTCGCTGAGCTCGTCGATGGCGTCGCCATGGTTTCGCCTTGGTCTCGCTCCGATTGCACACGTTACCTCTTGTTTTCATCAGTGGGGCTATTTCCAGGAGTGTTTGTAAGTCTGCAGGAACATTTGTTTGTTGTACCTGCTCATTTCTCTCATGACAGCAGAAATTCGCCATCGGGCCTTTTACTGTTAGCGTCGAGAAAGGTTGCTGTATCGTCTACCTCGCATGCATTGGAATGACCACGTTAATAGTCGATGTGACTCCATAGTCGGGGGACGATGATTGATTGAGCAGTTGTCGACTGCTCTGCTCACGGACGGGTGGCGACAAAACTGCAGAGGTGAGGAGGGCGGCAGGATCCTAGGCTAGCTCTGCTGTGCTCTGATCAGGTCATGCATAGATAGATAGAGGTGGACTCTATAGTTGTAGCAGCCGGATCAGAGACGTGCTGTCGGCCAAAGTCCACAGGTTCCGGTCGCGATTCGTGGATGTTGGCAGGTAGGTGAGGAGCAGCGGCAGCGGCGCGGACCCAGCCGCCCAAGTGAAGTGACACCACTCCACCACTCCTGCTGTCCTGCACGGCTGCACTCCACTGGCCAAGCGCATGCAGCAGGGGGGGAAAAATACTTCTCCATGCCATGGGCCTTTACTTCTTTCTGCATGGAATTGGTGAGAGGCCGTCTTTCGTATTGCATCGTGGGCTCGGAGCCCATGGAACTAGTAGCTAGCCTCCCTCAAGTCAAGAATGCTGCTCGGAAAGCTCGTCATGAGATGTCGCGTTTCCTTACCATTTTTGTGTGATCGCGCAATTACTATTGACCAATCGTACACGTGCCCTCGAAGCAAAGTCAAGGTCCATGAGATATGGCGACGCTGATCTTATATATTTTCTGTTTCTGCCTGGGTACCAAAGGCATCGATATCTATCCTAGATCATCTACTATCTCTCTCTCTCTCTCTAAAATGATGAATAGTTCATCGTCTGCTTTTAATTAATCATCAGCTAAAAGCCCAGGACAAACAAGGGCGACCAGTTCCTGTTTTATCTGCCTGAAGCTTCATCGGAGCTGCTGATTAGCTGCCGGCCGGGTTTTTCTGCAGGTAGTAGTGGCGTGGCGACCAAACAAACCCGAGTGTCGTCTCTTTTTCTTTGGCCTGGACCTGCATGGAGCTTGAAGAAGATATTTCCCTGATAAGCACACTTTAATTAGAAGAACAAACTAAGAGTCTTGCTTGCAAAGAAGCGTCATTCTCTATCTATTAAGTAGTTCATCAGTCTTTCTGCATCCGCTTGAATTGCTAGTGTGTGTGGGGTTAGGTATAATATAGTACTATGTGACAAGGGCGCGTTCAGGTCTTAACTCTCCTGCTAATATAAGATTTGTAACTCGTGACAGCTGTTTCGGACGACAGTGCGCGCTGCTGCCGTGCAGATATTTTCTGCTAGCGTGCCAGTTTGGACCAGGGACGGTTCCATATAGGAGTATTTCTCTAGCTCTGTTGAGGACTGACGAGTAATCGTTATGAGATAGTAACATATGGCTCATATATATATATACAAATCATTTTTGGATTAAGATACTGGCCGATTCATCATAAAGATAAAGGTGTTGCTCGTAGATATACTCTACGGTGATATATAATATGAGGTGTGTTAGGATTTAGTGGACGTACGCCGGCCGCCCTACTCCTCTTGCTATCTTTTGTACGGTACGTCCGATGACCTAGCTGGTGTCGTTTCGATGCATGACAGCGGTCATTTTACAAGAAATTTTGATTGCCTTGTATTCATTCATTCATTCACCCCTATAGTCGTCTCTATATATGTATCGGTTCTTGATCAATATATGTGATTCATATATAAACTGAAGAACACATGCACTTGATTGAGATATCTCTCATCCCCCAATCGATTTGCACTGCTAAAAGTTAAATGAGAAGTCAAAGCCTAGACGCAAAAGGTCGTTTGTTCGAACTTGTCAGCTGCATATGAATATATATGATATGATCGTGCGCGCGGCAACTATATATACGTCAAAGCTGTTGTCAATCAATAACAAGAAAAGGACATGCAAGCGCCAAGTCGTTACCGCAAACCTCCAGTCGAACTTCAATTAAAAACCATGTGAGACTGATTATCAAGATTGTCGTTTTACTGTCTCTACATGCAGGCACTAATAACCGTGTGCGGACATCATCCTGCCACCCCCCTCTAAGCAGTAACGACGGCTACCGGCGGCAAAGACACGCACGCAAATAAGCTAGCTAATTACTGTGATTATATATTACTTAAGAACTCACTTGACAAAGATCGACGCATAGTTTAAAGGTCGCTTGTGCTAATCCACTTCTTCGTCCGACTATTCAACCGCGAGTATATATATGTATCGTTTTTATTTCTCGATGATTCCAAATACGAATTGTATATGGGGTCTCGAACCCTAGCCAGCTAGCTGCTAGCTAGATTCTACCGGCTCCAGCTACGACTATACATATACGTATACGAGGCCTAGAGCCCTAGACCATGGTTAATTATTAGAGCTGGGACGTATAAAAACACATACGCTACGCAGTTATATCATTAATTAACCGCCATGACATTAACATTTTATTGGGCGTAGATCTATCAAGTACCGCGCGTGATGCTCTCTTATACTAAACTACTACGGTGTTTACGCTTTTTATTTTATAATCGAATTGTTCCTTTCGTTTTGGCCGGGTTGCTTTCGTCGTCCCGCCAATCCAGTTTTTTTGATGGTCCCGTTCCGATCCGTTCGCAATCATGTTTCGAAAATAAAAGTAAAAAATGAAACCCCGGAAGAGGGTTATGCCGACCGATCTCGTTCGTTGTTGTCATCTCTGCTCTCTATCTATATTTCGTAGCACTAATCATTTTTTTAACATTTGACTACGTAGTTGAGGGATATTAGGTAAGCATCATCAATAACACGGAGGTAGACGTATATGCATGGATGTCTATCGGCACTGCACACCTTTTGGTCACCATCGCGCGCACAGGTAGAGTTAGATTTTGACAGATCAATATACTATTGTTATATACAGTCACAAGCCGACCACTTACACCGTCAAACTTGGCTTTGTCCGACCGAACTGCGTAAAATCGACACGCAAGCTTTAGGACGGTGGGTAGCTACGATCGTCCGGCGCAAGTGGCGCCACGTTTCGACGCGCACTTGGGCCGATGATTCCCCCATCGATACCGCCTTTGCAGCCGGTGGCGGCAGTCGTGCGGGGTGGCAGACGTGCATCGGCCAGAAGGACAAAAGTCTCCGCGATTCGCATGCATGGTCAGCGGGCTGGCCGGTTGGGTTGGGTTGGGTGCCGCCGCGGCACGCACAAAACAAACCGTGTCCGGGTCAAACCCACGCCACCGGCCGGCGGGCGGCCGGGGTGGGTGGGTGGGCGGCTGCGGCCTCCGGGCGCACACCGTCCGTCACGTACGGCGGTCGTGCGTGGCCGCGAGCCGGCGGCCGGTTCGATGGCGGGGCCCTCGTGACCTCGTCCCGTCCGCGCCGCGGGCATATATACAGTAGCTAAGCTAAGCAGTAGATTTTCGTTGGACGTGCTACCTACGCAACGCGTTCGCGGGGGCGAGGCGTGGACTTCTTTTTTTCGTTGGTGCCGAAAGCGGGCCGATGCCACGCGAGCTAGAGCAGGCGGCGGCAGGGGTTGGTACGTCCTCCCAGCACGCGTGCCCCCCGATCCCAATATGCGCCCAAAAAGAGAGCGCCAATCCGCTGCCCACGCCGCTTCGATCTCTTCCTTTTTGTCATATTTTCCGGAAGAATCTGGCGCCGAGACATGGCTTGGACATGATTGTATGCAATCAGACCATATTCGTGCTCAGCCACTAACCTAAACTGAGCAGAGGAGAGCTAGCTCACTGAACAAGGCATTAGCGTTAATACTACCATTACATACTTGCATCCACCACACCGGCGGGTACCAATGAAAATACAACGGCACAGAAATAATATAAAACTGCCTCTGCTGATGAAGCGCAACGACATGCATGCACGCTTACTCCACACAGTTTTAGGTTACCATGCCGATCCCCAGGACAGATCACGTGGAGAGAGAGAGAGAGCGGGGGGCCTAAACTGAGCAGGACACACACACTGCCCTTATTACAACAACAAAAGCAGATGAGCTTTAGGTTTGCCATGCTAGTTTATTCAGCAAACGTACGCCCCCGCCCACCACTAGCCTAACTAATTCGGAGGGATAAGCTATAATACGGTTCTAATAACAAGGAGATATGGCCTAGTTAATTCCTTCTCCTCCTGCCGCTTCGTACGAACGATCGAGCCAATGGGCCGGGGGAACCACGCACGCATGGACAAAATCCCATTGGACACCTTCTGGCGTGCGATTAAGAAACCTAATCTTTCCATAAAAAGCAATTAACAAAGCTAAGCACTTCCATAGCTTCTCCTACCTACTGCATAATGAGGGGGGGAGCCACAGTCTGCTAGTCCTCGTCATTATTTGCGCTAGCTACCTGGAGGACAGTTATTGACATGTGAAGACGAGGCGGGGGAGAGAAGATCGCTAGCTTCCAACTATATACTCCTATGCGTTAGCCATTAGGTCTATATAATACTCCTTCCGTCCCAACATATAAGTTTTTTTAAAAGTTTGACCAAATTTATACAACGAAGTAATAACATTTACGATATCAAATATATGCTATTAGATTCTCTATTAAATATATTTTCATACTATATCTATTCCATGTCATTAATCTTTATGATTTGCGCTATACTTTTTTGTCAAACTTTAAAAACTTTGGCTCTAAAAAAATCTTGAAATGACATATATTTTGGAACGGGTCGAGTATGACATATATTTTCATACTACTTCTATTGTTAGAGATGTCTTGTTAGGGTTTGTTTGTATTGCTAAGGCTAGTCTAGTTGAGTCTTAAAAATAGCTTCAATTAGTTAGGATTTACTATTAGTTGAAGGTTAAGTAACAAATTAATTAGCTCGTCTATTAGTTCTCTTGTTTGTATGCATGATTTAGAACTGATGATTTTTAGCCCATATTTAGTTCACACTGAATGAGTATATATGTGCCCTCGTACCTACCTTGAATTGGTAGTACCGGCAACATTGTTATTAAACGGTCTATTGTAACCTAGAAGCATCAATGCAATAATTGAAGGCGTGATGGGATTGGTTCCAAACTCCCAAAAACTTCAGTTTTTTTTAAACAAGTCACTGCCTTCCGTGGGGAACAACATCATAGACGGCAGATTGGAGTGCAAGGAAAGCAACGGAGAGGGGTGAATCTAGGGAACAATCAGTGTCGTCCACGCCATGCATGGTGACAGCTATATGTATGTGCAGCTCATAGCGCTCCTGGTACGGCATGAAGCCCCCTATTTTAACTCGGCACAAGTATGCCACATCACGGGGTATTTAGTGAGCCTAACCTAGACCCATTCGATGCATGTATAGGGTCGTATTTAGGCTGCTACTCTGATTAGAGATGTCAATGAGAAATTTCCCACCGAAATATAGCATTCCAGACCCATCTCTATCATGTTTGATCTATCCCCATACCCATCATGCATGGGTGGAAAACTCATCCCATACTCTTCTCCATTCGGGTTTCAAGTCTCCAATGGGCCTCCATCCCCAATTAAGGATAACTAGGTACTAACAACTAGTACAAACTATCCAAGTTTCAGACATCACCACATTGGCAAGCACGCATCCATGAACTATGATCCATCCATCCATCCATCAAAAAAGAAATCAGTATTTTTGGACCGATAGAAGAAATGAAGTCTGCTCACCTTCCTTGTCACCATCTGAGTTCGTTGGCGCCTAAGAATCCATGGTCATCACCATCGTCCTAGGCTCCTAGCAGTCGGCGGTGCTCCTCATCGCTGGTGAAGTCGCCAGTGTGCGGTGCTAGCGCAACTGTTCAGGCGTGCCACGGTTGGCTGGCTGGACAGGGCATAGCGTATGACTGGTTATTTTAGGGTTTTGTTTTTTTGCTAATCTGCTAGTTGTCTTGTTGGGCTAGGACATGGGGACTGGTGCGCTGACGTGCTGGGTTTGGTGTCCGGCTCGGCCTCAACTCATTCATACAAACAAGACATGCGTACACGTATAAAATATACATGGGTAATCGAGTTTGGATTATTACTTCCCAAACCCATACTCGTTTACTCAATGGGTGAATTTTGTCCCATATTCATACTCATACGAACAATTTCTGTCACATACCCGTATCCTAATAGGAAATCCCCACGGGTTAGCGGGTATCGGGTCTCTATTGACATTTTTAACTCTGACAAACTGGATTGTAATTTAACACGTTCTGTTGAACACGACCTTAATGTGAGTTTTGCCTAGTGCAAACTTGGACCAACAAGAGGTCAATTTGCACATCTACAGTGACAGCAACATAAAAGCGCATATATCACGGTTCCGACCATGACATCAAGATCCGTGCCACTGCCACCAAAGTCCAAAGATATGTCAGCATCCGAGGACTCTCCCCGGGGTCAATATGAAGGCGGGGCCCTCCGGGCACCGACCGACCAGCTAGCGGATCATTTTTCCCTGGCTCGCAGCAAAGTCGGTTTTAGGTCTAGGCGATCGAGAAATCACGCGTAGCGTAGCTTTGCTTCTCGTGAACCAAACGACGACCTTTATAAGCGAAACGTTTCGGTCGCACTCGTCGCTGGAATCTAGAACCAAACGCCCCCCCACATCACGCGCACACGCTAGCTCTCCCCGCGCCGCCGGTCGCCCCGCGAGCGGAGTGAATCGTTTCACCGGCCGGGGGAGTTCGTTCGTTCGTTAGTCCGTCCGTGCTCCAGTCCCTTGCTGCAAGTTGGTCTAAGGATTGGTTTTTTTACGAGGCTCTTGTCTCTTCTATATATCTGCTGTCAGCGCCGCGGGCGGGCGGGGCACACTGCACTGCTGCTGCTGGGGATTTCGGTTGCGCGCATCTTCGCATCGGTTGCTTCGGTCGGAGTTGGGGCATGGACGCGTCAAGCGAGAGCGGTGGCGCGGGGGGCGGTCGTGGGGGCAGGAGGTGGAAGGGCAAAGGTGTGACGCCCATACAGCCGCGGCGGACGCAGCTGGCGCCGGTCATGGAGGACGCGTCGGCGGCACTGCTGCGCCCGCTCAAGAAGATCGGACGGGCGCCGGACCGCTTCCAGCGCTCGGCGTCGTCGCTGTCGACGACGTCTTCGTCGGCCCCGCCTTCCCCTCGCTCCAGCGCTGCTGGCGCCACCTCGCCAGCGTCGCTATCGCCGCCCTCGGCGCGGCATATGTTCCCGTTCGCGTACGAGCCCTCCGCGCCGTTGGGCGGGGCCCCGCGGCTGGAGCTCCCGCCGCCGTGGCAGCACTCCCCCAGCGTGTCACAGCCGGCGTCGCCACAGCAGCAGCAGCAGCAGCAGGCTCAAGCGCCTGTGCAGCGTCAGCAGCAGATGATATCGTTCGGCGCGCCGCCCCAGTACCAGGCGCAGTTCTTGTTGCCGGAGGGCGCGCAGCAGCAGCAGCATCTGCTGCGGTACTGGAGCGAGGCGCTGAACCTGAGCCCGCGCGGCGGGCAGGCTGCGGGCGTGCTGCCTTCGCTGTACCAGCACCTGCTGCGGCCGCCGCCGCCTCAGAAGCTGTACCGCGGCGTTCGGCAGCGGCACTGGGGGAAGTGGGTCGCCGAGATCAGGCTGCCGCGGAACCGCACGCGGCTCTGGCTCGGCACGTTCGACTCCGCCGAGGACGCTGCCATGGCGTACGATCGCGAGGCCTTCAAGCTCCGCGGCGAGAACGCGCGGCTCAACTTCCCGGACCGGTTCTTTGGGAAGGGCTACGCCGGGGGGAGCGGCCGCACCAGCGCCACACCCGCAGCCGCGCCGACAGCTGCCGCCGCGTCGGGCTCCACGTCGTCATCGTCGCCTCCACAGACTCCTGATGACCCAAGCACGCAACAAACGCCGCCGGACGCAGAAAGATCGTTGGACAAGCAGCCACAGCCTCCGGTTGCTACATCGTCGCAGCTAGAAGGCAGCTCTGGTGAGCCGACCTTGGCAGATTCGGGTCAAATGATTCACTCGCCAGAGCCACCCGCTGGCAGCGACTGGGGTCCGGCGGACGAGGCATGGCTCAATGCGTGGGGCCCAGGAAGCTCCTTCTGGGACTACGACATTGATAGCACTCGCGGCCTCTTTCTCCATCACGGGCGCTTCGCCGGTGATGAGGCCGGCATAAACACAGCTACAACTGCGGCGGCAACCGGGACGGACATGCCATGCGATCACGTCCCGGTAACACCTGCTTCTTCTTCTTCCCCTCTTCACTCACAGTCTCCTCATTCGCCTTCCTTCATGGATCACTAAACAGCACATCCAAGTACCTTGCGCTGATCTCATTCTTTTTCTTACACTTCGATTACTTGCAGAAATAGCACTAGCTAGTTGGATAGAGATGCACGCAGGTTTCAGATTTTTTAGACAACTTGCGGCATCACACAGATTCATTTCGCACCAGCGCATTCAAGAACCATCCGTCCATGCATGCCTTTGTCATTCCACCATCAAACACTTCTTCTCAAATTCACCAGGACACCATGCATGCTCTAGTCTGCAATATTTTGGTCAGCTACTAGGGCAACCAGTCAATTTCTCAACCATGATCTGCAACGGCATCCTCATTAGACGATTCATGATGTTTTAGATTTTTCCTATATTCTTCAATGTGTTCTAATTTAGCTATGGGTTCCTACTTTTCCTAGTGTCTGGAAAATTATGTTGACCAGTTTATGTACGTTGTACTATATAATTAGATCTGATTTATTTTCCTGTACTGCTACCTTCCATACACAGTTTAGGGTTTTCATCCATGCATTGTTTTGAAATGTCAGGCATCAACTTGTGCGTGCATTCAAAGTTTTGTGATTACTTTAGAATTCTTACATATATGGTGGGGTATTTTGGTCTTCTTGATCATGAGCAGTGATTTCAAGTCGTCGGACTAATCACAATTTAGTCGGTTGTACCAGTTTTTTTGGCAACGACGATATGCAGTCTGATACGACTTGGGCGATTTAATATCAAGTCGGACGACTAATCATCCGACTCAGACAATTAATCACAGTTTTGGTATTTATAATTAGAGCAAGTAGCTTTGAGGATTCAAATAATGTAAGAGTATAAACACCATTTTATATGCTCGAGTAATTCATTCCAACATTGTCACGCCCGATTTTAGAAGTTAAATCAAATGCGAACCATGTATGTGCCAGGATCAGAAATTAACGTACACAGTGATTACATAATTAGACATCATCACACAATGCTAAAATAATAACGAAAATAAGTATAACTTTATTATATCAGGATGTCCAAGACATCCATATAGTCATTAACTTAAACATAAATCAAAGTGCTTAACGAAACACAGTAAGAAAAGGCCTTCATACGCAGCCGACTAGGGGTTCGCTGCTAGTCTAGATTAGAATTCCTGAAACTCCTGAAAATCCTCCGCATTTCCTTCGTCTTCTCTTGAGTAATGGTTGCAATATGGATAACCTGGTGTTTGGTGTTTACACATCAACGTACTCAACAAATATCATGTTTGGCTGAAGTGGACTAGTTGTATGTGGGGTTAAGCTCAAAGCAATTGCTTTTAGTTTATTAGGTATTTATCATTAATAGAAGCAAAGTTTTATCATAAAACCCAAGTTAGTATTCCCAAAAGAGAGCACTTCCTCCAAAAGAAAAGTACCAAATATCATAATTATAGCCATCATCATTAAACAATTAACATAAATGAATCTAAAGTATCTCTAATCAAAGAGGATCCTAAGACTACTCTTAACCGTGAGCATGACTGATGTACCAGTTTTTGACACTCTGTAGAGGTTGCCCACTTTATCCATGAGCCGTGATTCTCTTTTCTGCCCGAGGAGCGCTACTCCCCATTGACCACTACCTAGGTGGCTTGACAGGGTATCACTACGTAACCTTTATAAAGATTCCCCTGATGTATAGTTACTCGTTAGGTTTTGCCAGTCGTACAAATACATTACTCCTCCCTAAGGTGGGTGACTAACAAAACCAAATCGAATGAACCTCGGCACCCAACTTTAGCAGAGCAAACACTATGCCCCGACCCCCATTGATGGCACAACGACAAAGCCAACTACACCCCAAAGTTCATCCAATTAATCAGCTAAGGGTGTCCCATTCCACCCTCATGATTGTACTGTTATCTCGGATGGTCTCTCAACGAACAGGTCCTTACGGAGAGGCACTCGGGAAACGGACCGTGCCCCCTAAAATGCCACAAGTTCATAATCATACTCATAATGAATCATAATATCATAAAGTAATTCTTGTCATGTTCGTTGATTAGGTTGAAACACTAGCAAGTTGCTGATTATAATAACCCAACCCAAAAAGGTAATTAAGGATAGGATAAATAGAAAGCTAGTCAATTCTTAGGTTGGTTAATCATAGTATGCGGGACATTGAATTATAAAGTATATATGACATAATAGGTGAGAGGACACTTGACTGCACCAAATTGTTGCTGCTCAAGAGCTTCTTCTGCAACTTCCTCTGCATCCGCGGATGGAGCGTTATCTAAACGAGTGCGAACATATATTCAACATTATTGGAACAGAAAGAAACAATACACCATACAATGAAAAACACGTGCAATACAGAATAGAGCTCGCTTCTATGGTCACACGATAGAAAGAAACGTCGAGGTCGAAGCTATAATTGAGAAGGTATTGCGTTTACGTTATACGAATATGAAATAGAACATTTAATTCAACATACTCGCATTAGTCAACATTTATTAAATGCAATTAAAACTATCGCTTAGTTTTAATTAGTTTTCTACGCTAACAACTTTCAGTTAGATAAATAATTTACATAGCATTAGCGATTATAAGCGAGACGAAGTAACAGTGCGAGAGAGTTTAGGCTTCATTTTACATAGCTCCAATCTCACCAGTGAAAGTCGCCTAGAGGGGGGTGAATAGGGCGAAACTGAAATTTACAAAGTTAATCACAACTACAAGCCGGGTTAGCGTTAGAAATATAATTGAGTCCGCGAGAGAGGGTGGAAAACAAATCCCAAGCAAATAAGAAGTGTGACACACGGATTTGTTTTACCGAGGTTCGGTTCTCGCAAACCTACTCCCCGTTGAGGAGGCCACAAAGGCCGGGTCTCTTTCAACCTTTTCCCTCTCTCAAACGGTCCCTCGGACCGAGTGAGCTTCTTCTTGAAAGTAGCCTAGAGGGGGGGGGTGAATAGGCTAATCTGAAAATTTTCACAACAAACTTCGAAAGATTGTTAGATACACAGTTCGACTGGTGCAGGCCGGTTCAACAGCTACGTGCGCAAGCTGAACCACTCTGAACCAATCCAACTGTTTTAAAAACTTTAGACTAAAATCTACTCGAAAAGTGTTTCGCAAGTTCTTGAGAGAAGTAAGATATAGCTAAGTGAGGATGAAAAGATGAATATGTAAAGATTATTTTACTTCTAGATAAACTCTACGGAGAAATCTTTATGTCAATCTTGCAAGTAAAAATATCTCAAGTTGAAACAAGCAAGAACACAAGACACAAGATTTAATCCGAGGTTCGGCCACACCACAAAGGTGTCCTACTCCCCGTTGAGGAGCCCACAAAGGGCCGGGTCTTTTTCAACCCTAATCCTCCAAAAGCCGACCACAAAGGTCAAGGCAATCTCTTCTTATCTTAGCTCAAAGAGCGGGTAATACAAACTTCTTAGGGTCGTCCACAAATTTGGAGACTCCCAAGCAACCTCAAAGATCTTGAAACCTAGGGTTTCAAGAACACCAAGAACGCACAAGAGGGGTTTGCACAAGCTCAAGTCTTTGAAAGAGAGATGGGAGAGGAAAACCAAATCGTGAGCACAAGCACAAACCTCACACCCAAGAGCTCCTCCAACAAGGTTGAATCTTGAGGAAGATTTAAGTGTGAGAGAGATGGAGAGATGAGTGCTTTGTCTCAAGTTAGGTGAGCAATAAATGAGTGAGTGTTCAGCCGTATTAAAGAAGAGAGAGAGGAGGGGTCTTATTTATAGTCACGGCTCAAAAACTAGCCGTTTGACCAAAAATCCCGTTGAAAACCGGTTGAACCGCCCCCTAGGGCGGTTGAACCGCCCCCTGACAGGTCAGCAGACTGTCTGCCAGTCTGACTGCCAGACTGACTGGCAGACTGACCTGCAGGCGGGTCAGACAGGCCAGGAGCGGTTGAACCGCCCCCTAGGGCGGTTGAACCGCCCCTTGACACCCCTGGCGACCTGACTGCCAGTCTGACTGGCAGATTGCAGATCAGAGGTCAGAGGGTCAGAGACCAGTTGAGCTGCCCCCCAGGACCAGTTCAGCTGGTCTAGACCAGAGAGTTTTGGAGAGAAAACCCCAGCTCAGCTGCCCTGGGGCAAGTTCAGCTGGGTATGGTCAGAGAGGTCCACAGCTGAAGTTGAAGTTCAGCTGGAGTTGAAAGTTCAACTCAGCTGAAGTCCAGCTCAGCTGAAAAGCTCAGCTGCAGCTGAAGAAGCTCATCACAGCTGAAGTTAAGTTCAGCTGGAAAGCTCAGCTGCAGTTGAAGAAGTTCAGCTGTTTTTCAGCAAGAACACTCTAGGTTTCTCAACCCAAACCATGGTCAGCCAAATAATGTTAACGTGATTTTTGGTTTTCAAAAATAGCTTTTGAATTAGAGGACTTGAGCTATAGCAAACACCTGTACCTGTGCGGAAAAGAACAAGGAAGAATTACATCATGCAACACAAGATTTTACATAAATTTTATACGTCCGTTGCATGAAGTCCTTGGTGCTTCCTTAAGTTCCTGTTTCCTTCTAATCAAACACTGAGAACAAAAACTGTTAGTACCCTTATTTGTTTTGTCATTAAATCACCAAAACCCTCACTTGGGGTTGATTGCACTTACAATCTCCCCCTTTTTGGTGATTGATGCCAAAACAATTAAGGTCAAAAGATATATATATTTGCAATAGAAAATTTCTTTTGAATGATTGTATGTAGATGGCTCCCCCTAAATGTGTGCACGATTGTGAATCCAACGTCTTGACATAATATGTCATGTGAGCAACACATTTAGAGATAGTGACAAAAACCATGCTAAATACAATCATCCGAGGGGTGCAAAAGTGTCATAACAGGAGTTGTGATGCACATGACTATAAACACATTATTTTTACTTCATAGCAGAGTAGTCATTACAAACTGATAGGACAAAAGATGATGGCCAGAAGACCATCATATTACTTTGAATAACAATCCAACAGTTTTATTTCATACAATGGAAAAAAAGATACAAGCCACAACAGTGGCCAAAAACAAAAATAATCCAAAAGAAAATACGAAAGAACCACAAACTAGAAGTTGGATTTTCTCCCCCTTTTTGGCAACAAGTACCAAAAACGGAGAGAGAGACAAGGATACAAGAATCAGTATCCTCCAGGAGGAGGATATGACGGAGGATACGATGGAGGATATGAAGTGTAGTCAGGGAAAAAGCCCTCATCGCGTCCTCCTCAAAAGTGGAGTCCCGAGGTGGCTCATCAGCCGCAGAGAAAGCAGATGCCGAAGATGTACGATGATCAGGAGGAGGTGGAGGGTGGTGGTGGTAACCAGAGCCGGATGGCCTAGGGTCACCAGGAATGGGTCCCGGACCCGGGTAAGGAGGCGGAGGGTGGGAGGAGGATTGACCCGGATCCCCATGGTAGGGAGGCGGGGCAAACTCCTCGCGATCATCAACATAGACTTCTTCATCTTCATCGTCTGCAGACATAAAAGGCACCCCGTAGGCCTGCTGGTGCCACTCATTGATCTCCGGGGGAGGAGGATGGAGAGGCACATCAGGCGAACGAGGGACAAAAGGCATGCCCATGGAGGAAGCTTGACGACGAAGATTGTCGTCAGTCTCCCGCTGACGCCGTGCCACCTCATGGACATCAGCAGCAACGTTGCGGCACATGGAGAAAAATGCCGCAAACCCATGGACCAAGCGAGCACCCATCCCACGGCCACGACCTCGACCACGACCACGAGCACGTGGCATGGGAGAGCCGCGGCCAGGAGAGGGACGCGAGGCAGCAGCGGGGGGGGGGGGGGAAGAGGAAGGATGGTGGGGAGGCTGGCGAGGTGGCTCAGAGGAGGAGGCAGGGCCTCCAGACCGTGAGGGAACCCGCTTCGTACGAGCAGCTGGGTTGGAGGAATCAACCCAGTAGGGTACGTAGCGGGAGTGTTTGACGGGTTTTTCGAAGTGGGTCTGGGTGACCACTTCGATCATCTTCATGATAAAGGGTGCATGAAGACACCCTCTGTGAGGAGACCAGGAAGCACGGACGATCTCCTCCCAGATCATGTCAAACACATTGATGCGGGCGAGACTGTTTGGAGCAAGGAGGAGGAGGAGGACTCGACTCTCCCCAAGGACGTTCATTTGATTACCGCCCTTTGGGAGAACGGTCATCCGGGACAAGGAATTAAGGTACCTGTAGTACCTATGCATGTTAGCGGTTGTCCAGAACTCCCGCTCAGTAGAGACATGAATGAATTCCGTCTCTTCCCGCATGGGCAGCCGAATGCCATGCACTCGCATGTTGCTGCCCTGAATGTCTGTATCAGAGAAGCCCAGAATATGGGCAAAACGACGATAACTGACTTTGTGCCAGTTACCCTGGATGAAGAAATACATGACTGGGTAATCATACCCATCAGCTTCCTCATCTACTTTCTTTATCCAGAGGGTGGCATAAAACTGAGCTACCACCTCATCGTTCCAGGGGTATTCCATGGTCATAATGTTTCGGAACCCCTTTCTCTCTAAGTGAACGAGCGCTGACGACATGTCAGCATCTCCCATATTCTCACAACCCTCCCAGTCAATAAATCTATGTCGGACGACTGGGTGTTTCTTGGAAAGAATGACAGAATTGTAGAAGTCAGCCTGGAAAAGATTCCAGAACCGAGGGTCCTGAACACCAGGATGACGAGGAGTGAGAGTAGGGTTGGTAAACCTCAGACGCTGAAGGGTTTCTATTCCCTTCTGAGTGAAGTCGACGGGAGATTCATGCGGACCGCGGCTGACGTTCGCCGGATGCATGTGCAGTCCGGTGACGTAGAGAGCATCAGGCGCCGGAAGGTCGACGAAGTCGTCGAAAGCCCCATCCTCCTCTTGGCAGGGAGCATACCCTGAGGAAGACGTGCTACGACGAGGACGAGAGGCGCCAACCTTTTGGCGTCTCCCGCGAGTCGGCTGTGAGGGCATGGAAGAGCCCTCGCCAGCCATCCGACCAGAGCCACGTCCTCTCTTAGAGAGGGAGCGACGAGGCGGAGGAGAGGGGACGGGAGATTCCTCCTGAATCTCGTCGGAGTCGCTGCTGAACTCGACCACAGAGGGGTTGCGACGACGCACCATGATTTGAAAAGGTGGTGAAACTGTGAAGCGGATGAAGTGTGTGAAGGAGAGGCTCTAAAGATTGTGAAGCGACCAAGGCGAGAGTGAATGAAGTGGGAGAAGAGAAGGAGAGAGTGAAGTATATATAGGCAGTTGAGCTGGTCCTCAGGACCAGTTCAACCGCCCCCATGGGCCAGCTCAGCTGGTTCTGACCAGTGTGGTCAGAGAACCAGAAACAACAGAGAGAAGAAAGAAAAAAATTCAAATATGCGCACAGCTGCTGGAAGTGACTGGACAGGAAAAAATTTTGCATGCGCACACCTGCTGATGACCAAATAAAAGATTCTCCACACGCATGCCTGCATGCCAAGCCAAAAGGACACAAAATCTGCGCGCTCCAGGGAAGTGACCGGACACAGCTGTCAGCATGCAAAAGAAAAAAACTGCGCGCGCGAGAAAAGACAGGACAGGAAAAATGACGCGCTTCTGCATGCACACCTAGAAAAAAAGTCTGCGCGCGCGCAGGGAAGTGACTGGACAGAGCGTGTCTGCATGCAAAAGAAAAAAAAAGAGTATCCTGTGCGCGCCGCAGGGGGAAGTGACCGGACGCGTCACTGCATGTACTTGGCGTCGGGCGCGCAAGGCCTGTTGAAAAAAAAGTAGTCTGCGCGCCAGGAAGTGACAGCACAGAAAAAAAGTGGAGCGCCTGACACATAAACAAGCAAAAAAGTGGTGCGAAATGACCGGTCAAAAAAAGTAGTGCGCCCTGCAGAAAGCGACAAAAAAAAATCTGCGCGTCAGACACTGCTGCAGCAGAGCAGGCCTGCGCGGTCAGAACGGGCGGTTCAACCGGTCCACCAAGGCGGTTCAACCGCTTTTAACCAGGATGGTCCTGGTGAACACAGGTTAAAAACAGCTGAGCTGAAGTTCAGCTGCTAAGTTCAGCTGGCCTCCTCCAGCTGAACTAGAAAGTTCAGCTGGTCAAGCCAGTTGAACCCAAAAGAAATCTTAGCACTAAAGTGCATTCAAATTTTAATATTTTCACAAAGTTTTTTTGAAAGATCATCACATAGCTTTTAAAACTATCAATCAAAAACAGTGAATCAAACAATTTTTGTGACCGTTTTCAAGTTAAGTTACGAGAATCCAAGATATTTAATTCACTCCTAAGAAAGCAAAACCTAGTCTCATCGAGGGGTTTTGTGAAGATACCGGCTAGTTGATTTTCGGTGCTCACATGAAACAATTCGATATCTCCTTTGGCTTCGTGGTCTCTCAAGAAATGATGTCTGATGTCAATATGTTTAGTTCTAGAGTGTTGCACAGGGTTGTTTGCAAGTTTTATGGCACTCTCATTGTCACACAAAAGTGGAATTTTGTTAAACTCAACCAAAATCTCGAAGGGTTTGCTTCATCCATAACAGCTGTGCACAACATGCCCCAGCTGCTATGTACTCAGCTTCTGCAGTGGAAAGTGCAACACAATTTTGTTTCTTGGAACTCCATGATACTAAGGACCGCCCAAGGAATTGGCAAGTCCCAGTAGTACTTTTTCGATCTACTTTGCAACCGGCATAATCTGAGTCAGAATAGCCAAGTAAATCGAAAAAGGAGCCTTTGGGATACCATAATCCTAGGTTTTGGGTGTGAACTAAGTATCTTAGAATTCTCTTAACTGCCACAAGATGGCAATCTTTAGGATTTGCTTGAAAACGTGCACACATGCAAACACTCAACATAATATCAGGTCTAGATGCACATAAGTAAAGCAGTGATCCTATCATTGATCTATATAAAGTTTGATCTACGGGTTTACCTTCCTCATTTAGGTCGAGATGTCCATTTGATGACATTGGAGTCTTGGCGTGCTTTGCCTTTTCCATGCCAAATTTCTTGAGCATATCTTGTGTATACTTGGTTTGGCATAGAAAAGTACCTTCCTTGAGCTGTTTGACTTGAAATCCCAGGAAGTATTTAAGCTCGCCCATCATAGACATCTCAAACCTGTTCGTCATTACTTTGCTAAACTCTTCACAAAATTTCTCATTAGTACTACCAAATATAATGTCATCAACATATACTTGGCACACAAATAATTCATTATCAACTTTTCTAGTAAATAAGGTAGAGTCAGCTTTTCCTATTGTAAACCCATTCTTAATTAAAAATTCTTTAAGACAGTCATACCAAGCTCTAGGGGCTTGCTTAAGCCCGTAGAGTGCCTTGTGAAGAAGATAAACATGATTTGGCTTCTTTGGATCTTCAAAACCCGGTGGTTGCTCCACATATACTCTCTCTTGTAGTGGTCCATTTAGGAATGCGCTCTTGACATCCATTTGATATAGCTTGAAATCATGGTTAGTAGCATATGCAATTAATATTCTAATTGATTCTAACCTTGCTACCGGCGCATATGTTTCGCCAAAATCAAGTCCTTCCACTTGAGTATAGCCTTGGGCAACCAACCGTGCCTTGTTTCTTGTAACCACGCCATGTTCATCTTGCTTGTTCCTAAAGACCCATTTAGTCCCAATCACATTTTGTTTGGGTCTTTGGACTAAGGACCAGACTTCATTCCTAGTGAAGTTGTTCAACTCCTCTTGCATGGCAATTATCCAATCCGGATCACCCAATGCTTCTTCAACCTTAAGTGGCTCAAGAGAGGAAACAAACGAGTAAAATTCACAAAAATTAGCTAAACGAGATCGAGTTGTTACCCCTCTCCTGATGCTACCCAGGATATTGTCCACCGGATGATCCCTTTGAATTGTATGACGGACTCTTGGATGAGGCACTGATGGTTGTCTTTGAATTTGCTCCTCCTCATCATTCACTTGATCAAGAGGCACTTCACCATCAATGCTTTCGTGTTCATCTTCTACCACTGTTGGCATCCTTTGATGATTTTCTTCGTGGCTTGGATGACTTGAGGTTGATGGGTTTGCTTGGGTGGAGACTTTGTCACTCACCACCCTTGCACCCACATCAACTATCTCATTGGTCATCCATAAGGTTCCTTCTTCATCATCCCTTTCTTGAGGTCTCACCTCACCTATTGCAAGTTTCTTTATGGCCTCACAAGGTGGTTCTTCATTTCCTGCAGTGTCATTAGAAATATGCCCTTGCGAGCCATTAGACTCATCAAATGTCACGTCTATCGCTATTTCAACAAGACCGGTGGTATTGTTGAAAACACGATACCCATGCGCATTTGATGCATACCCAAGCAAGAAGCCCTCGTCCACTCTAGGAGCAAACTTTGAGCTCTTGACTTTCTTGTTAAGAATAAAACACTTACAACCAAATACTCTAAAATAATCAACTTTTGGTTTGTTACCAGTGAGAAGCTTATAAGCAGTCTTTTTGTAGATCTTATGAAGATAGAGACGGTTGATTGCATGACAGGCGGTGTTGACCGCCTCTGCCCAAAAGTTGTCAGGTGTCTTGTACTCATCCAACATGGTTCTTGCAGCTTCAATTAGAGTTCGGTTCTTTCTTTCCACAACACCATTTTGTTGTGGAGTGTAAGGCACCGAGAACTCATGCTTGATTCCCTCTTCCCCTAAGAATTCTTCTACACCTGTGTTCTTGAATTCCGTCCCATTATCACTTCTCACTTTCTTGATTTTGAGCTCAAATTCATTTTGAGCTCGCCTCATGAATTTCTTTAAAATTTCTTGAGTTTCACCTTTATCACTTAAAAAGAAAACCCAGGTAAATCGAGAAAAATCATCAACAATAACTAAACCATACTTACTACCACCAATGCTAATGTAGGCCACAGGTCCGAAGAGGTCCATGTGAAGAAGCTCCAACGGCCTCTTTGTTGTGACCACATTCTTTGATTGATGTGGGACTCCATGTTGCTTTCCTGCTTGGCATGCGCCACAAACCCTATCTTTCTCAAATACAACATTTGTTAGTCCAATGATGTGATTATCCTTTTGAAGTTTGGCCAAATTCCTCATACCGACATGGGCTAGCCGGCGATGCCAAAGCCAACCCTTGTCGGACTTTGCCACTAAACAAGTCTCAGGCGTCACTTTACTTGTTGTGAAATCAACAAGATAAAGCTTGCCCTTCAAGCGACCGGTAAAGGCAACTGAGGAGTCCTCCCTTCTAAGGATCTTCACATCCACATCCGAAAATAGGCAATTATAACCCATTCCACAAAGTTGTGAAACGGACAACAAGTTATAGCTTAAAGAATCTACTAATAAAACATTTGAAAGTGATTGTTGGTCTGAGATAGGAATTTTACCAATACCAATCACCTTACTTTTGCCACTATCTCCAAACACAATTTCTTGTGCTTCTTGAGTTAGTTGCAATGTATGAAACATGTCTTTCTCCCCGGTCATGTGATTTGTACATCCACTGTCAAGCACCCAACTTGACCCACCAGAGGAGTAGACCTGCAAAACAAGTTTAGGCTATGCTTTTAGGTACCCAAATTGAATTGGGTCCTACAGTGTTAGTTATAGCCTTGGGTACCCACACACTTCTTTTCATGACTTTTCGTTTAGTGTAGGCACCCACATATTTCACAACCAATTTTCCTAACTCCCAAGTCAACATATAATCACAAAGATATGAGTGGGAAATGGGAGCATTAGATTTTTGTCCACTTGAGGATCCCACTTCCTTCATCTTACTCTTTGTGGAACTCAAGTTAACCTTTACCTGAGGTGACTTGTCATTTGAGGAGTGAATCCTCCCCAAGGCATCATATAGGGTGGTTCCCTCTATGAACTTGGGGAATCTCCACCCCTTATGCACTGTGCTAGGGTTTTCCTTGGATGAGTTGAACCCAAGCCCCCTTCTTCCATTGTTGGGCTTAAGGGACTTGTACTTGGGTTCAACTTTCTTTAACCCATCATTGCTAGAGCATCTTTTCAAAATTTCTTTGACCTTCACCTGTGGGCTATTCTTCCTTGCATGGTTAGTTAGACAACAAGAAGCATGATATTTGGCACAATGTTTGCAAGAATTATCATTTAAGCTAGACTTAGATTCAAGCACTAAAGATGAGGCATTGATGTTCTTGCAATTTTCAAGTTGCACTTGAAGTTCTTGATTTTGAACATTCAAGCTTAACATGCTTGCTTCAAGTGCATTCTTTTCATTTGCAAGATTAGCTATAGAGGTTTTCATGTTAATTACTTCTTTATCTTTATTCTCTATAGTTATCTTGACTAAAGATACTTCCTTAGTCAAGACATCTAGCATTTCATCTTTATTGTGAAGCAATTCTTGAAGCTCTAGGTTTCTTTCCTTTTCAAGGATAAGCAAGTCTTCTTGAGCATCAAGAGTTGCTTTTCTTTTATCTAGCTTCTCCATTAATTTTGTGATAACATTGTATCCATTCAAGCCAAATTCTTTAATCATTTTATTTTTCATGGCAATTTGTTCATCATCATCATCATTTGAAAAATCATTACTAAATAATGTTACCTTATCTCCTTTTGCCATGAGGCAAGTTGGAGTGTAGAATTCGTCTTGTAGGTTGGTGAAGAGTTGCGAGCTTGATGTAGATTGGATGGCCACGTTTGCCACCACTTCCTCTTCCTCGGAGCTAGAACTCTCTTCATCGGAGTTCCATTCTTCACCAATATGGGCTTGACCATATTTCTTCTTCTTGAAGTATCCCTTGGTCTTGCCCCCCTTTTTGAACTTGTCCTTCTTGTATTCCTTCTTAGCTTCTTGTTCCTTCTTATTAGGACAATCCGCTATGAAATGACCGGTTTGGCCACATTCATAGCATGCCCTCTTCTTTCCTTTCCTTTGGAACTTGTCATTTTTCCTTACAAATTTCTTGAATGTTTTGATGAACATAGCAGTGTCTTCATCACTTGAGCTATCTTCATCACTTGAAGTCTCGACCACTTTCTTTGCTTTGTGGTCTTTGTTCTTCTTGGGGTTGTCTTGTTCATTAGTGATCAATGCATGAGAGTCCCTTGACTTGATAGGGGCTTCTTCGGACTCGTGTTGTTGAATCTTTGCAAATAATTGATGAGGTGTCATATCCTCATAGTCATCACGATCCCTAATCATCCTTGCAAGACTCTTATCCTTTTCTTTATAAGCTCTCATGAACAATCTTGTGACCTTGGAGTCACTCCAATCTTCACTCCCAAGAACTCTTATTTTGTTGACCATCACCATCAAGCGATCAAAGAGTGATTGAAGCGACTCACCCTTTGTCCAATCATATCTTGCAAGCTCACTTTCCAAAGCCTCAACTCTATGTCTTTTAGCTTTGGGATCTCCTTCATGTGACATTCTAAGAATATTCCAAATGTCACGGGCATCTTCTCTTCCTTGAACTTTCCGGTATTCTTCCGGACAAAGACTTCCTTTAATTATGCTCACTGCTTGAGCATTTCGATGAACCTCTTGCATCATTTCCGGAGTCATCTCTTCTCCTTGGGCGGGCTTATACATACCTACATTAACAATCTCCCAAAGACTAGGATGCACACCGATTAAATGCGACTTCATCTTGTCGGCCCACTCATCATAGTTCAACTCACTAAGAGTTGGTAACTTTCCAAGTGGGGCGGAAGAGAAGTTGGGAATATAATTTCTAGAGTAATCGAATTGAACTTTGCTAAAGTCATTACCTTTGCTTTTGGTAGATGATCCTTCGGTGTTGAGACTTACCTTGCTCAATACCTTAGATACCAAAAGATCCACTAGATCGTCATTATAATCAAATGTTCCCTTACCTTTATCTTCTTCGGCCTTTCTTCTTGATTCTTCTTCTTCGGCCTTTTTCTTAGCATCTTCCTCTTTCATTTTGAGGAACATTCTCTCGGCAATCTTCATGGCGAGGTCGAGGACCTTGGGGTCCACTTCCTCACCGGAAGATGTGATGGGGATTTCCTCGAGGAGAGAATCCACATGGTCCCGTTGAGTAGACATGATCGTTTCCTCACGCGGTTAAGCGTAAAACGAGGTACGAGGCTCTGATACCAATTGAAAGTAGCCTAGAGGGGGGGGTGAATAGGCTAATCTGAAAATTTTCACAACAAACTTCGAAAGATTGTTAGATACACAGTTCGACTGGTGCAGGCCGGTTCAACAGCTACGTGCGCAAGCTGAACCACTCTGAACCAATCCAACTGTTTTAAAAACTTTAGACTAAAATCTACTCGAAAAGTGTTTCGCAAGTTCTTGAGAGAAGTAAGATATAGCTAAGTGAGGATGAAAAGATGAATATGTAAAGATTATTTTACTTCTAGATAAACTCTACGGAGAAATCTTTATGTCAATCTTGCAAGTAAAAATATCTCAAGTTGAAACAAGCAAGAACACAAGACACAAGATTTAATCCGAGGTTCGGCCACACCACAAAGGTGTCCTACTCCCCGTTGAGGAGCCCACAAAGGGCCGGGTCTTTTTCAACCCTAATCCTCCAAAAGCCGACCACAAAGGTCAAGGCAATCTCTTCTTATCTTAGCTCAAAGAGCGGGTAATACAAACTTCTTAGGGTCGTCCACAAATTTGGAGACTCCCAAGCAACCTCAAAGATCTTGAAACCTAGGGTTTCAAGAACACCAAGAACGCACAAGAGGGGTTTGCACAAGCTCAAGTCTTTGAAAGAGAGATGGGAGAGGAAAACCAAATCGTGAGCACAAGCACAAACCTCACACCCAAGAGCTCCTCCAACAAGGTTGAATCTTGAGGAAGATTTAAGTGTGAGAGAGATGGAGAGATGAGTGCTTTGTCTCAAGTTAGGTGAGCAATAAATGAGTGAGTGTTCAGCCGTATTAAAGAAGAGAGAGAGGAGGGGTCTTATTTATAGTCACGGCTCAAAAACTAGCCGTTTGACCAAAAATCCCGTTGAAAACCGGTTGAACCGCCCCCTGACAGGTCAGCAGACTGTCTGCCAGTCTGACTGCCAGACTGACTGGCAGACTGACCTGCAGGCGGGTCAGACAGGCCAGGAGCGGTTGAACCGCCCCCTAGGGCGGTTGAACCGCCCCCTGACACCCCTGGCGACCTGACTGCCAGTCTGACTGGCAGATTGCAGATCAGAGGTCAGAGGGTCAGAGACCAGTTGAGCTGCCCCCCAGGACCAGTTCAGCTGGTCTAGACCAGAGAGTTTTGGAGAGAAAACCCCAGCTCAGCTGCCCTGGGGCAAGTTCAGCTGGGTATGGTCAGAGAGGTCCACAGCTGAAGTTGAAGTTCAGCTGGAGTTGAAAGTTCAACTCAGCTGAAGTCCAGCTCAGCTGAAAAGCTCAGCTGCAGCTGAAGAAGCTCATCACAGCTGAAGTTAAGTTCAGCTGGAAAGCTCAGCTGCAGTTGAAGAAGTTCAGCTGTTTTTCAGCAAGAACACTCTAGGTTTCTCAACCCAAACCATGGTCAGCCAAATAATGTTAACGTGATTTTTGGTTTTCAAAAATAGCTTTTGAATTAGAGGACTTGAGCTATAGCAAACACCTGTACCTGTGCGGAAAAGAACAAGGAAGAATTACATCATGCAACACAAGATTTTACATAAATTTTATACGTCCGTTGCATGAAGTCCTTGGTGCTTCCTTAAGTTCCTGTTTCCTTCTAATCAAACACTGAGAACAAAAACTGTTAGTACCCTTATTTGTTTTGTCATTAAATCACCAAAACCCTCACTTGGGGTTGATTGCACTTACACTTCTTCTCAATCAAACGGGAACAAAACTTCCCCGCAAGGGCCACCACACAATTGGTGCCTCTTGCCTTGGTTACAATTGAGTTGATCGTAAGAAAGAATCAAAGAAGAAAGCAATCCAAGCGCAAGAGCTCGAAAGAACACAAGCAAATCTCTCTCACTAATCACTACGGCGTTGTGTGGAGTTTGGAGAGGATTTGATCACTTGGGTGTGTCTAGAATTGAATGCTAGAGCTCTTGTAAGTGGTTGAAGTAGGAAAACTTGGATGACTTGAATGTAGGGTGGTTGGGGGTATTTATAGCCCCAACCACCAAACTAGCCGTTTGGTGGGGCTGTCTGTCGCATGGTGCACCGGACAGTCCGGTGCGCCAGCCACGTCCCCAGGCCGTTGGGTTCCGACCGTTGGAGCTCTGACTGCTGGGCCCGCCTGGATGTCCGGTGGCACACCGGACATGTACTGTAGAGTGTCCGGTGCACCACTTTGCGCGTGCCTGACTTCTGCGCGCTCTGGCGCGCATTTAATGCTTCTGCAGGTGACCGTTGGCGCGAAGTAGCCGTTGCTCCACTGGCTCACCGGACAGTCCGGTGTACACCGGACATGTCCGGTGAATTATAGCGGAGCGAATTCCCGAAGCTGGCGAGTTCTAGAGTCGCTCTTCCCTGGGGCACCGAACACTGTCCGGTGTACACCGGACAGTCCGGTGAATTATAGCGGAGCGCCTCTGGATTTTCCCGAAGGTGAGGAGTTCAGCGTGAAGTCCCCTGGTGCACCGGACACTGTCCGGTGGCACACCGGACAGTCCGGTGTGCCAGACCAGGGCTGCCTTCGGTTATCCCTTTGCTCTCTTTGTTGAACCCAATTCTTAGTCTTTTTATTGGCTAAGTGTGAACCTTTGGCACCTGTATAACTTATACACTAGAGCAAACTAGTTAGTCCAATTATTTGTGTTGGGCAATTCAACCACCAAAATCAATTAGGAAATAGGTGTAAGCCTAATTCCCTTTCAATCTCCCCCTTTTTGGTGATTGATGCCAACACAAACTAAAGCAAATATGGAAGTGCATAATTGAACTAGCTTGCATAATGTAAGTGCAAAGGTTACTTGGAATTGAGCCAATATGAATACTTATAAGATACGCATGGATTGTTTCTTTAATTTTTGACATTTTGGACCACGCTTGCACCACAAGTTTTGTTTTTGCAAATTCTTTTGTAAATCCTTTTCAAAGTTCTTTTGCAAATAGTCAAAGGTAAATGAATAAGATTTTGTGAAGCATTTTCAAGATTTGAAATTTTCTCCCCCTGTTTCAAATGCTTTTCCTTTGACTAAACAAAACTCCCCCTTAATGAAGTCCTCCTCTTAGTGTTCAAGAGGGTTTTGATATATCAATTTTGAAATACTACTTTCTCCCCCTTTTGAACACAATAAGATACCAATTTGAAATTTCCAATTGAAAATCATTTAAAAAAGGTGGTGGTGCGGTCCTTTTGCTTTGGGCTAATACTCTCTCCCCCTTTGGCATGAATCGCCAAAAACGGAGTCATTAGAGCCCTTAGAATTACTTTCTCCCCTTTTGGTCATAAGTAAATGAGTGAAGATTATACCAAAGACGGAGTCCTTTTGCTTTGGACTCATGCTCTCTCCCCTAAAGATGGAGAGTGGCCCGGCGCGACGGCGAAGGATGAGTTACAGAGTGGAAGCCTTTGTCTTCGCCGAAGACTCCAATTTCCTTTCAATACACCTATGACTTGGTTTGAAAATAGACTTGAAAACATATTAGTCATAGCATATGAAAGATACATGATCAAAGGTATATAAAAGAGCTATGTGTGCAAATCAACAAAAGAAGTTCCTAGAATCAAGGGTATTTAGCTCATGCCTAAGTTTGTTAAAGGTTTGTTCATCAAGAGGCTTGGTAAAGATATCGGCTAATTGATCTTTAGTGTTGATATATGAAATCTCGATATCTCCCTTTTGTTGGTGATCCCTTAGAAAATGATACCGAATGGCTATGTGTTTAGTGCGGCTATGCTCAACGGGATTATCCGCCATATGCGAATTGCACTCTCATTATCACATAGAAGAGGAACTTTGGTTAATTTGTAACCGTAGTCCCTAAGGGTTTGCCTCATCCAAAGTAGTTGCGCGCAACAATGTCCTGCGGCAATGTACTCGGCCTCGGCAGTAGAAAGAGCTACGGAATTTTGCTTCTTTGAAGCCCAAGACACCAAGGATCTTCCCAAGAACTGGCAAGTCCCCGATGTGCTCTTTCTATTGATTTTACACCCCGCCCAATCGGCATCCGAATAACCAATTAAATCAAAAGTGGATCCCCTAGGATACCAAAGCCCAAACTTAGGAGTATAAACTAAATATCTCAAGATTCGTTTTACGACCGTAAGGTGAGCTTCCTTAGGGTCGGCTTGGAATCTTGCACACATGCATACGGAAAGCATAATATCCGGTCGAGATGCACATAAATAAAGTAAGGAGCCTATCATCGACTGGTATACCTTTTGATCGACAAATTTACCTCCTTCGTCAAGGTCGAGATGCCCATTGGTTCCCATGGGAGTCTTGATGGGTTTGGCATCCTTCATCCCAAACTTGTTTAGAATGTCTTGAGTATACTTCGTTTGACTAAGGAAGGTGCCCTCTTGGAGTTGCTTCACTTGAAATCCTAAGAAATACTTCAACTCCCCCATCATGGACATCTCGAATTTTTGTGTCATGATCCTACTAAACTCTTCACATGTAGATTCGTTAGTAGACCCAAATATGATATCATCAACATAAATTTGGCATACAAACAAATCATTTTCAAGTGTTTTGGTAAAGAGTGTAGGATCGGCCTTTCCGACTTTGAATCCATTAGTGATAAGGAAATCTCTAAGGCATTCATATCATGCTCTTGGGGCTTGCTTGAGCCCATAAAGCGCCTTAGAGAGTTTATAAACATGGTTAGGGTACTCACTATCTTCAAAGCCGGGAGGTTGCTCAACATAGACCTCTTCCTTGATTGGTCCATTGAGGAAGGCACTTTTCACGTCCATTTGGTAAAGCTTAAAGCCATGGTAAGTAGCATAGGCTAATAATATTCGAATTGATTCAAGCCTAGATACGGGTGCATAGGTTTCACCGATATCCAAACCTTCAACTTGGGAGTATCCCTTGGCCATAAGTCGGGCTTTGTTCCTTGTCACCACACCATGCTCGTCTTGTTTGTTGCGGAAAACCCACTTGGTTCCTACAACATTTTGATTAGGACGTGGAACCAAATGCCATACCTCATTCCTAGTGAAGTTGTTGAGCTCCTCTTGCATCGCCACCACCCAATCCGAATCTTGAAGTGCTTCCTCTACCCTGTGTGGCTCAATAGAGGAAACAAAAGAGTAATGCTCACAAAAATGTGCAACACGAGATCTAGTGGTTACCCCCTTATGAATGTCGCCGAGGATGGTATCGACGGGGTGATCTCGTTGGATTGCTTGGTGGACTCTTGGGTGTGGCGGTCTTGGTTCTTCATCCACCTTGTCTTGATCATTTGCATCTCCCCCTTGATTATTGCCGTCATCTTGAGGTGGCTCATTTGCTTGATCTTCTCCTTCATCAACTTGAGCCTCATCCTTATTTTGAGTCGGTGGAGATGCTTGCGTGGAGGAGGATGGTTGATCTTGTGCATTTGGAGGCTCTTCGGATTCCTTAGGACACACATCCCCAATGGACATGTTCCTTAGCGCGATGTATGGAGCCTCTTCATCACCTATCTCATCAAGATCAACTTGCTCTACTTGAGAGCCGTTAGTCTCATCAAACACAACATCACAAGAAACTTCAACTTGTCCAGAGGACTTGTTAAAGACTCTATATGCCCTTGTGTTTGAATCATATCCTAGTAAAAAGCCTTCTACAGTCTTAGGAGCAAATTTAGATTTTCTACCTCTTTTAACAAGAATAAAGCATTTGCTACCAAAGACTCTAAAATATGAAATATTGGCTTTTTACCGGTTAGGAGTTCATAGGATGTCTTCTTGAGGATTCGGTGTAGATATAACCGGTTGATGGCGTAGCAGGCGGTGTTGACCGCCTCAGCCCAAAACCGATCCGAAGTCTTGTACTCATCAAGCATGGTTCTTGCCATGTCCAATAGAGTTCTATTCTTCCTCTCCACTACACCATTTTGTTGTGGGGTGTAGGGAGAAGAGAACTCATGCTTGATGCCCTCCTCCTCAAGGAAGCCTTCTATTTGTGAGTTTTTGAACTCCGTCCCGTTGTCGCTTCTTATTTTCTTGATCCTTAAGCCGAACTCATTTTGAGCCCGTCTCAAGAATCCCTTTAAGGTTTCTTGGGTATGAGATTTTTCCTGCAAAAAGAACACCCAAGTGAAGCGAGAATAATCATCCACAATAACTAGATAGTACTTACTCCCGCCGATGCTTATGTAAGCAATCGGGCCGAATAGATCCATGTGTAGGAGCTCCAGTGGCCTGTCGGTTGTCATGATGTTCTTGTGTGGATGGTGAGCACCAACTTGCTTCCCTGCTTGGCATGCGGTACAAACCCTGTCTTTCTCAAAATGAACATTTGTTAATCCTAAAATGTGCTCTCCCTTTAGAAGCTTGTGAAGATTCTTCATCCCAACATGGGCTAGTCGGCGGTGCCAGAGCCAACCCATGTTAGTCTTAGCAATTAAGCAAGTGTCGAGTTCAGCTCTATCAAAATTCACTAAGTATAGCTGACCCTCTAACACTCCCTTAAATGCTATTGAATCATCACTTCTTCTAAAGACAGTGACACCTATATCAGTGAATAGACAGTTGTAGCCCATTTTGCATAATTGAGATACGGAAAGCAAATTGTAATCTAGTGAATCTACAAGAAAAACATTGGAAATAGAATGGTCGGGAGATATAGCAATTTTACCCAAACCTTTGACCAAACCTTGATTTCCATCCCCGAATGTGATAGCTCGTTGGGGATCTTGGTTTTTCTCATAGGAGGAGAACATCTTCTTCTCCCCTGTCATGTGGTTTGTGCACCCACTGTCGATGATCCAACTTGAGCCCCCGGATGCATAAACCTACAAAACAAGTTTAGTTCTTCACTTTAGGTACCCAAATGGTTTTGGGTCCTTTGGCATTAGATACAAGAACTTTGGGTACCCAAACACAAGTCTTTGACCCCTTGTGCTTGCCCCCAACATACTTGGCAACTACCTTGCCGGATTTGTTAGTTAAAACATAGGATGCATCAAAAGTTTTAAATGAGATGTCATGATCATTTGATGCACTAGAGGTTTTCTTCTTAGGCAACTTAGCACGGGTTGGTTGCCTAGAACTAGATGTCTCACCCTTATACATAAAAGCATGATTAGGGCCAGAGTGAGACTTCCTAGAGTGAATTCTCCTAATTTTGCTCTCGGGATAACCGGCAGGGTACAAAATGTAACCCTCGTTATCCTGAGGCATGGGAGCCTTGCCCTTAACAAAATTAGACAATTTCTTAGGAGGTGCATTAAGTTTGACATTGCCTCCCTGTTGGAAACCAATGCCATCCTTAATGCCAGGGCGTCTCCCACTATAAAGCATACTACGAGCAAATTTAAATTTTTCATTTTCAATTTCATGCTCGACAATTTTTGCATCTAGTTTAGCTGTATGATCATTTTGTTGTTTAATTAAAGCCATGTGATCATGCATAGCATTAATATCAACATCTCTACATCTAGTGCAAATAGTAGTGTGCTCAACGGTAGATGTAGATGGTTTGAAAGATTTTAATTCTACAACCTTAGCATGCAATATATCATTTTTACTTCTAAGGTTGGAAATAGTAGTATTGCAAACATCAAGATCTTTAGCCTTTGCAAGCAGTTTTTCATTTTCATCTCTAAGGCTAGCAAGAGAAATGTTCAATTCTTCAATCTTACCAAGTAAATCATCATTATTATTTCTAAGATTGGGAATTGAAACATTACGAGCAATGGAATCAACCTTAGCTAACAAATTAGCATTCTCATTTCTAAGGTTGTCTATAGTCTCATGGCAAGTGCTTAGCTCACTAGATAATTTTTCACATTTTTCAACTTCTAGAGAATAAGCATTTTTAACTTTAACATGCTTTTTGTTTTCCTTGATTAGGAAGTCCTCTTGGGAGTCCAAGAGGTCATCCTTCTCATGGATGGCACTAATTAATTCATTTAATTTCTCTTTTTGTTGCATGTTTAAGTTGGCAAAAAGGGTACACAAGTTATCTTCCTCATCACTAGCATTATCATCACTAGAGGACTCATATCTAGTGGATGATTTGGATTTAACCTTCTTCTTTTTGCCGTCCTTTGCCATGAGGCACTTGTGGCCGACGTTGGGGAAGAGAAGGCCTTTGGTGACGGCGATGTTGGGAGCGTCCTCGTCGTCGGAGGAGTCGCTAGAGCTTTCGTCGGAGTCCCACTCGCGACAAACATGGGCATCGCCGCCCTTCTTTTTGTAGTACCTCTTCTTCTCCTTTCTTCTCCCCTTCTTGTCGTCACCCCTGTCACTGTCACTAGAAATAGGACATTTAGCTATAAAGTGACCGGGCTTACCACATTTGTAGCAAACCTTCTTGGAGCGGGGCTTGTAATCTTTCCCCCTCCTTTGTTTGAGGATTTGGCAGAAGCTCTTGATGACGAGCGCCATTTCCTCATTGTCGAGCTTGGAGGCGTCGATTGGTTGTCTACTTGGTGTAGACTCCTCCTTTTTCTCATCCGTTGCCTTAAATGCGACCGGTTGAGCTTCGGACGTGGAGGGACCATCAAGCTCATTGATCTTCCGTGAGCCCTTGATCATAAATTCAAAGCTCACAAAATTCCCGATTACTTCCTCGGGAGTCATTAGTGTATATCTTGGATTGCCACGAATTAATTGTACTTGAGTAGGGTTAAGGAAAATAAGTGATCTTAAAATAACCTTAACCATCTCATGGTCATCCCACTTTTTGCTCCCGAGGTTGCGCACTTGATTCACCAAGATTTTGAGCCGGTTGTACATGTCTTGTGGCTCCTCCCCTTGGCGTAGACGGAAGCGACCGAGCTCCCCCTCGATCGTTTCCCGCTTGGTGATCTTGGTGAGTTCATCACCCTCGTGCGTGGTCTTGAGCACGTCCCAAACTTCCTTGGCGCTCTTTAATCCTTGCACCTTGTTGTACTCCTCCTTACTTAGAGAGGCGAGGAGTATGGTTGTGGCTTGAGAGTTGAAGTGCTCGATTTGGGCCACCTCGTCCTCATCATAATCTTCATCCCCTACGGATGGTACATGTGCTCCAAACTCAACAACATTCCATATACTTTTGTGGAGTGAGGTTAGATGAAATTTTATTAAATCACTCCACCTAGCATAATCTTCACCGTCAAAGGTTGGCGGTTTGCCTAATGGAACGAAAAGTAATGGAGTATGTCTAGAGGTGCGAGTGTAGTGTAAGGGGATCTTACTAAACTTCTTGCGCTCATGGCGCTTAGAAGTTATGGAGGGCGCGTCGGAGCCAGAGGTAGATGGCGATGAGGTGTCGGTCTCGTAGTAGACCACCTTCCTCATTTTCTTTTTCTTGTCGCCACTCCGATGCGACTTGTGGGAGGAGGCCTTCTTCTCCTTCCCTTTCTTTTTGTTGCGGGACTCTTCCGATGAAGCCTTCCCGTGGCTTGTAGCGGGCTTGTCGCCGGTCTCCATCTCCTTCTTGGCGTGATCTCCCGACATCACTTTGAGCGGTTAGGCTCTAATGAAGCACCGGGCTCTGATACCAATTGAAAGTCACCTAGAGGGGGGTGAATAGGGCGAAACTGAAATTTACAAAGTTAATCACAACTACAAGCCGGGTTAGCGTTAGAAATATAATCGAGTCCGCGAGAGAGGGTGGAAAACAAATCCCAAGCAAATAAGAAGTGTGACACGCAGATTTGTTTTACCGAGGTTCGGTTCTCGCAAACCTACTCCCAGTTGAGGAGGCCACAAAGGTCGGGTCTCTTTCAACCCTTTCCCTCTCTCAAACGGTCCCTCGGACCGAGTGAGCTTCTTCTTCTCAATCAAACGGGAACAAAATTTCCCCGCAAGGGCCACCACACAATTGGTGCCTCTTGCCTTGGTTACAATTGAGTTGATCGTAAGAAAGAATCAAAGAAGAAAGCAATCCAAGCGCAAGAGCTCGAAAGAACACAAGCAAATCTCTCTCACTAATCACTAAGGCGTTGTGTGGAGTTTGGAGAGGATTTGATCACTTGGGTGTGTCTAGAATTGAATGCTAGAGCTCTTGTAAGTGGTTGAAGTAGGAAAACTTGGATGACTTGAATGTGGGGTGGTTGGGGGTATTTATAGCCCCAACCACCAAACTAGTCGTTTGGTGGGGCTGTCTGTCGCATGGTGCACCGGACAGTCCGGTGCACACCGGACAGTGTCCGGTGCGCCAGCCACATCACCAGGCCGTTGGGTTCCGACCGTTGGAGCTCTAACTGCTGGGCCCGCCTGGATGTCCGGTGGTACACCGGACATGTACTGTAGAGTGTCCGGTGCACCACTTTGCGCGTGCCTGATTTCTGCGCGCTTTGGCGCGCATTTAGTGCTTCTGCAGGTGACCGTTGGCGCGAAGTATTCGTTGCTCCACTGGCTCACCGGACAGTCCGGTGTACACCGGACATGTCCGGTGAATTATAGCGGAGCGCCTCTGGATTTTCCCGAAGGTGAGGAGTTCAGCGTGAAGTCCCCTGGTGCACCGGACATTGTCCGGTGGTGCACCGGACACTATCCGGTGGTGCACCGGACAGTCCGGTGCGCCAGACCAGAGCTGTCTTCGGTTATCCCTTTGCTCTCTTTGTTGAACCCAATTCTTAGTCTTTTTATTGGCTAAGTGTGAACCTTTGGCACCTGTATAACTTATACACTAGAGCAAACTAGTTAGTCCAATTATTTGTGTTGGGCAATTCAACCACCAAAATCAATTAGGAAATAGGTGTAAGCCTAATTCCCTTTCAACCAGCTCCTAACTCATGAAAGAGAGATGAAAACGAGTGTTTGGTATGGTTGACGTAGCTTCACAAAATGGGCCTTAGGGTTTGGCCCAAGGTTACTATTTGTGGTTTAGGGTGAGTCCATATGATAATGGGTTGAGCTAGATGGCTACAACGTTAGGCCATCCTCAACAGATCTCTTATCTTATCTACTATTTAAAACTTTACTCTGTCAACTGTGTTATCTACAGTGTCATGTCCTATATTTTATATGATCCACCGAAGAAGACGGCCTGAGGATGACTTGACATACGAGATACATTAAGCAGTCGAATAAGACAGCAAGGCGACGGACACATACTTGGTAGTAGATATAGGCGTGATTGGTTGCCTCCATGGACCCTGTTGTTTGGTTGTCTGTATCTTTTACTGCATAAGGCTGACCAGGTCCAAATAGTGCCTTAGGATCATGCTGATCAGCAGGAGCGATCATTTTGGCCATATGGACTCAACCAAGCATGGACACAGAAATCAAGACCATGTTTTAATTAGTTTCTTGTTATATCTATTTATTAATGCATCTAATTAAGAAACAGATTTCAATTTTGTGTACCTGATATTTTTTAAACAAAACCAAACCTTACTTGCTATATGAATCTTTTTTTGGCTTTTTTTCTGATGCAACGAACCAATCAAAATCTAGCTAGACCTGGCAGAACCCATAAACAAAACTAACTAAATAAGTCTGGTCCATTGTATACATGTCTAACTATGTCTGGCTCTAAATCTCATAGAGCCTAAACTGGACCACCTAAACCAATCATGCCCATAGTGGGGGTAAGCTTGTCAGCTGTCGGTGATGAAGGATTGAGATGTGGCATGTCGTTTGAAGTAAGATAAAGGATTGGGAGATGATGACATGGTGTTTGAAGAAAGATAAAAGGTGGACATATTGAAGAAGCTAGGTAGATGAATGCTCACAAAGTTTTGGGTTTTAAGCAAGGTTTTAAATAGCCCCGGTTCGGGTTATTGCTGGTTGACCGCCAGAGATAAGAGTGTGGCTGGCATCGTCCAAACCACAGACGAGCTCTGCGTAGGAAGTAGGAACCCTCCCCGCGGCTGAGGATCAGGGCAGCTCGGAGCACGCAGCTGAGTGAATCGGGAAGGCTGGGGATCGTGGAGATTGATCGATCGTATACCAAGTAACCCATGGACAGGCGGCTTTATTTGTCGGTACAGGAAATAATGCCGCAGGGAGCACATCTCTTACATGCATCTGCTGCACACCATGGGACAGGGGGTTGGCGATGTGCAGATTGGGCTATTATTGTTTCGGACGTAGGGATGGAGTGATGAGAACGGCGAACGTGGGCCTGATTGGTTGGTTTCTCTTACCAACCTGGTTGTGTGAGCCAGGATTATTGAAGCCTGGCTCCAGAGATACGCGTATCTGGTGAGTCTGGCTCAGGATGCTTTAAAAATCGTGCGAGCTTGGATCCAAATTTATATACAGGCAACCAAACACAGAGCTCGCACGTGCATAGCCTGTCTCACAGCAACCAAACAGTAGCTACCCGCATTCCGCGATGCAAGCACGCGCAGGTGCAGGCAACCAAACACACCCTAAGTGACGATGGCGGTGGAAGTGAAAATAAACAGGTCGGCGGACGAGTGGCGGCCGGGGACTGGGGGAGGCCCTCGAGGGCAACCGCAGGGCGCTCGAGGTCGAGGGCCTCCACGCAGGATTTACAGTTTCGGAGAGAAAAAATTTCGGACCCCAACGAAAAGGAAATTTCCGAAATCTTAAATAGATTTAAGTTTTTTAAAAATGATACATTTTATATTAAAAAAAGGCCAATTTCGTAAACATATATTTTTTGGACCCACCAAAATCAAGAAAATTCCAGAGATTTCCGTCCGAGATTGTAAACCCCAGCCTATTGATCAAACGTGATTCTGCGCTGCCTACTACGATCGCCAGGTCCGTCCACGACCGCCGACTGCGGATCGTCAGGTCAGTATGCAGCTCAACGTGATTCAACTCGCATCCAACGGCAGGTCGGGATCGTCGAGCGCGGATCGTCAGGTATGCCTGCTCTGCTGTCATGGTTTGCGTTGTTTTTCCCATGTCAATCGGTCACGGCCTCATAGCGGATCATGGACTGCATTGTTTTGAACTAGTAGCTGGTGCGCGCCCTTGGGCGCGCTTTATCACGGATATAAGCTAGATTATAAGTGTTGTTATTATAGAGAAAAAAATATGTATAGAAATTGGTCCCAACTTTAATATATAGAAATTGGTGCACGTGCTCATTAAAGCAAGGGTACATGTTTCTGTTATGGCTGGATGAAACATTGTCCAACAGTTGCGTACTGCTTCAAAATTTTCTTTTCTCGGCCAGGGATGATGCAAATAGATTGGGAATAGGCTTATACATTAATTTGGGTGTGGTTCGTCAGTGAACTGTCCTCTCCTCCCTTTATACTTTGCATCTGATTAGAATGGTTTGAACCGCACTTGTTTCCTGATTAGAATACTTTGCATCTGATTGCACGTGATTTTGGGTTTGAGGGATGAAGATGAGAGAAAGAAAAAGAGGGATGTGCATGAGAATGCAAATGTGCTGAAAAGACTTGGTTGAGCAGGAGGGTGGATATTCAAAGTGCAGACATTCCTCACTGCGTTGTGAACTCACTAATAAACTATGACCTGTGAACTCAGTCATGTCTGCCTCTAATGTGAGCTGTGAACTCACTAGTATGAGATGTGAACCTCTAGTTTGGAAAAAAAATGTGGCTCTCAATTTGCAAAGATGGTCCTGTGCAATTTTCACATTACATCAGCAGTGGTGCTCAATTTTCAAAGGTTACGCTGTCCCATACTACTAGTGATGTAACTCCCAGAAAAGCAGCATTGATTGAACAGCAGATCACAGAACATGTAGGGATCAGATCGGTGGTGGAAAGAGTGCCTCAAAATAATAGCACAGTCCAGTTCAATATGATGATTTTCTGAGTTTCATTTTTTACATGGGTTAAGTCAGTTAAACATTTTCTTTGCCGCTGTCAAATTCTTTTGAATTCTCAAGATTATACTCCAAAATTCTTTTCAATACAATGTCGCACAATACTCATTACTTTGCCAGCATTGCATTCTCGAGAATACACTGTCGATACTACATTCTCAAACAATCAATTACGTTGTCAACCATGGGATCTAAAATTGAGGTACATTATTGCATTCACTCCGTCTGGACTCTGGAGTCACATGACTCTGAAGATGCCCCTTACAGGTAGCATCAAGCACCCAAACAGCACCCTGTATTGCAAGTTTCAACTAGGAACCTCATCCAGCACCAGCACGCCCTTGCTCTGAAATCGATTTTTGCACAACTAGAATCTCACAATGTAGCTCAGAAGAAGACCGCGCTGGATGCAGAGGTACTCCTGTTTCTGTAGAAGAAAATACAAGCAGAAACAACAGGAGGTACTTGCACCGGGTCTCGTCGACAAACAGCCTATTTGCCAGCTGACAGAGACGCCGGCGGCGAGCGGTACCAGAGAGAGAGGCGGAGATGATGGTAGCTTAGCAACACCTACAAGATGCGGTGACGTCGCTGGCGAGCAGAAGCAGAGTCGCGGGCGAAGGGGGTAGGGATGGCATCTGGTACATTTTACCCGCGTGCCCGCGCGTAAAAGCCCTATAGGATGCGGGTTTGGGTGTGAGTTTGTACCCGTGTGTACGGAAACGGGTTTGATTCTCAACCCGACGGGTTTTTTCTCGTGGGTATGAAAATGTTGTACCAGTGTCCGCAAACCCACATACCCGCGTGTGTGTCTGTGTAGACTGTAGAGCACATGCATCTCAATTTAGTGCCACCCCGAAAGCTTTGAATGAACAGAGTCAATCAAATGATATAAAAAAAGACTACAGGCGCTAGGGAACTCGTAAAACTTTTGGCTAAGATCGATACATGTTTTTATCAGTTTAATAAATATTTATTATATGACTGTGCCTGCGGATGTCATAAACCCGCGGGTAGCGGGTTTGGGTAACGTACGCTACCCGTCGCGGGTAGCGGGTGCGGGTTTAACATTAATCTTACGGGTATAGGTTTGTAATCTCTGTACCCGCGGGTTTTAAACCCGTTGCCATCCTAGAATGGGCAGCTTTTTTTCTAAACAGCTTTTTTGAAAATCTGTTGTGACAAGATTACTGTGGAGAATCTAAATATTATGATCATTACGTGCGGAAAAAATGAATGAGTCCTTAGAGTTTAGGATCTTAAAAGTGATGAATTTTTGCTATTACAATAGATCGTCCGATTCTATGTTCACGTTCGTTTTAGACTTTTAATAAAACGATTCTTATAAAAATAAATTGAAAAGTTAGACGTAACTGATAATAGAAGCTGAAAAAGAACTGAAAGAAACAAACTCAAAAAATGAGAACAGATAGGATCCTGGTGGATACAAGATCCAGAACGAGAGCCCGTAACCCGCGGGTGAAAAAGTACATCCTCAGTTCCCCACCCGCCGCACACAGACCGCCCCACCGGGTCTAACCCGAGAAACCCGCGGCCAGCCCCCGCAGGCCCGGACCCTGGCCCCCGGCCCTGTTGTCATCCTCCTGCGGCTCCCGCATCTCTAGCTCTCACGTGCGCACCGCCTGCTCGACGCAATTCCCCACTCGCCCACCAACCTTCCCGTCCCCGATGGCGATCATGGCGGCCACCGCCACTGCCGTGGCTTCCCCCTCCAGCTCCACCTCGCCAGGTCCCCTCCAACCCAGCCCCCGCTTCCTCCCTCCCGTCTCCACGCCCGCTCGCTGCCATCTCCTCCCCAAGCCGCGGCGGTGGTGCGCGCGCCTCCACATCGAGCGTCGGGTGGCCGTCGGCAGCGACGTGTCTTCGTCCCATGACGTGGCTGCCGAGGAGGCCGCTGCTGCGCCCAAGGTCGGGAAGCGCGTGCGCGTCACGGTGCCCGTCCGCGTCCACCACGTTGCCAAGGCGCCCGGCCTGGACCTGCGCGGCATGGAGGGCGTCGTCAAGCAGTACATCGGCGTTTGGAAGGGGAAGCGCATCACGGCCAATCTCCCATTCAAGGTAGAGTTCGAGCTCAAGCTGGACGGCCAGGACAAGCCGGTCCGGTTCATCACCCACCTCCGCGAGCAAGAGTTCGAGATCCTCGGGGAGGAATAGAGCTCTGGACTAGAGAATAACGCGCTCTCATCGGCGGCTGTGGCATCTGTATACTATTGTGTCTGCGCTAAAGAAGAACGTGGTCGAGGGTGCGGGGAGAATAGGAGATTGCAACTTTGCTAGTAAGTTCCTGTTTGTTTGCTTATTTGCGGTGCGCTTCTCCCCTCTCCACCCTTTAACATTGAAATTTTCATATGTGAGGATTGAGGAATTGTTCGATTGTTGATACTTATGATCCAAAGTAATTAAACTGAGGAATCTGTTCAGCATCACGTTCTGTTGATGTTCAAGACAAAATGTTACCTCTAGGAGTGAGCGATGCCGTGACATATGATGGAATGTATTGTAGTTAAGTTTGTTTGCCACTTGGATGATAAGAACTAGTTTGATCCTGGCTCAAACAGGAGGCATGTTGGCTGATTTTTCCAATTAAAATAAGAAGCCAATATATCTGTTGATAGCCATGCAAAATGAATAAAAATATGAGCATAGCTATTCTGTTATGAAATTCAGTCGCATCACTTTGTAATAAATCTACTCTTCAGATGTTTCTTGTTTTCCTTCATTACTTCTATAGCATTGGTCGTGAGTATTCTTTCGAGATCTACAACAACAGAAAGCAAGGGCAAAGATGCCAGCCCTGGCTTTCTCAGAACAGGCACTCCTCAAACTCATTTGCAGTGAATTTGACCAATATAAACTAGGCTGACCACTTAGGGGTCAAGACTAACTTGAATTTCTGATTCTTTGAGTTTAACCTGAGTATGCTCTGATTATATGATGCAATTTGTGAATCACACCTAACTTAAATTCTGCAGCAATATTCCTGATAACATTTCTTACTCTCCTAGAGACTTTATTACTGCGCGTTGGATATTTTGTCTTCTTTTTTTAGCTTTCATGCATTCTATTCTTGTTTCTTGATGTGGGGTTGCACAGCCTAAAAAGACTCCCCTTTGGTTTTGACAAAAGTTCCAATCTTGTCATATGATATTCTTTTACAGGGAATGTATGTATTTAGAGTTGAATTATCAGTGGCCTGTTCTAATGATGATTTCACCATTACAAGTTTTGCATCAATCCTTCTGTTCTAGTGATGATCTAATGATTAATGTTCCAGTGCATTTGTTTGTGTGCTGCATGCAATTTCTAAATCTCACAATGTGAGTTTTCTTAACAAAATGACCGTTTCTATTATTTTACGTTGCTTATGTGCCAACACATTCATTTTACAGAAAATGCACAAGCGGTCATCTTCTGACCAAGCACTCATCTACTCGTATATGCAAAATACATGGTTATATTCATATGCATACGCTCACATGTGTGTCTACAGATCTTTTCTATCACACTATTAATTAAAATTTATGAAATCTTAATTTACCATGAATAAATAGTATCAGAAGGAGCAAATTGAGATATTTTCTCAATGGACAATGGGTAATAACTTGAAGAAACAGCTGTCCATTATGCTTGATGTTTCCACTAATAGACCGAAAATGTTATTAGGGCTAGTTTGGGAATCTCATTTTTCCAACGGATTTAATTAGTTCATTTTCCCTTGGGAAAATGAAAATCCCTTGGAAAAATGGAGTTCCCAAACTAGTCCTTATATGGTTATTGGACTTCTCTGCCAAGTATTCTTGTGTGCTGTTTGATTTGTTGAAAGCATAATTGACAAGTTAGAACTTAGAACAATCAATGAATGATCTTTTGGGCTGCCACATAATGTTTCCTTCAATCTAGTTACCACTCGTTCAGTTATGTTATGAGTGACTCAGATGGGTGTTGAAGGATATTTGTTCAATTCAACCTATGTTTATGTCTTCGTATTGGACAAAATGTCTGCAGACAGCTCGCTGGTGGGCACAGGTGTTTGGATTTCAAAGCGTCAACAAATGGGAATAAGTTCTGATCAGCTTCTGCTGCTTTCAGAGCCATCATTCCTGCACAATTGGCAAATGGTACTTGGACAGTTGAAAATCCCAAAAACATCACTAATCCTTTCATTGAGGGCTGGCGGAATTCTATGGCTGATATGGAGGACATATATAGTTCTCTATCATTGAGGGATGTCAAAATGAAGATGGTGATATGAGTGAAACAAATTATTCAACAATTTAGAGCTACAACGGCCTAAGAACATTCTCTGTTAGAGCTACTGGTACTTCACAAAGCTTTTCTTTATATAAGAGACACGATTTATTACCTACCACTTCAGGAGCAGGGGAGACCCAATGTCAAAGGCTCACACATGAGTAGGGTTTGAGAGGGATAAATCGTGGTAAATCTTCCACCACAAATACAGAGTGGCCGAGAGGCTACTTCGAACCTGTGACCTAGTGGCTTAGTTATATAGCTCACGCCACGGCACGAGGCACTTAGTTCTATAGCTCTCCCCACTGCACCATACACAGTGAATCAGTGATATAACCCTCGCACCATGTCTGTTCTTCTATTATCTACCACTATCCTGCAGCATAAGTATCTTTAAAGATGCTAAGAGCATAGAGTTTTAACTCATTAAGTCACTGATTTCAATAAACAGTGAAACAAATGATCAGTTAATTACTTAATTTGACCTAACAAACTGCTGCACCAACAATAATATTTTTTGCAGGAGCATCAACATGTAGGAACAGTGACCATCAGGTACTTAACCACTGAGGACCTTATTCTGCTCCTACTTTAAACATTTTCATAATTGTTACTTTTCTTGCAGTAATATAGTTTACTGAAAATAATTCTCTTGCTACATTTGACCAAGGACTTTCTACAACTGGAAGATACTATTTCTCCAGGAGTTTCTTTCAAGTTGAAAACTTACGCAAAATATGCTAATTGGAAGCCTTATAAGTTACTCATAACTTTTCAAGTCTTTTCCCTTACATTGATTTAAGCATTTGCCTCTAGCAGTATATATTGGAGCACTCTCTTATGAACACTTGCTTGCTTACATGTAAAATTCCGCTGACTAGTCATATCTGGAGAATCGAAAAAGTTAGTTACCTGTTGCGAACCTGAGCAGCTTTTTAGGGTCTTTTCCCTTTCTCAGTTTAATAATTTGTGTTTCGTCAATATGTCTGTGGAGATAATCTGGCTGTGAGAAGAATCTGTGTATTGTGGGGATTATGTGCGGAGGAAGATGAAGTGGTCCAAATGGTTCAGGATCTAGAAAGCGATGGATTTCTACTATCACGACGACTCGACCGATTATGTGTTCATGTTGATTTTCGACGGTTTTTACCAACGCGGTTCTTATAGAAGTGGGCTGAAAAACTAGGGCATTTGACAGTCTGCAACAACTTTTGGTGGCCAGAAGCCGAAAAAAAGCCCAAACAAACATGGCCTTAGTATCAGTGTTATGCAAGATTGAAGTTAAATTCCTAAGTTTCAATATACTACTGTCTCAGTTGTGCATTTCTAAACTGTTATGGTTATAGCTTAGTACAAATTGTGAGTTGCATGCAGCACACAAAATTCTAATCTCATAATCGTGCTCTCAGCTTAGTACAAGTCTTAAACTGTTATGGTTATAGCTTAGTATCAGTGTCAAATTTTAAGATTTCACCTCGCCAAAATTATTTTTATACAAGATTGAAGTTCTATTCCAAAGTTTCAATATACTGCTGTGTCACAGAATATTCAAATCCTGTGAGCAGGCCGGTTCGCACAAGGAGGCCTAACCAGCTAGTCCATGGACCAGAGTGGACCCGTTAAGCTGAAGGTGGGGTTTTCTTTTTGTGTGAGTATTTAGTTGTGAGTTGGGGAGGAGCAGGCAAGGAAGAAGGGGATGAACCAGTAGGTGGCCGGCTGCGTCCGGAAAGGCTGAGAGGTGAAACTCTTGTAACCTGTTATTCTGGATTTGTCGTGGGTAAATCTCTTCGTGAGGGGGTTCACCGCCAGGAGCGGTGCTCAGATCGTCGCCGGTTTAGTATCGTTACATGCTGTCTCAGTTGTACATTTCGCATCATCTTTTCACTAACCTTGTAGGAACGTCAAGAAGGTAAATAATTTAGACCCCTTTACCATTCCAGAATTTCAAATCCAACCTACGCGGTAGGACCACAACCATCTTGTGTATGATATATTGTATTCCTCTTGAATTTCTTGTCAAAACCCATTTAAGTCCAGCAATTTCTAGAGCAAAGAACTTTGCATCTACATCAGCCATAAATACTTGGGTGCCGTTTGGTTCACAAAATGTAACGTAAATAGTAACGGTAATGGTTCGTGCTTGATTACCAGCGGTAACAACGGTAACAAGTTTGAATAGGCTGTTATCAATTTCTAGTATTATATCCGATTACGGTTGGACTTAAACAAATATGATTTAACGTTATCTGTTACCCATTACATTATAAATATTTGAACCAAACAACACCTAGTTAATCATATTAGGATAAATCTACTGCCAAACCACGCATGATTCAATCCCAGCCGAAGTCGTCGGCTGTTTCATCTTAGAGTCACATGATTCAAGCTTTGACAACCTCAGGTATTCAGGTTATTTGTGTTTGCGTTGATCTTATCTCACGCAGTCAATGGACCAAGTCAAGCTCTATCCCCACGTCCTGATCAGGGGCACAACTTTTTGGTGATGTGACCCTCTTTCACACACGTATGTTAGTTACTTAGAGCCTTAGAGGGTAGACACATTTCGAACCAGCTCTGACAAGTAAATTTGTATGTACGCGTTCTGGATTCGAATGGTGTGCTCAACGAGCGTAAGATTTATACTGGTTCGGGTAGAACGTTCCTAGATCTAGTCTTTAGTGGCTCATTGTTGGGACTATGCTTCGTCGCCGAAGGTCTTGTAGGAAGAAGCAGTTTTCGGCTGAAGCTGTTCGTATGAGATGACCGAAGGTTCCTCTTCATGAAGCTTCGGAATTTACAAATCGACATAAAAGTAGAATGACCTTTTAGTCCATAAATGTTTGAGTCACCGTTGTAATCCCTTATGAGGGGCATAATTGTAATTCCTCACAGGCTACGCCCTGTGCCTATAAATAGGTGAACAATACCTCTGTACTGTTCACGCAATCTTGTAATCACTGGCACATTACGCTGGAATTGTTGTTTTCTGCTAAGACGAAGGTATAAATGTACTTAAATATTATGTTTCAATATTTAGGTTCGTATAATAAAATATATATGAATATTGTTATTCATTTTCGGTATGTCTTTTTATAATGCCTTGTGTTTTATATTTTACTTCATATTGTTTTTCAAGTCTGATCACGAAGGTATGACCTTCATATTTTGTTTATGGCCTTCGTCCGAAGCTCATTAAATCCTTGGGGAGATAATGCTTCCACGGACGAAGGGCATTAATACTTAACATTTTATGTTGCCTTGTTCTTAATCCATAGCATTTGAGAACAAGTCCCCAACATTGGCGTCCACCTCCGGTGAACTCACTTCCACTTTTTTGAGCTGATGGCTTCGTTCAACGATCGAGCTGGAGCTGCTTCGACTTCGAAGCTGGTGCTCCCGATAACAGGTGGTTCGTGCTCAGAACCAGCCAACAAAAAGCAAAAGAAAGAGGCGCAGAGAAGGGTACAACATGTTGGAGTGCAGGGACCCTTCATCAAGTCAAGGTGGTCCCACATTCCAATCACCTTCTCCCAGGAGGACCTTCAGCTCAAGGATTTTCCTCATAACGATGCTATGGTTATTTCTTGCGTTATCAAAGGGTTTCTGGTCCACAATGTCTTGGTTGATACAGGCAGTGCGGCTGATATCATATTTGCTAAGGCCTTCAGGCAAATGCAAGAGCCAGAAGATAAGATTCATGATGCTACACACCCTCTCTGTGGCTTCGGAGGAAGACAGATTGTAGCACTGGGCAAGATCACCATGCCAGTGACCTTCGGATTCATCAACAACACCAGAACTGAGCAAGTTGTGTTTGACATTGTTGATATGGAATACCCTTACAATGCAATTATTGGTCGTGGCACCCTCAATGCTTTCGAAGCAATTCTTCATCCTGCTTACCTTTGCATGAAGATACCTTCGGATCAAGGACCCATTGCTATTCATGGGAGTCAGGAAGCTGCCAGAAGGGATGAGGGAAACTGGACTGACTCAAAAGCAATCCATAACATAGATGGAGCTGAAGCTTGTGAACAGTACAAATTCAGAAGGGAGAAAGCAGCTTCAGCAGATCAGCCGAAGCCCATGCTCTTATGTGAGGACATAGCAGAGCAGAGGGTGCTGTTGGGCTCTCAATTATCCGAAGAACAGGAGAAAACCTTGATAAGGTTTTTGTTCAACAACAAAGATGTTTTTGCATGGTCAGCCAATGATCTTTGCGGAGTTAACAGGGATGTTATTGAACACTCGCTCAATGTTGACCCATCCTTCAGACCCAGAAAGCAGAGGCTTCGGAAAATGTCTGATGATAAGGCCGAAGGTGCTCGTAATGAAGTCAAAAGACTCCTCAGTGCAGGAGTTATCAGAGAAGTAAAGTACCCAGAATGGTTAGCTAACACTGTTATGGTAAAAAAGGCCAATGGCAAATGGCGAATGTGTATCGATTTTACAGATCTCAACAAGGCCTGTCCAAAGGACGAATTCCCATTGCCAAGGATAGACTCCTTAGTTGATCCAGCAACTTCGTCAGAGCTTATGAGTCTTCTCGATTGTTATTCAGGCTATCATCAAATTTGGATGAAGAAGGAGGATGAGCCAAAGACCAGTTTCATAACCCCTAGTGGAACATATTGTTACCTTCGGATGCTTGAGGGGCTCAAGAACGTTGGAGGAAGTTTCAGCAGAATGACTGCGAAGGTTCTCCAGTCTCAGATAGGCAGAAATGTGCTAACTTATGTTGATGATATCATTGTAAAAAGCACGAAACAGGAAAATCACATTGCTGATTTGCAGGAGACCTTCGCCAGTTTTAGACAAGCTGGCCTAAAGTTGAATCCAGAAAAATGTGTCTTCGGAGTAAAGAAGGGGAAATTTCTTGGATGCTTGGTTTCAACAAAGGGAATTGAAGCTAATCCAAGTAAAATTGAAGCTATACTTCGAATGGAGCCACCAACTACAAAAAAGGGGGCCCAAAGATTGACAGGGAGGCTGACATCTCTTAATAGATTTATATCCAGACCAGCAGAAAGAAATTTACCATTCTTCGAAGTGCTGAAATCAGCCGAAGTCTTTCAATGGGGACCAAGCCAACAAAAAGCCTTCGAGGAACTGAAGCAATATTTGATAGATTTAACAACATTAACTCCACCAACGCCAGGGGCTCCTTTGTTATTATATGTGGCAGCTTCGCACTCAGCGGTAAGTGCAGCACTTGTTCAGGAGAAGCTTGATGGCCAAGTCAAGAAGCAGGTCCCAGTGTATTTTGTATCTGAAGTTCTTAGTATATCAAAGAAAAACTATACAGAATTGGAGAAGGTGTTATATGCTGTTTTGATGGCATTCAGGAAGCTTCGGCATTACTTTCAAGCATACAATATTGTTGTTCCTTCTTCGCAGCCGTTGAAGGATATTATGAGAAATAGAGAAGCTACTGGGCGGATTGGAAAATGGGCTGCAGAGCTCAATGAATTTTGCATTGATTATGTGCATAGATCTTCGATTGGCAGATTTTATCGCCGATTGGACGCCAGGGGCTCAGGATGAAGAAACAAATAAAGATGCCGAAGTATGGACAGTGTTTTGCGATGGGTCTTGGGGAACCTTCGGAGCAGGAGCAGCCGCTGTGTTGGTCTCACCATCCAAAGTTAAAACTTGTTATGCGGCAAGACTCGATTTTAGTTGTACAAACAATATTACTGAGTACGAAGCCCTGCTTTTGGGTCTTCGGAAGTTAAAAGCAATGAGAATCAGAAGGGCCATTCTTAAAACTGATTCCCAGGTTGTTTCGGGTCATATCGACAAGAGTTGCAAGGCTAAAGATCCAAAGCTTGAAAAATATCTAGACATGGTCCGAAGAGTCGAAGCTTCCTTCGAAGGATTTTCTGTCAAAAATATCCCTCGAGGACAAAATGAGCATGCTGATTTGCTAGCTAAGTCAGCAGCACATGGGCTGCCCTTACCTTCGGATGTGTTCTTCGAAACAATAAAAGCACCTTCAGTGGAACTTCTTGAAAGAGCAGTCCTCAATATATCTCCTGTTTATAGCGAAGACTGAAGAATTGAGATCATTTCTTACCTTCAGGGTAAATTCCTTTCAGATGACGAAACTTATAACAGGAGGATAGAGGCAAGAGCTCGTCCATATGTCATGATAGAAGGGGAGTTGTACAAGCATGGAGTTTGTGCTCCACTACTCAAGTGTTTATCTAGAACCGAAGGCATAGAATTGATGAAAGAAATACATGCAGGCCTGTGTGGATCTCACATTGGATCTAGGCCGTTACTTGGAAAAGTTTTCCGTCAAGGGTTTTATTGGCCGAAGGCAGCTTCGGATGTAGCGGAATTAGTTCAAAAGTGCGAAGGTTGTCAGAAATGTGCAAGAGATCAAAAACAACCTTCGTCCTTAACCCAGCTCATACAACCCATCTGACCATTGCAAAGGTGGGGCCTTGACTTGTTAGGTCCGTTACCACCGGCCCAAGGGAACTTAAGATATGTTGTAGTGGCTGTGGAATATTTTTCTAAATGGATTGAGGCAAAGCCTTTAGCCACAATAACTTCGGCCACCATTCAAAAGTTTTTCTGGCAGAATATTGTTTGTCGTTTCGGGGTACCAAAGGCCATCACTGTAGATAATGGAACACAGTTCGACTCCGAAGCTTTCAGAGATTTCTGTGATCAAATTGGTACGAAGATACATTTTGCATCAGTCAGGCATCCGGAGTCAAACAGACTCGTCGAAAGAGCCAATGGCATTATAATGACAGGAATAATGAAGTTAATCTTCAATCAACCCAGGGGAAAATGGCCAGATCAATTAATCAAAGTGGTATGGAGCCACAACACAACAATATCAAGGTCAACAGGCTTTACTCCATTCAAACTATTGTTTGGTGACGAAGCAATAACTCCGGAGGAAGCCAAAACTGGATCAATAAGAGTAGTAGCTTCGGCAGAATCAGATTCTAAAGCTATTTATTCTGTGGAAAAAGATGCTATAGAAGGGATCAGGCTTCAAGCTGTGGAGAACATCAATAAGTATCAAGCCGAAACAATCAAATGGCGTGATAGAAAGGTTCGGCTAAAGAATATTGAGCCAGGACATTTAGTACTTCGGCGAGTGGCTAACCCAGATACAGTGGGCAAGTTGCAGTTGAAATGGGAGGGACCTTTTTTGGTAGCATCTTCGTCAAGACCCGGTTCATACAGATTGAAGGATATGGACGGCAACGACATTCCTAGATCTTGGAATGCGGATGAGCTTCGGCGATATTATGTGTAACTTGATGTAATTTTTTATATTTTTTCTTTCATGGCACCCTTTTCCTTTCTGAAGGGGGAGAAAGGTTTTTAATGGGGCCATCATATGTAATTTCCTTTTTTAGTTCTATAAGAGCAAAATCCCCCAAGGATGTAAATGTAAAAGCTGAGAACGCACCATCGAGTGCCGAAAAGTAAAAGGCGAAGAAGCTCCAAAGTCGTTCCTAAGGGAATGCAGAGCTTACAGCGAAAAGTCAACGCTGATTCCGCCGAAAGTAAAAGGCGAAGAAGCTCCAAAGTCGTTCCTAAGGGAATGCAGAGCTTACAGCGAAAAGTCAACGCTGATTCCGCCGAAAGTAAAAGGCGAAGAAGCTCCAAAGTCGTTCCTAAGGGAATGCAGAGCTTACAGCGAAAAGTCAGCGCTGATATGTGATTGTTTTTAAGGAAATAACGGCTGTGATTATGGCTTCGGATATGTGTTTGGACATTCATTTGCACATCACATTACATCATAACATTTGCATTCATAAACATTCATCCAGGCATATGTAGGATAACCATCATCATAGCATAAGTGGTTGCTTCGGCAAAAATAAAAAACTGTCTTTTGTACTTCTTCGTGTACGAAAAGAAGAGCTTCGGAAGAAAGGGAAATGTTGTTTTTTATGCTTCGCTGTGTACGAAAAGAAGGGAAAGTGTTTTTTCGCTTTCGGCTCAAAAAGATAATTTCGTCCACATCAAAGCACCTCTCATACATTAATGGAAGGGTAAGAACATATTACAAGGTATGAACAAAATTCATTAAGAACAAGTTTAGTCACATTTACAAAAGTTATCTCAAAAGTTTCTTGAGTCTGTCTACAGTCTACTCCTATTTAATCTTCAAGGGACCTCAGCTTCGGCGTCATTCTCTTTAAGCATCGGCCTCGGCTTCATCGTCCTACATGAATTAAGTTGTTGTAAGTCAAAATCGAGCTTGAAGGAAGAGGTAAGCACAAGGTATGATTTCTTACTGGTTCAAGATGACTCCGAGCTTCGTCTCCAGCCTTTTCTCGCCCGCCTTTTGTCCATATCATCTTTACAAATCTATTAGAAATGCTTCGGGCGAGATCTGGAATGTCATCTAGAATTGATGGTGATAGAGTGAAATTGGGCCTATTGACAATTTTTCCATGATCGCAGCCAGCTTTTAGGAAAGCTGCAGCAGTGCCCCGAGAAGCTACCCAGGCGCAGAAGTCACCGTGCCCGGCTATAACTTCGTCAAGCTCATTAATTTCACCCTCAATATGTTCGAAGGTCTTTGGTAAATCTTCATCTGACGGGGTGAATTTCTCACTGCTAGCTCCAACTGAGTGGAAAATTTTTCTCAGTCGTTGAATACATTTGTTGCCAAATTCCAAACATTTGTCTTGAAGGCCCGCCAATAGTTTTTTCAAATCTGAATTTTGTTGGACTTCGGCTTCAAGTTTTGCATTAAGTTCTTGCTTTTCTAGTTCAAACTGTTCAGATTGGCAGAGAAGCTTCGTGTTCAGTTCTGTTATTTTAGCTTCGGCTTCCGCCAATAAGCCTTCAGTTGCTTGAAGCTCGAAGTTTTTCTTTTCAATAGTAGCTGATTGCTCTTTTATTTTGCTTTCTAAGTTTTCAATTATAACCTCGTGTTTCTTGTCTTCCAGATCTTGCTGCATTTTCAAAGCTTTGCTCAACAGCATACTCTGCACGAAAACAACCTTCGTTAGACATGTCTTCATTATTAAAAACAATAAAAGTCAAGGGAAAAGTAGTTCACCTTGAAATTGGAATAAAATAAACTACCAACGATATGTTGTCGTCGGTAGCGGCTAATGTCCGTTTCTAGCTTCGAAAAACCGATACTCTTTGACAGAGTACCGATAACCTTAGCTCCAGTTTGATCCCGGATACAGTCTAATTTTTCATCATCAATACCTCCGAAGAGGAGTGCTCCTGGTTTATATCCGCAAGATTTGGCATACTCCTTAAGCTCTTCTTTTTCGGTTTTTGACAATTTTTCTCCAACTAAATTTTGAAACATGAAGGCCTCGTCCTCTGAAGCTTCGTCAGCAATTTCCTTTTCTTTCCCCGACACTGCGGCCATGGCCTCTTCGGCGGCAGTAGTAGCTTCTTCTGTGGCCATGTCTAGTAGCATTTTGTCGATGTGTTCGATTGTGCTTTCCAAGTTCAAATCTTCAATTGAGGTAGCTTCGGCAGCCGCGACCTCCGAAGGAGTGATTTCAATATTTGTTATTTCCTCAGTCGCTGCTATCTTCTGAGCTGAAGCTCTCGGTGGTGTCTTGTCAATGACCTCTGTCACAGCGATGATTCTTTGTCTCTTTGCTTTAGTCGTTTTCTCCGTTTTCGGGCTCCTTTTCCTTCTAAAAAAACTTTGTCAGTTGAGGCCCCAATGGACTTAGCTTCGCAGGCAGGGATTCAGTCATTACCTTCAAAATTTCCTCCACGTCAGTGGCAGAGCGTGATGCGGGAGTTTCTTCTTCGTCGGATACTTTTTGCTTCGGAGAAGACACTTTCCTCTTCTTCGGAATTTTCTTCTTTGATGGTTCTTTCTCATCTTCATTTAAGGCTTCGGTTATCCTTTTCCTTTTCCGGCCTCCGACACCTTTATTCAGATTTTCGTAGTCAGGGTATTCAAAACCCAAGGCGTCCAGCACTCGATTCAGTCTTCGCTTCGGACGGGTGCCGAAGGCCGCATTTATCAACTGATCTTCTTTTTTGGAGTAATTGCCAAGTATTTCATTGCACATTATTTCAATTGTTTCCAACCACTCTTGGCAAGGTGTTTTAAAGTATTTCTTAAACTTGTAATAGTAAGGTAACCGCACAAGTTCCCCTTCTTTCTTCTCCCCCTCTAGCTTCGGCATTTTCCATTCTTTTAAACTAGGAAAAACCCTGAAAGCCAAAAATTCCTGAACCAGGTCTCTTATACTGATATGCTCTGCAATAATTCTGAATTCATCCAACGCTTGTTGGGTTGGACCTTCTGGTGTCATGTTGCAACGAGGTCGGGTTTTTCCGAAGATTAGTTCAAGTGGACTTTGCACAAGCTTCTCCTTGTCGTCATCAACCTTGACATAGAACCACTCCGACTTCCAGCCTGCTGCCCATTTGCTTCGGTAACTGATTACAGGAAACTTTGTGGTTTTCCGATAAGCAAAATTATAGCAACCAAAATTGTCATGCAATCCATCTTTTCTAGCCTTCGTCTGATAGTGCAGCTCGTGAACTCGACAAAAGATGTCCGCAAACGGCTCCACCGCTTGGCTTCGGAGGGCCCAGATATAAACACTAAGCCTAACAATAGCATTAGGAGTCAACTGATGAAAGTAGATACCAAACCTCTTCAGTACCTCTGCAATAATCCCATGTAGGGGGAATCTTAATCCAGCCTTTAGAAAGCTCTTGAAAATGACTATTTCATCCTTCTCCGGCTTTGGGGTAGTTTCTTCCCCCCCGAAGCGTAGTAGCTTCTTCTGACTTTCACTGAAATAACCCGACTTTACCATCTTGGAGAGATCAGCCTTTGAAACAGTAGACTTTCCGAAGTCCAAGTGGCTGGGTTTACTTGGCATGGCAATACGATAATCATCTTCGGGATCAGTTTCCTCAATGTTTTCTTCTTCTGCTTCGGCAGTTGTTTGTTCTGCTTGTTCTGCATCAGCACTGGGGATTTTTTTCGAAGTTACCAGCCCGGATCGTTGCATCGCTTCGGAGATGGGAATAGTCTCCGAACCTTCAGCTTCGCCTCCCTCACGCTCAACCCTAGCGGTAGAACGCACTCTGGCCATTTAATTCTGAATTTGTGGGAATTAAATACTTTTTCTTCCGAAGTTTTTTCTTCTGACGAAGCAGGCTTCAAGCTGGAGCTTCTTTCGATTCCGAGAGTCAAGCTTCGGCTATGGTTAAAAATTTTGGCAGCAAAACAGTGCAAATAGCAATGAATGCTGTGGTAACTTCACACCTACTCGTCTGTTTATATAGTACTGCAGGTAAGAAGGCGAAGCGCCAGGATTTTTACACCAGGCGGACAGCCGCTTGCACTCGCTGCGCGGTGGACCGCAGAGACCAAACAGTAACTCTGCAAGGTGGGACCGCTATGCGCTGGGAAACTGAATCGTTTCTCGACAACGAGCTCAGGGAAGGTGTTTTTTGGACCTTCGGCTTCCTGAAGCTTAGGAGATTTTTTTTCACGGATCAAGCTCGTTACGAAAAACGATCTAGCGCCGCGAAAGGGGCTACTGTTGGGACTATGCTTCGTCGCCGAAGGTCTTGTAGGAAGAAGCAGTTTTCGGCTGAAGCTGTTCGTATGAGATGACCGAAGGTTCCTCTTCATGAAGCTTCGGAATTTACAAACCGACATAAAAGTAGAATGACCTTTTAGTCCATAAATGTTTGAGTCACCGTTGTAATCCCTTATGAGGGGCATAATTGTAATTCCTCATAGGCTACGCCCTGTGCCTATAAATAGGTGAACAATACCTCTGTACTGTTCACGCAATCTTGTAATCACTGGCACATTACGCTGGAATTGTTGTTTTTTTCTAAGACGAAGGTATAAATATACTTAAATATTATGTTTCAATATTTAGGTTCGTATAATAAAATATATATGAATATTGTTATTCATTTTCGGTATGTCTTTCTATAATGCCTTGTGTTTTATATTTTACTTCATATTGTTTTTCAAGTCTGATCACGAAGGTATGACCTTCGTGATATTTTGTTTATGGCCTTCGTCCGAAGCTCATTAAATCCTTGGGGAGATAATGCTTCCACGGACGAAGGGCATTAATACTTAACATTTTATGTTGCCTTGTTCTTAATCCATAGCATTTGAGAACAAGTCCCCAACACTCATGCTACGTGCACTTTGTTGCTCAATGCACATAGTAGGGTTACAAGCGGATGAGAGAGGGAAGAGTCTCCAAGTCTCTGTGGGTAGTGGGTTCTAAAGGACTGCGTATCGGGTGTTCGCTACATGGCTAACCTGTCAGCGTCATGCATGTTGTCTTCTTGCTTCGCCTCTTTTCTTCCCCTCCTCGTCTCCGACCCTCCCCTTTTATAGACTAAGGAGGAGGTCGGTTATAGGTGACTTCTCGTGGAAGGGGATTTTGCGTCGTGGTAAAACGAAGCGTTCTACCTCTGGTAGAATCATGTCTGACATTATTCGCCTTGGTCGTCTGAGCTCTCTGTCCGATAGACCTAGCATGGGCCAGCCGACCCGACTCACCCAAAAAATCCCACCTGACTCGACCAATGCAACGGGTGGGTACGTGCTGTAGTTTTTTGACCCGCAACAATTCAAGGGTCGGTATGGGCCATGGTTTTTGACCCAAAACTTGACCCAACCCGAATAAACCTGATCCAAAGCCAAAAAAACTCGACCCAACCCGACATGTCCAATAGGGAGATTGAAAGGGAAATAAGGTTTAACCTTTTTCCTATAAATGATTTTGGTGGTTGAATGCCCAACACAAATAATTGGAATAACTAGTTTGCTCTAGATTATATATTCTACAGGTGCTAAAGGTTCAACACAAACTAATAAAAAGATCAAGTTAGGGTTCAAAAAAAAGGAGCAAAAAGAAACCGAAGAGAACCCTGGTTTGGCGCACCAGACTGTCCGGTGCACCACCGGATAGTGTTCGGTGCACCAGGGCCGTACGAGTCTGAACTTGCCACCTTCGGGTTTCAGAAGCGCCGCTCCGCTATAATTTATCGGACTGTCCGGTGTACCACCGGACTGTCCGGTGCACCAGCGAAGCAATAGCTAGGCAGCGCAACGGTCGACTGCAACGGTCGCCTGCAACGCTACAGTGCACGGACAGTTCGCGTAGAAGTCAGAGCAGCCGCAGAAGGCACACCGGACAGTGAATAGTGCCTGTCCGGTGCGACATCGGACTGTCCGGTACCACATGAAGACAAAGCTCCAACGGTCGAAACCGTCAGAACCCTAACAGTTGGGTGACGTGGCTTGCGCACCGGACACTGTCCGGTGACGCACTGGACTATCCAGTACGCCCATTGACAGCAGCCTGCCCCAACGGTTGAATTGGTGTTTGGGGTCTATAAATACCCCCAACCACCTCCACTCCAACCATCCAAGCATTCACTACTCCTCATTCAATACAAGAGCAAAATACAACACTCCAAGACACAAATCAAAGCCTCTGATACAATCAAAGTCCACAATTCAACTCTAGTATTTTAGGACTTGTGAAAAAGATCGTCTTGTGTTCTTTGTTGCTCTTGTTGCTTGGTTGGCTTTCTTCTTTCTCTTATTCTTACTCTCAAAGCCTTGTAAGCGAAGCAAGAGACACCAATTGTGTGGTGGTCCTTGCGGGGTCTAAGTGACCCGGGAAATCAAGGAAGAAAGCTCACTCGGTCTAAGTGACCGTTTGAGAGAGGGAAAGGGTTGAAAGAGACCCGGTCTTTGTGACCACCTCAATGGGGACTAGGTTCTTTGGAACCAAACCTCGGTAAAACAAATCACCGTGTCATCCGCTTTATTTTCTTGGTTGATTTGTTTCCCCTCTCTCCCAGACTTAACTTTTATTCTAACACTAACCCTGGCTTGAAGTGTGCTTAAAGTTTGTAAATTTCAGTTTCCGCCTATCCACCCCCTCTAGGCGACTTTTAATTGGTATCAAAGCCCGGTACTTCATTAGAGTCTAACCACTCGAAGAGATGTCGGGAGGATCCGCCAAGAGGGAGATGTAAACGAGCACAAGCCACGGGAAGGCTCCATCAAGGGAGTCCGGCGCCAAAGGAAGGGAGGTATCACCTCCCCGCGTCAAGTCGCACCGGAGTGGCGTCAAGAAGAAGAAAATGAAGAAAGTAGTCTACTACGAGACCGATTCTTCGTCGCCCTCCACCTCTGGCTCCGACGCTCCGTCCGTCACTTCTAAGCGCTATGAGCGCAAGAAGTTTAGTAAGATCCCCCTACGCTATACCCGCATTTCCAAACGCACTCCTTTACTTTCTGCCCCATTAGGCAAACTACCGGTTTTTTATGAAGAAGATTATTGTATGTGGAGTGATAAAATGAGGCATCATCTAACCACACTCCACGCAAGCATATAGGACATTGTTGAGTTTGGATCGCAGGTACCATCCATAGGGGATGAAGGATATGACTCGGACGAGGTCGCCCAAATCCGACACTTCAACTCCCAAGCCACTACTATACTCCTCGCCTCTCTATGTCGAGAGGAGTATAATAAGGTGCAAGGGTTTAAGAGTGCCAAGGAGATTTGGGACGTGCTCAAGACCGCACACGAGGGAGATGAGGTGACCAAGATCACCAAGCGGGAGACAATCGAGGGGGAGCTCGGTCGATTCATCCTAAACCAAGGAGAGGAGCCACAAGCAATGTACAACCGGCTCAAGACCTTGGTGAACCAAGTGCGCAACCTCGGGAGCACAAAATTGGATGACCATGAAATGATCAAGGTTATTCTTAGATCACTCGTATTTCGTAATCCTACTCAAGTTCAATTAATACGTGGTGATCCTAGATATAAGCTAATGTCTCCCGAGGAAGTGATAGGAAAGTTTGTGAGCTTTGAGTTGATGATCAAAGGCTCCAAACAAATCGTCGAGCAAGGCGGCACCTCCACACCTGTTGGGGGTCTGCTTCGTCGCCGAAGGTCCTGTGAGAAGAAACACCTTCGGAAGACCAGAACAGGAACAATGCCGAAGCTACCAATCAGGGAGCTTTGTAGCGTACTTCTAGACGCATCGACTTAAAGATGAAATGACCAATCGGCCCATGATAATCTATACTCATGATTATTTAATAGTAGATATTTATATTATGATGTCATATAATTGTTTATGTTGTTTTCCTATGTTTCATAAGCTTCATCCTCTGTTTATATATGTCATACTTATGAAGGTATGTACTTCATAACCTTCATCCGAAGATCGTTATATCCTAAGGGAAATAATGATTCAAAGGACGAAGAACGTTAACCTTTAACCTATTCTTTGTGTTGCCTTGTTCTTAAGTTCAAGCAGTTGAGAACAAGTCCCCAACATTGGCGCCCACCTCTGGTGAACTCACTTCCACTTTTGAGCTGATGACTTCGTTCAACATTCAAGCTGAAGTTGCTTCGGCTACGAAGCTGGTGCTCCCGATAACAGGCGGTTCATGCTCAGAACCGGCCAACAAGAAGTAGAAGGAGGAGGCTCAGAGAAGGGTACATCATGTTGGGGTGCAGGGGCCCTTCATCAAGTCAAAATGGTCTCACATCCCAATCACCTTCTCTCAGGAGGATCTTCAGCTCAAAGATTATCCTCACAATGATGCTATGGTCATATCTTGTGTCATCAAGGGATTTCTGGTTCATAATGTTCTGGTTGATATAGGCCGTGCAGCGGATATCATATTTGCTAAGGCCTTCAGACAGATGCAAGAGCCAGAAGACAAGATTCACGATGCTACACATCCTTTATGCGGCTTCGGAGGAAGATAGATTGTGGCACTCGGTAAAATCACAATGCCAGTAACCTTCGGCTTTGTTCATAACACAAGGACCGAACAGGTTGTCTTTGACATTATCGACATGGAATACCCCTACAATGCAATAATTGGCCGAGGAACACTCAATGCTTTTGAAGCAATACTTCACCCAGCATATCTATGCATGAAGATACCTTCGGAATAAGGGCCCATTGCTATTCATGGAAGTCAAGAAGTTGCCAGAATGGCCGAAGGAAATTGGACAGACTCAAAAGCGATCCACAATATAGATGGAGCCGAAGCTTGTGAACAGTACATGTACATAAGAGAGAAGGCTGCTTCGGCTGATCAGCCGAAGCCCATGCTTCTATGTGAAGACATAGCAGAGCAGAAGGTACTGCTGGGGTCTCAACTATCTGAAGAGGAGGAGAAAACTTTGATAAGGTTTTTATTCAACAATAAAGATGTTTTTGCTTGGTCGGCCAATGATCTATGTGGTGTCAACAGAGACGTCATTGAACATTCACTCAATGTCGACCCATCCTTCAGGCCAAGAAAGCAAAGGCTTCGGAAAATGTCTAATGATAAAGCCGAAGGTGCTCGGAATGAAGTAAAAAGACTTCTCAGTGCTGGTGTCATCAGAGAGGTAAAATATCCAGAGTGGCTAGCCAATACTGTTATGGTGAAGAAGGCCAATGGAAAATGGAGAATGTGTATTGACTTCACAGATCTTAACAAGGCCTATCCAAAGGACGAATTTCCATTACCAAGAATAGACTCTCTTGTAGATGCAGCAGCTTCTTTAGAGCTTATGAGTCTGCTGGATTGCTACTTAGGATATCATCAAATATGGATGAAGAAGGAGGATGAGCCGAAGACTAGCTTCATAACTCTCAGTGGCACCTATTGCTATCTTCGGATGCCTGAGGGGCTCAAGAATGCTGGAGAAAGCTTCAGCAGAATGACAGCCAAGGTCCTTCATTCCCAGATAGGCAGAAATGTGCTAACATACGTTGATGATATCATAATAAAAAGCATGAAGTAAGAAAATCACATTACTGATCTGCAAGAAACATTTGCTAATTTCAGGCAAGCTGGCCTGAAATTAAATCCAGAAAAATGTGTCTTTGGAGTGAAGAAGGGTAAGTTCCTTGGTTGTCTAGTTTCAACGAAGGGGATTGAAGATAACCCAAGCAAGATCGAAGCTATCATTCGGATGGAGCCGCTAAGCACAAAGAAGGGGGCCCAACGGCTGACAGGAAGACTGACATCATTGAATAGATTCATATCTAGATCAGCAGAAAGAAACTTGCCATTCTTTGAAATACTAAAGTCAGCCGAAGTTTTTCAATGGGGCCCAGCTCAACAGAAAGCCTTCGAAGAGCTGAAGCAATACTTGATTGATCTAACAACATTAACTCCACCTGCGCTAGGGGCTCCATTACTATTATATGTGGCAGCTTCGCACTCTGCAGTGAGTGCGGCGCTTGTACAGGAGAAGCTTGAAGGACAAATTAAAAAGCAAGCCCCAGTATACTTTGTCTCCGAAGTTCTAAGTTTATCAAAGAAAAACTATACATAATTGGAGAAGGTGTTGTATGCTATGTTAATGGCCTCCAGGAAGCTTCAACATTATTTTCAAGCATACCACATAATTGTTCCTTCATCACAGCCTCTGAAGGATATTATGAGGAACAGAGAAGCTACTGGAAGGATTGGAAAGTTGGCTGTGGAGCTTAACGAATTCAGTATTGACTATGTGCATAGATCCTCAATTCAGTCCCAGACGTTAGCAGACTTCATTGCTGATTGGACGCCAGGGGCTCAGGAAGAAGGAGCAAATAAAGATGCCGAAGCTTGGACAGTGTTCTGCGACGGTTCCTGGGGAACCTTCGGTGTAGGTGCGGCTGCTGTCCTAGTTGCACCTTCCAAAGTCAGAACATGCTATGCAGCAAGGCTTGACTTCAGTTGTACAAATAATATTGCTGAATACGAAGCTTTACTTTTGGGGCTTCGAAAGTTAAAGGCAATGAGAATAAGAAGGGCAGTCCTTAAAACAGACTCTCAAGTTATTTCTGGTCATGTTGACAAGAGTTGCAAGACAAGAGATCCGAAGCTTGAGAAATATCTAGACACAGTTCAAAGGCTTGAAGCTTCTTTCGAAGGATTTTCTATTAAGAATATTCCAAGAGAGGAAAATGAGCATGCTGATCTGCTAGCCAAGTCAGCGGCACAGGGGATTCCTCTACCTTTGGAAGTATTTTTTGAGACAATAAGAGCACCTTCGGTTGAACTCCTCGAAAGAGCAGTGCTCACAATATCTCCTGTCCATAGTGAAGATTGGAGGACTGAGATTATATCTTTCCTCCAGGGTAACTGTCTCTCGGATGATGAGGTTTATAACAAAAGAATGGAAGCAAGAACAAGACCATATTTCATAATAGAAGGGGAATTATATAAATATGGAGTTTGTTCCCCACTTCTCAAATGCTTATCCAGAACCGAAGGTATAGAACTGATGAAGGAGATACATGCAGGATGTGGGTCCCACATTGGGTCCAGACCTCTTCTGGGAAAGGTTTTCCGACAAGGATTCTATTGGCCGAAGGCAGCTTCGGACGCAGCAGATTTGGTTCAAAAGTGCGAAAATTGCCAAAAATGTGCAAAAGATCAGAAGCAACCCTCGTCATTGACTCAGCTAATACAACCAACCTGGTCGTTGCAAAGATGTGGCCTGGATCTACTAGGTCCACTTCCACCAGCGCAGGGCAACTTGAGATATGTCATGGTGGCGGTAGAATATTTTTCTAAGTGGATCGAAGCGAAGCCTTTGGCTACAATAACTTCGGCTACAGTCCAAAAATTCTTCTGGTAGAATATAGTTTGTCACTTTGGTGTGTCGAAGGCTATAACTGTGGACAATGGAACACAGTTTGATGCTGAAACTTTCAAAGATTTCTGTGATCAGATCGGCACGAAAATTCATTTTGCATCAGTCAGGCACCCGGAATCAAACGAACTCGTTGAAAGGGCAAATGGTATTATAATGACGGGAATAATGAAGTTAATTTTCAATCAGCCCAGAGGAAAGTGGCCAGATGAGTTGGTTAAAATGGTGTGGAGCCATAATACAACTATATCAAGGTCAACATGTTTTTGTGACACTATGAAAATCATTAAACAAAAATAATACATTTAGTTAATAATGATATTTATGGTAAATAATTTTCTTTTAAATGTTTGTTATTTATTTACCTTTGAAATGATTTTTTTGATTGCTTATAATTGATTTTTGAATACTTAATAACATTTCTTCTTAATTAAAAATCCAAATAAATAATATAATAATTAGTCCAAAAGTAAATATTTTATTACAAAAAAACTTGGTTTAATTATTATGAATTTTAGGGTTATTTAAAAATATATTTTTAATTTAGAAATGAAATAAAAAAAAGAAAAAAACCCTAAAACCCTAGCAGCCCTTTTGGCCCATTAGGCCCATGAAGCAGCGCCCTCCCCTAACCCTAAGCCAGCCGCGCGCGCTCCTCTCCCTTGCTGCAAGCCGCCGCCGCCCCTGCACCCATCCGGCCCCAGCGCCTCTCTCCCTTCTCTCCTCGTCTCCCCTGCTCTCTCCCCAGGCGTCCAAGCCGTGCCAGCAGCCGAACGCGCCAGCCTAGCTCTCCCCGCGTCTGCCTCGACCGCGCAGAGGCCTGCGCAACCCGGCGCGCCCGCGGACCGACCGCCCAGGCACGACGTCCAGCCGCCCAGCCGAGCGCATCCCGCGCTCCCCGACGCCTCCCGCCGCGCCAGGCTCCGCCCCCTGCACAAGCCGCGACCCCGCACGCAGCATGGGCGCCCTGCACGCGCCCCTGTGCTCGATGCCGAGCACCCGCCTGGAGCCCCGCCAGCCGAGTACCGTGAAGCGCGCCACCGACCCGTCCAAGCCCGACGTCGCGCGACCCCGCCAAGAACCTGCACACACCAAGCCGAGCCGCAAACCGAAGCCCAAGTGTCGCCGTCCGTTTCTTCTACGCGCGTTATGGAGTTCAAGACAGCCGTTTCTTCCGCCCCATTATCTCCCCTTCTTCATGGACGCCATTAATGGCCGATTGAAGTCCTGGCCGCCTCTCCCAACCCCGCGCCCTCTCCTCTTCCTCTCACTTCTCTATAAATTGGACGCTGAGCCCTCTCTCCCTACCCCAAGCTCGCCTCTCTCTCTCTCTCTCTCTGTTGTTCGCCGTCGAACGTCGTCGCTGGAGTCCGTGGAGCCTCATCGGAGTTAGTGCTCACCATCCACGTTCCCCGCCGGAGCTTCGCTGTCCACGCAGCACCCCGGCCGGAACTCGCGTCCGTCCCCCCTGTCCGTCGAACCCCGGTTCCGCTCCCTGCTCGTCGACGTTCATCGCTGCGCATGAGCACGAATCCAAGGTTGAAAACAACCCCAAAAGTTGATTTATGTTCTAAATCACGTTTTAAATTAATTTATGAATTATTGTTGTAATATTGAGATGATGCGATTTGGCGATACTCGTGTATGATTTTAGAGATTCCGATTTATACGTGTTGCCAAAATAAACCTCGTGACAATACCTTGAATATGTGTATGATTTTATAATTTTAAAAATAAGTACGGTCACTATTCACTAACTCGGTGATTTTCATACTAGAAAACGTTTACAGATGTGATTTCGCTTTAGTGTGTGGAACAAAAATTGTTAGTAGTATTTTAAGTGTAAACTTATGGATATAAGAAATTGAAATAGAAATTAAGCCACATATTTCCAATCGAATGAAAATATATATTTTTACTATTCATAATAAATATATTTATTAGCATGGCACTTAAGTACTTATAATTAGTAAGACACTTATTTCATAATAACCATGAATATGTTATTAAAAGTCTCATTTAGTAATTTGTAATTAATTCTTATTATATTAATGTTAGAAGAAATAAATAAACAATTTTTAGTTATATGTATAAATTCTATTCAGAAAAGAAAGGAGAAAACCGAAATAGTAGGATTTATAATGTTAAAATGACTTAACTAGGCACTCATACTTTTCTAATAAAGAAAATAATAGTTATGTCGATAAACATAGGTTTCTTACTAAAGAAGTAGATAATTTGTTTCTAATTTTTAAAATAATCTTTTTAGTAGATATCATGTTTTTGATTTAATAAGGTTCGTTATAGATGTTTAAATATAGCCGTATTAAATAGAAACTTAAAATAATATGTAGACATATGTTTCTTAATAAAAATAGAAAATAAACATATGTCCAATTAATAGATTATTTATATTCTCAATTAAAAGATAACAAGGGTCAGTGCTTTTATAAACTAAAATGATAGTTGATACATAATTTCCTTTCTAATGAATTAGATCATTTAGATCATTTGTTCCTACAATAGAATTAAAGATAATTAATAGATTAATTATCCTGTATCACAATTTATTAATCAAACCGATAGTCAATTTGTTCATAACTAGTTATATGGGCTTGATTAATTTTATCACATTTAGACCATGTTAAATAAATCATTTAGTTTTTCCTAAAGGGTAAAATAAAGTAATAACTAAAATGTTACTTTATATATTAACTTCGAATATAATAATATAGGCTATGTGTTTTTAAATAAAATTAAAAGATAGTTGTTTGTTCATTGTCTTTTACATAAAAGTTCATTTAAGGCATATACCATAACTTTCCATAAATAGGTGTTTAATAATAATAATGACCTTTTCACATAAAACCTATTTAGACTTATATCTTAATTTGTCTTAAGTGAAGGTCTAACAATGAATTATAATACGTTCCATAATGCTTCTAAGATTAATAACATGTTTCGTAGCCCATTAACCTTAGATATAACTTATATGTGTTCTAAAAGGTTAAAAAGGTTTAATATCGTTATTACGTGTTTTATCATCTTATTAACCTTTTATCTTAGACGTATCATGTATGACGTTTTGTAAAAGATTAAAATTGATGAACCCAATATTTGTATATTTTAATTAAGATATTTTTTAAGCTCATGTCTTGTTTTATAAATTATAGATCACACATTTTTGAAAAGAATACCTTCTTATTATAACCATTACTTGCGACGTTTTTGAAAAGCGAACGCTCTTTTCGTTAGTCTTTCTTTTAGCGTTACGTATGGTGAATGTTGTATGTTATTGAATGGTGTTTGTTCTTCTTGTTTGTTTGTGTGATATTTAGTGGTTGATCTAGTAGTTAAAAATCAAGATCTATTCCGATCCGTGGAAGAACCTCAAGTTTTCAATAAGCAAGGCAAGTGGACTTCTCCCTCTGCATACTCTGTTTGATCCCAAACAATACATTTAATAAAGTTTATTCTTCGATGAATATATGCATAATTTGACGGGTTACCTATTTAGATAACCTTTCCAACCTTACTCCTTGTTTAACCTGGGATTATGATCTAATCAAGTAGCTATGCTATTGCTACAACTTAACTTTATGCAGTCACTCCCGCTTATGATATTAATGTTCCAAAATGGTAAGTTTTCATTATTGTTGTTAACCCGATGGTTAAACAAGATTATTGCATATTAATTGGAACATGGAGTGACCACCCGGGAAAACAGTGCTACCATGAGAACTATCATGGCTCTGGTCTTGGCTAAATAACTAGGGAAGTCTTATGTTGGGTGCTGGTCGTGGTCGACAGGAATGGGGGCATCTGGCAAGCTCTTATAGTTCCGGCTCAGGCAGATTGGATACGGGCATAGTTCCCAAAGCTTTACCCTGTAGTCTGGACTATAAGTTGGTTACGGTAGGTGTGCCTTATGCAGTTTGACCATTTCCAGCATTTGCGTAATGAGGACTCTAGGGAGAAGCCTCGTAGTGAGACCCTGGCCATTCACCTCGGAAGTGAATACGGGTCTAGCTAACCCGGGCTAGAAGGGAATCGCGACTCATGGGTAAAGATGTGCCACCTCTGCAGAGTGTAAAACTGATATATCAGCCGTGCTCATGGTTATGAGCAGCCTGGACTCCTCACATGATAATTGAACTTGAAGATGGAAATAAATCAAGATCCGATGATCTGCCACTGGTTTGCTTAAGTGGTTTCACTTAAGTGTTTTTGAAATACTCTTGTACCTTTGCTTAATGGGAATACTTGGGATTCACACTTATTAGTAAGACATGTGTTGTTAATAAAATGTTGAGCAACTAAAATGCTTACTGCTCAACCTCAGCCTCACTTTGTTAGACTTGCATTAGTTTTTCCCCCACTTGCTGAGCCCCGACCATAAGTGAGCTCACCCTTGCTTAATTTTGATCAGAAGTTTGCAGATGAAGTTATGATGCTGAGCTCCATGGATGCTAGTCTAGTGATACCCCCGGTCATCTTCCTGTGGATGGATGTCCATGTTCGCTGTACTTTGATGAATAAAGGTTAAGACATTATGTCTGTTTGAAGTGTAATATGTTAATATAATCATTATTTACACTCTTATGCATTGTTCTTTTGATATATTACACTTGTGACGTCAACATATGTGTGGAAATAGATCCTGGCACACATATGCTATGCACCCGGCTCTGCCCCTTGGAAACGAGTGTGACAGAAGTGGTATCAGAGCAATGTGACCGTAGGTCGCTAGATTAGTTAGAAATGGAAAGCCTAGTCAGTCTTTCAAAGCATGATATATTTTGCTTCATAAAAACTTACTTTATATCAAACCTCGTCTCTTTTATCTTCAACCCTTCTTGTCTGATTCTTCGTCTATCAGAAGGTTCTAATGAGAAGCATTGCAAGATGATCAAGCTAGGATTGTGGAACTTGAAGTGAAGTCTACCGGAAGGAACCCTTTAGAAGCTATGAAAGATGCCCCATTCTCTGTCTTATCCCCACCCGGCAAGAAGTTTCGTTATAGATCTCTTGGATCTATTACCATTCTTCTTGGTTAGGTTGATAGGATAGTTCTATAGTGCTAAGTTTTCGACTAGATCGGTAAGGACGATGTTATATTGTAGTTGTTTTCTAATCCATAATATTGTTATATAACCCTTGATTTCTTCTACTCTTGTTTTCTTGCCATTGTATTGTCATCCTTGGACAATATCTACCTTGATATATTGAACCCTTTGTCTCTCTACTTCTCTCCTTGATAATGCTTTCTCCCCATTGAATTCTTATATTTTTGCTTTCGTGCCATTGTATTGCCACCCTTGCGCAATATCTACCTTGATGTATGAAACCTTTGGCTCTCTACTCCTTGATAATTCTTACCTGACTCCTTGACTTTATAATATCTTTCTTATTCCAAACCTTGTCTCACCTTTTGTTTTGGTTGAGTGAGTACAATTGGATTGTGTTGTGCTGGTATGCTTGAGTTCGTTGTCCTTTGTGTTCATGTTTGATTTGCTTCTTTGAAATGATTGTTGGTGTATTGTGTGACTTTTGTCCACAATGACATCAGTTAGCTAGGTAAAACCTTAGATAGATGGGTTTTCTCTGCTCTCTACAATCTGTCTTTGCTCAACCCTTTCGTCCCTTCCTTCCTTGCCATACCCATACAGATGTCAGATTGGAATGTCGACTACAAGTGATGTCACTAAATGCAAAGAATGCGGTGTGTTGGCAAGTCAAAACAGCACTATAAATAAAACAGCTGATGAACAGACATTCAAGACACAAAAGGATGCACAACCGAACCAACCGACAAGTGACCTTGGAACATGTTGTTGTTGTGAGTACTATGGAATTCCTTGTCGCCAGATCAGTACAAGTGAAAGTGAAAGTACAAAACAGAAGAACCGAATTTTATTTTCTGGCATAAACAGACAAATGTCTCCCCAAGAACATCTAATAGCAGATTCTCTCGTACCTAATGCACTGTCAGTTGATGAATTGCAAAGTATTCCAAAAAGGAAGCATCACAAGGATGCCCAGCCCCAAGAAGAAACACATGAGTGTTACATTGATGGATGGACTATTACTTGCACACAGTTTCAGCCTCGTCGTCGCATCAGGTCCAAGAAACAAAAATGGAAACATGGAAAAAGTCAAGAAATAACTTCAAAAAAGCTTGTTATCTATGTGGGCGTGACGATCATTACCTTCGTAACTGTCCTGAGAAGAGTTCGCTACATATCACCCCCGAGATGAAGCTATCTCAGTCTTCAGACATGGAATATGAACAAAAATGCACAGAAACTTCTACCAACAACGTAAAGACAACTCCACCATGTAACTTATCAAGTCGTGCTTGCTTTGGCTGTGGTGATACCGGCCATCTTGTTAATGGTTGTCCTAAGAAGGATGTGGAGATCAATAAGGTCCAAAAGAAAAGACAACACCCTCAAACTCATGCATCAACAAAGAATAAACAACAGAAAGAGACCACAGGAAAGATAAGTTATGCAGTGACAGGAACCATTCAAAGTGATAATGCAGTAATTTTTGGAACACTGGTCATTCACACAACCATCGCCACCGTGTTGTATGATCCTCGTACAACACATTCTTTCATCAGTGCCCAGTTTGCAACAAAGTATGGTATCTTTAAGTGTCCCTTGAGATCAAGGAAGACCATCAGTGCACCCGAAAGGAAAATGTTAGTGAACTACATATGTCCGAAAGTAAGTGTTAAAATCAACGAGATAGATTTTCCAGCTGATCTCCTAGTGATAGAATCAATGGAAAATGATGTGATTCTTGGAAAGAATTGGTTACAAAGAACTAAAGCAGTAATCCAACATAGAACCATATGTTTGGAAACCCCATCTGGAGAAAGAATAGTAGTTGAAGACAATCGACCTCTAGCTCTGATTGGTGCATCTGACGAGGAAGAATAATATATCGTTTAGCTAGAAGGAGTATGTCTCATGAAAAAAGTGTCAAATTGTTGCCCTTTTGAGAAATTGTAATTGTGCTAAGTGATATATGAATAACTTTGGAGAATCTTTCGCACCTATTGTGTTTTGCCTCTTTATAAAGAAAATAAAGTGTGGTGTCATCTGCTATATGCAAACAATGTGATACTCTAGTTGGCCTAAAAACCCGCTCAAGTTTTTCTCTCAAATTGTGCTCAAAGAAATACCCTTGGATCAGAAAGATTATTTGGATATCATGCTCTGAAAACTATAAAGTTCAAAAAGATCTTTGTTAAGGAATATAACATCTGTAAACTCTCAAAGTATGATGAAGCTAGTAGAAATCTGAAACCATCCTTGTTCCTTAACTAATCTTATATTGGAAATCAAAACGTTGTGTTAGCTCTTTATCTTAATGTCATGCAAGCCTCTTATGCAGACTGTCTCACTAATTCTTTTGCCCTCTGACTAGATGATGAACCCCAATGGAAAGGAAGTAAATGGTACCAACGACAATATTCCTACCTTAATGACTATGAACGAGAAAAATGAGTCACCGAGATATCCGATGAATGGAATGAAGAACAATAAAAGGAATAGAAGAATGTTTGGATACATGATTAGTCCACCTCAAGCGAAAGCCACGAAACACATGGATACTCAAACAGAAGAATCAAGTCAGGCTCAGCTACATGAGATACAGACACCGAATCAACCCTCACCCCCTGTTGGTCAAGCAAAGTTGACTCGCAAAGAACTCAAAGCAAGAGGTGCTTGCTACTACTGCAAAAACGAAGGACATCTTATTCTTGATTGCCCCAAGAAGCGTCTAGACCGACTAGAGAAGAAAGCCGCCAAGCATGACCTAAGCAATAGTTCAGAAGACCCATCATTTTATAAGTATGATGATGAAGGTCGCTTGATTAGTATACATTTTGGAGCAAAGAAGTAAGGAAGTTCCTTAAGTTTGGAGGAGTTCAATGAGAACTAAAAACCTACAAATAAACCATGTATCACCTTTGTTTTCTTGCTAGCCTTTCTTAATCTCGAGGACGAGATTCTTTTTAAGAGGGGTAGATTTGTGACACTATGAAAATCATTAAACAAAAATAATACATTTAGTTAATAATGATATTTATGGTAAATAATTTTCTTTTAAATGTTTGTTATTTATTTACCTTTGAAATGATTTTTTTGATTGCTTATAAGACCCCGTTTGTTTCGTTGGAATTCAATTCTATTTTAATAATTATAATTTAGGCAAAACTAATTAAGTTCATATATTTATATATATAATATATTTGTATATTATCCTAAATCATATGAGAGAGATAGTTATATACTACATTTATGTTATAGCGAAGCAAGTAGAAGAGTGTGCTATAAGTTGGACATCGGAAAAATAGTATGTAAGTATATAGAATTAATTTCCATTTCTCACCGCATGAATTTGAGATAGGCTTATATGATAACTTTGGAAAGTGGTGGAATGTCACATTCTAAAAAAATAGCTTATTCCATTAGTAAGATTCCAATTCCTCAAAATGAAAGGAAACAAACGGGACCTAATTGATTTTTGAATACTTAATAGCATTTCTTCTTAATTAAAAATCCAAATAAATAATATAATAATTAGTCCAAAAGTAAATATTTTATTAAAAAAAACTTGGTTTAATTATTATGAATTTTAGGGTTATTTAAAAATATAATTTGAATTTAGAAATGAAATAAAAAAAGGAAAAAAACCCTAAAACCCTAGCAGCCCTTTTGGCACATTAGGCCCATGAAGCAGCGCCCTCCCCTAACCCTAAGCTAGCCGTGCGCGCTCCTCTCCCTTGCTGCAAGCCACCGCCGCCCCTGCACCCATCCGGCCCCAGCGCCTCTCTCCCTTCTCTCCTCTTCTCCCCTACTCTCTCCCCAGGCGTCCAAGCCGTGCCAGCAGCCGAACGCGCCAGCCTAGGTCTCCCCGCGTCTGCCTCGACCGCGCAGAGGCCTGCGCACCCGTGGACCGACCGCCCAGGCGTGACGTCCAGCCGCCCAGCCGAGCGCATCCCGCGCTCCCCGACGCCTCCCGTCGCGCCAGGCTCCGCCCCCTGCACAAGCCGCAACCCCGCGCGCAGCACGGGCGCCCTGCACGTGCCCCTGTGCTCGATGCCGAGCACCCGCATGGAGCCCCGCCAGCCGAGTACCGTGAAGCGCGCCACCGACCCGTCCAAGCCCGACGTCGCGCGACCCCGCCAAGAACCTGCATACACCAAACCGAGCCGCAAACCGAAGCCCAAGTGTCGCTGTCCGTTTCTTCTACGCGCGTTATGGAGTTCAAGACAGCCATTTCTTCCGCCCCATTATCTCCCCTTCTTCATGGACGCCATTAATGGCCGATTGAAGTCCTAGCCGCCTCTCCCAACCCCGCGCCCTCTCCTCTTCCTCTCGCTTCTCTATAAATTGGACGCCGAGCCCTCTCTCTCCCTACCCCAAGCTCGCCTCTCTCTCTCTGTTGTTCGCCGTCGAACGTCGTCGCCGGAGTCTGTGGAGCCTCACCGGAGTTAGTGCTCACCATCCGCGTTCCCCGCCGGAGCTTCGCCGTCCACGCAGCACCCCGACCGGAACTCGCGTCCGTCCCCCCTGTCCGTCGAACCCTGGTTCCGCTCCCTGCTCGTCGACGTTCATCGCTGCGCATGAGCACGAATCCAAGGTTGAAAACAACCCCAAAAGTTGATTTATGTTCTAAATCACGTTTTAAATTAATTTATGAATTATTGTTGTAATATTGAGATGATGCGATTTGGCGATACTCGTGTATGATTTTAGAGATTCCGATTTATACGTGTTGCCAAAATCAAACCTCATGACAATACCTTGAATATGTGTATGATTTTATAATTTTAAAAATGAGTACGATCACTATTCACTAACTCGGTGATTTTCATACTAGAAAACGTTTACAGATGTGATTTCGCTTTAGTGTGTGGAACAAAAATTGTTAGTAGTATTTTAAGTGTAAACTTATGGATATAAGAAATTAAAATAGAAATTAAGCCACGTATTTCCAATCGAATGAAAATATAGATTTTTACTATTCATAATAAATATATTTATAAGCATGGCACTTAAGTACTTATAATTAGTAAGACACTTATTTCATAATAACCATGAATATGTTATTAAAAGTCTCATTTAGTAATTTGCAATTAATTCTTATTATATTAATGTTAGAAGAAATAAATAAACAATTTTTAGTTATATGTATAAATTCTATTTAGAAAAGAAAGGAGAAAACCGAAATAGTAGGATTTATAATGTTAAAATGACTTAACTAGGCACTCATACTTTTCTAATAAAGAAAATAATAGTTATGTCGATAAACATAGGTTTCTTACTAAAGAAGTAGATAATTTGTTTCTAATTTTTAAAATGATCTTTTTAGTAGATATCATGTTTTTGATTTAATAAGGTTCGTTATAGATGTTTAAGTATAGTCGTATTAAATAGAAACTTAAAATAATATGTAGACATATGTTTCTTAATAAAAATAGAAAATAAACATATGTCCAATTAATAGATTATTTATATTCTCAATTAAAAGATAACAAGGGTCAGTTCTTTTATAAACTAAAATGATAGTTGATACATAATTTCCTTTCTAATGAATTAGATCATTTAGATCATTTGTTCCTACAATAGAATTAAAGATATTTAATAGATTAATTATCCTTTATCACAATTTATTAATCAAACCGATAGTCAATTTGTTCATAACAAGTTATATGGGCTTGATTAATTTTATCACATTTAGACCATGTTATATAAATCATTTAGTTTTTTCCTATAGGGTAAAATAAAGTAATAACTAAAATGTTACTTTATATATTAACTTCGAATATAATAATATAGGCTATGTGTTTTTAAATGAAATTTAAAGATAGTTGTTTGTTCATTGTCTTTTACATAAAAGTTCATTTAAGGCATATACCATAACTTTCCATAAATAGGTGTTTAATAATAATAATAATGACCTTTTCACATAAAACCTATTTAGACTTATATCTTAATTTGTCTTAAGTGAAGGTCTAACAATGAATTATAATATGTTCCATAATGCTTCTAAGATTAATAACATGTTTCGTAGCCCATTAACCTTAGATATAACTTATATGTGTTCTAAAAGGTTAAAAGGGTTTAATATCGTTATTACGTGTTTTATCATCTTATTAACCTTTTATCTTAGACGTATCATGTATGACGTTTTGTAAAAGATTAAAATTGATGAACCCAATATTTGTATATTTTAATTAAGATATTTTAAGCTCATGTCTTGTTTTATAAATTATAGATCACACATTTTTGAAAAGAATACCTTCTTATTATAACCATTACTTGCGACGTTTTTGAAAAGCGAACGCTCTTTTCGTTAGTCTTTCTTTTAGCGTTACGTATGGTGAATGTTGTATGTTATTGAATGGTGTTTGTTCTTTTTGTTTGTTTGTGTGATATTCAGTGGTTGATCTAGTAGTTAAAAATCAAGATCTATTCCGATCCGTGGAAGAACCTCAAGTTTTCAATAAGCAAGGTAAGTGGACTTCTCCCTCTGCATACTCTGTTTGATCCCAAACAATACATTTAATAAAGTTTATTCTTCGATGAATATATGCATAATTTGACGGGTTACCTATTTAGATAACCTTTCCAACCTTACTCCTTGTTTAACCTGGGATTATGATCTAATCAAGTAGCTATGCTATTGCTACAACTTAACTTTATGCAGTCACTCCCGCTTATGATATTAATGTTCCAAAATGGTAAGTTTTCATTATTGTTGTTAACCCGATGGTTAAACAAGATTATTGCATATTAATTGGAACATGGAGTGACCACCCGGGAAAACAGTGCTACCATGAGAACTATCATGGCTCTGGTCTTGGCTAAATAACTAGGGAAGTCTTATGTTGGGTGCTGGTCGTGGTCGACAGGAACAGGGGCATCTGGCAAGCTCTTATAGTTCTGGCTCAGGCAGATTGGATACGGGCATAGTTCCCAAAGCTTTACCCTGTAGTCTGGACTATAAATTGGTTTCGGTAGGTGTGCCTTATGTAGTTTGACCATTTCTAGCATTTGCGTAATGAGGACTCTAGGGAGAAGCCTCGTAGTGAGACCCTGGCCATTCACCTCGGAAGTGAATACGGGTCTAGCTAACCTGGGCTAGAAGGGAATCGTGACTCATGGGTAAAGATGTGCCACCTCTGCAGAGTGTAAAACTGATATATCAGCCGTGCTCACGGTTATGAGCAGCCTGGACTCCTCACATGATAATTGAACTTGAAGATGGAAATAAATCGAGATCCGATGATCTGTCACTGGTTTGCTTAAGTGGTTTCACTTAAGTGTTTTTGAAATACTCTTGTACCTTTGCTTAATGGGAATACTTGGGATTCACACTTATTAGTAAGACAGGTGTTGTTAATAAAATGTTGACCAACTAAAATGCTTACTGCTCAACCTCAGCCTCACCTTGTTAGACTTGCATTAGTTTTTCCCCCACTTGCTGAGCCCCGACCGTAAGTGAGCTCACCCTTGCTTAATTTTGATCAGAAGTTTGCAGATGAAGTTATGATGTTGAGCTCCATGGATGCTAGTCTAGTGATACCCCCGGTCATCTTCCTGTGGATGGATGTCCATGTTCGTTGTACTTTGATGAATAAAGGTTAAGACATTATGTCTGTTCGAAGTGTAATATGTTAATATAATCATTATTTACGCTCTTATGCATTGTTCTTTTGATATATTACACTTGTGACGTCAACATATGTGTGGAAATTGATTCTGGCACACATATGCTATGCACCCGACTCTGCCCCTTGGAATCGGGTGTGACAGTTTTACACCATTCAAGTTATTGTTCGGTGATGAAGCTATAACCCCCGAAGAGGCTAAAGCGGGGTCAATAAGAACAGTAGCTTCGGTAGAAGACGAAGCTAATTATTCTGTGGCAAAAGATACTATAGAAGGGACCAGACTTCAAGCTGTGGAAAATATCAACAAATATCAAGCCGAAACAATAAAATGGCGTGATAGAAAAGTTCGGTTGAAAAACATTAAGCCAGGACATCTGGTGCTTCGGAGAGTAGCCAACCCTGACACAGTAGGCAAGCTTCAGCTGAAGTGGGAAGGACCCTTTCTGGTAGTATCTTCGTCAAGACCCGGTTCTTACAGATTAAAGGATATGGACGGCAACGACATTCCTAGATCTTGGAATGCGGATGAGCTTCGACGATACTATGTGTAACTTGATGTAAACTTTTTTATTTTTTTCCTATGGCACCTTTTTCCTTTCTAAAGGGGGAGAAAGGTTTTTAATGGGGCCATAGCATGTAATTTTCCTTCTCTTATTCAGCTCTACGAGAGTAAGATCCCCCAAACCATGTAAAATGTAAAATCTGAGCATGCACCATCGAGTGCAGAGAGAGAAACAGGGAGAAGCTCGAAAGTCGTCTCTAAGGGGATGCAGAGCACGACGAAGCTACAAAAAAGTCGTTCCTAAGGGAATGCAGAGCCAAATATCGCCGAAATATAAGGCGAAGCGCGAAAAGTCAACGCGAAAATACCACCGAAATATAAGGCGAAGCGCGAAAAGTCAACGCAAAAAATACCGCCGAAATAGAAGGCGAAGAAGTTCAAAAGACGTTCCTAAGGGGATGCAGAACTTACACCGAAAAATAAGCGGTGAAGCCGAAAAATAAGCGGCAAAGAGACTTCAGTCAACCTAAGGGAATGAAGCTTATGGATGTGGCTTCATATGTGTGTGTTTGGGCATTCATTTGCACGTTACATTACATCATACATTGCATACATATACATTCATTTCGACATTCGTAGGATCATCATCATCATATCATAGAGTACAGACAATTGCTTCAGCTCCAATGACAAGGCTTCAGCAAATATAAAAAACAGATTTATGCTTCGTTGTGTACGAAAAGAAGGGAAGGTGTTTTTCGCCTTCGGCTCAAAAGTGACAAGTTTCGTCCACATCAAAGCAGTTCATACATAGATGGAAAGGTAAAATATATTACAAGGTATTGACAAATTTACAGAGCATTGTTTGATTTCTAAATTACAATATTTTTTATAAGGATAATCCAAAATTTTCTCTAGGGCTCTTTTGCAGCAGATTCATCACTTCATTATTACTCATTAAACTTCGGCTTACTGATCTTCGACTTCGTCATCCTGTACATAACAAAGCGGTATAAGTGCAAATTTCAAGGAGAAGGTAAAGCAGCAGGCAGAAGTTTATTACCGGTTTGAGGTGGCTTCGAGCTTCATCACCAGCCAAGTTTCACCCGCCCTTTGCCCAGATTTGAGTAACGAATCTGTTTCCGATGCTTCGGGCCAGGCCGGGGATGTCATCCAAGTCTTCTGGTGACAGGATGAAGTTTGGTCTGTTTACAATGTTTTCATGTGTACAACCAGCCTTCATGAAAGCAACAGCTGTGCCTCGAGAAGCTAGCAGAGCACAAAAGTCACCATGTCCAGCTATAACTTCGTCGAGAGCATCAACTTCACCTTCAATATGATCAAATGTGCCCGGCAGGTCTTCAACCGAAGGTTTAAACTTTTCGGAACTGGCTCCAACTGAGTTGAAGACCTGCTTCAGCCGTTGAATGCACCGGGTGCCGAAGCCTAAACATCTTTCTTGAAGATCTTTGAGTGATTTCTGCAGATTTGAACTTTTTTCAACTTCAGCTTCGAGTTTTGTTTCAAAATTTTTCTTCTCTTGCTCAAAGCTTTTTGACTTCATGGAAAGTTCACTGTTCAATCTGGCGATCTCGGCTTGAGCTTCTGCCAGTGAACCTTCCATTGTTTGAAGCACAAAGTCTTTCTTTTCTAGGGCAGCTTCATGATTTTAATCTTGTTCTCTAAGCCCTTAATTATAGCTTCGTTTTTCTTGTCCTCGAGGTCTTGTTGCATCCTCAAGGTTTTGCTTAGTAGTAGGCTCTGACAAAATAACCTTCATCAGAAAACATCTTCATATCAAAACAATAAAAAGTTAAGGGAAGAATTTTACCTTAAAGTTAGAATAAAACAAGCTACCGACGATATGTTGTTGTCGATATCTGCTGAGATCGGCTTCGAGTTTCGGGAAACCAACACTTTTCGATAAAGTGCTGACAACTTTCGCCCCAGTCCGGTCTCGAAGGCAATCTAAGCTCTCTTCGTCTATACCACCGAAGAGCAGCGCCCCTGGCTGGTACCCGCAAGATATAGCATAGTCCCTCAGCTCTTCTTTTTCAGCCTTAGACAACTCTTGCCCAATTATGATTTGAAAGTTGAAATTTCTTTCTTCCGAAGCATCTTCGGCAAGCTCCTTCTCTTTTCAAGGCATCTTCTCCCTTTTTTAGGCACTACAGCCGGGGTTTCCTCAGCAGCTGCAGCAGTTTCTTTCTCAGCCATATTCAAAATCATTTCATCAATGTCAGAAAGTGTGTTTTTCAAATTTGTGGCTTCGGCTGCTGCAGCTTCGGAAGTAGAAGCTTCGGCAGGAGCAGCTTCAGCTGCTGCTGTTTTTGGTGCTGAGGCCGACGACGGTGTTTCTTCAATAGCCTCAACGACAGTAATAATCCTTCGCTTTTTTTGGTTCAGCGGGCTTCTCGGCAACCGAAGGCTCCTTCTTCTTCTGTAAAAGCTTCATCAGTTCAGGTCCCAACGGACTTAGCTTATTAGGTAGAGATTCGGTCATTACCTTTAAAATTTCTTCTGCGTCAGTGGTAGAAGGTGTTGAGGGAATTTTTTCTTCTAAATCAGCTTTTGGCTTCGGAGCTGTAGCTTTTCTTTTCTTCGAAACGGCCACCTTCGACTCAGGGATGAATTTTTTCTTTTTTGCTAAATTTTCATCTTCTCTTATCATTCTGGCAGCTTGTCTTTGCATAACACTGACAGCTCTTTTTCGTTTTGGCCCTTCGGCACCTTCGCTTAACCGTTCATAATCTGGGTATTCAAATTTCAGAGCATCCATTACTCGGTTCAGCCTTCGTTTCGGTCGGGTGCCGAAGGCTGCCATCATCAATTGATTTCTTCGTATAATTGCCCCAGATTTCATTGCACATGGCTTCAATCATCTCCAACCACTCTTGACTGGGCTCTTTGAAATGTTTCTTAAACTTGAACTAATAGGACATTCGAACAAGTTCATTCTTTTTCTTTTCTCCTTTGAGCTTCGGCATATTCCATCCCTTTAACGTTGGGAATACTTATTGGCTAAGTATTCCTAAATCAAATCCCTAGTATCGATATGCTCAGACACAACTCTAAATTCGCCCACAGCATCTGGGCATGATGACCCCAGCGTCATGCATCACTAGGGCCTAGTTAACCCGAAGGTTAGGTCTAGTGGGCTCTGAACTAGCTTCTCCTTTTTCTCATCAACCTTAACATAAAACCACTCAGTTTTCCAACCGGTTGGCCATTTGGTGCGGTAGCTAACCATCAGAGTCTTCATATCTTTGCGGTAAGCAAAGTTGTAACAGCCGAAGTTCTCGTGTAGCCCATCTTCACTAGCCTTCGTCTGATAGTGAAGCTCGTGCATCCGGCAGAAACTTCGGCAAGCGGTTCCACTCCTTGGCTTCGGAGAGCCCAGATAAAGACGCTGAGCCTAACGATAGCGTTAGGAGTCAGCTGATGAAGATAAATTTCAAAATTTTCCAAAACATCCGCAATCATTCCATGCAGAGGAAGAGGAAACCTCAATCCTGCTTTAAAGAAACTTCTGAAAACTATCACCTCATCATTTTCTAGCTTCAGAGTGATTTCTTCTCCGCCAAAATGAATCAGCTTCTTCTCGGCTTCCCCGAAGTAGCCTAGCTTTGTTATCATGGGCATATCAGCCTCGGAGACAGTAGACTTTCCAAATTCTAGGTGGATGGGTTTAGATGGCATGACAGAATAATCTATCTCTTGTTCATCAGCCTCACCTTCTTCAATGTCAGTCTGCTCGGCTTCGGCAGTAGGTGCACCTTCGTCAGAAGCACCCTCTGACACAACCAGGCCTGATTGTCTCATTACTTCGGAGATTGGGACAGTCTCGGCAGCTTCGGCCTCCTCCCCGTCGCGTGTGACTCTAGCAGTTGAACGCACCCTGGCCATTTGATGCTGAATTTCTTGCGGTTTTGACGAAGTTGATTACTTTTTTGATTTTGCCGAAGCTCCCTCTTATGACGAAGCTAAAAAAACAAGACGATGCTCTAATTGAGAATACAAAGAATAAGCTTCGGCTATGGTCAAATTTTTCAGCAGCACAACAGTACGATAGTAATGAATGTTGTGGTAACTTCACACCTACTCGTCTGTTTATATAGTGCTGCAGGTGGGAAGGTGAATCGTCAAGCCACCTGCACCCACCGAACAGTCGCTCGCATTCACTGAACGGTGGACCGCAGGGCGCGAGAAGGAGAATCACCAGATCGTGTGTACCCATCCTATGGTGGGACCACCTCGCACTCGAAATATTTAAATCGTTTCTCGACAACGAGCTCAGGGAAGGTGTTTTTCGGACCTTCGGCATTCCGAAGCTTAAAAGACTTTTTCACGGGTCGAGCTTGTTACGAAAAACGATCTGGCACCATGAAGGGGCTACTTTTGGGGTCTGCTTCGTCGTCGAAGGTCCTGTGAGAAGAAACACCTTCGGAAGGCCAGAACAGGAACAATGTCGAAGCTACCAATCAGGGAGCTTCGTAGCGTACTTCCAGACGCACCGACTTAAAGATGAAATAACCAATCGGCCCATGATATTTTGTGTTATGATTGTAATCATTTGTAGTGGACATGAATGTAAATTCACACAGGCTGTGCCCTGTGCCTATAAATAGGTGAACAGTACCCCCATACTGTTCACGCTTTCGCATCTTACTTTTACCTTTGCCTTCTATCAAGCTCAAGGTACAAATGTAATTTGATATTGCTCTCATGTACTCATGATTATTTAATAGTAGATATTTATATTATGATGTCATATAATTCTTTATGTTGTTTTCCTATGTTTCATAAGCTTCATCCTCTGTTTATATATGTCATACTTATGAAGGTATGTCCTTCATAACCTTCGTCCGAAGATCGTTATATCCTAAGAGAAATAATGCTTCAAAGGACGAAGAACGTTAACCTTTAACCTATTCTTTGTGTTGCCTTGTTCTTAAGTTCAAGCGGTTGAGAATAAGTCCCCAACAACACCCGAGGTGCAACCCGTTGCATTCAAAGCGACAGAGGAAAAGAAAGAAGGGTCTACATCAAGTAGGCTCCCCATCGACGCCTCCAAGATCGATAAAGAGGAAATGGCGCTCATCATCAAGAGCTTTCGCCAAATCCTCAAGCAAAGGAGGGAGAAGGACTACAAACCCCGCTCAAAAAGGGTGTGCTACAAGTGTGGTAAGCCCGGTCATTTTATCGCTAAATGCCCTATGTCTAGTGATAGTGACAGGGACAACGACAAGAAGGGGAGGAAGAAGGAGAAGAAGAAATACTACAAGAAGAAGGGCGGTGATGCCCACGTATGTCTGGAATGGGACTCCGACATGAGCTCCACCGACTCCTCATCCAACGAGGATGCCGCCAACATCGCCGTCAACAAGGGACTTCTCTTCCCCAACGTCGGCCACAAATGCTTCATAGCAAAGGACGGCAAGAAAAAGAAGGTACAAGCTAGAACCACGCCCAAGTATACTACATCTAGTGATGAGGGTAGTTCTAGTGATGATGAAGATAACTTGCTTAGTCTTTTTGCCAACCTCAACATGCAACAAAAAAATTAAATGAATTAATAGGAGCTATTCATGAGTAGGATGAACTCTTGGATAGCCAAGAGGAATTCCTTAAGGAAAACAAAAAGCATGTTAAGGTGAAGAATGCTTATGCTCAGGAAATGGAGAAAAATGAAAATTTGACTAAGGAGCTTAGCATTTGCCATGACACCATTTCCAACCTTAGAACTGAGAATGTTAAATTAATTGCTAAGGTTGAAAAATCAAATGTTTGTCATGATTCAATTGTCAATCTTAAAGATGATAATGCTAGTTTAATTGCTAAGATTGATAATTGAATGAATCAATTGCTAGCCTTAAAACTGAGAATGATAAGTTAATTTCTAAGGCAATGTTTCTATTTCCAATCTTAGAAATGAGAATGCTATTTTACATGCTAAGATTGATGAATTAAATACTTGTAAACCCTCTACATCTAGTGTTGATCATGTCACCATTTGTACTAGATGTAGAGACATTAATGTTGATGCTATTCATGATCACCTAGCTTTAATTAAAGAACAAAATGATCACATAGCTCAACTAACTGCTAAAATTAATGAGCATGAAATTGAAAATGAAAAATTTAAATTTGCTAGAAGCATGCTCTATAGTGGGAGACGCCTTGGCATCAAGGATGGCATTGGTTTACAATAGGGAAGCAATGTCAAACTTAATGCCCCCAAAAGATTATCTAACTTTGTAAAGGGAAAGGCTCCCATGGCTCAGGATAACGAAGGTTACATTTTATATCCTGTTGATTATCCTGAGCATTAGATTAGGAGAATTCATGCTAGGAAGTCTCATCTTGTTGTCCATCATGCTTTTATATACAAGAATGAGGCATCTGGCTCTAGGCATTCTACCCATGTTAAATTACCTAAAAAGAAAACTCCTACTGTATCAAATGATCTTAATGTTTCATTTAAAACTTTTGATGCTTCATATGTGCTTACTAACAAATCAGGCAAAATAGTTGCCAAATATGTTGGGGGCAAACACAAGGGGTCAAAGACTTGTGTTTGGGTACCCAAGGTGCTTGTTTCTAACGTGAAAGGACCCAAGACTGTTTGGGTACCTAAGAACGAGGCCTAAAACTGTTTTGCAGGTTTATGCATCCGGGGCTCAAGTTGGATTATTGATAGCGGATGCACGAACCACATGACAGGGGAGAAAAGAATGTTCTCCTCCTATGAGAGAAACGAAGATCCCCAAAGAGCTATCACATTCGGGGATGGAAATCAAGGTTTGGTCAAAGGACTTGGTAAAATTGCTATATCACCTGACCATTCCATTTCCAATGTTTTTCTTGTAGATTCTTTAGATTATAACTTGCTTTCAGTTTCTCAATTATGCAAAATGGGTTACAACTATCTTTTTACAGATTTAGGTGTTACTGTCTTTAGAAGAAGTGATGATTCAGTAGCATTTAAGGGAGTATTAGAGGGTCAGCTATACTTAGTTGATTTTAATAGAGCTAAACTCGATACTTGCTTAATTGCTAAGACTAATATGGGGTGGCTCTGGCATCGCCGACTAGCTCATGTTGGAATAAAGAATCTTCACAAGCTTCTAAAGGGAAAACACATTTTGGAACTAACCAATGTTCATTTTGAGAAAGACAGGGTTTGCAGCGCATGTCAAGCAGGGAAGCAAGTTGGTACCCACCATCCACACAAGAACATCATGACGACCGACAGGCCACTTGAGCTACTCCACATTGATTTATTCGGCCCGATCGCTTACATAAGCATCGGTGGGAGTAAGTATTGTCTTGTAATTGTGGATGATTATTCTTGCTTCACTTGGGTGTTATTTTTACAGGAAAAATCTCAAACCCAAGAGACTTTGAATGGATTTTTGAGACGGGCTCAAAATGAGTTCGGATTGAGAATCAAAAAGATAAGAAGCGATAATTGGATGGAGTTCAAGAACTCACAAATAGAAGGCTTTCTTGAGGAAGAGGGCATCAAGCATGAGTTCTCTTCTCCCTACACACCTCAACAAAATGGTGTAGTGGAGAGGAAAATTATAACTCTACTTGACATGGTGAGGACCATGCTTGATGAGTACAAGACTCCGGACCGGTTTTGGGTTGAGGCCATTAACACCGCCTACTACTCCATCAACCGGCTCTACCTTCACCGAATCCTCAAGAAGACATCATATGAACTCCTCACCGGTAAAAAGCCTAATGTTTCATATTTTAGAGTCTTTGGTAGCAAATGCTTTATTCTTGTTAAAAGAGGTAGAAAATCCAAATTTGCTCCTAAGGCTGTAGAAGGTTTTTTACTTGGTTATGACTCAAACACAAGGGCATATAGAGTCTTCAACAAATCCACTAAATTAGTTGAGGTTTCTTGTGACATTGTGTTTGATGAGACTAATGGCTCCCAAGTGGAGCAAGTTGATCTTGATGAGCTAGATGATGAAGAGGCTCCATGCGTCGCACTAAGGAACATGTCCATTGGGGATGTGTGTCCTAAGGAATCCGAAGAGCCCACACAAGTTCAAGATCAACCAACATCTTCCAATCAAGCATCTTCAACTCAAGATGAGGATCAAGCTCAAGACAATGAAGATGAAGATCAAGAGGATGAGCCACCTCAAGAGGAGGACAATGATCAAGGGGAGATGACAATGATCAAGACAAGGAAGATGATCAAGAAATACAGGGTCCAAGACCGCCACACCCAAGAGTCCACCAAGCGATTCAAAGAGATCACCCCGTGAACTCCATTCTTGGCGATATTCATAAGGGGGTAACAAATCGATCTCGAGTCGCTCATTTTTGTGAACATTACTCTTTTGTGTCCTCTATTGAGCCATACAGGGTGGAGGATGCACTAAGAGACTCGGATTGGGTGTTGGCAATGCAAGAAGAGCTCAACAACTTCACGAGGAATGAGGTATGACATTTAGTTTCACGTCCTAACCAAAATGTTGTAGGTACCAAATGGGTATTCCGCAACAAGCAAGATGAGCATGGTGTGGTGACAAGGAACAAAGCCCGACTTGTGGCCAAGGGCTATTCACAAGTCGAAGGTTTGGATTTCGGTGAAACCTTTGCACCCGTAGCTAGGCTTGAGTCGATTCGCATATTACTTGCCTATGCTACTTACCATGGCTTTAAGCTTTACCAAATGGACGTGAAAAGTGCCTTCCTCAATGGACCAATCAAGGAAAAGGTCTATGCTGAGAAACCTCCCGACTTTGAAGATAGTGAGTACCCTAACCATGTGTATAAACTCTCAAAGGCGCTCTATGGACTCAAGCAAGCCCCAAGAGCATGGTATGAATGCCTAAGAGATTTCCTTATCACTAATGGCTTCAAAGTCGGTAAAACTGATCCTAGTCTCTTTACTAAAACAATTGCAAAGGATTTGTTTGTATGCCAAATTTATGTTGATGATATCATATTTGGGTCTACTAACAAATCCACTTGTGAAGAGTTTAGTAGGATCATGATACAGAAATTTGAGATGTCTATGATGGGGGAGTTGAAGTATTTCTTATGATTTCAAGTCAAGCAACTCCAAGAGGGCACCTTCATCAGCCAAACAAAGTACATTCAAGACATACTTACCAAGTTTGGAATGAAGGAGCCAAGCCCATCAAGACACCCATGGGAACAAATGGGCATCTCGACCTTGACACGGGAGGTAAGTTCGTAGATCAAAAGGTATACCGGTCGATGATAGGATCTTTACTCTATTTATGTGCATCTCGACCGAATATTATGCTTTCCGTATGCATGTGTGCAAGGTTCCAAGCCGATCCTATGGAATTTCACCTTAGGGCCGTGAAAAGGATCATGATATATTTAGTTTATACTCCTAAGTTTGGACTTTAGTACCCCAAGGGATCCACTTTTTATTTAATAGGATATTCAGATGTTGATTGGGCAGAGTGTAAAATTGATAGGAAGAGCACATCAGGGACTTGTCAGTTTCTAGGAAGATCCCTGGTGTCTTGGGCTTCAAAGAAACAAAACTCAGTAGCTCTTTCTACCGCCAAAGCCGAGTACATTGTCGCAGGCCATTGCTGTGCGCAATTACTTTGGATGAGGCAAACCCTCAGGGACTATGGCTACAAATTGAGCAAAGTCCCTCTCCTATGTGACAATGAGAGTGCAATCTGCATGGCGGATAATCCCGTTGAACACAGCCGCACTAAGCACATAGACATTCGGTATCACTTTTTGAGGGATCACCAACAAAGGGGGGATATCGAGATTGCTTGTGTTAGCACCAAAGAACAATTAGCCGATATCTTTACCAAACCACTAGATGAGAAAACCTTTACCAAACTTAGGAATGAGCTAAACATTCTTAATTCTCGAAATTTTGATTGAAACATTGCACACATAGCTCATTTATATACCTTTGATCATATCTCTTTCATTTTGGTACAAATGCATAATTTCTATTATTTATGTACCAAGACTATGACTATTGTGTTTTCAAGTGTATTTCTACTAAGTCATAGATTGAAAGGGAAATGGAGTCTTCGGTGAAGACAATGCTTCCACTCCACTCTATAGGTATCATTTACCCTTCGCCATCACTCCACATCACTCTCCACTTTGGTATAATCTTCACTCATATTTACTTGTACCATTGGGGGAGAAAAAAATAAGGGCTCACAATGTCTCCATTTTTGGCGATTCATGCCAAAGGGGGAGAGAGTATTAGCCCAAAGCAAAAGGACCGCACCACCACCCAAATTTCAAAATTTTCAAAATAAAGTTTTCAATTGGTAACTTGTCAATATATTTCAAATTGGTATGATATTTTCAATTGGTATAATTTCAAAACTAGTATCTATAGTATAAGTTCCAATTGATATCCATTAAAACCCTCTTAAAAACTAAGAGGAGAATTTATTCAGGGGGAGTTTTGTTTAGTCAAACGAAAAGCATTTGAAACAAGGGGAGAAAATCTCAAATCTTGAAAATGCTTCTCGCAATCTTATTAATATACCTTTGACTATTTGCAAAAAGACTTTGAAAAGATTTTCCAAAAGAATTTGCAAAAAACAAAAAAAGTGGTGCAAATGTGGTCCAAAATGTTAAATAAAAGAAAACCAACCATGCATATCTAGTAAAACTATAAATTGGTTTAATTCCAAGTAACCTATGCACTTACCTCATGCAAACTAGTTCAATTCTGCACTTATATATTTGCTTTGGTTTGTGTTGGCATTAATCACCAAAAAAAGGAGATTGAAAGGGAAATATGGTTTAACCTTTTTCCTATAAATGATTTTGGTGGTTGAATGCCCAACACAAATAATTGGACTAACTAGTTTGCTCTAGATTATATATTCTACAGGTGCTAAAGGTTCAACACAAACCAATAAAAAAGATCAAGTTAGGGTTCAAAAGAAAGGAGCAAAAAGAAACCAAAGAGAACCCTGGTTTGGCGCACCGGACTGTTCGGTGTGCCACCAGACAGTGTCCGGTGTGCCAAGGCCATACGAGTCTGAACTTGCCACCTTCGGGTTTCAGAAGCGCCGCTCCGCTACAATTCACCGGACTGTCCGGTGTACCACCGGACTGTCCGATGCACCAGCGAAGCAACGGCTAGGCAGCGCAACGGTCGACTGCAACGGTCACCTGCAATGCTACAGTGCATGGACAGTTCGCGCAGAAGTCAGAGCAGCCGTAGAAGGCGCACCGGACAGTGAACAATGTCTGTTCGGTGTGGCACCAGACTATCCGGTGCCACATGAAGACAAAGCTCCAACGGTCGAAACCGTCAGAACCCTAACGGTTGGGTGACGTGGCTGGCGCACCGGACACTGTCCGGTGTGCCCATCGACAGCAGCCTGCCCCAACGGTTGAATTGGTGGTTGGGGGCTATAAATACCCCCCAACCACCTCCACTCCAACCATCCAAGCATTCACTACTCCTCATTCAATACAAGAGCAAAATACAACACTCCAAGACACAAATAAAAGCCTCTGATCCAATCAAAGTCTACAATTCAACTCTAGTATTTTAGGACTTGTGAAAAGATCGTCTTGTGTTCTTTGTTGCTCTTGTTGCTTGGTTGGCTTTCTTATTTCTCTTATTCTTACTCTCAAAGCCTTGTAAGCGAAGCAAGAGACACCAATTGTGTGGTGGTCCTTGCGGGGTCTAAGTGACCCGGGAAATCAAGGAAGAAAGCTCACTCGGTCTAAGTGATCGTTTGAGAGAGGGAAAGGGTTGAAAGAGACCCGGTCTTTGTGACCACCTCAACGGGACTAGGTTCTTTGGAACCGAACCTCGGTAAAACAAATCACCGTGTCATCCACTTTATTTTCTTGGTTGATTTGTTTTCCCTTCTCTCCCGGACTTAACTTTTATTCTAACGCTAACCGCAGCTTGAAGTGTGCTTAAAGTTTGTAAATTTCAGTTTCCGCCTATCCACCCCCCCTCTAGGCGACTTTCAGAGATACGGGCCAACCCTATCTGGCCAACATTAGGCATGGGTAGGGTACAGGCCATGCTAAATGACACACGACCCGACCCGTGTTTGATCTCATCTCGCTCGGTCAAAGGATCAAGTCAAGATCTATCCCTGCGTTCTGACCAAAGGCACACGTGTATATTAATAGTTAGAGGGTAGGCACATGAACCAACGTGCCAGTGTTTCGAACCAGCCCAAACAAGTAAATTTGTATGTACGTGTTCTAGATCCGGATAGTGTGTTCAGTAGACGCAATATTTATACTGGTTTGAGCAGAACATCTCTAGATCCAGTCTTCGACGAGTCGCACTACCGATATTATGTTGCTCAATGCTCATAGTAGGGGTTACAAACGAACGAGAGAGGTAAGAGTCCCCAAGTCTTTGTGCATAGTGGGTTCTAAAGGACAACGTATCAGGTGTTCACTAGCGAGATAATCTATCAATGTTGTGTGTGCTGTCTTCAAGGCTTCGCCTCTTTTCTTCCCATCCGCCTCATCTCCAACCCTCCCCTTTTATAGACCAAGGAGGGGGTCGGTTACAGGTGACTTTGTCGTGGAAGGGGTGTCGAGAAAAAGGTCCCTGGGCCCTTGAGACCCATCGGTCAGAGAGAGCGCACGGGATAAGGACCTCCAGACTATCGGGGACCACCAAATTGCGAGAGAATAAGAGAACCATCTACCCTGGAAGGACCCGCACCCGGATAAACCCCGTGATACCAAACCTGGGGTCGAGCATGGCAGAGTTAGAGGGGGGTCGGGCAAACTGAAGGGAAGCCACTCGAGTGGATTCCTTGTCTGGCCCAAGGCTGACCCACCATAAATGGCTGGCCGCATTAACTACGTCTGACACTAAGCCACAGTAGAGAACCAGTCCGCCTCCACTCATACCTATCGAGACTAGGCCTAAATGCATAGGCCATTTATAGGGACCGCAACGTGACGAGCCACACCGAGACCCAGGCTTCGGAGGCTAGGGGTTGATGTGGTACAGAGGTAGTAATGATGGCGCCAGGGCTCCATGCTGCCCATGCCACCCATCATAAATGAGCACGATCAAACGACTAAGATACGAACAAACAATGCAGCCTCACCCGGGTAAAATGCTCAGTTTTACCTCAACATAGTAGCTCCTTCTCAAGGGAGCTATCGACAGCTAACCCCCACCTTGGACTATAAAATGAGCAGGTCAGTCACAAGATAGGGGGATGTATCCAGACAGACACACAAGATACTCAACGGAGGACACATGCTTGACGAGACTAGAAGACTTAGAGGCCGGAGCCCAGGCGTGAGCCACCACAACATCCAAAGGCATAGATAGGACTCCAGTCCTGTAGTATTTAGGTACACCCACGCATAAGAGACCTGGGAGTCCTTCCTCTCTTGCCCGTTTGTAACCCTGTCGGGTACCCGAGAACGGGGTACCCAAAGGCAAGGCCTGCAAACCTCGAGCAAGTACTCACCAGGTGAGACGCAATCACGACTCGCCCGAGGCCAATCTTGGGCGGGAGACGCAACCACAACTCGCCTGAGGCCAACCTCGGGTGGGAGACGCGATCATGACTCGCCCGAGGTCAACCTTGGGCGAGAGACACAGTCAAGACTCGCCCGAGGCCAATCCTAGGCGGGAGACGCAGTCACGACTCACCCGAGGCCAACCCCAGGCGGGAGATGCAGTCACGACTCGCCCGAGACAAACCTCGGGCGGCAGGCGCGGTCACGGCTTGCCCAAGGGCATCCTCGGCCGAGCAGTGCATTTCTGACTCGCTCGATGGCGTCTCGAGCAATGCTCCCCAATGTTGGGGACTTGTTCTCAAATGCTATGAGTTAAGAACAAGGCGACACAAAATGTTAAATGTTAATGTCCTTCGTCCTTCGAGGCATTATTTCCCTTAGGATATAATGATCTTCAGACGAAGGTAATGAAGGACTTACCTTCATCAGCGTGATATATATTAATAAAAGAAGGAGCATATGAAATATAAGAGACAAGATAAACAATCACATAACATTATTAACTCATTCTCATTATATTATCCTGGAAAGATAGAATCAAATACTGAATTACAAATGTACCTTCGGCTTGATAGAAGGCAAAAGTATAAGCATAACGCAAAAGCGAGTACAAGTCAGCGTGAACAGTACGGGGGTACTGTTCATCTATTTATAGGCACAGGACACAGCCTGTGAGAAATTACATTCATACCCCTTATATTCACTATTGACTTATAGACAAATCTATGAGAACTAGATAGCCTTTTCCCCTTTAAGTCGATTCTTTTTTCCGCAATTGAGCCAAGGCTCCCTTGTGTGTAGCTTCGGAGCAACAACAACCTTCGTCACGATCACACTTTTCTCATTGTATATGATTTTAACCTGAGTCCGAAGGTACCTGTTCATATGCCATACTTGGAAGACATTGTTAAATTACGTTTTTGAGGACCTTTGGAGGACGAAGACCCCCAACAGTAGCCCCTCGCAATATTAATTTGTTTAAAATAACGAATTTAGACTGTGACATGGACGAAGGCCTTAAGCCGAAGTTCCAAAAAAACACCTTCCCTTTGCTAGAATAGCAACAGTCAATGACGGACAGGGGCCCTCCATTTTGGACCATGCTGACGTATAAATAAGGACTCACGCAAGCCATATTTGATATGCTGCTTGTGCCATTTGCTTTATTTTCTCAATTTCATAGCTCTTGCTCACTAACGCTTGCTAGTTTTCAAGCTTTCTGAGCTTCGGTTAAAAAGACGCATTTTCGTCATTTCTGAAGGAGAAATGTCTCAAGACAAGAAGGCTGCTGCTGAGATGAAGCTAACTGAAGAGGAGAAGCTTTTTTAGGAGAAGAAGGTTGTGAATCCTTACATTGATGGATTTATCGAATCAATGGCAAAAACAAATACAGAGAAGATTACTAAGGAAATACTAGAGGGCCTGTCTGAAGATACTGGTGACAGTGATAATTATGTGCTGAAAGCGGGGGAGAAGATTCTGAGGATCGGCCCTGGAGGCCGAGTCATACAATTTTTGGGAAATCAACAATTAAACAGAGTCATCTTGACAATATGAGAGGAAGGTACTTTTGGGATATGTCTATTGTGAGAGCTGGTGGAGACAACAACGTCCTTGCCCCCGAGGAAGACGAAGTTGTGATTTACCGAAGTTTCTTCAAAGCTGGGCTTCGGTTCCCACTAAGCAGGTTTGTAGTTGAAGTGCTGAAAATATATCATATTTACCTTCATCAGATAACCCTCGAAGCTATTATTAGAATGGAGATTTTTGTCTGGGCTGTGAGAAGCCAAGGGCTGGAGCCAAGCGCAAAATGCTTTTGCAGTATGCACGAACTTGTATATGAGACGAAGGCCACGGGCAAAGAACAATATCATAACAATTTTGGTTGTTATGGATTTATCGCTCGCCCCAACGCAAGCCACCCGGTGCCAACATTCCGGAAAAGGTGGCCCGAAGCTTGGATGGAGGAATGGTTTTACGTGAAGAATGATTTGAAGGCAAGAGAGGATATTAAGGAAGTCATTATGCGCCCCATTTGGTCCCGCTTCGGCCTCCGAAGGCCGAAGGTTGAAATTGATGATGCTATGGAAGCTTGTCAGAAGGCATTTGGTATTGTCTCCTTCTTCATTGGTACAAGAGATTTAATTCAAGAGCATATAGCATTCAGAGTATGGCCGCTTGTAGAGAACTGGGAAATGCCGAAGGAGACTGTCACCAAGTCTAGCGAAGGTGACCTGGTCCGGCTGAAGTATACATTCAGATATGGGGATAAGTTTGATGAACCAAATGATGACTGGTTGAAATGTTGTAAGTGCAATCAACCCCAAGTGAGGGTTTTGGTGATTTAATGAAAAAACAAATAAGGGTACTAACAGTTTTTGTTCCCAGTGTTTGATTAGAAGGAAACAGGAACTTAAGGAAGCTCCAAGGACTTCATGCAACGGACGTATAAAAATTTATGTAAAATCTTGTTGCATGATGTAATTCTTCCTTGTTCTTTTCCGCACAGGTACATGTGTTTGCTATAGCTCAAGTCCTCTAATTCAAAAGCTATTTTTGAAAACCAAAAATCACTTTAACATTATTTGGCTGACCATGGTTTGGGTTGAGAAACCTAGAGTGTTCTTGCTGAAAAGTAGCTGAACTTCTTCAACTACAGCTGAGCTTTCCAGCTGAACTTAACTTCAGCTGTGATGAGCTTCTTCAGCTGCAGCTGAGCTTTTCAGCTGAGCTGGACTTCAGCTGAGTTGAACTTTCAACTCCAGCTGAACTTCAACTTCAGCTGTGGACCTCTCTGACCATACCCAGCTGAACTTGCCCCAGGGCAGCTGAGCTGGGGTTTTCTCTCCAAAACTCTCTGGTCTAGACCAGCTGAACTGGTCCTGGGGGCAGCTCAACTGGTCTCTGACCCTCTGACTTCTGATCTGCAGTCTGCTAGTCAGACTGGCAGTCAGGTCGCTAGGGGTGTCAGGGGGCGGTTCAACCGCCCTAAGGGGGCGGTTCAACCGGTCCTGGCCTGTCTGACCCGCCTGCAGGTCAGTCTGCCAGTCAGTCTGGCAGTCAGACTGGCAGACAGACTGCTGACCTGTCAGGGGGCGGTTCAACCGCCCTAGGGGGCGGTTCAACCGGTTTTTAGCGGGGTTTTTGGTCAAACGGCTAGTTTTTGAGTCGTGACTATAAATAGACCCCCTCTCTCTCTCTTCTTCAATACGGCTGAACACTCACTCATTTATTGCTCACCTAACTTGAGACAAAGCACTCATCTCTCCATCTCTCTCACACTTAAATCTTCCTCAAGATTCAACCTTGTTGGAGGAGCACTTGGGTGTGAGGTTTGTGCTTGTGCTCACGATTTGGTTTTCCTCTCCCATCTCTTTTTCAAAGACTTGAGCTTGTGCAAACCCCTCTTGTGCGTTCTTGGTGTTCTTGAAACCCTAGGTTTCAAGATCTTTTGAGGTTGCTTGGGAGTCTCCAAATTTGTGGACGACCCTAAGAAGTTTGTATCACCCGCTCTTTGAGCTAAGATAAGAAGAGATTGCCTTGACCTTTGTGGTCGGCTTTTGGAGGATTAGGGTTGAAAAAGACCCGGCCCTTTGTGGGCTCCTCAACGGGGAGTAGGACACCTTTGTGGTGTGGCCGAACCTCAGATTAAATCTTGTGTCTTGTGTTCTTGCTTGTTTTAACTTGAGATATTTTTACTTGCAAGATTGACATAAAGATTTCTCCGTAGAGTTTATCTAGAAGTAAAATAGCATTTACATATTCATCTTTTCATCCACACTTAGCTATATCTTACTTCTCTTAAGAACTTGCGAAATACTTTTTCGAGTAGATTTTAGTCTAAAGTTTATAAAACAGTTGGATTGGTTCAGAGTGGTTCAACTTGCGCACGTAGCTGTTGAACCGGCCTGCACCAGTCGAACTGTGTATCTAACAATCTTTCGAAGTTTGTTGTGAAAATTTTCAGATTAGCCTATTCACCCCCCCCCCTCTAGGCTACTTTCAATTGGTATCAGAGCTTCGTACCTCGTTTTACGCTTAACCGCGTGAGGAAACGATCATGTCTACTCAATGGGACCATGTGGATCCTCTCCTCGAGGAAATCCCCATCACATCTTCTGGTGAGGAAGTGGACCCCAAGGTCCTCGACCTCGCCATGAAGATTGCCGAGAGAATGTTCCTCAAAATGAAAGAGGAAGATGCTAAGAAAAAGGTCGAAGAAGAAGAATCAAGAAGAAAGGTCGAAGAAGATAAAGGTAAGGGAACATTTGATTACAATGACGATCTAGTGGATCTTTTGGTGTCTAAGGTATTGAGCAAGGTAAGTCTCAACACCGAAGGATCATCTACCAAAAGCAAAGGTAACGAATTTAGCAAAGTTCAATTCGATTACTCTAGAAATTATATTCCCAACTTCTCTTCCGCCCCACTTGGAAAGTTACCAACTCTTAGTGAGTTGAACTATGACGAGTGGGCCGACAAGATGAAGTCGCATTTAATCGGTGTGCATCCTAGTCTTTGGGAGATTGTTAATGTAGGTATGTATAAGCCCGCCCAAGGAGAAGAGATGACTCCGGAAATGATGCAAGAGGTTCATCGCAATGCTCAAGCAGTGAGCATAATTAAAGGAAGTCTTTGTCCGGAAGAATACCGGAAAGTTCAAGGAAGAGAAGATGCCCGTGACATTTGGAATATTCTTAAAATGTCACATGAAGGAGATCCCAAAGCTAAGAGACATAGAGTTGAAGCTTTGGAAAGTGAGCTTGCAAGATATGATTGGACAAAGGGTGAGTCGCTTCAATCACTCTTTGATCGGTTGATGGTGTTGGTCAACAAAATAAGAGTACTTGGGAGTGAAGATTGGAGTGACTCCAAGGTCACAAGATTATTCATGAGAGCATATAAAGAAAAGGATAAGAGTCTTGCAAGGATGATTAGGGATCGTGATGACTATGAGGATATGACGCCTCATCAATTATTTGCAAAGATTCAACAACACGAGTCCGAAGAAGCCCCTATCAAGTCAAGGGACTCTCATGCCTTGATCACTAATGAACAAGACAACCCCAAGAAGAACAAAGACCACAAAGCAAAGAAAGTGGTTGAGACCTCAAGTGATGAAGATAGCTCAAGTGATGAAGACACAACTATGTTCATCAAAACATTCAAGAAATTTGTAAGGAAAAATGACAAGTTCCAAAGGAAAGGAAAGAAGAGGGCATGCTATGAATGTGGCCAAACCGGTCATTTCATAGCGGATTGTCCTAACAAGAAGGAACAAGAAGCTAAGAAGGAATACAAGAAGGACAAGTTCAAAAAGGGGGGCAAGACCAAGGGATACTTCAAGAAGAAGAAATATGGTCAAGCCCATATTGGTGAAGAATGGAACTCCGATGAAGAGAGTTCTAGCTCCGAGGAAGAGGAAGTGGTGGCAAACGTGGCCATCCAATCTACATCAAGCTCACAACTCTTCACCAACCTACAAGACGACTCCTACACTCCAACTTGCCTCATGGCAAAAGGAGATAAGGTAACCTTATTTAGTAATGATTTTCCAAATGATGATGATGATGAACAAATTGCCATGAAAAATAAAATGATTAAAGAATTTGGCTTGAATGGATACAATGTTATCACCAAATTAATGGAGAAGCTAGATAAAAGAAAAGCAACTCTTGATGCTCAAGAAGACTTGCTTATCCTTGAAAAGGAAAGAAACCTAGAGCTTCAAGAGTTGATTCACAATAAAGATGAAATGCTAGATGTCTTGACTAAGGAAGTCTCTTTAGTCAAGATAACTATAGAGAATAAAGATAAAGAAGTAATTAACATGAAAACCTCTATAGCTAATCTTGCAAATGAAAAGAATGCACTTGAATCAAGCATGTGAAAGCACCTAGAGGGGGGGTGAATAGGTGATCCTGTAAAAACTTCAAAACTTAAGCCACAAAAACTTGTTAAGTGTTAGCACAGTTTATGCCAAGTGGCTAGAGAGGAGTCAAAACACAATAACCACAAGAATCCAATCACAGAGATGACACAGTGGTTATCCCGTGGTTCGGCCAAGTACAAAACTTGCCTACTCCACGTTGTGGCGTCCCAACGGACGAGAGTTGCACTCAACTCCTCTCAAGTGATCCAATGATCAACTTGAATACCACGGTGTTCTTGCTTTTCTTTTCTTAATCCCGTTTGCGAGGAATCTCCACAACTTGGAGCCTCTCGCCCTTACAAAAGATGTTCACAGAGAATCACAGAGCAAGGGAGGGATTAGCAACTCACACACGACACAAAGATCACAGCGAATACGCACACACAAGACCCAGACTTGAGCTCAAAAGACTAGCACACTAGAACGGAGCTCAAATCACTAGAATGTCGAACAAGTGCGCGAGATTAATGTGTGAGTGATCAAGAGTGCTCAAGGAATGCTTGGGCTATTCCTCCATGCGCCTAGGGGTCCCTTTTATAGCCCCAAGGCAGCTAGGAGCCGTTGGGAACAAATCTGGAAGGCCATCTTTGCCTTCTGTCTCGTGGCGCACCGGACAGTCCGGTGCACACCGGACACTGTCCGGTGCCCGATTTGTTTCCTTAAATGGCGAAGCCGACCGTTGCCGACCGTTGCAGATCTGGCGCACCGGACAGTCCGGTGCACACCGGACAGTCCGGTGCTTCCTTCCGACCGTTGGCTCGGCCACGTGTCGCGCGCCGATCGCGCGGCCGACCGTTGGCCCGGCCGACCGTTGGCTCACCGGACAGTCCGGTGCACACCGGACAGTCCGGTGAATTTTAGCCGAAGTCGCCGGAGAAAAACCCGAGAGCGGCCTCTTCGGCCGAGGCAGCCTGGCGCACCGGACAGTCCGGTGCCCCAGACCGAAGCAGCCCCTTGGCTGTACACAGCCAAGTCTTCTCTTCTCTTCTTCTATCTGTTTCTAACACTTAGACAAATATATTAGTACACAAAACCAATGTACTAAGGCTTAGAAACATACCTTAACTTGTGATTTGCACTTTGTTCATCCTTGGGCATATTTTCACATTTAAGCACTTGTGTTTGCACTCAATCACCAAAATACTTAGAAATGGCCCAAAGGCACATTTCCCTTTCAATCTCCCCCTTTTTGGTGATTTATGCCAACACAACATAAAGTAGATAGCACAAGTGCAAAATCACTTCAAATAAAAACTCAAATTGGTTTTATTCAATTTTGACATATATGGATCATCCTTTGCCACCACTTGGTTTGTTTTTGCAAATCAAACTCAAATCTCTATCTCTAAGTCAAACACACATGTTGAAGTATAAAGAGAGTCATTCCAAAAGAGATTGATCAAAGATTTCAAAAACTCCCCCTATTTCCCATACTCAATACTTCTCCCCACAAGAAGCCAACTTTTGACAATAGAGACAATAAGAGACAATAAAAGCTTTTGACAAAACAAAAACTCTATCCTACTATTTTCAAAATCTCTCAAGTGGTAGCTGATCCATTTATCGCTTTGGCCTTTATTTTCTCCCCCTTTGGCATCAAGCACCAAAACGGGATCAATCTTGGCCTTTTAACCCCATTGCCTCACCAAAGTCTTCAATTAAGAGCAAATGGCAATAAGATTTCATGAGATGAACTTGGAATTAGTTACCCTCTCATCGGAGTGCAGTGGAAGTCTTTCATGGTCCAAGTCCACCTTTTCCCTTTCAATCCTCCTTCGAGACTAAATCAAGCAAACTCAAGCAAATGGTTAGTCTCAAAGGGTCAAGTTGTAACACATCTCCCCCTAAACATGTGCATCACTTTGCAACGGACTTGTGAGGTCCAGGGAGTGTTGGTACAACTTGAGCACCACAATAAGCAACAAAATGCAGAATGAACCTGATCAAATGCATAAACACATGTATGCTACAATTCAATCCAAGTTCCACGAATCTAAGACATTTAGCTCACTACGCAGCCTGCAAAAGGTCTTCTCATCTAGAGGCTTGGTAAAGATATCGGCTAGCTGGTTCTCGGTGCTAACATGAAACACTTCGATATCTCCCTTTTGCTGGTGGTCTCTCAAAAAGTGATGCCGGATGTCTATGTGCTTTGTGCGGCTGTGTTCAACAGGATTTTCCGCCATGCGGATAGCACTCTCATTGTCACATAGGAGTGGGACTTTGCTCAGATTGTAGCCAAAGTCCCTGAGGGTTTGCCTCATCCAAAGTAGTTGCGCGCAACACTGTCCTGCGGCAACATACTCGGCCTCAGCGGTGGATAGGGCAACGGAGGTTTGTTTCTTAGAGTTCCATGACACCAGGGACCTTCCTAAGAATTGGCACGTCCCCGATGTACTCTTCCTATCGACCTTACATCCAGCATAGTCGGAGTCTGAGTATCCAACTAAGTCAAAGGTAGACCCCTTTGGATACCAGAGCCCGAAGCAAGGCGTAGCAACTAAATATCTAAGAATTCGCTTCACCGCCACTAAGTGACATTCCTTAGGATCGGATTGAAATCTAGCACACATGCATACGCTAAGCATAATATCCGGTCTACTAGCACATAAGTAAAGCAAAGAACCTATCATTGACCGGTATGCTTTTTGATCAACGGACTTACCTCCTTTGTTGAGGTCGGTGTGTCCGTTGGTCCCCATCGGAGTCTTTGCGGGCTTGGCGTCCTTCATCCCAAACCGCTTTAGCAGATCTTGCGTGTACTTCGTTTGGGAGATGAAGGTGCCGTCCTTGAGTTGCTTCACTTGGAACCCAAGGAAGTAGTTCAACTCGCCCATCATCGACATCTCGAATTTCTGCGTCATCACCCTGCTAAACTCTTCACAAGACTTTTGGTTAGTAGAACCAAATATTATGTCATCGACATAAATTTGGCACACAAACAAATCACCATCACATGTCTTTGTAAAAAGAGTTGGATCGGCTTTCCCAACCTTGAAAGCATTAGCAATTAAAAAGTCTCTAAGGCATTCATACCATGCTCTTGGGGCTTGCTTAAGTCCATAGAGCGCCTTAGAGAGCTTACACACATGGTCGGGGTACCGTTCATCCTCGAAGCCAGGGGGTTGCTCCACGTACACCTCCTCCTTGATTGGCCCGTTGAGGAAAGCGCTCTTCACATCCATTTGAAACAACCTGAAAGAATGGTGAGCGGCATATGCTAGCAAGATTCGAATTGACTCTAGCCTAGCCACAGGAGCAAAGGTCTCCTCGAAATCCAAACCTGCGACTTGGGCATAACCTTTTGCCACAAGTCGAGCCTTGTTCCTCGTCACCACCCCATGCTCGTCCTGTTTGTTGCGGAACACCCACTTGGTTCCCACAACATTTTGCTTCGGACGAGGCACCAGTGTCCAAACTTCATTGCGCTTGAAGTTGTTTAACTCCTCTTGCATGGCCAACACCCAGTCCGGATCTAGCAAGGCCTCTTCTACCCTGAAAGGCTCAATAGAAGAGACAAAGGAGTAATGCTCACAAAAATTAACTAATCGAGATCGAGTAGTTACTCCCTTGCTAATGTCACCCAGAATTTGGTCGACGGGATGATCCCTTTGAATCATCGCTCGAACTTGGGTTGGAGGTGCCGGTTGCGCTTCTTCCTCCATTACGTTATCATCTTGTGCTCCCCCTTGATCACACGCCTCCTTATGATGAACCTGTTCATCGTCTTGAGTCGGGGGATGCACCATAATTGAGGAAGAGGGTTGATCTTGCTCATCTTGTTCCTGTGGCCGCACTTCTCCAATCGCCATGGTTCGTATAGCGGCTGTCGGAACATCTTCTTCATCTACATCATCACAATCAACAACTTGCTCTCTTGAAGAGCCATTAGTCTCATCAAATACAACGTCGCTAGAGACTTCAACCAAACCCGATGATTTGTTGAAGACTCTATACGCCTTTGTATTTGAGTCATAACCTAATAAAAACCCTTCTACAGCTTTGGGAGCAAACTTAGAATTTCTACCCTTCTTCACTAGAATGTAGCATTTACTCCCAAATACACGAAAGTACGATACATTGGGTTTGTTATCGGTTAGTAGCTCATACGACGTCTTCTTGAGGAGGCGATGAAGGTAGACCCTGTTGATGGCGTGGCAAGCAGTGTTAACGGCTTCCGTCCAAAAGCACTCGGGGGTCTTGAACTCTCCTAGCATCATCCTCGCCATGTCGATGAGCGTCCTGTTCTTCCTCTCTACCACACCATTTTGCTGTGGTGTGTAGGGAGCGGAGAACTCGTGCTTGATTCCTTCATCTTCAAGGAACTCCTCCACTTGAAGGTTCTTGAACTCGGACCCGTTGTCGCTCCTTATCTTCTTCACCTTGAGCTCAAACTCATTTTGAGCTCTCCTGAGAAAGCGCTTGAGGGTCCCTTGGGTTTCAGACTTATCCTGCAAAAAGAACACCCAAGTGAAGCGGGAAAAGTCATCAACAATAACTAAACCATACTTACTCCCTCCTATGCTCAGATAGGCGACGGGTCCGAAGAGGTCCATATGCAGCAGCTCCAGGGGTCTTGAAGTGGTCATCACATTCTTGCTGTGATGTGCTCCTCCCACCTGTTTCCCTGCTTGACAAGCTGCACAAGGTCTATCTTTTTCGAAATGAACATTGGTTAGACCTATCACATGTTCTCCCTTTAGAAGTTTGTGGAGGTTCTTCATCCCCACATGTGCTAAGCGGCGATGCCACAGCCAGCCCATGCTAGTCTTAGCTATTAAGCATGCATCTAGACCGGCCTCTTCTTTTGCAAAATCAACTAAATAAAGTTTGCCGTCTAATACACCCTTAAAAGCTAGTGAACCATCACTTCTTCTAAAGACAGACACATCTACATTTGTAAATAGACAGTTATACCCCATATGACATAATTGACTAACAGATAGCAAATTATATCCAAGACTCTCTACTAAAAATACATTAGATATGGAGTGCTCATTAGAAATTGCAATTTTACCTAAACCTTTTACCTTGCCTTGATTCCCATCACCGAATACAATTGAATCTTGGGAATCTTTATTCTTGACGTAGGAGGTGAACATCTTCTTCTCCCCCGTCATATGGTTTGTGCATCCGCTGTCGATAATCCAGCTTGAACCCCCGGATGCATAAACCTGCAAGGCAAATTTAGGCTTGGGACTTAGGTACCCAACTCTTGTTGGGTCCTACAAGGTTAGTCACAATTTCCTTAGGGACCCAAATGCAAGTTTTATCACCTTTGCATTTTGCCCCTAACTTTCTAGCAACAATTTTCTTATCCTTTCTACAAATTTCAAAGGAAGCATTCAAAGCACAATAAATTGTAGAAGGTTCATTCACTACTTTCCCAACAACATTTCTTCTAGGCATTTGATGAACAACATTTCTTCTAAGCCCATTTCTACCATGCATAACATGAGAGCTAGAAGCAGTCATAGCATAAGAGTCATAAGCATGTGAATCAAAAACATCATGACCTCTAAAAGCATTTCTAGAATATCTCCTATCATAGTACATGAAAGCATGATTCTTCTTAACACTATTAGCCATAGGAGCCTTCCCTTTCTCCTTGGTGGAGATGGGAGTCTTATGGCTTGTTAAGTTCTTGGCTTCCCTCTTGAAGCCAAGCCCATCCTTAATTGAGGGATGTCTTCCTATTGTGTAAGCATCCCTTGCAAATTTTAACTTATCAAATTCACTTTTGCTAGTCTTAAGTTGGTCATTAAGACTAGCCACTTCATTATTTAACCTTGCAATAGAGGCTATGTGTTCACTACAAGCATCAATATCAAATTCTTTACATCTATTGCAAATAGCAACATTTTCTACACAAGTTGTTGATTTACTAGCTATTTCTATCTTAACATTCAACTCATCGTTAATGCTCTTTAATTTAGAAATTGTTTCATGGCATGAAGATAATTCACAAGTAAGCATCTCATTTCTTTTAACTTCTAGAGCATGAGATTTTTGAGCTTCTAAAAATTTATCATGCTCTTCATACAATAAATCCTCTTGTTTCTCTAAGAGTTTATCCTTCTCATTCAATGCATCAATTAATTCATTAATTTTGCCAATTGTAATTCTATCTAGACCTTTAAATACACTAGAATAGTCTATTTCATCATCGTCACTGGAATCATTATCACTAGAAGAAGCATAAGTAGAGTTTCGAGTACTTACTTTCTTCTCCTTAGCCATGAGACACGTGTGACGCTCGTTGGGGAAGAGGGCCGATTTGTTGAAGGCGGTGGCGGCGAGTCCCTCATTGTCGGAGTCGGAGGAGGAGCAATCCGAATCCCACTCCTTGCCTAGATGCGCCTCGCCCTTGGCTTTCTTGTAGTGCTTCTTCTTCTCCCTTTTGTTCCCCTTTTCCTGGTCACTTTCATTATCAGGACAGTTAGCAATAAAATGACCAAGCTTACCGCATTTGAAGCATGATCGCTTCCCCTTGGTCTTAGTCTTGCTCGGCTGTCCATTGCGACCCTTTAGCACCGTCTTGAATCTCTTGATGATGAGGGCCATTTCTTCATCATTAAGACCGGCTGCCTCAATTTGCGCCACCTTGCTGGGTAGTGCCTCCTTGCTCCTTGTGGCTTTGAGAGCAAAAGGTTGCGGTTCGTTGATCGGTCCATTCAAGGCGTCGTCCACATACCTTGCCTCCTTGATCATCATTCGCCCGCTGACGAATTTTCCTAGGACTTCTTCGGGCGACATTTTGGTGTACCTGGGATTCTCACGAATATTATTCACCAAATGAGGATCAAGAACGGTAAAGGACCTGAGCATTAGTTGGACGACGTCGTGGTCCGTCCATCGCGTGCTTCCGTAGCTCCTTATTTTGTTGATAAGGGTCTTGAGCCGGTTGTATGTCTGAGTTGGCTCCTCGCCCCTTATCATCGCGAATCGTCCAAGCTCGCCTTCCACCAACTCCATTTTGGTGAGCAAGGTAACGTCATTCCCCTCATGAGAAATCTTGAGGGTGTCCCAGATCTGCTTGGCGTTATCCAAGCCGCTCACTTTGTTATATTCATCCCTGCATAATGAAGCTAGAAGAACAGTGGTAGCTTGTGCATTCTTATGGATTTGCTCATTAATGAATGAAGGGCTATCCGAGCTATCAAATTTCATTCCACTTTCCACAATCTCCCAAATGCTTGGATGGAGAGAAAATAGGTGAGTACGCATTATGTGACTCCAAAATCCGTAGTCCTCTCCATCAAAGTGAGGAGGCTTGCCAAGTGGAATGGGGAGCAAATGAGCATTTGAGCTATATGGAATGCGCGAATAATCAAAAGAAAAGTTTGAGTTAACCGTCTTTTGTTTGTCGTGGTCGTCGTCCTTTTGGGAAGAAGAGGACTCATCGCTGTCGTAGTAGACGATCTCCTTGATGCGTCTTGTCTTCTTCTTCTTCCCATCTTTTCGCTTGTGGCCCGAGCCCGAGTCATTGGACTTGTCATCCCTTGGCTCGTTGACGAAGGACTCCTTCTCCTTGTCGTTGATCACAATTCCCTTCCCCTTAGGATCCATCTCTTCGGGCGGTTAGTCCCTTTCTTGAAGAGAACGGCTCCGATACCAATTGAAAGCACCTAGAGGGGGGGGTGAATAGGTGATCCTGTAAAAACTTCAAAACTTAAGCCACAAAAACTTGTTAAGTGTTAGCACAGTTTATGCCAAGTGGCTAGAGAGGAGTCAAAACACAATAACCACAAGAATCCAATCACAGAGATGACACAGTGGTTATCCCGTGGTTCGGCCAAGTACAAAACTTGCCTACTCCACGTTGTGGCGTCCCAACGGACGAGAGTTGCACTCAACTCCTCTCAAGTGATCCAATGATCAACTTGAATACCACGGTGTTCTTGCTTTTCTTTTCTTAATCCCGTTTGCGAGGAATCTCCACAACTTGGAGCCTCTCGCCCTTACAAAAGATGTTCACAGAGAATCACAGAGCAAGGGAGGGATTAGCAACTCACACACGACACAAAGATCACAGCGAATACGCACACACAAGACCCAGACTTGAGCTCAAAAGACTAGCACACTAGAACGGAGCTCAAATCACTAGAATGTCGAACAAGTGCGCGAGATTAATGTGTGAGTGATCAAGAGTGCTCAAGGAATGCTTGGGCTATTCCTCCATGCGCCTAGGGGTCCCTTTTATAGCCCCAAGGTAGCTAGGAGCCGTTGGGAACAAATCTGGAAGGCCATCTTTGCCTTCTGTCTCGTGGCGCACCGGACAGTCCGGTGCACACCGGACACTGTCCGGTGCCCGATTTGTTTCCTTAAATGGCGAAGCCGACCGTTGCCGACCGTTGCAGATCTGGCGCACCGGATAGTCCGGTGCACACCGGACAGTCCGGTGCTTCCTTCCGACCGTTGGCTCGGCCACGTGTCGCGCGCCGATCGCGCGGCCGACCGTTGGCCCGGCCGACCGTTGGCTCACCGGACAGTCCGGTGCACACCGGACAGTCCGGTGAATTTTAGCCGAAGTCGCCGGAGAAAAACCCGAGAGCGGCCTCTTCGGCCGAGGCAGCCTGGCGCACCGGACACTGTCCGGTGCACCACCGGACACTGTCCGGTGCACCACCGGACAGTCCGGTGCCCCAGACCGAAGCAGCCCCTTGGCTGTACACAGCCAAGTCTTCTCTTCTCTTCTTCTATCTGTTTCTAACACTTAGACAAATATATTAGTACACAAAACCAATGTACTAAGGCTTAGAAACATACCTTAACTTGTGATTTGCACTTTGTTCATCCTTGGGCATATTTTCACATTTAAGCACTTGTGTTTGCACTCAATCACCAAAATACTTAGAAATGGCCCAAAGGCACATTTCCCTTTCAGCATGTCAAGCTTGAATGTTCAAAATCAAGAACTTCAAGTGCAACTTGAAAATTGCAAGAACATCAATGCCTCATCTTTAGTACTTGAATCTAAGTCTAGCTTAAATGATAATTCTTGCAAACATTGTGCCAAATATCATGCTTCTTGTTGTCTAACTAACCATGCAAGGAAGAATAGCCCACAGGTGAAGGTCAAAGAAATTTTGAAAAGATGCTCTAGCAATGATGGGTTAAAGAAAGTTGAACCCAAGTACAAGTCCCTTAAGCCCAACAATGGAAGAAGGGGGCTTGGGTTCAACTCATCCAAGGAAAACCCTAGCACAGTGCATAAGGGGTGGAGATCCCCCAAGTTCATAGAGGGAACCACCCTATATGATGCCTTGGGGAGGATTCACTCCTCAAATGACAAGTCACCTCAGGTAAAGGTTAACTTGAGTTCCACAAAGAGTAAGATGAAGGAAGTGGGATCCTCAAGTGGACAAAAATCTAATGCTCCCATTTCCCACTCATATCTTTGTGATTATATGTTGACTTGGGATTTAGGGAAATTGGTTGTGAAATATGTGGGTGCCTACACTAAACGAAAAGTCATGAAAAGGAGTGTGTGGGTACCCAAGGCTATAACTAACACTGTAGGACCCAATTCAATTTGGGTACCTAAAAGCATAGCCTAAACTTGTTTTGCAGGTCTACTCCTCTGGTGGGTCAAGTTGGGTGCTTGACAGTGGATGTACAAATCACATGACCGGGGAGAAAGACATGTTTCATACATTGCAACTAACTCAAGAAGCACAAGAAATTGTGTTTGGAGATAGTGGCAAGAGTAAGGTGATTGGTATTGGTAAAATTCCTATCTCTGACCAACAATCACTTTCAAATGTTTTATTGGTAGATTCTTTAAGCTATAATTTGTTGTCCGTTTCACAACTTTGTGGAATGGGTTATAATTGTCTATTTTCGGATGTGGATGTGAAGATCCTTAGAAGGGAGGACTCCTCAGTTGCCTTTACCGGTCGCTTGAAGGGCAAGCTTTATCTTGTTGATTTCACAACAAGTAAAGTGACGCCTGAGACTTGTTTAGTGGCAAAGTCCGACAAGGGTTGGCTATGGCATCGCCGGCTAGACCATGTCGGTATGAGGAATTTGGCCAAACTTCAAAAGGATAATCACATCATTGGACTAACAAATGTTGTATTTGAAAAAGATAGGGTTTGTGGCGCATGCCAAGCAGGAAAGCAACATGGAGTCCCACATCAATCAAAGAATGTGGTCACAACAAAGAGGCCATTGGAGCTTCTTCACATGGACCTCTTCGGACCTGTGGCCTACATTAGCATTGGTGGTAGTAAGTATGGTTTAGTCATTGTTGATGATTTTTCTCGATTCACCTGGGTTTTCTTTTTGAGTGATAAAGGTGAAACTCAAGAAATATTGAAGAAATTCATGAGGAGAGCTCAAAATGAATTTGAGCTCAAAATCAAGAAAGTGAGAAGTGATAATGGGACGGAATTCAAGAACACATGTGTCGAAGAATTCTTAGGTGAAGAAGGAATCAAACATGAGTTCTCGGTTCCTTACACTCCACAACAAAATGGTGTTGTGGAAAGAAAGAATCGAACTCTAATTGAAGCTGCAAGAACCATGTTGGATGAGTACAAGACACCTGACAATTTTTGGGCAGAGGCGGTCAACACCGCCTGTCATGCAATCAACCGTCTCTATCTTCATAAGATCTACAAAAAGACTGCTTATGAGCTTCTCACCGGTAACAAACCTAAAGTTGATTATTTTAGAGTATTTGGTTGTAAGTGTTTTATTCTTAACAAGAAAGTCAAGAGCTCAAAGTTTGCTCCTAGAGTGGACGAGGGCTTCTTGCTTGGTTATGCATCAAATGCGCATGGATATCGTGTTTTCAACAATACCACCGGTCTTGTTGAAATAGCGATAGACGTGACATTTGATGAGTCTAATGGCTCGCAAGGGCATGTTTCTAATGTCACTGCAGGAAATGAAGAACTACCTTGTGAAGCCATAAAGAAACTTGCAATAGGTGAGGTGAGACCTCAAGAAAAGGATGATGAGGAAGGAACCTTATGGATGACCAATGAGGTTGTTGATGTGGGTGCAAGGGTGGTGAGTGACAAAGTCTCCACCCAAGCAAACCCATCAACCTCAAGTCATCCAAGCCATGAAGAAAATCATCAAAGGATGCCAATAGTGGTAGAAGATGAACACGAAAGCATTGATGGTGAAGTGCCTCTTGATCAAGTGAATGATGAGGAGGAGCAAATACAAAGACAACCATCAGTGCCTCATCCTAGAGTCCATCATACAATTCAAAGGGATCATCCGGTGGACAACATCCTGGGTAGCATCAGGAGAGGGGTAACGACTCGATCTCGTTTAGCTAATTTTTGTGAATTTTACTCGTTTGTTTCCTCTCTTGAGCCACTTAAGGTTGAAGAAGCATTGGGTGATCCGGATTGGATAATTGCCATGCAAGAGGAGTTGAACAACTTCACCCGGAATGAAGTTTGGTCCTTAGTCCAAAGACCCAAACAAAATGTGATTGGGACTAAATGGGTCTTTAGGAACAAACAAGATGAACATGGCGTGGTTACAAGAAACAAATCACGGTTGGTTGCCCAAGGCTACACTCAAGTGGAAGGACTTGATTTTGGCGAAACATATGCGCCGGTAGCAAGGTTAGAATCAATTAGAATATTAATTGCATATGCTACTAACCATGATTTCAAGCTATATCAAATGGATGTCAAGAGCGCATTTCTAAATGGACCACTACAAGAGAGAGTATATGTGGAGCAACCACCGGGTTTTGAAGATCCAAAGAAGCCAAATCATGTTTATCTACTTCACAAGGCACTCTACGGGCTTAAACAAGCCCCTAGAGCTTGGTATGACTGTCTTAAAGATTTTTTAATTAAGAATGGGTTTACAATAGGAAAAGCTGACTCTACCTTATTTACTAGAAAAGTTGACAATGAATTATTTGTGTGCCAAGTATATGTTGATGACATTATATTTGGTAGTACTAATGAAAAATTTTGTGAAGAGTTTAGCAAAGTAATGACGAACAGGTTTGAGATGTCTATGATGGGCGAGCTTAAATACTTCCTGGGATTTCAAGTCAAACAGCTCAAGGAAGGTACTTTTCTATGCCAAACCAAATACACACAAGATATGCTCAAGAAGTTTGGCATGGAAAAGGCAAAACACGCCAAGACTCCAATGTCATCAAATGGACATCTCGACCTAAATGAGGAAGGTAAACCTGTAGATCAAAAATTATATAGATCAATGATAGGATCACTGCTTTACTTATGTGCATCTAGACCTGATATAATGTTGAGTGTTTGCATGTGTGCACGTTTTCAAGCAAATCCTAAAGATTGTCATCTTGTAGCAGTTAAGAGAATTCTAAGATACTTAGTTCACACCCAAAACCTAGGATTATGGTATCCCAAAGGCTCCCTTTTCGATTTACTTGGCTATTCTGACTCAGATTATGCCGGTTGCAAAGTAGATCGAAAAAGCACTACTGGGACTTGCCAATTCCTTGGGCGATCCTTAGTATCATGGAGTTCCAAGAAACAAAATTGTGTTGCACTTTCCACTGCAGAAGCTGAGTACATAGCAGCTGGGGCATGTTGTGCACAGTTGTTATGGATGAAGCAAACTCTAAGAGATTTTGGTTGTGAGTTTAACAAAATTCCACTTTTGTGGGACAATGAGAGTGCCATAAAACTTGCAAACAACCCTGTGCAACACTCTAGAACTAAACATATTGACATCAGACACCATTTCTTGAGAGACCACGAAGCTAAAGGAGATATCGAATTGTTTCATGTGAGCACCGAAAATCAACTAGCCGATATTTTCACAAAACCCCTCGATGAGACTAGGTTTTGCTTTCTTAGGAGTGAATTAAATATCTAGGATTCTCGTAACTTAACTTGAAAACGGTCACAAAAATTGTTTGATTTACTATTTTTGATTGATAGTTTTAAAGCTTTGTGATGATCTTTCAAAAACTTGGTGAAAATGTTAAAATTCGAATGAATTTTAGTGCTAAGATTTTTTTTTTGGCTCAACTGGCTTGACCAGCTGAACTTTCTAGTTCAGCTGGAGGAGGCCAGCTGAACTTCAGCTCACCTGTTTTTAACCAGTTTTTACCAGGACCATCCTGGTTAAAACCGGTTGAACCGGCATGGTGGACCGGTTGAACCGGTCTCTGCCCGGTCTGTCCGCGCAGGCCTGTTCACGCAGGTCTGTCAGCTGCAGCAGTGTCAGACGCGCGGGATTTTTTTTACCGGTCACATCCTGCTGAGCGCGCAGCATATTTTTCTCTTTTGACCGGTCGCTTCCACTTCTACTGGCGGCCTAGCGTGCAGTTTTTTTTTTCTCTTTCCCTGTCCGGTCACTTCCACTCGCTGGGCGCGCGCAGAAATTTTCTTTGGATGCTTCTGCACTGCATTGTCAGCCCGCGCGCGCAGAATCTTTTATTTGGTCACTGTCCGGTCGCATCCTGCTGCGCGCACAGAACCTTTTTTCTGTGGTGTCCGGTCAGCAGCTGCTGCGCATGCAGAATTTTTTTTCTGTTCGGTCAATTCTGCTCAGCCCGCGCGCCATGCTGCAGACTTTTTCTCTCTGTTCGGTCACTTCTCCTCACAGCCATGCATGCGTGTCAGGGGCGCCAGCGATTTTTTCTCTGTCCAGTCGCTTCCGGTCAACAGCAGCTGCGCGCACAGTTTTTTTTGTCACAGCCACCTCGGGACTCCACTTTTGAGGAGGACGCGATGAGGACTTTTTTCCCTGACTACACTTCCTATCCTTCATCATATCCTCTGTCATATCCTCCTCCTGGAGGATATTGATTCTTGTATCCTTGTCTCTCTCTCCGTTTTTGGTACTTGTTGCCAAAAAGGGGGAGAAAATCCAACTTCTAGTTTGTGGTTCTTTCGTTTTTTCTTTTGGATTATTGTTGTTTTTGGCCACTGTTGTGGCTTGTACCCTTTTTACCATTGTATGAAATAAAACTGTTGGATTGTTATTCAAAGTAATATGATGGTCTTCTGGCCATCATCTTTTGTCCTATCAGTTTGTAATGACTACTCTGCTATGAAGTAAAAATAATGTGTTTTTAGAGATTGTCATGTGCATCACAACTCCTGTTATGACACTCTTGCACCCCTCGGATTATTGTATTTAGTATGGTTTTTGTCACTATCTCTAAATGTGTTGCTCACATGACATATTATGTCAAAGCGTTGGATTCACAATCATGCACACATTTAGGGGGAGCCATCTACATACAATCATTCAAAAGAAATTTTCTATTGCAAATATATATCTTTTTGACCTTAATTATTTTGGCATCAATCACCAAAAAGGGGGAGATTGTAAGTGCAATCAACCCCAAGTGAGGGTTTTGGTGATTTAATGACAAAACAAATAAGGGTACTAACAGTTTTTGTTCCCAGTGTTTGATTAGAAGGAAACAGGAACTTAAGGAAGCTCCAAGGACTTCATGCAACGGACGTATAAAAATTTATGTAAAATCTTGTGTTGCATGATGTAATTCTTCCTTGTTCTTTTCCGCACAGGTACAGGTGTTTGCTATAGCTCAAGTCCTCTAATTCAAAAGCTATTTTTGAAAACCAAAAATCACTTTAACATTATTTGGCTGACCATGGTTTGGGTTGAGAAACCTAGAGTGTTCTTGCTAAAAAGCAGCTGAACTTCTTCAACTGCAGCTGAGCTTTCCAGCTGAACTTAACTTCAGCTGTGATGAGCTTCTTCAGCTGCAGCTGAGCTTTTCAGCTGAGCTGGACTTCAGCTGTGGACCTCTCTGACCATACCCAGCTGAACTTGCCCCAGGGCAGCTGAGCTAGGGTTTTCTCTCCAAAACTCTCTGGTCTAGACCAGTTGAACTGGTCCTGGGGGGCAGCTCAACTGGTCTCTGACCCTCTGACTTCTGATCTGCAGTCTGCTAGTTAGACTGGCAGTCAGGTCGCCAGGGGTGTCAGGGGGCGGTTCAACCGCCCTAAGGGGGCGGTTCAACCGGTCCTGGCCTTTCTGACTCGCCTGCAGGTCAGTCTGGCAGTCAGACTGGCAGACACACTACTGACCTGTCAGGGGGCGGTTCAACCGCCCTAGGGGGCGGTTCAACCGGTTTTCAGCGGGGTTTTTGGTCAAATGGCTAGTTTTTGAGCCGTGACTATAAATAGACCCCCTCTCTCTCTCTTCTTCAATACGGCTGAACACTCACTCATCTATTGCTCACCTAACTTGAGACAAAGCACTCATCTCTCCATCTCTCTCACACTTAAATCTTCCTCAAGATTCAACCTTGTTGGAGGAGCTCTTGGGTGTGAGGTTTGTGCTTGTGCTCACGATTTGGTTTTCCTCTCCCATCTCTTTTTCAAAGACTTGAGCTTGTGCAAACCCCTCTTGTGCGTTCTTGGTGTTCTTGAAACCCTAGGTTTCAAGATCTTTTGAGGTTGCTTGGGAGTCTCCAAATTTGTGGACGACCCTAAGAAGTTTGTATCACCCGCTCTTTGAGCTAAGATAAAAAGAGATTGCCTTGACCTTTGTGGTCGGCTTTTGGAGGATTAGGGTTGAAAAAGACCCGGCCCTTTATGGGCTCCTCAACGGGGAGTAGGACACCTTTATGGTGTGGCCGAACCTCGGATTAAATCTTGTGTCTTGTGTTCTTGCTTGTTTTAACTTGAGATATTTTTACTTGCAAGATTGACATAAAGATTTCTCCGTAGAGTTTATCTAGAAGTAAAATAGCATTTACATATTCATCTTTTCATCCTCACTTAGCTATATCTTACTTCTCTTAAGAACTTGTGAAATACTTTTTCGAGTAGATTTTAGTCTAAAGTTTATAAAACAGTTGGATTGGTTCAGAGTGGTTCAACTTGCGCACGTAGCTGTTGAACCGGCCTGCACCAGTCGAACTGTGTATCTAACAATCTTTCGAAGTTTGTTGTGAAAATTTTCAGATTAGCCTATTCACCCCCCCCCCTCTAGGCTACTTTCAAATGTATCGAAGCTACATGTGATGAACTGCTTGGATCATATTCCAAGGCAGAAGATAATGCATTATCCACAGCCTTCGGAGGCCGGGGAAAGAAGAGATTGAACAGAGTTTTTGATGCCATTGGCTTTGTTTACCCCGACTACCGCTATCCGCTGCGAGGACAGGGAAAGAATAGAAAAGCTGCTACTTTGGCCACTCCAGACGAGCCTGTGCCGAAGGGCAAAAAGTTAAAGGTTCTTACCCACCGGTCGCGCTATATTGAATCGATCGTGTTGCCTGAGTTTGGCGAAGGGACTTCCTCGGCTGCCAAAACAAAAGGAACCGTTTCTCCCTTACAAAGGACTGAAGAGCCGGCTATAATGCCGAAAGCGCCTACAGTCAAGGTAGTTGAAACGAAGGTTGATAAGGCTGAAAAGCCAGAAACTGAAAAAATAACGAAGATACCAGAGGTTTTGAGCCCTCCAGCAAAGGCGACAGTACCGAAGGTGCAAACAGGTTCTATTGTGACTCCTAAAAGGAGAAGGATGGTAGATGTATTAGATGTGTTGGAAACAATCGACTCCACAAGTCCTGCTCCCACAGGGAAGGTTGCTGAAGTTGACAAAACGCAACCCAATACTGATACTAAGCAAATAAAATCTGAAGCTACAATAACCCAGGCTGAAACCGAAGCAGGGCCCACAATGCCTGTTGAGACGAAGCCTGCCACAACGAAGCAGAGGGCCGAAGGAATAACTCCAGATAGTAATATAGCGTTTGAGAAAAGTGCGGCCAAAGAAGCCGAATCCCTTGCTCCCGAAGCACTCTCCGAAGATTTTGATTATATCATTCGACATGCTTCGGGAAAAAGATTATCCAAAGAAGAAATTTTTGAAGCCAAACACTATGCCCGGGAACTGAAGTATCCGAAGGGGGCCTTAGTGTTTAATGGTACGGACGAAGATGATTTCCTGTACTGCCTCCAAGACAACAAAGAATTATCTGTCTTCCGGGAGACGGCCAGAAGTTTGGGTTTTCCGAAGCTCGAAGCTGGCCTCTGTGCCATGACGAAGGATGATCTCGCAGATAGTCTTGCATACAACAGTCTGAAGGTACAGAAGTTGTGAATTTTGAAGCTTATGGACTCTGGAATGGAGTCTTTTTATTCTTATGTTAATCCTTTATTCTGTCTTGCAAGGCTTAATACTTAGCAACACACTAAGGGCGCAAAAGAATGCTGAAGATGAGAGTTGCACTATAGCTCTCAACAACCTTCGATCAGAGGTTATCAGGCTGAGAAACGAAGCTACGGAAAAAGACAAGATTCTACTTTCATTGGTGGATAAAGTAAAGGAAGATGAGTCTAGCTTCAAAACTCAATCGGAGGCCCAAAAAATTGAGATTGAAGCCCTTCGGAAACAGCTGGTCGAAGCCAAAGAAAAATGTGGTCTTGAAGAGGCCAACCGAGATATTAGTGAGTACTGGAAAAACTATTTAGAACAAACAGTTGAAGAACTTCACGCATCTAAAGAAAGATGCTTCGAAAAATCCCTGGGCTGCGTGGAGAAGATAAAGGCTAGCTTCGCCAACGTGGGCGCCTATTCCAACGAAGATAACTTTATACAAGGCGACCCTGAGGGTGTTATTGAATGGATAAGCGGAAAGGCCAAAGCTTTTGAAAAAATCTTAAGTGATCGAGGGGATGTATGTGCATTTTCTAGTGCACACGGGATTTCAGCAATCTTGGAGAATGCGGGGTGTAATCACATCAAAAAATTGGCCCAGGACGAAGCTGCCTTCTCCACAGACGTCACGAAGGACCCTTCAGCTGAAGCAACCTTAATGGGCGGAAAATTTTATAATGATGTGTGGGAGAATGGTGGCCGAAAAATGGTTCATGAAATTATGAAGAAAAGTGAAAAAGATATCCATGAGGCCCGAGCCGAAGCAAAACGAGCTGAAGAAGCTAATGAGCGTTAAAAACATATAGGTATTGTTTCGCGGCATCTAACTTTGGCATTTGTTTTTGTGGCTTCGGACTGATTAATTTTTTTGTAGCTGAATTACCTCCGCCACCAGAACCATTTGATCCCCTGGCCGACCCAGAAACAAAGGAAGCACTGGAGGTTATTAATATAGCCGAATCTGTTGTTGACGAAGTCGTTAACAAATTGCTTAACGAAGTTGCAGAGAAGGTTCTGAAGGAAGAATAGTAGTTATTGTAAAAACGTTTTTAGGCGATTAATGAAACATTTGCTGAACTAAGTCTGTAATATTTGATGTGTATAGTTTTGAATATAATATGTAAACTATTTTGCAATTTACTTCTTTGCGATGCATGAAACTTTTATATACATATCGTTTTTGAGCCTTCGGCGAAAAAACACCTTCCCTTCTTTTCATGCTTCGTAAAGAAGAATATCTATGCTTCATGAGAATATCCATGCTTCGTAAGAACATCCAAGCCTCGTAAAAACATCAATGCTTCGTAAACAAGGGATCCCTTCTTTCACATCAGAGTTGATGAAGTTGTATTTCTCAGCTTACTTTGTGCCTTAGCACCTTTTCATTTTTGTAAAGCATTCTCCGAAGATCGACTTCGTATTCAATTCGTATCATTGGTGCGGTATGATGTATGGTGTGATGCTATGCAGGATGATATGATGATATGATGCAAAGAATGATGCTAGTGCCGAAGACACACACCCACACACCCACGCTGAAACACACAATCTTTGCGTCCCCTTAGGAACGATCAAAATCTTTTTGTCGTTTATTTTTCGGCTTCACCGCTTATTTTTCGGTGTAAGTTCTGCATCCCCTTAGGAACGTCTTTTGAACTTCTTCACCTTCTATTTCGGCGGTATCACCGTTGACTTTTCGGTGTAAGTTCTACATTCCCTTAGGAACGTCTTTTGAACTTCTTCGCCTTATATTTCGGCGGTATTTGGCTCTGCATTCCCTTTGGAATGGCTTTTGAGCAGAAAACTTACACTGCGCTCCCTTAGGAATGACTTTTTGTAGCTTCGGCAAAACTTACGCTGCGCTCCTTTAGGAACGACTTTTTGTGGCTTCTGCAATTTTTTAGCTCTACATTCCCTTAGGAACGACTTTTGAGTTTCGTAAGTCTGTGAAGAAGGTATATTTCATTCTGACAGGAGCGAAGCTATTACAAGAAATTAAAACAAGATTTACATTGATTGTTCCTTATCAAAAAAATTACAATGAACGTAAAAATGTTTCAGAGGTAGGATATCTCTCAATAGATGTGCTTTGATTCCGGCACAGTACTGTTGACTATGCGAGCTTCAGATTCCTCCCTGAATTCCCGTTGTTGTTGAGAGTGCTGACGCCCTTCTGGCTGCTGGCTTCGGGAATAGGTCGGTTGTAGTGGTGGTGGGGGTGGGAGTTGTGGCCAGGAAGCCTGTGAATGGCTAGCCGAAGCAACAGAAGTTGCAGGATGATTGCTCACATACTCTGGTATGTAAGGAGAGTGACACGAAGCAATGTGCAAGACCTGCTTCAGCTGATTCTGCCGAGCTTCGGCTTCTGCTATCTCCTTTTGCTTCTAAATGGTGACGTGGCACATTCTTGTAGTATGGCCCTTGTACTCACCACAAAATAAGCAGTAGATCTTTCTAGGCTGATCCCCAAATCTTCCTCCGAAGCCTCTGGCGCCTCTGCCGCTTGGAGCGGGTGGCCTGAAAGAGCTTTGTTGTTGCCCCGAAGATTGTGAGGTGTATTGTGACCTCTGAGACTGACTTCCTTTGTCGTCACTCTGAGTGGAGTTATGGATTGACCTGACGTGCCTCAGATGGATTCTTCCTCCGAAGCCCTTGGTCATTTCCGAGAATTTGTAAGCTTCCTCCCTTCTTTGGTGAAAATCATTGTCATCTCGGATGTACTCATCCATCTTCTGAAGCAGTTTCTCTAGAGTTTGTGGGGGCTTCTTGGCGAAGTATTGAGCAGTAGGCCTTGGCCTAAGACCCTTGATCATGGCCTCAATGACAATTTCATTGGGCATTGTAGGCGCTTGTGCTCTCAGTTGCAAGAACCTTCGTACATATGCCTGACGGTATTCTTCGTGGTCTTGCGTGCATTGGAACAGAGCCTGAGCTGTGACTGGCTTTGTTTGAAAACCTTGGAAACTGGTAACCAGCTTGTCCTTAAGCTTCTGCCACGACGTGATAGTCCCTGACCGAAGAGAAGAATACCATGTTTGGGCTACATTCCGGACTGCCATGACGAAGGACTTCGCCATGATTGCAGTATTGCCCCCATACGAAGATATAATTGCTTCGTAGCTCATCAGAAACTGCTTTGGATCTGAGTGCCCATCATACATGGGAAGCTGAGGTGTCTTGTATGATGGGGGCCATGGGGTAGCCTGCAGTTCAGCTGCCAAGGGAGAAGCATCATCAAAAGTAAAGGCATTATGTTTAAAATCATCATACCATCCATCCTCGTTGAATAAGCCTTCTTGATGAAGCTCCCTGTGTTAGGGCCTTCGATCTTGTTCATCTTGAGCAAGATGACGCACCTCTTCAGTGGCTTCGTCGATCTTCCTTTGAAGATCAGCCAGTCGTGTCATCTTCTCCTTCTTTCTTTGTACTTGATGATGGATGATCTCCATGTCCCTGATCTCTTGGTCCAACTCCTCCTCCTAGAGTGTTAGACTGGTGGCCTTCCTTTTCTGGCTCCGAGCTTCTCGGAGAGAAAGAGTTTCCTGGTTTGGGTCCAGTGGCTGCAGTGCAGCAGCCCCTGTCGCTGAAGCTTTCTTCGGCGGCATGATGAAGGTCAGTGCTTGCCGAAGGTGGTCGAAAAGGGTTCACCGGAGGTGGGCGCCAATGTTGGGGACTTGTTCTCAAATGCTATGAGTTAAGAACAAGGCAACACAAAATGTTAAATGTCAATGTCCTTCGTCCTTCGAGGCATTATTTCCCTTAGGATATAATGATCTTCAGACAAAGGTAATGAAGGACTTACCTTCATCAACGTGATATATATTAATAAAAGAAGGAGCATATGAAATATAAGAGATAAGATAAACAATCACATAACATTTTTAACTCATTCTCATTATATTATCCTGGAAAGACAGAAACAAATACTGAATTACAAATGTACCTTCGGCTTGATAGAAGGCAAAAGTATAAGCGTAACGCAAAAGCGAGCACAAGTCAGCGTGAACAGTACGGGGGTATTGTTCATCTATTTATAGGCACAGGACACAACCTGTGAGAAATTACATTCATGCCCCTTATATTCACTATTGACTTATAGACAAATCTATGATGACTAGATATCATTTTCCCCTTTAAGTCGGTTCCTTTTTCTGCCATTGAGCCGAAGCTCTCTTGCGCGTAGCTTCGGAGAAACAGCAACCTTCGTCACGGTCATGCTTTTCTCATCGTATATGCTTTTAACCTGAGTCCGAAGGTACCTGTTCATATGCCATACTTGGAAGACATTGTTAAATTACGTTTTTGAGGACCTTCGGAGGACGAAGGCCCCCAACAGTGCCCAACATCGCCGACCAACTCTGCGAGGTGGACCTACCGACCAACTCTGTCGACATAGAAATTTTTAGTCTAAGTTTGTAAGTTTTAGCTAAGGTCCCGTTTGTTTCCTTTCATTTTAAGGAATTGTAATCTTACTAATAGAATATGCTATTTTTTAGAATGTGACATTCAACTACTTTCCAAAGTTATCATATAAGCCTATCTCAAATTTATGGGGTGAGAGATGAAAATTGATTCTATAGATTTACATGCTATTTTTCTGATGTACAACTTATAACACACTCTTCTACTTGCTTCGCTATAACATAAATGTAGTATATAACTATCTCGATCATATGATTTAGGATAATATACAAATATATTACATATATAAATATATAAACTTAATTAGTTTTTGTCTAAATTATAATTATTAAAATGGAATTCAATTCCAATGAAACAAACGGAACCTAAGTGTTTTTGCATAAGGGTTCTATTCTATGTTAAACTGAAAGAAACATATAAATTCAATTGAAAAATATTATAAACATTGATAATATGTTATTTAAAATTTTATTCGGTCTAATTCTATCCAAATAGCTTTTAGAAATAGAGTAACTTTTAGTATTATGCATGTTCAATTTAATTCAACGCTGAATTTTATATGCATACTAATTTAAAGTTTATTTAGTTATTAGGACCTTTAATACCATGCTTGGTATCTCTGGACCGAAGGTGGCTTCAATTATCCCTCTTGTTGGGAGACGACATGATATCGACTTTGGTAGAGATAGACTATGTTGTTGACCATCATAAGCCTATTGGCTCTATATTGGTAATATAAGGAATTCTTGATACTACTAATAATGTTTCTTGACAATAACTATGATCTCGAATGTATAAAGTAGGAGAGATCGAATAAGAAATGTACGATAGTCATTAGAAGCTCTATCGTAAAGTTTATTAGAGGAGCAATCCCAGAATATTGAAGTACCACCAATTATCTTGACAAGATTCAGTACCGGTTCCTCAAAGGCATATGCTAAAACCATAATTAAGAAAATTGTTATTAAAAATATGATGTGGCTATGTAACAAGGGTGCATGTACTTAAGACGATCAACTTTGCTAACAAGCTTAAGAGCTTTCATATGAAATTAAAGAATGATTTTGTTGCTATCTTGATATTAGTGTCTCTATCTAAAGAGTTTGAGACTTTCGTTGTGAACATGAATCCAAAAAAGTGGACAATAGATAAGCTCATTGTCATGTGTATCAAAAAGAGGACATACTTATGGCCATGAGGAGTGACAATGTGAATCTGATCAAGCAATCATTCCATAAAAACAATACTCTAAAAGCCTAAGCTCAAGTGGAGAAAATCATTTTCAATTTCAAAGATATGGAACAAGGAAGGATGTTTCAGTGGAGCGTACATGTAGCACTAGTACTCGACTATAGACTGCAGTACACGTCTTCAGTGCTGAGCTCATCACTATCAGTCCCCGTCCGGGGGCCGTCGGCTGAGCTCAACGGCTTTCTCCTGTGCTGCGTGCGCATCGTGCGGCGGCCGCTGTGGGCGCAGACCCCGACGAAACGGCAGAAAATTTGAAATTCCTCTCGCTCCTCGCCGCTGCACGCCTGCACCATGCCGCATCTCCTGTCATGTTGTGTCATGTGTGCACCACGAAGCGCAAAACTCCAATCCACGCATCCGGAAGCTCTACCCCTCAAACACCACCGCCGCATCGGTTCGCCGTTAGCCGGTCACCTCGCCTCTCTCCTCCCCCACCGCGTCCGAATCCCATGGGGCTCTGTTTCAGCAAGAAGCAGCAAGCGAAGCGCCGAGACGAGCAGCCGTCCAGTGACGCCAAGAAGAGCAGCCGCCGGAAATCCGGCAGCGACACCGTGCTTGTGGCCGATGCCAAAAAGGCGCCTCAGGCAAAGGCGCCGGCGCCGCCCAAGAAGGCTGTAGCCAGGCCGGAGGAGCTGGCAGCCGACAAGAGGACGGTGTTCGTCGTCAAGGCCGCGGCGGCGGCGGCGGCCGCCGAGGTCGCAGCCGCCGCGAAGGGCGGGTCCGAGGAGGCGGAGGCGAAGAGGGAGGCGCCGGAGGAGGAGCCGATGCCCGTCGCCGTCGCCGTGGCCCGGGCGCCGGTGCGGACGTCGAGCTGCACCAAGGAGGAGGTGGACGCGATCCTGATCCAGTGCGGCCGCCTCAGCCGGACCTCGTCGGCGTCGGGGAATCCGCCATCGGGCGAGCACGGCGGCGGGCGCCGAAGGTACGCCGGATCCAAGCGGAGCTATGACTTCGACCACGGCACGAGGGGCGGTGGCGGCGACGTCGACGAGTGCGATTGGGGCAGGGAGGGGGCCGCGGTGACCAGGCCCTCCCCGCGCCGGAGGACGCCGGAGCGGAAGCGCTCATCGAGCCACGATGGCCGCACTGGCGGCGGGAGCGGGAGCGGGAGCCGGAGCCGGAGGATTAGCCGGTCGCCGGGGCGGCGCGCGGACGTCGTCCCCGCCGCGGGGAGCTCCGAAACCGGCGAGCGAGGGGCGAGGCAGCATCCTGGCAAGATGGTGTCGGTCCCGGCCAGGGAGAAGGGGCGCGCGCAGTCGCCCGTGAAGGCTGCTTCGTCTGGCAAGAGATACCCATCGCCAAGGTCGAACTCGCCCGCGAGGGCAGCGGCCTCGGGGAACGAGAATGCCGGGGTGCAGTCGACGCACGGGCCGTCGCTGAGCCGCAACTCCTCGAAGAAGGCCGAGCAGTCGCCATTCCGTCGCAACCCCATGGCGGAACTCGACGAGAATGCGCTCGGCAACAACCACCATCACAGCAACGGCAAGCCTGTAAAGGTACGAATCCACGAAAGTCTAGAACTTCCCTCCATTACAGCTTCAATTTCCCCCCACTAAATTTGCTAAAAAAAATCGAAATGACTTGCAGAAATCCGCTGATGGTGCCATTGCATTGCCACAGAAGACTGCGGAGCGGGCAAAGGATCAGATCCCCAGCTGCCGAACAACTGCGAAGGAGAAGGAAATTGTGGAGGAGGCCGTGGCTTCGGACACCAGAGCAGCGCCCGCAAGGATGAAGGCGACCCACTCGGTGAGTATTGTGGCTGAGAACGTCACCAATCCGAGGCCGGGGAGCCGGTCGTCGAGGCGGTCCTCGCGTGACTTCGAGCACAACGACAACACCTACGCATCCCTGCTACTGGAGGACATCCAAAACTACCACCAGCAGAGCGCCAGCGCTGCCACCGCCACTGCCACTCCAGCGCCGACCTTGGCGCTCCCAGCGTGCGTGTCGAATGCCTTCTCGATCCTTGAAGCTGTCGCCAACCTCAACTCCTCGTCGCCCGACAACAAGAGCTTCGAGCTGGAGAGGTCGGTCAACGACAAGGAATCCTTCGTCAACGGGAGGTACGGCGGCAATGGTGCGAGCACCACCCTCGTGGTGGAGTCGGAGGTCGGCGTGAAGGACGACCTCATGGAGCCGAGCATGCACAAGTACGTCTCCGTGCGTGACATCCGTGGGGAGAGGAGGGAGACCGAGCCGCAGGAGTCTGCGGGGAGCAACAGCTTTGCCAGTGACGCCTGGACGTGCTCGTGGGAGCCCAAGTCCGTTGACTCCACAGACCGGACCAGGAGTAGGACGGCCTCGAAGTCGTACAACGGTGACAAGGTGGAGCAGTCGTGGCAGAGCAAGCAGAAGCTGTCGTCATCCCAGGAGCCCAGCCACCGTGGTTCTACTAGCAATGTTTATGCTTAGCGTCCAGCTAAATATCGAGAGTGTATTGCTTCCAATCGTACTTCGTTTTAGTTTTGTTTACGGTGCAACAGTTTTTGTTGTCAACTCTTTCTTGGAATTCCATCATCAAAACTAATCAAAATTGCGTTCATAGTTCAGTTGATTAGAGCATCCACCTCGAAGTCCCCTGGACCTCCGAGACCGCAGGCATCAGGGCCCTTTCTTCGAGACTCTTCAAGGACCACCTTGAAAGCAAGAAGAGATAAACCTAAAGAGAAAATCTCACCTAAATAAAACCTTAGGTAGCGTTTCTCCTAATTTGTTGTTTTTTATTGATTTCATATAAATCAGAGTGATTTTAAAAATAGAAAAATATGCTCAAATATTGAACCATCTCGGGTAGAGCCACTCCCGAGGATGGAGCCGTTTCATCTCAACAGGCTCCGAAACCAAACACTTATCTAAAAGTGTGTTTGGTTGGGTGTAAACTAGAATCGAGGGGCTCCATTCCAGTTTCTGAGAATGGAGTTGTCCTATTCTGTGTTTGGCAACAAGAACATAGTCGCTACAATTTTTGTTTTGTTGAAGAGTATAATAGAGCGGAGTCGCTCCGTTTTTTTGTTTGATTGGAGAGCGTATGGAGGGAAAAAGAGGAAGGAGAGTGCTTGCGTCCAGTGGAGCGGTAGCATCATAACTATTTACGGTATATATTTCCATATGGACACTATATGAACCGTTTCGCTTCTCATTGCAAACAAAACATTCAGAAAATAGGAATGAAGCCGTTCTGTTCTCTTTCGCTCCTCAACCAAAATACATCCTAAATGTTTTATTCAAAATAACACCTCTTGTTATTCCTCGTCCTAGTAAAAAAAGGGATTTCAAGAGGATTTGAACCTAATGCGGGAAGACAAGGTCTCCGCTTGATCAAACATGAGAGACCTGGTATACTACTCACAGCAGATAAATGTTTGTCTGTTACTCTGTTGACATAACTTGATAGGTGAGTAGTTACACATACACTAGGGGCTTGATTTTAGGCTACCCGATCCACTTTGGTATTGTTGCTCCCAAAACAGAACTAGGTGATATGTTTTCCTAGGTAGCGCCATATAGGTAAATTGCTCCTAAATCAGAAAAGATTTGCATGCTGTAATTTTACGGTTATTCTGATACTCAATGTAGTTTTGAGCTGCCAACAGTGTAAATAAAATGAAATGCAGAAAATATAAACAGAAGACGAATTCCCCAAACTTGGATCCAACGTTGATGCTTGGAATCTTTCTTGGAAGATCTCTGTAGAGCCCATGGCTCCATGCGCTGAGCTTTTTGGAACCATGATATCACCAACACTGTGCTTCTGAAAATCAGTATCCCGAACAACACAATTGGAATTTTAGTATTATAATATGTTGAACTTTGGAATTTCGGTATCTGAGTAAGATTTAGCCGGCACTCAACTCGTTGTTACGGCAGTCCGTTTCTTAGAACGGATCCACGACCGACTGTCTGCGCCGTCTTCCCCGGCGCTCGACTGCTCTCTCTGCCCGGCGCTCGTCGAGCTCGTCTGGGCTCCCCGACCGTCTTCCACGGCGCTCTCCCTCCCGAGCGCTCTCCACGTCAGAGGCGGACCCAGGCCTATGGCCGCCTGGGCCACGGCCCGGGACGCAGGCCCAATTGTTTTTTAGAAGAGCCGGTCAGCCAGCACAGTCCGACAGCCGCACACGCACAGCCCAGAGCGGTAGAGCGTGAAGCCGTGAACCCTAGGCGTGCCGCCTCTGCATCTGCTGCCGCAGTGCCGTCTGTCGTCGCGCTCGCCCAGTCTGTCGCGCCTCGTCCCGTCGCCCGCGCAAACGCCCAGTCACCCAGCCCAGTCCGCAACGCCGCCCTGGCGACTGGGCGCCCCCGCCGAGCTCATCTGTCATTCCCCTCGCGTCGTCCATTGAAAACTTGAAATAGCAGGTACAAAACCCGGATTTTAGGGGTCCAAACTTCTGTCACACCCGGATTTTAGGGGTCTAAAACCCGGGCACGAACATAATCACCAGGTGTGTTGGGACCAAGTCTCACACATATGATGAATCATGGCACAGGATCGAATGTCACATCTTTACTACTTAACAGGAATTCTATACAAAATAAATAATTACATTATAAGGAGACAACGGTCCAACAACCCAAAGTTGACTGGAAGACGACGACCTAGACCACTCATGAATTTATTACATCATCCTCCATGCGCCTCATTCTACGGTATCTGTTCTTGACCTGTGGGGGTGTGAGACAGCAAGAGTGAGCTCACATACGTTCATCGCTCAACAAGTTGTGGGGAATAATCACTACACCAAAATAGTAAACTTCCTAGAGCCTAAACCCTAGAAAGTTAGGCCTAAACTCTAGGAAGTTAGCGAAACTCTTGGAAGTTAAGCCATCCCGTCGGAAGTTTGGCTCTCGAAATTTTTTTGTCGGAAGTTAGCTTAACTTCCTAGAGGGCTCTAGGAAGTTAACTAACTTCCTACGGCTTAATAAACCTCTCGGAAGTTAGTAGATTCTCGGAAGTTAGTAGTTTCACGCCGTCAGCGCTGTCAGCTGACTAACTTCCTACGAGTAACTTCCTACGGCTTACTGTAGCCCCTAGGAAGTTAGCTGGCTAACTTCCTACGGCTTAGTGTAGCCCCTAGGAAGCTAGTTGGCTAACTTCCTATGGCTTACTGTAGCCCCTAGGAAGTTAGCTGGCTAACTTCCTACAGCTTACTGTAGCCCCTAGGAAGTTAGCTGGCTAACGTCCTACGGCTTACTGTAGCCTCTAGGAAGTTAATTTGACCAACATTACAAATGCTGTTTATATTTTACACCACATTCCAGAAAATAACAAATATATTAATAGCTATATAGCACAACATATTATCGCATAAAACATCTCACACACAATCACATAACAATATTTAAATCCATAGTCTCATCAATTATTACATCACAAAAGTCTCATCCATAGTCTTATCATCACAAAAGTCTCACACATATCATCATCCAGAGACAATATCTCATACATAGTCATAATAAAAGTCTCAAGTATCAGAATGCAATAACATGGAAGCTCACGGTCGCCGATCACCATCGAAACCTCCACTATTCAAGAGGGTTTCGACAAAGTCTAACCCATCCTCTTGTTCATGCGTCGGCAAGGTAGCTGGAGGGGTCTAACATACATGTACAAATGACATTTGTTGAGTTACATCATAATATAACTAACAACAACTAAATGATGATAAATATGCATACCTGATGTTCGGTAGATGGAGATGTAGGTACAGGTGGAGGTGAAGACCAAGGATAATGAACGGGAGGTGGTGGGGGGGGCACCAGGACGTGTATCCCTTGGGCCTGTGCTAGTTGCTACAAATTTGTCGAACTCATTCACATCAGCGTTTTAAATCAATACATATCTTAAAGTGAAAGCTATTATCTTTTGAACTTACTTGTATGAGTGTTTGTTGTTGCTGAATCTGTGTAGCATAATATTCATGTTGCGCAGCTTTTTGCTTCAAGTAATCCTGATCTCGCCTAAGTTCTTCTCGCAGTTGCTCCACTTCTGCTGGATCTTGAGTGGAGCGACGGGAGCTACGAGCAGCAGACCTCGATGAACCTCCACGCTGAACCCTAACCTGGCTCGAGTCGATGACGTTAGCAAACATTGTGTACCTACAAAACAAGTAACATCATGACAGGATTAAGAATACATGTATTGCACTCAACCAATGAAACAATATAAGATATGTAGAGTCCTCACCTTCCATGAGCTTTTCCACCACTTGCATACACAGCCTGAGGATCAATAGGTGAGGTCCTCCAGTCATAGTCTGGTCCGTGCTGACTAGTCATCGCCTCGCCATATGCAGCCTCATACAAAAGAACAATGAAATCTTACATACAAAAATCCATATAAACAGAACCTACCAAACATTTCCAAACACTCACCACACGATCTGTTGCCTTTTGGCTGCACAACACATCTGGATTTGCAGGATCTGGTCCTCTGTGCCCCCTAAGGTATATTTGAACATCACTGGACACTGCACCAGTGCTAGCTTCCTGTATGTACATTTGACAAACACTATAACCAGAAATTACAGCAAGTCAACTACAATCAACGAAAATGGCTTAAACTGTACTTACCATTCGTTTTGCCAAACGAAAGTGATCATCACCTCCATACCTGTGATACGACTCGGTTCCACGATTGGAACTGTGTCGCACAGACTTTGCCTTGAATTCAGCCGAAGCCCAGTAACGACATAACGCATGCCAAGCAGCATCATTGGCAGCTATCCATGGAATCGAATGCTGCATGAACACAATTCATTTATAAGTAACTGTAATATCTAGAAGCAATGGAAATTTTTTCAACACAAGCAAAAACATCCATTACCTCAAGATATTGTTGCTCAGTCATATCGAGTCCATAATGTGTCGCCTCGTTCTTACTCTCTGGACGTCGCCCTTCACTACCAAACATGGCTTGACTAATCACCTGGATTCGAGCATAGTACATCATATCCCCAACAACACTTGCCGCATTCCTATGGAACACGGAGTGTGCGTGTTCCGTATGAGTATCTCCTTCAGGCAACTTGTAATGTTTCTAAAAAAAGAAGCATAGTCAAAATCAATAATATGATAGCTTAACAAAAAATTACAACTTGCCGCATTCCTATCGAGATTACAACTTAACAAAAAAATTTAACATACCCAGAAGTCATGCCAAACTGCAGCTTGTGCATTCCCATGTTGCGCATTTATTGCAAGGGCATATTGATCCCATCTTGTGAGAGGGACCTCCTTAGCATCCTCTATCACCAATCCAGTCCATTTCATACGACATATGTTGCCCAACACTTTCTTTACTTGCCTTCGACGACCTGTGCCAGTGAAACTACTATCCACCCAAGCCCTAACAGCACAAGAACAATTGTCAAATACAAAATGTATTCGCGTAATAGTGTAAGACATAAGAACAAAGCAAGGATACTCTTACCCATCTCCAGTTGGTATTATCTCAACCCTATCAACTGGTTCTTTAGGAGGGGGGACCCAACTAGTTCTCCGCGGCTTCCGGACCCGTGAAGACCCTCCAACTCCCCCACTTCCAAAACCACAAGCTTCTCCTTCCCTTGACCCACTAGCTCCCCCAACTCCTGACCCTCCATCTCTTGGCCATCCACTTGCATCCTCAGGCCATTCACGCCATCCACTATGGCTATCATGTCCAAAACCACCAGTATCATGGCATCCCCACCCTGTCTCCGCCTCCTCTGTCTCTACCTCATCATCATCTCCCACCTGTCTCCCCTCCTCTGTCTCTACCTCATCATCATCTCCCACCTGTCTCCCCTCCTCTATCTCTACCTCATCATCAACATTTCCCAAGTGTCTCCCCTACTCTGTCTCTACCCCATCTTCAAACTCACCCTACAAACATTACATTGCATTGCAAAACAAATATTATATTAATAATTTAGTTATACAAACTCATACAAATATTACATTGCAAAACAAATATTGGTTACCTCATTCCTCTGAACGCCAACTGTCTGACCCTGTAACTCTGGAACATGCTCCAACAAAGCTCTACGCCTACTCGAGCTGGAACTAGTGCCCTTAAACACTAAGTCCTCCTTTCTCATAACATAGAACGCTCTCTTTGCAAGTCCCTTAGTGAACTGCTTCACCTTTTTAGACATCCTATAATTAGAACAAAATCACATTAGTAAATGAGGATAATGTAAATGAAAATAAATTAAATGAACATAATGTATTGAAAACAATAATAAATACATAATTACTTTTTAGTCGTATTCAAAATCAGGATCAAATTGTTTCCTTCGATTCGATGTTTTCTTCTTTGACTTTCGTTTCCTTTTGTTAGGACTTACTACATCTTCCGAATCTCCCACTAAGGATTCTGGCAAAACCTCAGTATCTATATTAAAATTGGTTGGGAGTTCATCTTCTTGATAAATTTCTTCAACTTCTGTCTCAAACCATTCACCCTTGTTGTGTAACCGTTCACGAGGATTAACTTTGTACACTACCCACGTGGCTTCCAGCTTTGTACATGGATATGGTATGTAGTAAACCTGGTCAACTTGGTGAGCAAGAACAAATTTGCTACATGCATTTGTTTTGAGCTCATGTTTGACTTCTACCATGCCAAATTGGTTTTCTACAGTCCCTTGATTAGGATCAAACCAATCACATTTGAAAAACAACACCTTAAGATTTTTGCTACCAGCAAAGTCGTACAAGAGTATGTCATTAATAACTCCATAATAATTCATCTCTCTTCCATGATCATCGACTGCCCTGCATACAACTCCAGTATTTTTTGTCGCCGCAAATGGACGAGTAGACTCAAATTTGGCCGAACAAAAACAAAACCCCTTAATGTCGTAACGATCGTAACTTCTGACTTTTACGATTGCGTAAGACATCTGAAGCAAGTCCTCGTCTAAATTTGGAATTTTATCACACTGTCAATTAGATAGTGAAATTAGATTTCTTAAACATAATATATAAAGTAGAACAATAGTGTTAATTTATTTACATGAGCTCGGAACCAATTAATGAAATTGGGCTTCCCAAGTCTTCCTCGAAGTGCATTTTGAAAGGGAAATAGGCTTTAAACCTTTTCCTAAATGATTTTGGTGATTGAATGTCCAACACAAACAATTGGACTAATTAGTTTGCTCTAGATTATATGTTCTACAGGTGCCCAAGACTCAACATAAAACCAATAAAAAGAACAAGACAAAAGTCAAAAGAAAGGAGCAAAGGGGCAACCGAAGGCACCCCTGGTCTGGCGCACCGGACTGTCCGGTGTGCCACCGGACAGTGAACAGTACCTGTCCGGTGCACCAGGGAACTCAGACTCAAACTCGCCACCTTCGGGAAAGTCTGGGGCCGGCGCGCTATAATTCACCGGACTGTCCGGTGTACACCGGACAGTGTCCGGTGCTCCAACGGAACGCGGCCTCAGGAACTCGGCAGCCTCGGGATTTCACGAAGACTGCTCCGCTAAAATTCACCGGACTGTCCGGTGTGCACCGGACTGTCCGGTGTGCCAGCGGAGCAACGGTCATCTGTGCCCAACGGTCGACTCTGACAGTAAACAGTGCAGAACAGTACACGCGGCAGGAGTCAGAGCAGAGGATCAGAGAGGCACCGGACTGTCCGGTGTGCACCGGACTGTCCGGTGCCACATGAGGACAAAGCCTCCAACGGTCGACCAGCTCCAACCCCAACGGATAGGATGACGTGGCTGGGGCACCGGACAAGTCCGGTGTGCACCGGACTGTCCGGTGCGCCCATCGCCAGCAGACTTCATCAACGGCTAGTTTTTGGATGGTGGCTATAAATACCACCCCAACCGGCCACTTCAAGTGTGGGAGTCCAAGCAACATTCCAAGTCATCTAGTTGACATACTCAAGCCCTCCCAACCACATATATTCATTGATACATCCTATACACAAGATCTAGCCCACTACAACCAACACAAGTGCCACAAAAGAGAGAGCGAGCAATTGAGAGCTACTCAATTGAGTTTAGCCCTAGTGCCTTGTGAGATTCATTGAGAGATAGTGTGTGCTTCATCTTTGTGTTCATTTGCGCGTGGAGTTTTGACTCCCATTCAAACTTCCTCCAAAGTGTTGGAGGCTTGTAAAAGCTAGCAAGAGACACCAAAGATTGTGGTGGTCCTTGTGGGATCGAGAGTGATCCTTGAGAAGAAGAAGAGCTCGCCGATCCTTGTGTGATCGGGAGAGAGGGAAAGGGTTGAAAAAGACCCGTCCTTAAGTGGACTCCTCAACGGGGACTAGGCCTTCGAGGGCCGAACCTCGGTAAAACAAATCACCCGTGTTCATTGTGCTTTTGCTTGTGATTTGTTTGCTTTCCCTTACTCTAAGTTCTCTGGCACTATTCTTTGCTCATATCATTTGGTGTTGCTTCAAGTTAAAATCTCATTTAAGTGAAGCAACACTCCGCAAGAAAAGAACTTGAGTTAGTGCTCTTTTTCATCTAAGCTTTCTTGCTTTGTTATCATAGAATTATTAGTTGTATTGATTTATCACTTCCGCTTTATTTGAAAGCTATACTCTTTACCAGCAAGAACTTAGTTTTTATACTCCGATAATTGTTCATCTTGTTCTAACCACTAATCAAAGGATCTAGTTGGGGGATAAAGTTTTAATTTTCAGGTTTCGCCTATCCACCCCCCCTCTAGGCGACTTTCAATTGGTATCAGAGCTAGGCACTTCATCTTGAGTCTAACAACTCGAAGTGATGGCTCGTAGAAGATCCCAAAAGAACAAGAAGACTCCTCCAACGAACGCAACTCAAAAGGAGGTAACTCTTGAGATATTATTTGATGATTGTTCTAATTATGATTCATGGTCTACTAGTGTGATAAATGCCTTTAGAACCATACATCCTCAATTAGAACAAATTATTGACAAGAGTATTTTCCCCTCTAGTTTTAATGGAAAAATTAATTCCGAGGAGGATCAAAGATGTTATCGCTTAAACTACCTAGCTTTTGACATCTTAAACAATTCTCTTAGCAAAGAAGATTATCGTGCCTTCATATCAAACTATGACGAATCCATTCCCGATGCGCATGATATTTGGACTAGAATTAAAATCAAGTTTGATGAGTCCAAACATAATAGTTCATTTAATGCCTCAACTTCCTTTAGTTTTTGTGATACTAACCCTTGCAAGGAAGAAGGAGAAAATGAACGATGGAGACCAAACGATGAATCCACCTCTCCAAAAGGTTTGTCTTCCCATTTCGATTCCCACATGTGTTGTGTAGCTAATGAAAATGATAGCGGAAGCACAAACGAGGATGAGGAGGAAGAAAGAAGCTTTGTGCATCTCTACGCTCGCCTAAGCCAAGAAGATAAGGCGGTCATGCTCAAACTTCTAGAAAGAGCGAGAGAACAAAGCGAAGCTCGTCAAAGGCTAGAAGATATTCTCTCCATAAAGATGCAACACTTTGACGAGTTGACTAAAGAACATGAGGAGCTAAAGTGCTCTCATGTTGATTTGGTCCAAAGGTATGAAACTATTTCAATTGAGCAAGATAACGCTTTACATTGTATCGCTCAATTAGTAAATAGGAATACCTTGCTTAAGGACCAAATAGAAAAGCTAAAAGTTGAAAATCTAGCTTTTCAAAATAAATATGATATGCTTCTATGTTCTCATGAAAATCTTATAGATGATCATATCATATTAAACATTGCTCATGAGGTTGTGATAGAAAATTTAAAATCCCAACAACCTCACTCATGCACATGTATTCAAATTGATACTATATTACCATGTGCTAATGCTTGTTGTTTGTCAACAAGCAAATCTTCCTTTGAGCTAGAATTTGCAGGAACAAATGATGATTCATATCAAAAGCTCAAAGAAGAAAATGAGAGGCTAAAGAAGAGCTTGACACAACTAAAAGGGAAATGCATTGCCCAACCTTCTCAAGATAACCGTGATCACATGGTGAAGAAGCTTGAGACGGGAACAACCGTGGCATGCACTACATCCCTTGAAGAAAATGTCAAGGATTTGAGGATTGCCATGAGGAGGAAACAAAAAATGAAATTCAACACCTCCTCCAAAAGCCTCAACCACGCCTCCACAAAAGGTAACATCCAAGGTAATGATCAAGCCACACTTCACATTAAGAGGTGTAGTGAATGCTTTGAAATGGGGCACTTGATTAGGTCATGTCCCTATATTAATGGCTTGATTATTAACAAGGATGATAGACTTTGTTTTAAATGCTCTAAGAAAGGACACTTGCTTAGATCTTGTCCCCATTTAAAACAAAAAGGCATAGGGTTAGAAAAGAAAGTTTTTACTAACCATGTAGCAGGCAACAAGCAAGGAAAGAAGAAAACTTCAAAACTTGAAAAACGCCTATGCTACACATGCCGAAGAAAGGGACATCAATGCAAGGATTGTCCCATTGGTAACAATTCCACTCCTAGCTTGTCAATTAATTTTCATGTAACTAGGCAACCCAAAATTGCAACTTGTGCTAGAAAGGTAACAAGTTTACCAAGCGCTAGCACAAAGGACACTTGGGTTCCTAGATCTTGGTTTACTAACCTTAACGGACCCATCAAGCGATGGGTACCAAAATGTGCTTGACAAGATTTGTAGGAGAAGGAGATGATATGAACCTTTGGGATGTTTGAGGAAGTTAATTCAATTCTTATCAACTCAAGCTATCAATCTTCAAATGATCTACATATTCAAGATTGACCCAAGGTTGTTTCAATATGTTATTCAAAACCCATATCATCTCGGGGAAGATATTGATGTTGTAGGAATTAAAGAATTATCATGTGCGGAATTTCAAAGCCTACAACATGGAGGAAAGTCAAAGGATGGTAACATTTATATTCTTAAGTGCAATTATCTTAATTTGTCATGTGTCTTGTGTAGTCACATAGAAATAGAAAGCACTTAAGGATGTTTTAAAATTATGTCATCATTCTTTGAAGAAATTCCTTTCATATGGTAGATTGTGTATTTATCAATTCTATATTATGACAATCTACATGTTTTAAATTGTTGCAATTTTTCATGGCATGTTTTTACATTAATTATTATTGCCATGTTCTAGATATAGAGAGATATTTCATGTTCTTAAAAGAATAAGGTGTCATGTAAGGAATTCAAATACTTAGGACACTTATAAAAGGAAAGTTCTCTCTATAACTAGAAAAGTGAGACTGATGTTTTTATCTAAAGTAATTTAAGTAGTCTCACTTGTAGAGAATAAGTTTCTCTATGGAAATGCGTATCTCATCATGTCTAGGAAATTCTATCCAATAATTCATGTTGTATCTCTTATTGCTTAATTGGATATGATTCTTCTACATTTATCGCTCTCCATGTCATGAATTAGATTTATTCCCTTAAGTCTCAAGAATTTAACCATGCTTGTTTTATGAGTTAAAACTAGGCATACTTCATGGAATAATCTAGTTCATATTATAAAGTTTCCATGCTTTAGTAATTCACCTTTTCATTCCCTATCAAAATGATTACTAAAAGGAAACTAGTGCTTGTGTTGCTACTAACATTTCTCTTAAGTTCAAATTATGAAAATCTACAAGAAAGAAAGTGCACAAGCCTCATGGGTTGATCTTCACCCAAAGGAAGAAAGGTAAAAGCAAAGGTATGGGAACTCATTCTCTTAAGTTTGGTTCCCATCTCAATGGGTATTTAATCTAAATTATCATATTCTACCCTTGTGAGGAATAGATTCGCTATTGGACCGAAATTAACTAAGTGTGCTTTCAAATATCATTTTCTTAATGCTCATGTCCATTAGAATCTATTTAATGCCTTTGCGATATCTATATATATGTTATCATATTGTTTTACTTCCAAGTAATGATTAACTAAATTCAATATGATAAAGTAAAATCTCCAATGATTATTAAAAAGCTTAAAAGGTGCTCTCTCATATTTCTCAAATGAAATGCACTAATGTTAAGGATTTTACTTCATGTCTGTGTGACTTGTGGATGATGAATTATGTATGCTAATCATCTAAAGCAATCATCTTTCATCATACACTCCCTTGCGCTATTGACATCTCTCTCAAGTATTTTCAATAAGTTTGGAAGGAAAAAGAGACAACTACAAAGGGAGGACACTCAAATGAAAAAGGAAGAACATCAAGAACAACAACACCTACTTGGACAATAAGGTCTTCACAACAATCAATGGTGTAGTTGTAAGCATTCTAAATCTTTTTCATTGTGAGAATACAAAGCTTAAGTTATTTGTTGCAAAATTTATGAGCCTTGATCAAAATGTATAATGCTTCCCCCTTTATGTCCTTAAAAGTGAATGCATCGAAATCAATTCTTTCAACTACCTGATGCATATCTTTAGGGGGAGTCCATTCTTATATTTTGATTATGTTGAGACTATTGCTTTATCTTAATAATTTCATATAGTCTCTTGCATGAGAATAATGTTTCTCATATAGTATGCTTCTTCACATCAATCCAACTTGTTAAAATAATGTCGCTTTTATCAAAGATTGTTGCTTTCATTTCTAAAGTAGCTTGCTTATTGGATTCTCCTACTTTTAAGCTTGATTGAAAGTTTAATGTCCTTGTTGCTCTCTTGATCGCATATTGGTTGATCATTAAACAACTTCGAGTATCACTTATGTTTCTTAGTGCCTCATGTAATTTCAATTTGATCTCAATTGATAATTTTAATTGACATCTATCTTGATATGCACTAAGGAAAAAGGAGAATTCATGATTCATTTATGCAACTTGTGATCCATTTGATATATGCTAACAATAACTTGAAAAAGATCACTAGTTGTAGAACTCTCTCTTGTGCAAAGTATTTCCACACATTGTCATTGAGCATAGGTCTTAAGCAAACAAGACTAAGGACAAAAGCACAATGAAGAGAGCGTCTACAAGTAAAGGTACAAAACGGGTAAAACTTATTCCTATCATTTACATATGTACCTAAAATCTTCCTCTTATATACACTCTTTGCATATCTTGCATAAAAGGAAGAGAAAGCATGTCCATGCATTTTATCCCTGCTTCATACCTAGTTTAACCTCTTAAAATTTCACTCATGCATTATTGCATCTTTGCTAAAACTAGATGAAGTGATTCTATTGTCAAAGAGCTTAAAGCTTAACCTTGTAACGAGGATAAGCTGCCTTTGTTCCAAAGGTGGATGGTCCTTAAGTCTCTTTGAAATCCTTAAAGGAAAATGCTTAAAATATCTGCAACATGCTTTCATAAGTGCATAAACTGTCTTGAGCATCACTCATATACTATGACACAATGCACTTCACTTTCTCTATGATATAGACTTGTTCTCATTAACCTAATTATGTGCACTTGGCATTTAAGGCCAAAATATGTATTCCTCTCAAGGCACATATTTAGGGGGAGAAATCTATATTATATAGAACTATGATCATACTTAATTGACATATCTCTTGATCATATCTCTTTCATTTTGGTACAAATGCATATATCCTATTATTCCCGTACCATGACTACGACTAATATGTTTCCAAGTATATTACTATGCTAAGTCGTAGATTGAAAGGGAAATGGAGTCTTCGGCGAAAACAAAGGCTTCCACTCCGTAAATCATACTTCGCCATCACTCCAAGCAACTCTCTATTCTTTGGGGGAGAAATGAGCATCAAAGAAAAGGACTTCGTCTCTGGAAGAGAGTAAGAGCCCAAAGCTAAAAGACCGAACCTCGCCTTTAGTATAATCTTAACTCATTTATTTATGCCCAAAGGGGAAGATAGCACTTCAAGGGCTCTAATGATTCCGTTTTTGGCGATTCATGCCAAAAAGGGGGAGAAATAAGCCCAAAGCAAAAGGACCGCACCACCACCACCAAATTCAAAAACTTAGTGCTTTCCAAAAGTATTTATCATTTGGTATCCTATTATGTTCAAAAAAAAAGGAAAAAAGTAGTATTTCAAAAATGGTATATCAAAACCCTCTTGAACACTAAGAGGTGGATCTCTTTTAGGGGGAGTTTTGTTAAGTCAAAGGAAAAGCATTTGAAACAGGGGGAGAATATTTCAAATCTTGAAAATGCTTTACAAACTCTTATTCATTTACCCTTGACTATTTGCAAAAGATCTTTGAAATGGATTTACAAAAAGAATTTGCAAAAACAAAACATGTGGTGCAATCGTGGTCCAAAATACTAAATAAGAAAGAACCATTCATGCATATCTTATGAAATCAATATTGATTTAAATTCCAAGCAATCTTTGCACTTACCGTAGGCAAACTAGTTCAATTATGCTCTTATATTTCTGCTTTGGTTTGTGTTGGCATCAATCACCAAAAAGGGGGAGATTGAAAGGGAAATAGGCTTTAAACCTTTTCCTAAATGATTTTGGTGATTGAATGTCCAACACAAACAATTGGACTAATTAGTTTGCTCTAGATTATATGTTCTACAGGTGCCCAAGACTCAACATAAAACCAATAAAAAGAACAAGACAAAAGTCAAAAGAAAGGAGCAAAGGGGCAACCGAAGGCACCCCTGGTCTGGCGCACCGGACTGTCCGGTGTGCCACCGGACAGTGAACAGTACCTGTCCGGTGCACCAGGGAACTCAGACTCAAACTCGCCACCTTCGGGAAAGTCTGGGGCCGGCGCGCTATAATTCACCGGACTGTCCGGTGTACACCGGACAGTGTCCGGTGCTCCAACGGAACGCGGCCTCAGGAACTCGGCAGCCTCGGGATTTCACGAAGACTGCTCCGCTAAAATTCACCGGACTGTCCGGTGTGCACCGGACTGTCCGGTGTGCCAGCGGAGCAACGGTCATCTGTGCCCAACGGTCGACTCTGACAGTAAACAGTGCAGAACAGTACACGCGGCAGGAGTCAGAGCAGAGGATCAGAGAGGCACCGGACTGTCCGGTGTGCACCGGACTGTCCGGTGCCACATGAGGACAAAGCCTCCAACGGTCGACCAGCTCCAACCCCAACGGATAGGATGACGTGGCTGGGGCACCGGACAAGTCCGGTGTGCACCGGACTGTCCGGTGCGCCCATCGCCAGCAGACTTCATCAACGGCTAGTTTTTGGATGGTGGCTATAAATACCACCCCAACCGGCCACTTCAAGTGTGGGAGTCCAAGCAACATTCCAAGTCATCTAGTTGACATACTCAAGCCCTCCCAACCACATATATTCATTGATACATCCTATACACAAGATCTAGCCCACTACAACCAACACAAGTGCCACAAAAGAGAGAGCGAGCAATTGAGAGCTACTCAATTGAGTTTAGCCCTAGTGCCTTGTGAGATTCATTGAGAGATAGTGTGTGCTTCATCTTTGTGTTCATTTGCGCGTGGAGTTTTGACTCCCATTCAAACTTCCTCCAAAGTGTTGGAGGCTTGTAAAAGCTAGCAAGAGACACCAAAGATTGTGGTGGTCCTTGTGGGATCGAGAGTGATCCTTGAGAAGAAGAAGAGCTCGCCGATCCTTGTGTGATCGGGAGAGAGGGAAAGGGTTGAAAAAGACCCGTCCTTAAGTGGACTCCTCAACGGGGACTAGGCCTTCGAGGGCCGAACCTCGGTAAAACAAATCACCCGTGTTCATTGTGCTTTTGCTTGTGATTTGTTTGCTTTCCCTTACTCTAAGTTCTCTTGCACTATTCTTTGCTCATATCATTTGGTGTTGCTTCAAGTTAAAATCTCATTTAAGTGAAGCAACACTCCGCAAGAAAAGAACTTGAGTTAGTGCTCTTTTTCATCTAAGCTTTCTTGCTTTGTTATCATAGAATTATTAGTTGTATTGATTTATCACTTCCGCTTTATTTGAAAGCTATACTCTTTACCAGCAAGAACTTAGTTTTTATACTCCGATAATTGTTCATCTTGTTCTAACCACTAATCAAAGGATCTAGTTGGGGGATAAAGTTTTAATTTTCAGGTTTCGCCTATCCACCCCCCCTCTAGGCGACTTTCACATTTTCATACTGCCTCGAGGACAATTTCTCATTAAGTCGCGATTGGAATTCTCTGTTACAACAAATAAACAATAGCGTATTAAGTCACGATTACTACATAGATACACAAATGACAAATTTCATCTTACTTGAAATACGGAGTCATATCATCCATATTTTCATACATATAGAGCAAAGCATCCAACTTTTCTTCGCGCTCGGGATGATATTCGGTGGATGCTCCGACAGTCTTGCCCTCAATCTCAAAAATTTGGAGATTGTTGTGAGTCCCTACTTTGTCATCATGATACCTCAATGTAGGGGCATTGATATTGTGCTCGTCTGCAAAGTATACACTCGTGAACGCTGCTACCTCTTTATATTTGAATTCTTCAGCTATGCACCCTTCAACTCTTCCTTTGTTACCAACCATAGAACTAAGTTTCTTTAATGCCCTTTCAATATGATACATCCACCTGTATTGCACAGGACCTCCAACCTTAGCTTCATATGGAAGGTGGACAAGTAGATGTTGCATTGGATTGAAGAATCCTGGGGGGACTATTTTTTCCAACTTGCATACAAGGATAGGAATTTCTGTCTCTAGCTTCTCCATTACTTCTTTCTTTATTTCTTTGGCACAAAGTTGTCTATAAAAGTAGCTTAATTCAGCTAACGCCTTCCAAATACTGACATTGAAGTACCCACGAAACATTATAGGGAGGAGTCTTTCCATCATTATGTGATAATCATGGCTCTTCAATCCAGTTATTTTATTTGTATTCAAGTTCATAGCTCTCCTAAACCATGCTGCATAACCATCTGGGAATTTCAAATTTTTCAACCATTCCATTACTTCTTTCTTCTGTTTAGGTTTTAGACAAAATTGAGCATGTGGCTTTTTTCCATTTTCGTCGAGTTCCTGGGTTGGTCGGTTACAAAGTTTTGCTAAGTCTTTTCTAGCCTTTATATTGTCTTTTGTTTTGTCTCCCAGATTCATGCAAGTACTTAGAATGCTTTCACCAACATTACGTTCCTGATGCATAACGTCAATGTTATGCATCAGAATCAATGTCTTAACATATGGGAGTTCCCATAAACCACATTTATGGGTCTAGTTATGCTCAGTTCCAAACCCGATGTATCCATCACCACTTTCTTTCTCTTTCAAATTATTAAGCATAGCCTCAATCTCATGTCCGCTCAGACGCCTGGGCGGTCCCTTTGTCACGATAGTGCCCTTCTTAAAGGTGTTAACCTCAAACCTATACGGGTGAGTTTGGGGTAAGAAGCATATGTGGCAATCAAAGTAACAGATCTTCCCCCCAAACTCAAGGCGGAAACAATCTGTATCCTTGCCACATATTGGACATGTTAGAATTCCATGACAGCTCCATCCAGCAAATAAAATGTATGCCATGAAATCATGAATGGACCACAAATATGCAACTCGGAGTGTGAATCTCTCCTTTTTGTAGCAATCGTATGCTTCAACACCTTCCCATAACTTTTTGAGATCATCGATCAAGGGTTGCATCATCACATTCAGCCCTTTCCCAGGATGGTCTGGTCCAGGAATAATTAGGGAAAGAAACATGTAATCATATTTCATGCACAGATGAGGTGTAAGGTTGTATGGAATAACAAATACAGACCAACAAGAATATGATGCTGCATTTGTATTGAAAGGTGTAAACCCATCTGTTGCTAACCCAATTCGAATATTTCTCGCTTCACTAGCAAATTCTGGATCAAAGTCATCTAGAGCCTTCCACGCATCACTGTCAGATGGGTGTGTCATCACATGAGTGTCCTCTCGTTCATGTTCTTTGTGCCATCTCATGTGCCTAGCTGTGTTTCTCGAAAGAAACAAACGCTTAAGACAAGGCGCAAGAGGCATGTAACGAAGTTGCTTTTTAGCTATCGTTGATGTGACCATTTCACCATCATCGTTTTTTACCTCTACATATCTCGACTTGCCACACTGACACTTCTTATCATTCTGATGATCCTTCCAGAAAAGCATACAATTATCTGGACAAACATCGATTTTTTGATAGTCCATACCTAGACCAGATAGCAGTTTCCTGCATTGATACACGTCTTTCGGCATCTTGTGATTTGGTCGAAACACTTCGCTGATTAAGATCAAGAGCTCGTTGTAACAATTGTTCGAGAACACGTACTTAGACTTAATAGCCATAAGTCGAGTCACGAAAGCAAGGATGGAAACTTTTGTGTGTTCATGCAATGGTTCTTCTGCAGCCTTAAGGAGGTCAAAGAACTTTTTAACATCTGGAGGTAGCTCCTTACTATGTGGTGGAAACACAAAATCAGGATCCTCCCTTAAATCTTGAAGCATCTCTTCCATTCTATCATATTCCACGTCATCATTGTTGTGGGCTTCAAACACATTTTCAAGGGGCAACTCCTCGCCGTGATACACCCAGACTTCATAGTTAGGCATGTAGCCATATTTGCAAAGGTGCCCCGACAGAGTTCTCTTGTCTTGGCATCTACAAACCCGACACATACTACATGGACATCGCACATCCATGCCTCTTGACAAAGCAAAAGCACGATCAATAAAATTCTCTGTCTTTCTTATCCACTCCATCGAGGGATGATTTATACACCAACCTTCATACATCCATCGACGGTCCTCATCCACCATATTTGATGCTAAAATAAAATAACACGTGATTTATAAATTTTCACGATAAGCTTAATTAACCTAACTATATGCAGCGGTTAGCCACCATATTATTAATCAAACATAAACTTAATTTTAGCCATAACATACAAGATTAATTTTAGCCATAACATACAAGATTAATTTTCATCGAAGGTCCTCACCCACCATATTATTAATCAAACATAAACTTAATTTTAGCCATAACATACAAGATTAATTTTAGCCATAACATACAAGATTAATTTTCATCGAAGGTCCTCACCCACCATATTATTAATCAAACATAAACTTAATTTTAGCCATAACATACAAGATTAATTTTAGCCATAACATACAAGATTAATTTTAGCCATAACATACAAGATTAATTTTCATCGAAGGTCCTCACCATCATATTATTAATCAAACATAAACTTAATTTTAGCCATAACATACAAGATTAATTTTAGCCATAACATACAAGATTAATTTTTCATCGAACGTCCTCACCCACCATATTATTAATCAAACATAAACTTAATTTTAGCCATAACATACAAGATTAATTTTAGCCATAACATAAAAGATTAATTTTAGCCATAACATACAAGATTAATTTTCATCGAAGGTCCTCACCCATCATATTATTAATCAAACATAAACTTAATTTTATCCATAACATACAAGATTAATTTTAGCCATAACATACAAGATTAATTTTCATCGAAGGTCCTCACCCACCATATTATTAATCAAACATAAACTTAATTTTAGCCATAACATACAAGATTAATTTTAGCCATAACATACAAGATTAATTTTCATCGAAGGTCCTCACCCACCATATTATTAATCAAACATAAACTTAATTTTAGCCATAACATACAAGATTAATTTTAGCCATAACATACAAGATTAATTTTAGCCATAACATACAAGATTAATTTTCATCGAAGGTCCTCACCCATCATATTATTAATCAAACATAAACTTAATTTTAGCCATAACATACAAGATTAATTTTAGCCATAACATACAAGATTAATTTTCATCGAAGGTCCTCACCCACCATATTATTAATCAAACATAAACTTAATTTTAGCCATAACATACAAGATTAATTTTAGCCATAACATAAAAGATTAATTTTAGCCATAACATACAAGATTAATTTTCATCGAAGGTCCTCACCCATCATATTATTAATCAAACATAAACTTAATTTTATCCATAACATACAAGATTAATTTTAGCCATAACATACAAGATTAATTTTAACCATAACATACAAGATTAATTTTCATCGAAGGTCCTCACCCACCATATTATTAATCAAACATAAACTTAATTTTAGCCATAACATACAAGAGTTTAGCATAGCTAAACTATATGCAGCGGTTAGCCAATTAAGTTAATTAACCTAACTACCTACGGCATTATTTGAGTAAACTCTCGGAAGTTAGCACATTGAATAAAAAAATAAAAAACGTATAAACACGGTACCTGACGGTTGCAGCGGGTGCGAATCGATGATTTGGGTCGGGAACGTCCACGGCGGGGTCGGTGGCTGCGCAGCGGGCGCCAACGAGCGGGGTCGACAGGGGGCGGGGCGGCCGTGCGCACGAACGCCAGGCACTACCGGGGGCGGGCTCTGCCGGGGCGGGCTCCTCGTGGACGGGCGCTGCCGGGGGTGGGAGAGACGGTCGCGGGGTGGGAGCTGCCGGGGGCGGGCGCTGCCGGAGCGAGCTCCTCGGGGGCGGACGCAGGCCGGCGGCGAGTCCTCGAGGCCGGGATGGCGGCCGCGGTTGGGAGAGCCCTTGCGGCGGCGGCTCCTCGCGGGCAGGACGGCGGGCGTCTGAGAATGAGTAGATATTTTGTGAAAGGTGAGAGAAGAGGGAGGTAAAAGCTAAAAACATAACTTCCTAGAGTAAAGCCGTAGGAAGTTAGGTAACTTCCTAGAGTTTATGCTTTGCCTCTAGGAAGTTAATTAACTTCCTACAGCCGGCTGTAGGAAGTTAGATTTTCGTTTGACCAGTCAACAGATGAATCCTAACTTCCTAGAGGAGGCCGTAGGAAGTTAGCTGGGCAGCTAACTTCCTAGAGCCAGCCGTAGGAAGTTATGTTTTCGGTTGACTGGTCAACAGCTCAAAGCTAACTTCCTAGAGGAGGCCGTAGGAAGTTATTCGGGCAGCTAACTTCCTAGAGCCAGCCGTAGGAAGTTAGCTATTCTACTGGCTTGTGAACGGATGAAACCTAACTTCCTAGAGGAGGCCGTAGGAAGTTAACTGGGCAGCTAACTTCCTAAAGCCAGCCGTAGGAAGTTAGCTATTCTATTGGCTTGTGAACGGATGAAACCTAACTTCCTAGAACCAGCCGTAGGAAGTTAGTTAAGTTCCTACGGTTTTGTAACTTCCGACAGCTTTTATAAAAAACTGTAGGAAGTTATGTTTATTTCCTAGAGGTATCAGTTGCCTCTCGGAAGTTACGTATTTCCTATGGTTTTATATAAAAGCTGTAGGAAGTTAAAAACCGTAGGAAGTGTATGATTTTGGTGTAGTGAATGTGCATGAACTCGCCAAATATGGGAGCTCACGTGAAGTGTAAGGCTTACCAAAGAGGATGGTTAGAGCTGAGCATTGCTTTTAAAGTTGGTCAAAATTTTATTAGCAGTTACTAAGTATAAGTAAATACCAACCCAATTAAATAGTAGAACAAAAGTAACAACATCACCTGCAATGCAATGCATATGACAATTGAATTTAGTTCCATAAATTAATCATGTGAGGGTCCGAGCTGCTCATGACCGTGAGCACGGCTAGTATACCAGTTTTACACTCTGCAGAGGTTGCGCATCTTTACCCACAAGTCATGTTACCCATCTGCCAAGGGATCGCGACTTCCCATACACCTCTACCGAGGAGGCGAGGCAGGGTAACACTACGAGGCCTTTACAAAGTTCCACTAGCTTCAGAAAACCCGCTACAGTTTATAGGAAGCTCCAATGCAGGGATCCCTTGCCTGACCGCCATTGCAGCAAAATCAACCAAGGACCTCCCTACACTGACCACTCCCCTACTGCCCTTGCCCCTTTCGGGTAAGGTAGTCCTCCACTAGCTTTCCTAATTAATCAGCCAAGGGTGTCCATAAACCCTTGTGGTAGCACTGTTTTCCCGGGTGGTCGCTCCATGTTCCAATTAACATAATGATCTTATCATGAACAGTAATAATAAATAGATAATAAAAGTGTGATCATGAATAATGTATCTTCATACCCAAAACCACATAAAGCACTAGCAAGTACTACCCAAAAAGTTTAGTGGTAAACAAGGTATAAAGATAATCAAACTAGGGTAACCTATTGGGTCCCATCAAAATTAACCTATGCATATCATTATGATTAATTAGAACATGAGTGGGTAAAAAGAAGTGATCAAGGGCACAACTTGCCTGGGACTTGAGATTCCAGGTACCAGGATGATCTTCAGGTGACTCGTGACCTCACGCTAGTCGTAGCAATACAAACAAACATGGTATAGACAAAATTAACATCACACCAAACATAAGCACAAACTGCATAATAATGATCTACTCGTCGCTATGAGATCGTGGGTTCAAGAACTGCTAAATTTGGGGTTACGGTTATGAAGTTATGGTTTTCTGAAGATCCACGTGGTTAAGTATAGAATATACTAAGTGCAACATTTTAACCTATATTTCATGACTAAACAAAGTTACCAGATGATAATAAATATTATTGTGAGACTAATACAACTGGAATGGATCAAAACGGAGTTACGATTATTGAGTTATGAATTTCTGGAGTTATTGAGTACATGGTATAGATTAATTCAGGTGAATAATTTTAATTCATGTTTCATTGCTAAACAGAGATACTAAGTGGTAGACCATATTAAAACAAAATTAATGTCTCTGGAATGAATTAATTTGGAGTTAAAATGAATTTAATATGAATTATATAAGTTTCTGGATTTATTTTTGTATTAAAAATCCATTTCTAACATTGATTCCCTATTTTCCCAATCTCCTGGTGTGCGCGCCAAATATAGAAAAGTGCAGGGTCTGATCTACAAAAACTCCCTAGACTCACATTGCCCTGCTGGTGGACGGCGGATTAGTTTCTTAGTTTCCCGGGGACTCTTTAGCAAAATATGCAAGCCGAAGGGGTATCCGATGATGTGGGCCACCCGATCGGCCACCAACGCTCCAGATTAAATCACAGTACTAATGAAGCGGTACACAATGCCCTCCAGTGGATTGCGATCCTACGACGAAGATTTTAATTTCACCCAGAGCCACCCGATCCATCCGATCGGATATTAACGGCTCAGATTTGTTCTCCCGAACCGGTATCGCGATCTAATCGGGGTCGTTCCCTGGGAGATCAATGGCCCACAACCCATCGTCTCCAAACCGCACCCTTACGCGGCGGCGGCGCCCCGCCCGCGGCGTGCCCTCGCCGGGGGGTGACCAATCCGCGTGCACACGCCCCGATCTCACAAACCGAGAGCACATACACGTTGTCGAGTGAAAAGCGAACCCAGGAGAGGGATTCTTACCGGGGGTCGCGGCACAGAGAGCTCCGGCCACGACGTCGTGCGGGTCCGCCGTGGAGTTGGTGCGACGGCGAGAAATTCCTTGCTCGCAGTCCCCGAATCGCGTCCGATGAGGGCACCAGAAACTCCGAGATGCCCCAACGAAGTCCCCGACCTCCGTCCGAGGCTAGAGCGTTGACTAGGGCGTGTAATCACGGCGGCGGCATAACTCCCTCACTCACGGCGCGCACGACAGTAGGCGATGGCGGTGTCTAGTATGAACTGCGAGAGCAAAGGGGAGAAATGGGTTGCGGCTAGGGCCCTTTTATACGGCGAGATGGTGCGCAGGTCCCGGTAACGAAGTCCGAGGTCACCGGCGAGCACCACCGCGGATTTCGCGAGCTCAGTTGCCGCGGCCGCACGGTGGCTGGTGACAGGCGGGCTCCACATGTAAGCCACGCGGTAAAAAGGGAGAGCGAGGCGCCCAGGCTGACGCGCGGGTCCGGCTTGTCAGCGTGGTCTGGACGCGGAGATGGGCTGCGCGATGTATTTCCTTTGGTGGGCCGAATTCAGATACTGCAGCCCAGGTAAGTCTTCCCCTTTCTTTTTATTTTATTTTATGCATTATCTCCAAATTTAAATTTGAACTCAAATTTAAATTCTAGCTTCTATGGCTCATCACCCCAAATTATATTTGTGAGATTAAAAATACCAATCTTTGAGAATTATTTATATTTTTATATCGTTTCTCTTCTTCTCATTTTCAAAACCCTAATTTCAATCTAGGGTTTAGTCCAACCTTAGAATTATTATCTTATTATTATTCTTATTTTTATTTAATGCACAAACATATAACTCCAACATGATGCATATATTTTTTTCATCATTGTTTTAATTCACTTCTAAATTTTAGGTATGCTCTTCTTATGATGCAAATGAGGCACATAAAATTGAGGAGCTCTCTCTATTATTCTTTGTATACAACTTTGAGTATTACAAATCCTACCCCCCCCCCTTAAAAAAATAATCTCGTCCTCGAGATTTGCAAAAAAGAGGATACAAGTCTATCTTGTAGTCTAGATTTCATTTTCTAATTAGTTCTAGTACGAAAAGATTTTTTTATAGTCTATATCCAATTATCAGGTGATTAGGAAGGCATATGTATGGCCACCATATTATGTAGGATAAAAGATTTCCTAGAAGTATGAGTAGGTGTTGGTAAGAAAGAGTAGGGTAAGGGAAAGACTCCTCCAAGATTGTGGATCTTGAGTCATGTTCTTCTTTAATGAAATTGATCTCTTCCTTCTTGAGCTTTGGTGTCTCCTTCCAGGTTTGGGACAAGAAGTTAAGATAGATTTGTAGGTAACAGATGGATAGAGGGTTTAGTGGGTAGCTATATGTTAGGTGGGATTAGTTATGTAACTTGTTTTGTAGGTCAAGTTATTGGGTAGGGTCGAGTTGATCTAAGATCTCAAACTTGTTTATAGGAGCAGGGTCTAATGTATTTCCTTAGCATTAGCTAATCATGTTTGAGTGACTCACATTAGGTTTGATCATAATAGATTAGATAGGATTGGGTATGACTAGATTAGGTTAGATAGATCTACTAGGATATGATATATATTATTAGGATATGTTAGAACCTTTTGAGATAAGATGGATCTATTAAGATAAGAGAGAACCTCTTAAGATAAGATGGATCTATTAGACTTGATATATTTTTGTGTGGGATATTCTAAGTTGGCTAGTTATTTTATCAACATTTTTTTGCTATATGTATATACAGATGCAATTGTGGACATTACTCCACAACTCATTACACTCAATCAAAGATCCAAATCAGACAAGTATCGTAAGGACAAACATTCGAGTTCACAGATATCTATAAAAATAGTTTTGTTTTTGTTCCTAAGAGTAGGACTCCTATTCCTAAAGGTCATCTTAGGGATAGGATTTCAAAGTGTGAAATCCAATTTTGTCTTTAGAAGAAAAAGGTAAGAATAATCAGAGTAAAGCGGAAATAGATGAGAAAAGATTAAGAGAAGTTTAGAAAGAATCACAATAGCAAAGTTAAGTAGAGAATGGTTGTCCAGTTCTATCTAGGTTTCGTCCTACAATCAACATTCCTCTGATACCACTTCTGTCACACCCGGATTTTAGGGGTCCAAAACCCGGGCACGAACATAATCACCAGGTGTGCTGGGACCAAGTCTCACACATATGATGAATCATGGCACAGGATCGAATGTCACATCTTTACTACTTAACAGGAATTCTATACAAAATAAATAATTACATTATAAGGAGACAACGGTCCAGCAACCCAAAGTTGACTGGGAGACGACGGCCTATACCACTCATGAATTTATCACATCATCCTCCATGCGCCTCATCCTGCGGTACCTGTTCTTGGCCTGTGGGGGGTGTGAGACAGCAAGAGTGAGCTCACATACGTTCATCGCTCAACAAGTTGTGGGGAATAATGTGCATGAACTCGCCAAATATGGGAGCTCACGTGAAGTGTAAGGCTTACCAAAGAGGATGGTTAGAGCTGAGCATTGCTTTTAAAGTTGGTCAAAATTTTATTAGCAGTTACTAAGTATAAGTAAATACCAACCCAATTAAATAGTAGAACAAAAGTAACAACATCACCTGTAATGCAATGCATATGACAATTGAATTTAGTTCCATAAATTAATCATGTGAAGGTCCGAGCTGCTCATGACCGTGAGCACGGCTAGTATACCAGTTTTACACTCTGCAGAGGTTGCGCATCTTTACCCACAAGTCATGTTACCCATCTGCCAAGGGATCGCGACTTCCCATACACCTCTACCGAGGAGGCGAGGCAGGGTAACACTACGAGGCCTTTACAAAGTTCCACTAGCTTCAGAAAACCCGCTACAGTTTATAGGAAGCTCCAATGCAGGGATCCCTTGCCTGACCGACATCACAGCAAAATCAACCAAGGACCTCCCTACACTGACCACTCCCCTACTGCCCTTGCCCCTTTCGGGTAAGGTAGTCCTCCACTAGCTTTCCTAATTAATCAGCCAAGGGCATCCATAAACCCTTGTGGTAGCACTGTTTTCTCGGGTGGTCGCTCCATGTTCCAATTAACATAATGATCTTATCATGAATAGTAATAATAAATAGATAATAAAAGTGTGATCATGAATAATGTATCTTCATACCCAAAACCACATAAAGCACTAGCAAGTACTACCCAAAAAGTTAAGTGGTAAACAAGGTATAAAGATAATCAAACTAGGGTAACCTATTGGGTCTCATCAAAATTAACCTATGCAGATCATTATGATTAATTAGAACATGAGTGGGTAAAAAGAAGTGATCAAGGGCACAACTTGCCTGGGACTTGAGATTCCAGGTACCAGGATGATCTTCAGGTGACTCGTGACCTCACGCTAGTCGTAGCAATACAAACAAACATGGTATAGACAAAATTAACATCACACCAAACATAAGCACAAACTGCATAATAATGATCTACTCGTCGCTATGAGATCGTGGGTTCAAGAACCGCTAAATTTGGGGTTACGGTTATGAAGTTATGGTTTTCTGAAGATCCACGTGGTTAAGTATAGAATATACTAAGTGCAACATTTTAACCTATATTTCATGACAAAACAAAGTTACCAGATGATAATAAATATTATTGTGAGACTAATGCAACTAGAATGGATCAAAACGGAGTTACGATTATTGAGTTATGAATTTCTGGAGTTATTGAGTACATGGTATAGATTAATTCAAATGAATAATTTTAATTCATGTTTCATTGCTAAACAGAGGTACTAAGTGGTAGACCATATTAAAACAAAATTAATGTCTCTGGAATGAATTAATTTGGAGTTAAAATGAATTTAATATGAATTATATAAGTTTCTGGATTTATTTTTTTATTAAAAATCCATTTCTAACATTGATTCCCTATTTTCCCAATCTCCTGGTGTGCGCGCCAAATATAGAAAAGCGCAGGGTCTGATCTACAAAAACTCCCTAGACTCACATTGCCCTGCTGGTGGACGGCGGGTTAGTTTCTTAGTTTCCCGGGGACTCTTTAGCAAAATATGCAAGCCGAAGGGGTATCCGATGATGTGGGCCACCCGATCGGCCACCAACGCTCCAGATTAAATCGCAGTACTAATGAAGCGGTACGCAATGCCCTCCAGTGGATTGCGATCCTACGGCGCAGATTTAATTTCACCCAGAGCCACCCGATCCATCCGATCGGATATTAACGGCTCAGATTTGTTCTCCCGAACCGGTATCGCGATCTAATTGGGGCCGTTCCCTGGGAGATCAATGGCCCACAACCCATCGTCTCCAAACCGCACCCTTACGCGGCGGCGGCGCCCCGCCCGCAGCGCGCCCTCGTCGGGGGGGGTGACCAATCCGCGCGCACACGCCCCGATCTCACAAACCGAGAGCACATACGCGTTGCCGAGTGAAAAGCGAACCCAGGAGAGGGATTCTTACCGGGGGTCGCGGCATAGAGAGCTCCGGCCACGGCGTCGTGCGGGTCCACCGTGGAGTTGGTGCGACGACGACAAATTCCTTGCTCGCAGTCCCCGAATCGCGTCCGATGAGGGCACCAGAAACTCCGAGATGCCCCAACGAAGTCCCCGACCTTCGTCCGAGGCTAGAGCGTTGACTAGGGCGCGTAATCACGGCGGCGGCGGAACTCCCTCACTCACGGCGCGCACGACAGTAGGCGATGGCGGTGTCTAGTATGAACTGCGAGAGCAAAGGGGAGAAACGGGTTGCGGCTAGGGCCCTTTTATACGGCGAGATGGTGCGCAGGTCCCGGTAACGGAGTCCGAGGTCACCGGCGAGCACCGCCGCGGATTTAGCAAGCTCAGTTGCTGCGACCGCACGGTGGCTGGTGACAGGCAGGCTCCACATGTAAGCCACACGGTAAAAAGGGAGAGCGAGGCGCCCAGGCTGACGCGCGGGTCCGGCTTGTCAGCGCGGTCTGGACGCGGAGATGGGCTGCGCGATGTATTTCCTCTGGTGGGCCGAATTCAGATACTGCAGCCCAGGTAAGTCTTCCCCCCTTTCTTTTTATTTTATTTTATGCATTATCTCCAAATTTAAATTTGAACTCAAATTTAAATTCTAGCTTCTATGGCTCATCACCCCAAATTATATTTGTGAGATTAAAAATACCAATCTTTGAGAATTATTTATATTTTTATATCGTTTCTCTTCTTCTCATTTTCAAAACCCTAATTTCAATCTAGGGTTTAGTCCAACCTTAGAATTATTATCTTATTATTATTCTTATTCTTATTTTTATTTAATGCACAAACATATAACTCCAACATGATGCATATATTTTTTCATCATTGTTTTAATTCACTTCTAAATTTTAGATATGCTCTTCTTATGATGCAAATGAGGCACATAAAATTGAGGAGCTCTCTCTATTATTCTTTGTATACAACTTTGAGTATTACAGAAGTGTTTAATCCCTTTTAATTTTTAAGGCTTCAATTAGATGTTTTATAGAGATTTATTATGTCTGTGGATAGAGCTTTCTCATCTATGAATATCATTAAACTGAGTTGCAGAATAAGACAGGAGACGAATGGCTTAACCATCATATGGTGTGTTATATTGAGAGGGATATATTTACAAGCATCGAGGATGCAAAGATATTGGATTATTTTCAAGGCATGAGAACCCGCAGGGTGAATCTACCTCGTACTAGTGGTATGTACCAATTACTAATATTGTTAAATTTATTCAACATTATCTTTCAAGTCACGTTCTTAATATAATTTCCTTCAAGGTTCTGGAGCAAGAATTTCTGATGTTGGCATTGACATGATACATTTGGAAGGAGTTGCATCATAACTTGTATGTCATTTTTAACATCTATGTCTAGGGCTGGGCATTCGGTTTTTTTGAAACTGTGGTTCGGTTTTTTGGTTTTAAAAAACTTCGGTTTTCTAGACATTAGAAACCGATCGGTTTTCTTGAAAATGAAAAACCGAGAAGTTCGGTTTCGGTTTTTTACTTCGGTTTTTCGGTAAAATCCGAATACCAAACTTATACTCAAGACAACACATACAAAAAATTTATATGATAGATTACAGATAATTTTAAAAAGTCAAAATTATATATGTACAAATATTTAGAGATACATCATACATCACATATAAATAAGTGAATAACAATTTAATTGTTTCACACATTTAGTTCACATAATCGAATAGCCAAATTTTAGAATTGATAAAGTTAGGTAATCCGGTTTTTTGGTATACGGTGAAAACCGATTACGATACCGAAAACCGAACTTTTGAGATACAAAAATCGAACCGAACTACCGAAAAAACCGAAATTTCAGTTCGGTTCGGTACGGTTCGTTTCAGTTTCTGGTAAAAATGTGTTCATTCCTATCTATGACAACGTTGTTTTGACGTACAATTTTTTTATATGCTACTATTAAAGTTTATAGTCGTTTTGGCCCGGGTCTGGCTAATTTCTGCGTCCGCCACTGCTCCACGTCCGTGCAGGAGCTCGTCTGCCCGGCGCTCGGTGCCCGATGCCATGCTTTCCGTCGGTAGTCTGTACCACCTGCCTGCCTTTGCCTTCCACTGGTTCGCTTCTCCCTCTCCTGTGCTTGGCTGCTGCTTGCCCGTTGAGCACAGCAGGGGGGGGGGGCGTGCCTGCACAGCCGGCGCGATGAGGGACTGGGCGCCGTCGATCATCGCCACGGCGCTGTTCGCGCTCCTGTGCCCGGGCGGCGTGCTGCAGATGCCCGACCGGCACCGCCCCGTCGACCTCATGAACATGAAGACCAGCTTCCCGTCCATGCTCGTCCACGTCGTCATCTACTCCCTGCTGCTCATGCTCTTCCTCGTCATCCTGCAGCCTCACCTCTACATCTGAGGTGAGCGTGTTCCCCACCCCTTCACACAAGCTTCTAGCATGTTTCAGTTTCTTCTTTCTTGGGATGCAGTTTTGGGCCCTTTTAATAGCTTTGTAACCTTATGAACCAGAGGATTATATACGTAATATGCGATCCGTAGCTTCCGTTGGGCAATAAAGAACTGAAGTTTCCCTGCTTCCTGAAAACTTTTAGTCTGCTTCAGAGTTTCAGGCTTCAGTGTGTCAGTTTATCTGGACCGAAGTTTCGTCCCAATTTTCGTCTCCTGCAGCATGACGTGCATGGTTTAAAAAAAACACTAACAGAACATAGCACAGTATAGAGATAGCCAAACGGGCCGCCCCGCCCAGCCCGGGCCCGGTGAAGCCTGGCCCGTTTTGGGCCCGGCCCGCCAAACACGGTTAGGAAATCGGGCCAGGCCTGCTAAGCCCGCATGCTTGATTCTTTGTCCAAGCTAGGCCCACAGCGGACCTAAACGGGCCGGACCGGCCCGTTTAGCACGAAAAAAGCGGGCCGAAAAGCACGTTTTAGTGCAAAAAACGGGCTTAACGTGCTTAGAGGTAAACGGGCCGTGCCAGGCTAGCCCACCATGCCTAGTTTCCTGTCCGAGCTCGGCCCGCTTATTCGTGCCGGGCCGGGCTCGGACCGAGCCCAAACAGTGGGCTTCGTGCCGGGCTCGTGGGCCTCGTGCTTTATGGCCATCTATAGCACAGTATGGCACATCGTGGATTTTCAGTGTCTGATTCCAATTTTTTTACAACAACAATTTGAAATTCATCGAGTGACTAGTGCAAATATGTGCATCTTTCAGTGTTCTGATATCTGTTCCTATCTAATCGCATATAGCACTCCCAGTAACTAAGAAAGAAACCAGCTATCAGATTTTAGTGTTCAGTGGTTTAGTCATGCTGTCCAGTGACTTTCTCCTGTAGTGTAGTGAAACAAGCTGGGCAGTTTATCTGCCAGCCTTTCACTGCACACATAAAAAAAAAGAGTCCAGTTGCAACTAGAGAAAGTATGGTGCTAACAGCTGAAACTGAAAGTAAGGTGCAACAATACATCGGATTTATTGTTTGGGTTTGCCTAGGTTAATTGCAGATTCATATTTCTGGAAATTAGAGGCCAGCCACTACTTTTGACTTGACGACAGTCACAGGGCATGATGCATCAGACAGCACATAACTTCGTCCAGCAAAGTAAAAACAATAAGGAAAGCTAGATATATGCAGGTGATACGCATGCTGTATCATTTCGTCGGTACACTGGAAGTTCGAGCCGTATTCCGTATATGACTGGACTGCGTTTTGTGTCTGATGGAGTGATGGATCATGAACGACGCTTTGCGCGCCGCCGAGCACCAGGGAGAGGCGCGCCGTCCGCTGGGCAGAGAAGCGCAGACAGGAGCCGGGCAGAGAAGACAGGAGCCGGGCAGAGAAGCACCAGGGAGAGGAGCAGACGAGCGCGGCCGCCGCTCCTGCACGGGCGTGGATAGGGCTCGGGAGGGAGAGCGTCGGGGAGCCCAGTCGAGCGCCGGGGCCGTGGATCCGTTCTATGACGTAACAACGAGTTGAGCGCCGGCTAAATCTTACTCAGATACCGAAATTCCAAAGTTCAACGGATTATAATACTAAAATTCCAATTACGCTGTTCGAGATACCGATTTTCAGAAGTCAAGTGACTGTATCATCTGCCCACATACCACATGGTATCTGTACTGTGCCTCTCATCTCCCACGTACGGCCATGGCATCTAGGGGCTAAAATGAATATTATCTGACCGACGCCTCTGTTTCCATACCTTTAAGTTCTCCAAAGGTGGCTTTGGAAACGTAGACCGGTTGTTGCACCAATTAGGGTTGACGATCCTGAAGAAGAACTGGTCGATTATTACAGACACGACTTGAATGAATCCATGTGGAATGTTTGAAACTTGTCAATCTACCTAATCACAAGCAGTACGGCACGGATCCTATTTGTTAGTTTACACTTTATATATGGGGCATTTACAATCCTGCCAATACCTAGTAGTACTGATTTATGTAAGCAGCAAGCAATCGAAATCAATGTGATAATAATACACGGCCATGCGAGCCGGTACCCGGCCGCTTTAATTAGTGCTCCAACCACTTGTTCGTCTGTCGAAGTCGAAGGCAATAAATTCTGAACAACGAGTCATGCATGTGTCACTCGGCATCGATCTCTCCGATGCCACTTCGCTCACATTACATGCATGTATGTATACCTGTACTCAAATTAGCTTCGGTTCCAAAACGTGTGATACCAGTTTTTTTATCCCCTGATCTTAAATATACAATATAACACCAAGAGCCGGGGGGGAGAAACACCCTATTTTTTTTCCGCTACCCAAAAGAACAAGCACGACCTCTAGCCCTCGTTGGAACCGAGCTCCGGATCGACGACGTAGCCTCTCAGCGAAGGCGTCTTGCCCATGGTGGGGGTAGGGCCCTTCTTCTGCATCCTCTTCCTCGCGATGTGGCCGCGGATCCACGGCAGCGCGTCCTCGTTGATCTTGATCATGAGGAAGAAGAGGATGCGGTAGATGAAGATCATGCTGAAAATGACCGACAGGTCGATCCACTTGGAACGGTCCACGTTGATCTGGAAGATGTACTTGAGGATGAAGTCCCCGGGGATCTTGGGTTGGTCCGGGTACTGGTTGTCGAACACGAGGCCCTTCATGTCGTTCTGGCACTGGCCCTGTTTTACACGCATGGAGTTTAAGTGTCGTGGGTTGCTCTTGCTCCACTGTGTGGGAGTGGAACCGAGTTTACCTGCAGTGCCCAGTAGTGGAAGCTGATGTACTGCATGGGGTATCTCCAAAAGGGCTTCGGGATGTCGTATGGAAGTCTGAAGTAGCCAGAGACCAGCATGAATATTCCCTGTCCAGGAAAATTGTTGAGAAGATCTCATCATGATAAATTCCAAAAGCCACAATCTTTTCAAGGAGAACACAACTTTAAAACATTGAATCGCCAGTAATGTATATGCTGAGCTTGCGCTAGAATGTTGGCCAACACTCCAAATAATGTTGGTCACACACACAAGCTGGATGCCTTGTTGGATCAAAATAGATGTTCAAGTCCTTTGATGTCTGCTGGTCCCAGAACAGAAAACCGCATCAACTATGGAGGTTCTTTAGGCTCATGAATTCATCTTAAATATCACATGGCTGTGTCACCTTATGCCACATCTAAAAGCAGCCTTAACAACCGAGTTCAAAAGATAACATTTTTTCCTTCTCTTTTTACGTTTGTTCAGGATGCATGGGGCGGGCCTGATATATCTGAATGGAAATGTTTCATGTTTTTTACATAAACCGAATCGGGTGGAAATGCCATACCTGAATCCCGGCCCCTATGATGATACCCATGAGGAAATTGGGAATGACACTGGCAATCGCCATCATCAAGCTCTCGACCACCGTAACGCTGGCGTACAGGTTCAAGACGAAGAAGATGTAGTGCTCGAAGCCAGGATGGAGGCGCACCATGAAGTAGCATATGGTTCCCGACAAGAAGCATATCAGAATCAGGAACGGCGTTGCCGAGATGGTGTTGCTGATGACAAACGCCGCGACACCGTAGTGCCCGTTCAGCCGTTCCCGCTGGAAGACCTGTATAAGAAGAAGAAAAGAAAAAAAAATGAAGCGAAACTCACAGCTAGCGTTTAGCTGCGAATGAAATGAAAATCACACCCCGTCTTAAATGCACACCTTCATTTCTTCAACGAACGAAGGGAATCCTCCAATGGACATGAACGTAACGAACCCAAAGACGAACGCGGAACAGGCAGCCCTGGCCTGCAGAGGCAAGGTGTAGAGCGAAAGCATTAAAAAAAGCAGCCATGTGACTGCGTTCATGTCAAGTCCACTCCAGCCCGTAACCTCCTACTTAATTACCAGGATGGATGTGTATTTGGTGCCGACGTCCAGGTAGATCGTGCCGATGCAAACGGTGACGAGGAGGTAGATGAGGAGCCTGAGCCAGTAGTACCCAAAGTCCCGCGACATGTTGATGAAGGAGCGCTTGGTCAGGGTGCAGGCCTGCATCAGGAAGCTGGCCTGGCTGCCACCGGAATCCAGCACGGTTCCTTTCTGCAACATTGCAGAGTTTATTATGTGGACGCAGGAAACAGATACAACGGACGGAGTACTATGTATTAGTGTTCTGTTTGATGAGCCAGAACGCCTACGTACCATTCGCGAGATGTCATTTACTTTCTCCCTTGCGGCGTAGTAGTACTGGGACCTGCTGTAGGATGCAACCAACTTCCTGATGGCCTCCGATGTGGTCATCCTGTCAAGTGGATCGTCGGACCTCTCGACCTGTTCATGAACACCAATTAAACGTCATTTTATCCTTTATTTATTGGTTCTGATTTGCCCATGGACACATGCTTCTTCTTCTTCTTACGTACCCTTGCTTTCATCGATCCTTTAAGGGTGGCCTTCACCTTGTCGAAGTCCGAGTTGACGCACCTCAGGAAATGGTCGGACGGATTCCGCAGAGCCGGGCAAGGGAAACCGGCTTGAGCAAAGAACTGCAAACAAGCAAGGAGTACTGAGTCAGACAGGCTGTGTTATGCATGCGTTCCTTTTAGAAGAAAAAAAGGAAAACAGACAGAATTACTACTACACAACCTCGCATGCTTGCGATGCTTGTCCGAAGTAGACGGTCTTGCCCCCGGATAGCAGGAAGAGCATGTCGAAGAGCTCGAACACCTCGCTGCTGGGCTGGTGGATGGAAGCAATCACCGTCCTGCCGTCCCTCGCCAGGCCCCGCAGCGTCTGCGTCACGAAGAACGCAGACGAGCTGCAAGCCAAGCAAGCACACGCACATACATACAAGAACGCAGACACGACCACGCCAGCGACAGTGAAGAGGAGGCAGGGCGCTCACCTGTCGAGGCCGCTGGTGGGCTCGTCGAGGAAGAGGAGGCGCGGGCGCATGAGTAGCTCGAGCGCGATGCTGACGCGGCGCTTCTCGCCGCCGCTGACCCCGCGGAGGTGCCAGTTGCCGATGACGGTGTCGGCGCAGTCCTGCAGCCCCATCTCGACGATGGTGCCCTCCACCAGCGCGCGCTTGTCCTCCCGCGGCATCTTGTCCGGCAGCCGCAGCAGCGCCGAGTAGCCGATCGTCTCGCGCACCGTCAGCGTCCCGATCAGGTTGTCGTCCTGCGTCACGTACGCCTGCAACCACGCCTCTGGATGGATCAGTAGTCTTCTCCGGTACTAGCCATACTACTACGTTCTGTTACAACAAACGCACATCTCGCTGCTTCAAGAAAGGAGTGTCGTAGTTTTGATATACCATAGTTTATAATCGTACATGATACAAATATTATGGTATTACTTTACCACAGTAAAATCATATTATTGTTTCAAAAATGATAAGGATATTTTTAAAACTATAGTATCATTAAATATAATTATCATCAAATATAAGAGTTTCAATAATATAGTCATCAAATAACACAGTATTGTTTCAGAACTACACAAATACCGCACTTCCTCCCAACAGGGAGCTGCTACGCGTTTGCGCCTGCAGGATCACGTTCCGTTCCGTTCCGTATAACTGCTGGTGAGACGTGAGAGTGAGACAGGCCACAGCCGGATGGTTCGTATCACCATAAATTCGCAGCAGGATCAGAGAGCAAATCCAGCTGTCAGTATTTATGCTGTGTAGGTAGGTGGCTTCAGCCGTTCTCGCTGTATCGGCACCAGAGTTTTTTTTTTGGGTTTTGGATGAACTGGAAGTGGAGAGGCGCACCGATGGCTGGCGAATTGCATTAAATCCATGCACCTAATCTCTACGCGTACCCGTGCTTTCGACATCTCGGACGGATGCGAAAAAAACGACCCGAATCGATTGGATTGGACGGGTATCCTAGCGCCTACTAACTGCCCGACGTGAAGTAAAGCCCCTCGCCCCTCTGCTTATAGCATTAGTGGTCAAAGTGTAGCTGTATGCCTGTATAGTACTAGGTCTTAAAAAAACAGAATGAGAGTACTAGTTAAGTCATTAAATGAGTATAGTGATGATCCGGCCGCATATACTGGCTTCGTTCTCGCTTATATTCACTTTTTTTAAAAAAATATATTTGTTTTACTATATGCGCTTAGACATACAGTACGCTAGACAGTTTGGATAAAAACTACTGCGTCTACAAAAATCAAAACATCTTTTATATAATTTTAAAAAGTGAGCCATACTTCTTTTGGAAAAACATAGACAAAAAGGCACACCAATTAATTAGCAACGGGCGTTTTATTACTGGCATCAAACAGATTACCGGATGCCCAGATCCCGATCCCTTCAAATACGATTCGCGTGTTGCGCTGAGATGCCAGTTATGGATGATAGTTTCCAACGAACTTCAACACAGATCCTTACCTAAGAAAACACTTAACCGTACTTCTACCTGCTATATATGGATGATCTGACGGAAGTAGCAATACGGAGTGTTTGGTGCTCAAAAATAGAAGAGTGATCCATGATTCTAATTTTCTTTTCCCGGTTGAGCTTGAGAGTAGTGCATGATCTAGGTAAGCAAGCTTAGCTCATGTGGGGAAGAGGAAGCAGGCTTAGCTTAGGTCAGGTCACAGGTGTATATATGCGTAATGGATATTTACACATACCGCGGCGCCGAAGGAGAGCTTGGCCTTGCGGCCGTTGAGGAGCACGTTGCCGGAGAGGAAGGCGTTGGCGGCGAGGCGGCCGGCGAGGGCGTCGAGCAGGGTGGACTTGCCGGACCCCGAGGGCCCCATGAGCGCGGTCAGCGACCCGGGCTCCGCGTACCCGGTGAGCTCGTCCAGCACGGTCTGCGTCTTGCCGGGGCCCAGAGCCACGGTGACGCAGAGGTCCTTCCACGTGAGCCTGGCGGACACGTCGCCGATGAGCGCGGCGGGGCCGGCCCCCGGCGGGAGCGCCTTGCTGTCCCGCCACAGGGCCTCGCTGAGCGGGCTGAGCCCCACCACCATGGCGCCCCCGACGGCGGCCGACCCGTTGGCCTGAAGCTCCATCATGGCCTGCCCCGCCGCCGCGGACCGAGGCGTCGTGCCGTCGCCCTGCAGGTCTCCTCCGACCCGTCTCATGGTCCGAAGGCGAGCTGCTGGTGGTGCTGGAGGGGCGGGGGCTGGTACTGGGAGTGGGAGGAGGCTAGCGAGCCGGGGCGGGGCCGGCCGTGGAGGCGCGTCGGGAGAGACGAGAGAGAGACCGTCCGGTCGATGCGGTGGAGAGACAGCTAGCGCGGCAGGGGTTATAAAGGAGGAAAGCATGCATGCACAATAAAGGAGGGGGGGAGTTAATGGATGGATGAAGCAATCAGAGAGCAGCGAGCCATGGAACATGGAGGGTGGGCTGAGCCTGAGCCCGCCACTTAACAAATTGCCAACGAAATTGTCTTCGTTCCTCCTCACATTGGGCTCCCATCCCGTCTCTTCTTCACACCTGGTACAATCATCTGCCCCTACAGTTCTTTCTGGAATGCCAATAATATTAATTTCTCATTTCCATGGTGTAGCATTTCGTATTTTTCGACTAGTACTATATGTCAGTACAATAATAGATGAAACATATAGTAATGCTAATCACATCAAATAGCATGTCATGGCAAAATTATGTTTTTTTTCTTAAAAAATATTTTCAAATCATTGATCACGCTGGAGGCATTCCCACATTTTTTTTGTCAAATCAAATACACCGGAGGAGTGGAGGACCACGTGCATTTGTATTGCGAAGAAAATAGTAGTTGCAACATATTACTCCAAACGTGAACCGTGTTATATATACATTAGAAAATGTGCTAGACACTCGTTTATTATATGTAGAAGGGATTCTTCCTCGATCTGCTAAAAGTTACTCCATCTATTCCAAATTATTACTCGTTTTAGCTCTCTTTATTTTTATGTCTATATTCAACATATAAAAAAACACATCCATCAAATATTGTATGAATTCATTGATTAACTAAAACGAATTTCATTGTATGAATAGAGGGAGAAAACTTTCTTTGCCCAAAAATAAATCAGCTTCTAGACTTGTTCTAAGTTAAATTATTTTGAGTTTTACTAGATTTATATAAAAAAAAAATACTGCTTACACTTAAAAAATCAAACTATTATTATTAGATACTAGCTAGTACACCATAAAATATGTAGGAGTATTCTCATAACTTATTAATTTGGTGTTATATATATTGTTTACAATATAGTTAGTTAAACTCAAGGCAATTTGACATAGTGTAATTCTATTTCTATGAGTGCATTTATTTGTGCACGGAGGCCGGGGGAGTAGCAGCGCGCGACTCTGAAAGGTTTGGTTATCCTTCCTCTATGGTTTGCATGCTCTAGTGCTCTACGCCTCTACTGATGCGTGTACCAGGTCATTCACTTTTGACCATTACTAGAGATGGTCTACACTTAAGTGAACTTAAATTTGAGATGAAGTCGGTATGAAAAACAAGTACTCCCCGTCCCAAAATAGTTGTTGTTTTAGAGAATTAGTTGTTGTTTTGTATATGCGTCTGGATTCATCCTCATTCATTTGAATAAATCGGATATTGAACTGCCAGTTCACAAGTACGTGGTCAATTGCACAGACCCATGTAGCTGACTGCCGTGCGCATGCATGGTAACTGCAAAAGACCACTCCAGTCTTCCTAAAAGCGACATTGCCGGATAGAAGGGAGCGAGCGGCGTCCGCCGTCCGGCGAGGGAAGCCGAGCGGTTGCGGCCTAGGCATCAGGCAAGCAGGGCACGACACAACACGTTTTGGTTACAAGCGCGACACCATCCACAGGAATGGTCGCACGCCAAGGTCGCCACATGACATGTTCGAGAGAGAGAGGAGATCGAGGAGGAGCAGAGGTTGGAGATAGATGGGAGGTCCAGCCAGCAGGTGCATTTATGGCGGTATTGGAAGACGTTGGCAATGTATACTTTCATCACCATACCTTCCGAGTCCGACTCGCTCCTTTTTATCCCCGTAATTCTCGGCTCTTGCGCGAGCATCCAATCGTGCCCCGCCGGACCGTCTCCTTTTTTTTTACCGGCGGAGCACCCCAGACGACAGCCAGTGATGGTGTGCGCTTGGAGCGACTAGTATTCTTTTTTATATTCGATCAATTCAAGGTAGAAAAGCTACACCTACTTATTTTTATTGTATGAAAATCCTAACAGCATACTATTGGCGTCGATTTGGCACCAATCACTAGAATGAACCATCTAACGATACCCTTTGTGGCGTTGCAGACGATCTGCAGCCTCGCTACAAGAAGCGATTTCTCTTTGTGTCGAGTGATCTTGCGGTTGGCAAACCAGCCAAGACACCTTTAGATGATGTATGGTCAAATAAAGTAGAATATCTTTAGAACACTAAATCATCTTTATGATAGCCACCATCTATTTAGGACCAAACAACAACGAAGCCTAAGACCTTCTCGTGATGAGCAATACCTTGAGTTCTGCTCTATGAGGTGGATGGCGACGGTCCATGACAGGTCACCGGGCCACATGACGGTGCTCCCTTGCGGTGGCACGGACTGTTCACGACCCTACTGTGGGAGTGGATCTTCCCTGTGTCGCTCTGAATGGTCTGTGCTCTGGACCGGATGGTCCGCAATGACGCAGGGTCGTCTTGTTCCTCATAGAAACCTAGGTCTCGCCCCCTAGGGGAGAGACCTTAGGTTGCTCTAGCTCGATAGGTCACCTAGGGCGTCCCGGACTACATGGAGTCACCTAGGGATTGAGATATCAAGATTCAATTTCACTGCGACGATCAAATCTTAAATGAAGTGGATCTTGCCCTCGGAAGGGGTAAGATCCTAGGGTCAGCATGCCACCCAAGACGGATTTAGACGGTATAGAGTCGAATAGAGGCTGTGGTGGATATGCTCAAAGCTACGACTAAAGCTACGTTACGTCTACTCCTAGGGCAGGAAATATAAATAAAGACCACTAACAAATGTACCGATACAGAGCCGGGTCAGTCCGAAATATTTGGTATTTTTTCATGTGAAATGTTGTCTCCTTAGTATGATTACCATTGTGTATATGAACTGTGGGTCCATCTAGGTCTAGAAATGTTGGTCCAATGGCCATTTTGCGAACGTGTTTTTGTTGTAATGGCAAATAACAGATTCCCTCGCATGTCACCATAGCAAAGTCGGCCAAACTGTAACCTAGGCTGATCGGACTGTAGTAGCTGTTTTTGACATCCTGATCCTAGGATTAATAGAATTGATATAATACTCCTACTAGTAAGGTGCACTTTCTTTTTTGGAACAAAAATGCGTTCATTTGCCTTAGACACGGCTCATTTAAGATTTAATCAAATGATTAATCAACAAGTAAGCATTGCTTTAGTTTCTTCTCATAAAAATAGAGGCAGCCAAACAAAAGAGGAATTTGTCGTTCGTGGATCAATCGGATAAACGCAGCAACACGTGTATGTAACATATTCAATAGTAGCTGATCCTCATAGTTTCACGGGCGTGTGTGGTGTAGGGATTCAGACATATTGTGCATAATGCATATGGATCGGAGTGGTCATATGACATGGCATATGACGACACTAGACACACGAACGTGGCCAAGAGTGGAAGCTCCTAGCTTGGGGTTGGCTAATGAGGATTATAGTCTTTAAGGGGGTGCATTGTGACATCTTGGCTTAATGTTTCATGGGATTGATAGAATACTCATACCAATAAGGTGATACACCTTTTTGGAAGCCTATCTCAAAAGAATGTTTGGGTTAAGCATGTTTGGTTCTATGATCCTAGACGGTTGTCAGGAGTAACTACCGCTGGTCCATTAGTCGCTAGGGTCTTGTAGATTTTCTCGTAAAATCTGATCTAGTCGACTGGTGGTCGACTAGGCGGGTTTTACTGTTTTTTTAATTGTTTTATTTTCAAGTCAGTTTTGGGACTTAGAAACTTGTCTTACATGTTTTGGTGTTGTTTCCTGTAAGGATAAGACCATCCCCTCTATACTTTTATATATGTGAGAGAATCATGATTAATTGAGGTATCCAACATCTAATTGGTCAAAAATATATCTACTATCTCATTTATCATTTTGTCCTCTTTATTTTATTGTTCGTCGCATATTTTGATGAGATTTAACTATGTTTTAGGGGGCCTTATCGATCCTAGGACAATCTCTTGATGCTCCTCCTCGATGGGTCTTTTAGGGAGGAGTTCACAAGTCTATAGGTGAATAATAGGACCAATGTTGGCTTAACTAGTTTCTAGATCGGTTTTGTTGGTCTGCTACATTCTCCATCGTGTGTAAAATCATGTGTCGCTCGCAAGAGTGCTAGCCATTAATCGTGTTTGATTTGAATCTTTTCCGGTGTCAACATACTTTTTGGTGACTTCGATAGAGAAGAAAAAAGACTATCAAGATTGAATCTACTACAACATATCAAGCAATCATAGACCTAAAGATGGAGAGAATCACACCGATCCCTTCAATTTTAAGAACATCAACCACATGACATCTCGCTTGAAGATCTCCCCGATGAGGTTCATCAGAAGATTCAAATCAAGCTTCACGCTGATCTGAATGTTTTATTGGGCAGTTGTACTAAAGATCAGTGAGACAAGGTGACCCAATCTATGAGGCTAATTTTGGTGATATCGTTGCTTCAACATTTATATATTTACATATACTACACCACTAGAGGCAATGGTTAATGAAGGGGCAACTAATCCTTATCCACCTATGTTAATTATTCTAATACATCATATGATCATAAAGTTGTAGTCGATAATAATCTTGCAGTTGCTATTAATAAGGTTGTAGAACGACTTAAGAAATTAGAGGGTAAAACAACATGTTGATTTATTGGTTGAAGAATACGCTCTTAAGCAATCTTAATATTATATTGCCATATGATTATTATGAAATCAAGGGCTTTATGTAGCAATTAACAAGCCAAATTGGCTTCTTTAGCCTTCAACATTTAAACCCAATAATCTTAAAGGATCTTGGTGATCTACATTATTTTCTTATGATGTAAATTAACAAACTTTATGATGGAATATTGTTGCCTCAAGTAAAATATGCAAAGGGTCTTTGAAATAGGGTAGTTATGAATGATTGCAAATCGGTTAGCACACCTATATCAACGAGTGAAAAGTTGTCCATTATAGAGGGCACACCACTTAGGCCCAATGATGTTTTTCAGTGCAAGATTATTATTGGAGCTTTATAATACCTGACATTGAGACCAGATGGTTTGTAGTGAATACGGTTTGTCAATATATCCATGCTCCTAAAACAAACCATTGTATCGTCATCAAGCGTATTCTAAGATATGCCAAACATTCAGCTACTCTTAATATTAATTTATAAGTAGGTCCGAGTCGATGTTGGTTAGTGTCTGTTGAGACACAGTTTGAGTAGAATGCTTAGATAACAGAAGGTCTACAAGTGGTTTTGTGGTCTTTCTAGGACTGAATTTTGTATCTTAGTGTGCTTAGAAATAAGCGGCTATGTCGAGATCAAGCACAAAAGCAGAATATAGGGCTGATAATGCTACTGCAGAGATGATGTGGGTACAAAAACTATTGCATAAAATTGGATTCAGACGCCTAGAGCAACAAAGCTGTGGTGTGATAATCTAGAGGCTAAGTATCTGTCTGCTAATCTAATATTTGCTACTCACACGAAACATATCGAGGTTGAATATCACTTCGTTCAGAAAAAGTGTTGTAAGGTGGCTACTAAAAAATAAAAATTGACTTTGTCTCCTCAATTGATTATAGATGGCTTCACTACTTCGTTAACACTCAAACAGTTGGAGATCTTTAAGAATAATCTTAATGTCGATTGATTAGTTTGGGGGAGATTGAAAGGGAAATGTGCTATATGCCATTTCTAGTTTGATTTTGGTGATTAATGACCAACACAACCCTGAGATCTAACTACTTTGCTAAGTATGTGTTTATAGGTTCATAAGTGTCAAATTGAGAAATTCTACTCAACACTTAGCTCAAACAAAGGCAAAATATGACATATTTTAGATAAGGTGAGCTTTGAGTAGTTCACAAGTTTGGATAAGTTCTAAATGCTCTTGTAATGTTTTTTGAGAACCTTAGAGAGTTTGGAAAGTCAAATTTTAGAAAGTTGCATTTGGAGCCAAGTTTCAGCCTAAACTAGAAATCTAAGTTGGAGATGAGCAAAAGTAAGAACCTATGACTTAGATCAGTTGGACATTCTCTAAATAAGTTTGTCTAGGTCATAGAAAAGCTCTCAAGAACAGTATAATTGAGTTGGAGAAGAAAATCCAAAAAGACTCGATGTTCTGTTATCCCATGGGGCACACGACCACTTTACCCAAGACGCCTGCAAAGGAGTTCATGTGGCCTATTGCACCAGATCACTTAACCAGAGACATCTGTAAATGACTTCCTGTGGCCTGGCACACCATACCACTTTACCAGAGAGGTCTACAGAGGATACTAAGGAACTTCGGCAACCCAGACTAGTCAGGTGTGCACTAGACTAGTCAGGTCCAGCATAAACTTCAACTCTCAACGGTTAGCTGCAACATCTAGCTGACATGGCAGGACACATGGCGGGGGTCATGTGGTGCACCGAACCGGTCCGGTGCCACCGAGCAAGGCAAGGTCATAGCAGATCACGTTGATTGAGTTGACCATTGGAGGTCCAGTGGCGCACCCAAGGAAAGCATAATTTCAGCAATCTACTCAATGACTCTTTGAGGGGTTTGAGTCTATAAATACCTCTCCAAACAGCACATTCGAGACATCAATCACCAATAGAGCCGAGCATCGTTCCCAAACACTTGTGCAACAGTTTGAAGCCATTCTGAGAGATCGGAGCACCCTATTTGAGTAGAGACAGTCGTTCTAGATAAAGTGTGCTCTTGTGGTCTGCATTCTTGGTGTTGTGTCGCTGCGTTTATTGCTCTTATGTGGGTGCTACTCTATTGTATATATGGACGTGAATTTGACCTAACCTAATATGTATTCTCCTAGTATGTTTGCGTGATGTTTGGTCTGAAAGCAAGTTAATCAAGTTTTGATGTTGATCGAAAAGGGAAATTGTTGTTGTTGGTACTAATGCGTAGTACTAGTACTGACGTGGAGTACATCGCATTTGTGGCAGTCGACGTTGGAGTTGATGATTGGCGAAAGAAGGACACGAAGGAAGGGGAAAAGAAAAACGTACGGTGTGGTACTGCGATTGTATGTATATCTGGCACCATCATCAGGCAGCAGCAAATGGTTGGACGCCTCCAGTTCTCCACGCGTCGTTGGCCCGGCAACCCAGGACGACTGACGACGGAGGCAAGGAAGGCGTGATGACCGCTAGTAGCTAGCTGGCTGGCTGCTCGGCTCAAATAAAAAATCCCTTGAAACTCTCTCGCACGGACGGACATGGTTGACTCCTGCTGTGGCCGGCCTATGACTGGGAGATGAATGAGACCGATCGAGTTGAGACTCCAGAGCCACTCCTAACACCTGCCATCGTCCCAACAACACTCCTAGCAACAGCCGCCTGCTCCTGCTAGCTGCGCATACAGAGCACCAGCCAGTCGCCTGGTTGAAACAATCAAATTAATGACGACGTTAGCCGAGGCGCGCGTGCGTGCGAGAGAACCGCAGCATGGTGGCGTTGTGTGGTTGCGCGTCAATTCGCGGCGCCGCGGCCGGGCAACTAATGAGACCCGTCTTCCTATCATCCCTCCGGGCGAGCGTACAGTAGCAGGCAGCAAAGCACTTGCCTTCCCCAGGTTTACGTCCATCGATCCGCATCGGCTCCGGTCGAGCGGTAATGCGCAACCGCGCGATGGCGACTGCACTAATACGCGTGTGACAATGTCAATGCGCCGGCAGGCATGGGTCACTGACAATGCATGGCCCATTCGCGTGGTTCTCTCCTGCCGCCAAGCAAGGCCGTTCGCCGCCGGCCCGTTCGGAATACACTGAAGCGGCGTGTCTGCGCACGCTAAGGTTACTTCGCCCGTCGTCATGCATGACCCATGACGGCAGAACCTGTGGACCAGCAGGAGCGCACCCCGCCGTGAACTTTGCGTGTCTGAAATCCGCGGAGCACTCGGGTTTGGAGTACAGAAGAAGAATTTTTATGGCTGCCAACAGCCCCGCCGGACTCTCAACTGCAAACCGCACGCAGTAATGGCCACGTCTCTTTCCATTGCAGCTCCAGCGTTTTGGTGTGAGATGGGGATTCGGCGAATGAGCACGGGCTACCACCTGCTGCTCAGTTAATGGTCGGTCGAGCCCATCTCACTCACAATCGTCTCCTTCAAATCCAACGGTGGTTAGCAGTTCGTTCAGCGGAGCCTTCACGCCCGTTGTCAGGCCCGTCAGTCGTCTGCAAGCTCACTCATGACTGAAAGAAAATGAAAGGAGCCATAGGCGCCCGGTACCCCATACCCTAGCTACAACAACTGCAAGCATGGAGGAAAAGAAAAAGAATCCAAATTCCAAAAAAAAAAGAAAGAACTCACAGACGGAGTACAGTGTCCAAGTCACTGTTCACTATAGTCACTGTATAGTCACTGGTAGTACGTGTGTACCTACTACCTACTGCCGTGTGGAACAGTCTCTGCATCTTTTATTTTATTCCACTGATGACTGAACCTACGACACACAAGTGTGGACCGGAGTCGGAGCTGCATTGCCTGCATATGCGCTGAGCACCAAGAGGCGAGAGTGGAGACCCATCGCATAACGAAGAGAGGGGCCGAGGATCTAGCAGGTGGGCACGCACTCCCTGCACTTGACGACGCATCGCGACGGGACGTGGCTGAGGCTGGCGGCGCGCGAGGAGGCGACGTCAGAGCACCTCTTGCCGCAGATCACCCGCCTCTTCCCGCACGCCGCGGCGCTCACGCAGCCCGCTCTGCCGCCGGAGGACGACTTCCTGGCGGTGGCGGCCCTCAGGTTCTTCGCCTCGGCGGCGGTGAGGTTCGCGGCGCGCCAGGCGCCGCCGTCCGACCTGAAGAGGTTGCCGGCCCTGGCGATGAACCCCCGCAGGTCGCGGCCCAAGATGGCCGCGATGGTCTCGTCGGCGGCGAGCGACAGCCTGCAGCTCGCCGTGGCGACGGCCAGCAGGAGCACTAACGTCACTACAGCTCGCGACCTCGTCATGCTTGCTGCTGCCGCAGCCTTTATCGTTTACGTTGTAGACCAACGAGTCTCCACGTTAACTAACAATGTCGATCTCTCTTTTTATATAGGACAAAGAAAGTCGTGAGGATGGGGATGGAAACATCTGCATGAGCTAACTAATTTCAGCGAACGTCCAATAATGCGTGGTGGCGAACAGCTCGGGCGTGAGTAGCCATGGACTGGAGGGAAAGCACACGATGTCCAAGTCTCTCAGCGCTAGCTACTAGATGATGTTGATAGAAGTTGTGGATCTACTGAGTCTCACTTAATCAACCAGAGAGTACTAAATAATAACAGATAGATTGATCCTCTTGGATCTATGTGCATAAACAGAGAGACATACCTTCGCCCCGCAGTAGTGGAGATGGATTTGATCCTTACCGACGTCGGCTCCGTTCTCGCATGCCACCGTTAGGGTGTCGCTCTTCTAGTCACTCCGACACCTAAGAGATGAGGTTATTCTGTGGATTAGGGTTTAGGACGAGGTACTAGCGTTGGTTTTTCTACGGCTAATCCTTTATATAGCGTCATGTGACCGGGGCTCGAACCGAGGTTAGCCCGGTCCCTCCCAATCAAGGGCTCGATTAGAGAGATGGTTAGTTGGGTTAAGCCCAATCCGGTCTCTGATGACCAACTGTAGAGGATGCATCCAACAATCTCCTATCTGTTCTCTACATTCTTTATACTCAATTTTTCTAGATTTCATCCCTCCACAAGTTGTGTGCAATGACCTATTAAGTATCACCACACGCATTGACTACGACATGCTCCCCTGCTTCAGAACGAAAAGATACTTTATTATGTTGCAATCTGTAGCCTATGTGATTCAAGGTCATAGGCACTCCCTTAAACCTATGCCGGCTACGTGTTGTCTTAACACGTTAGGTGAAAGGCCTTTTGTGAGCGGATCCGCTAGCATCTGCTATGTTCTGTTATACTCAACATAACACTAAGTATCAATGAACTTGGCAGCGCCACTTGACTTGTTGTTATAAGAGTAATTAAAACATTGTTGGCTCATTACCGCAGTAAATTTTTAGTGGCCTTAGTATGCTATCAACTAGTCTTAATTCGGTATGAATTTCTTCATCCATATTGCCTGCCCATTTGCCTCATACATGGCTACAAACTCAGCGTGTAATTTGTGTGTTGTCGACGATGCTCTCGCTGTCTGTTTGCGACTCTTCCAAGAAATAACTCCCCCGGAGAGTGTAAATACATAACCCGAAGTAGACTTTAGTGTATCTTTACAACCTCCTCAGTCAGCATCAGCATAGCCAACTATCTGTAGAGAACTAGATCTTCTATATATTAGCATGAGACCTTTAGTACCTTATAGGTACCTTAGAGCCTTCTTAACTGCTTTCCAGTGTTCTATGCCTGGGTTGATCTGATATCTCCCAAACATCCCAGTAGTAATTGCTAAGTCAGGGCAAATATATATTTGAGCATACATAATGCTTCCGATAGTAGAAGCATGTGGTACTAACTTCATCTGATCTTTCTGGCACTGATTCTAGGGACACTGATGATTCCCAAACTTATCACCCTTGACTGTTAGTGCAGGCGTGATCCTACACTGATGCATACTTTACCTCTTTAATAAATTTTCTATATATGACTTCTGTGAGAGTCCTAATACTCCCTTACGTCTATCACTGTGAATTTCTATTTCTAGAACATAAGAGACTTCTCCCATGTATTTCATATCAAAGTTCGAGAAAAGAAACCTTTTTGTTTCCGACAGTAGATCCTTATCACTACTAGCTAAAAGTATGTCATCGACATACGGAATAAGGAAGCTATACTTTCCTTTCTTAAACTTTGCATAAATGCAATTGTCTTCCTTGTTTTTCTCGAAACCAAACTTTCTGATAGTCTGATCAAACTTGATGTACCACTGTATGGAGGCTTATTTTTAATCCATAAATGGACCTCCTTAGGCGACATCTTGCATGTTCTTTTCCGCGTATGACAAAAACCCTTTGGTTGTGCCATGAACACATTTTCTACAAACTCTCCATTTAGGAATGATGTCTGTACATCCATCTGGTGGAGCTCTAGATCAAAATATGCCACTAATGTTATAATGATATTGAATGAATCTTTCATTGAGACAGATGAGAAGGTTTCATGGTAGTAAATACCTTCTCTCTATGTGAACCCTTTGGCCACAAGTCTAGCCTTGTATCTTTGTACTTTCCCTTTGGTATCACGCTTGGTCTTGTAGACACTTACAACCTACTGTTTTGGCTCTTTGGGGAATGAACTATAAGTCCCAAAATTTGTTCATTCTCATGGATTATAATTCATCTTCCATGGTTGAAAACCATTTGGATGAATTTTGACTTCTCATAGTTTATTCATATGTAGTGGGATCGCGTTCTGCATCGATGTCCTCACTCATATAAATCTCACTGACGTTGTCACAGTAGATGAGGGTACCGTGCCGGAGGGGGCAATGAAGCTCCTGGAGAAGTTAGCGCAGACATGAGGCCTTTGTTACGTCGTTGGCCACGACATGATACTCAGCCTCTGCGCTGGAGCGGGAGACAACAGCCTGTCGCTTGGCGGCCTAGGAGACAAGGTTGGCGCCTAGGAACACGACATAACCAGAAGTGGACTCATGCATGTCAGACAACTAGCCTAGTCAGCGTCGGTCTAGACCACGAGCTCCAACGTTGGAAAGGGTCGAAGTAGAAGTCTATAGTTGATGGAGCCACAGAGGTAGCAGAGGATCCGATTAAGAGCGGTGGGATGAGGGTCCCGGTGTGTGTGTATGTGAAGGCACACTTGCTGGACAGCGTAAGCGATGTTTGGCTAGGAGAAGGTTACATACTGGAGCACGCCTCTGAGGCTCCGGTAGGTTGACGTGTAAGCGACTGGTAGCATGTTGTCCTCTGAAAGTCGCCTAGAGGGGGGTGAATAGGGCGAATCTGAAATTTACAAACTTTAAGCACAACTACAAGCCGGGGTTAGCGTTAGAAATATAAACGAGTCCGAGAGAGAGGGTGAAAACAAATCACAAGCAAATAAGGCAGATGACACAGTGATTTGTTTTACCGAGGTTTGGTTCTTGCAAACCTACTCCCCGTTGAGGTGGTCACAAAGGCCGGGTCTCTTTCAACCCTTTCCCTCTCTCAAACGGTCACTTAGACCGAGTGAGCTTCTCTTCTCAATCAAACAGGACACTAAGTCCCCACAAGGACCACCACACAATTGGTGTCTCTTGCCTTGGTTACAATTGAGTTGAAATCAAGAAAGAATGAAGAAGAAAAGCAATCCAAGCCCAAGAGCTCAATTGAACACAAGAATCTCTCTCTCACTAGTCACTATTTGATTGGAATTGTTTTTGACTTGGGAGAGGATTTGATCTCTTTGGTTGTGTCTTGTATTGAATGCTATAGCTCTTGTATGAGGTGTGAAGGCTGAAAACTTGGATTCATTGAAGGGTGGTGGTTGGGGGGTATTTATAGCCCCAACCACCAAAAGAACCGTTGGTGAGGGCTTCTGTCGCATGGCGCACCGGACAGTCCGGTGCGCCATCGGACACTGTCCGGTGCGCCATCGGACACTGTCCGGTGCGCCATCGGACACTGTCCGGTGCGCCAGCCACATCACCCGGCCGTTGGATTCTGACCGTTGGAGCTTCTGACATCTGGGCCACCGGACAGTCCGGTGGTGCACCGGACAGGTCATGTAGACTGTCCGGTGCGCCTTCTGGCTCTGCTCTGACTTCTGCGCGCACTGTAGCGCATTAACTGCCGTTGCAGACAACCGTTGGTGCTGTAGTAGCCGTTACTCCGCTGGCACACCGGACAGTCCGGTGCTACACCGAACAGTCCGGTGTTACACCGAACAGTCCGGTGAATTATAGCGGAGCGGCTCCCAGAATTCTCGAAGGTGAGCAGTTCGGAGTAGAGTTCCCTGGTGCACCGGACACTGTCCGGTGCGCCAGACCAGGGCACACTTCGGTTGTCTTATGCTCTTTTTATTTCAACCCTTTCTTGGTCTTTTTATTGGTTTGTTGTGAACCTTTGGCACCTGTAGAACTCATAATCTAGAGCAAACTAGTTAGTCCAATTATTTGTGTTGGGCAATTCAACCACCAAAATCAATTAGGAAAAGGTGTAAGCCTATTTCCCTTTCTGAAAGGGAAATGTGCCCTTGGGCCATTTCTAAGTATTTTGGTGATTAAGTGCCAACACAAGTGCTTAAATGTGAATCTATGCCCATGGATGAACAAAGTGCAAATCATGAGTAAAGGTATGTTTCTAAGCCTTAGTACATTGGTTTAGTGTACTAATATACTTGTCTAAGTGTTAGAAACAGAGAGAAGAAGAAAAGAAAACAGGTGCAAAAGACTTGGCTGTGTACAGCCAAGACTCAGCTCGGTCTGGCACACCGGACTGTCCGGTGGTGCACCGGACAGTGTCCGGTGCGCCAGGCTGACTCGGCGTGAAGAGGCCGCTCTCGGGAATGCGCCGACGGCGTACGGCTAAAATTCACCGGACTGTCCGGTGTGCACCGGACTGTCCGGTGAGCCAACGGTCGGCCGGGCCAACGGTCGGCCGCGCGATCTGCGCGAGACACGTGGCCGAGCCAACGGTCGGAAGGGGGCACCGGACTGTCCGGTGTGCACCGGACATGTCCGGTGAGCCAACGGCTCCCAGATCTGCAACGGTCGGCTGCGCTGTTTAAGGAAAGAAATCGGGCACCGGACAGTGTCCGGTGTGCACCGGACTGTCCGGTGCACCCGACGACAGAAGGCAAGGATGGCCTTCCAGAATTGCTCTCAACGGCTCCTAGCTGCCTTGGGGCTATAAAAGGGACCCCTAGGCGCATGGAGGAGAACACCAAGCATTCCTACAACATTCCTAAGCACCAAGACATAGATCTCGCGCATTCGTTTCATTGTGATAGCATATAGAGCTCTTGTGGAGTTGTGAACTCTTTGAGTTGTGTTGCGAGCTCTTGTTGCTACTTGTGTGCGTGTTGTTGCTCTGATCTTTTGAAGTCTTGTGTGCGTTGCTCATTCCCCCCCTTGCTCTGTGTTTCTTTGTGAACTTCAATTGTAAGGGCGAGAGGCTCCAAGTTGTGGAGATTCCTCGCAAACGGGATTGAGAAAAAGCAAGCAAAACACCGTGGTATTCAAGTGGGTCTTTGGACCGCTTGAGAGGGGTTGATTGCAACCCTCGTCCGTTGGGACGCCACAACGTGGAGTAGGCAAGCGTTGGTCTTGGCCGAACCACGGGATAATCCACTGTGTCATCTCTGTGATTAATCTCTTGTGGTATTGTGTTGTTGAGACTCCTTTATAGCCACTTGGCAATTATTGTGCTAACACTTAACAAGCTTTTGTGGCTATAAGTTTAAGTTTTACAGGATCACCTATTCACCCCCCCCCTCTAGGTGCTCTCAATTGGTATCAGAGCCGTTCTCTTCAAGAAAGGGACTAACCGCCCGAAGAGATGGATCCTAAGGGGAAGGGAATCGTGATCAACGATAAGGAAAAGGAGTCCTTCGTCAACGAGCCCAAAGATGACAAGCCTACCGACTCCGGCTCGGGCCATAGACGGAAGGAAGGGAAGAAGAAGAAGACAAGGCGCATCAAGGAGATCGTCTACTACGACGACAGCGACGAATCTTCCTCTTCCCAAAAGGACAACGACGACAACGACTATGACAAACAAAAGACGGTTAACTCAAACTTTTCTTTTGATTATTCGTGCATTCCGCATAGCTCAAATGCTCATTTGCTCCCCATTCCACTTGGCAAGCCTCCTCACTTTGATGGAGAGGACTACGGATTTTGGAGTCACAAAATGCGTACTCACCTATTTTCTCTCCATCCAAGCATTTGGGAGATTGTGGAAAGTGGAATGAAATTTGATAGCTCGGATAGCCCTTCATTTATTAATGAACAGATCCATAAAAATGCACAAGCTACTACTGTGTTGCTAGCCTCTTTGTGCAGGGACGAGTATCACAAGGTGAGCGGCCTGGACAATGCCAAGCAGATTTGGGACACCCTCAAGATCTCTCATGAGGGGAATGATGTCACCTTACTCACCAAGATGGAGTTGGTGGAGGGCGAGCTCGGACGATTCGCGATGATAAGGGGCGAGGAGCCGACACAAACATACAACCGGCTCAAGATCCTTATCAACAAAATAAGGAGCTACGGAAGCACGCGATGGACGGATCACGACGTCGTCCGCCTAATGCTAAGGTCATTTACTGTTCTTGATCCTCACTTGGTGAACAATATTCGTGAAAATCCTAGGTACATCAAGATGACGCCCGAAGAAATTCTTGGAAAATTTGTAAGCGGGCGAATGATGATCAAGGAGGCGAGGTACGTGGACGACGCGTTGAATGGCCCAATCCATGAGCCTCAACCCATTGCTCTCAAGGCAGCAAGGAGCAAGGAGGCGCTACCCAGCAAGGTGGCGCAAATTGAGGCGGCCAGTCTTAATGATGAAGAGATGGCCCTCATCATCAAAAGATTCAAGACGACACTAAAGGGTCGCAAGGGACAGCCAAGCAAGACTAAGACCAAGGGAAAGCGATCATGCTTCAAATGCGGTAAGCTTGGTCATTTTATTGCTAACTGTCCCGACAATGATAGTGACCAGGAACACGGGAGCAAGAGGGAAAAGAAGAAGCATTACAAGAAGGCCAAGGGCGAGGCACATATCGGAAAGGAGTGGGATTCGGATTGCTCCTCCTCCGACTCCGACAATGAAGGACTCACCGCCACTGCCTTCAACAAGTCATCCCTCTTCCCCAACGAGCGTCACACATGCCTTATGGCAAGGGAGAAGAAGGTATGTAATCAAAACAATGTCACTTATGATTCTTCCAGTGATGATGAGTCTAGTGATGATGAAATAGATTACTCTAGTTTGTTCAAGGGATTGGATAGAACTAAAGTAGATAAAATTAATGAATTGATTTATGCCTTGAATGAAAAAGATAGACTCTTAGAAAAACAAGAGGACCTTTTGTATGAAGAGCATGACAAATTTGTAGAGGCACAAAAATCTTATGCTTTAGAAGTTAAAAGAAATGAAGTGCTTTCTAGTGAACTATCTTCTTGTCATGAAACCATTGCTACTTTAAAGAGTGTTAATGATGACTTAAATGTTAAACTAGAAGTAGCTAGTAAACCTAATTCTTGTGTAGAACATGTTGAGATTTGCACTAGGTGTAAAGATTTTGATGTTGATGCTTGTAATGATCATTTAGTTTCAGTTTCTAAACTAACTGAGGAGTTGGCTAGTATTAATGCCCAACTTAAGACTAGCAAGAATGAATTTGATAAACTAAAATTTGCAAGGGATGCCTACACGATCGGTAGACACCCCTCAATTAAGGATGGACTTGGCTTCAAGAGGGAAGCCAAGAACTTAACAAGCCATAAGGCTCCCATTCCCGCTAAGGAGAAAGGGAAGGCCCCTATGGCTACTAGTGCTAAAAAGAACCATGCCTTTTTGTATCATGATAGGAGACAAACTAGAAATGCTTATAGGAGTTATAATGCGCACGATGATTTTTCTCATGCTATGTTTGCTTCTAGTTCTTCATATGTGCATGATAGAAATGTTGGTAGAAGGGATGTTGTTCATAATATGCCTAGGAGAAATGTTGTTAATATTCCTAGGAAAGTTAATGAGCCTTCTACAATATATCATGCTTTGAATGCTTCCTTTGCAATTTGTAGAAAGGATAGAAAGGTAATTGCTAAAAAGTTAGGGGCAAAATGCAAGGGTGATAAAACTTGCATTTGGGTCCCTAAGGAAATTGTGACTAACCTTGTAGGACCCAACATGAGTTGGGTACCTAAGACCCAAGCCTAAATTTGCCTTGCAGGTTTATGCATCCGGGGGTTCAAGCTGGATTATCGACAACGGATGCACAAACCATATGACGGGGGAGAAGAAGATGTTCACCTCTTACGTCAAGAATAAGGATTCCCAAGATTCAATTATATTCGGTGATGGGAATCAAGGCAAGGTAAAAGGGTTAGGTAAAATTGCAATTTCTAATGAGCACTCTATCTCTAATGTGTTTTTAGTAGAGTCTCTTGGATATAATTTGCTATCGGTTAGTCAATTATGCAATATGGGATATAACTGTCTATTTACAAATGTAGATGTGTCTGTCTTTAGAAGAAGTGATGGTTCACTAGCTTTTAAGGGTGTATTAGACGACAAACTTTATTTAGTTGATTTTGCAAAAGAAGAGGCCGGTCTAGATGCATGCTTAATAGCTAAGACTAGCATGGGCTGGCTGTGGCATCGCCGCTTAGCACATGTGGGGATGAAGAACCTTCACAAGCTTCTAAAGGGAGAACACGTGATAGGTTTGACTAACGTTCAATTCGAAAAAGATAGACCTTGTGCAGCTTGTCAAGCAGGTAAACAAGTGGGAGGAGCACATCACAGCAAGAATGTGATGACCACTTCAAGACCTCTGGAGCTGCTGCATATGGACCTCTTCGGACCCGTCGCCTATCTGAGCATAGGAGGAAGTAAGTATGGTCTAGTTATTGTTGATGACTTTTCCCGCTTCACTTGGGTATTCTTTTTGCAGGATAAATCTGAAACCCAAGGGACCCTCAAGCGCTTCCTCAGGAGAGCTCAAAATGAGTTTGAGCTCAAAGTGAAGAAGATAAGGAGCGACAACGGGACCGAATTCAAGAACCTTCAAGTAGAGGAGTTCCTTGAAGAGGAAGGGATCAAGCACGAGTTCTCCGCTCCCTACACACCACAGCAAAATGGTGTGGTAGAGAGGAAGAACAGGACGCTCATCGATATGGCGAGGACGATGCTAGGAGAGTTCAAGACCCCCGAGTGCTTTTGGACGGAAGCCGTGAACACGGCTTGCCACGCCATCAACAGGGTCTACCTTCATCGCCTCCTCAAGAAGACGTCGTATGAGCTACTAACCGGTAACAAACCCAATGTATCTTATTTTCGTGTATTTGGGAGCAAGTGCTACATTCTAGTGAAGAAGGGTAGAAATTCTAAGTTTGCTCCCAAAGCTGTAGAAGGGTTTTTGTTAGGTTATGACTCAAATACAAAGGCGTATAGAGTCTTCAACAAATCATCGGGTTTGGTTGAAGTCTCTAGCGACGTTGTATTTGATGAGACTAATGGCTCTCCAAGAGAGCAAGTTGTTGATCTTGATGATGTAGATGAAGAAGATGTTCCGACGGCCGCTATACGAACCATGGCAATTGGAGAAGTTCGGCCACAGGAACAAGATGAACGAGATCAACCTTCTTCCTCAACTATGGTGCATCTCCCAACTCAAGACGATGAACAGGTTCATCAACAGGAGGCATGTGATCAAGGGGGAGCACAAGATGATCATGTGATGGAGGAAGAAGCGGAACCGGCACCTCCAACCCAAGTTCGAGCGATGATTCAAAGGGATCATCCCGTCGACCAAATTCTGGGTGACATTAGCAAGGGAGTAGCTACTCGGTCTCGATTAGTTAATTTTTGTGAACATTACTCTTTTGTCTCTTCTATTGAGCCTTTCAGGGTAGAAGAGGCCTTGCTAGATCCGGACTGGGTGTTGGCCATGCAAGAGGAGCTCAACAACTTCAAGAGGAATGAAGTTTGGACGCTGGTGCCTCGTCCCAAGCAGAATGTTGTGGGAACCAAGTGGGTGTTCCGCAACAAACAAGACGAGCACGGAGTGGTGACAAGGAACAAGGCTCGACTTGTGGCAAAAGGTTATGCCCAAGTCGCAGGTTTGGACTTTGTGGAGACTTTTGCTCCTGTGGCTAGGCTAGAGTCCATTCGTATCTTGCTAGCATATGCCGCTCACCATTCTTTCAGGTTGTTCCAAATGGATGTGAAGAGCGCTTTCCTCAACGGGCCAATAAAGGAGGAGGTGTACGTAGAGCAACCCCATGGCTTCGAGGATGAACGGTACCCCGACCACGTGTGTAAGCTCTCTAAGGCGCTCTATGGACTTAAGCAAGCCCCAAGAGCATGGTATGAATGCCTTAGAGACTTCTTAATTGCTAATGCTTTCAAGGTTGGGAAAGCCGATCCAACTCTTTTCACTAAGACATGTGATGGTGATTTGTTTGTATGCCAAATTTATGTCGATGACATAATATTTGGTTCTACTAATAAAAAATCTTGTGAAGAGTTTAGCAGGGTGATGACGCAGAAATTCGAGATGTCAATGATGGGCGAGTTGAACTACTTCCTTGGGTTCCAAGTGAAGCAACTCAAGGACGACACCTTCGTCTCTCAAACGAAGTACACGCAAGATCTGCTGAAGCGTTTTGGGATGAAGGACGCCAAGCCCGCAAAGACTCCGATGGGAACCGACGGACACACCGACCTCAACAAAGGAGGTAAGTCTGTTGATCAAAAAGCATACCGGTCAATGATAGGGTCTTTACTTTATTTGTGTGCTAGTAGACCGGATATTATGCTTAGCGTATGCATGTGTGCTAGATTTCAATCCGATCCTAAGGAGTGTCACTTAGTGGCGGTAAAGCGAATTATTAGATATTTAGTTGCTACGCCTTGCTTCGGGCTCTGGTATCCAAAGGGGTCTACCTTTGACTTGATTGGATATTCAGACTCCGACTATGCTGGATGTAAGGTCGATAGGAAGAGTACATCGGGGACGTGCCAATTCTTAGGAAGGTCCCTGGTGTCATGGAATTCTAAGAAACAAACCTCCGTTGCCCTATCCACCGCTGAGGCCGAGTATGTTGCCGCAGGACAGTGTTGCGCGCAACTACTTTGGATGAGGCAAACCCTCAGGGACTTTGGCTACAATCTGAGCAAAGTCCCACTCCTATGTGATAATGAGAGTGCTATCCGCATGGCGGAAAATCCTGTTGAGCATAGCCGCACAAAACACATAGACATCCGGCATCACTTTTTGAGAGATCACCAGCAAAAGGGGGATATCGAAGTGTTTCATGTTAGCACCGAGAACCAGCTAGCCGATATCTTTACCAAGCCTCTAGATGAGAAGACCTTTTGCAGGCTGCGTAGTGAGCTAAATGTCTTAGATTCGCGGAACTTGGATTGAATTGTAGCATACATGTGTTTATGCCTTTGATAATGTTCATTCTGCATTTTGTTGCTTATTGTGGTGCTCAAGTTGTACAAACACTCCCTGGACCTCACAAGTCCGTTGCAAAGTGATGCACATGTTTAGGGGGAGATGTGTTACAACTTGACCCTTTGAGACTAACCATATGCTTGAGTTTGCTTGATTCAGTCTCGAAGGAGAAGTGAAAGGGAAAAGGTGGACTTGGACCACAAAAGACTTCCACTGCACTCCGATGAGAGGGTAACTTATTCCAAGTCCATCTCATGAACTCTTATTGCCATTTGATCTTAATTGAAGATTTTGGTGAGGCAATGGGGTTAAAGGGCCAAGATTAATCCCGTTTTGGTGCTTGATGCCAAAGGGGGAGAAAATAAAGGCCAAAGCAATAAATGGATCAGCTACCACTTGAGAGATTTTAAAATAGTAGAGTAGAGCTTTTGGTTTGTCAAAACTCTTTTTATTGTCTCTTTTGTCAAAAGTTGGCTTCTTGTGGGGAGAAGTGGTGATTATGGGAAAAAGGGGGAGTTTTTGAAATCCTTGATCAATCTCCTTTGGAATGACTCTCTTTATGCTTCAACATGTGTGTTTGACTTAGAGATAGAGATTTGAGTTTGATTTGCAAAAACAAACCAAGTGGTGGCAAAGGATGATCCATATATGCCAAAATTGAATCAAAATGAAATTGAGTTTTATTTGAAGTGATTTTGCACTTGTTCTAGTTGCTTTATGTTGTGTTGGCATAAATCACCAAAAAGGGGGAGATTGAAAGGGAAATGTGCCCTTGGGCCATTTCTAAGTATTTTGGTGATTAAGTGCCAACACAAGTGCTTAAATGTGAATCTATGCCCATGGATGAACAAAGTGCAAATCATGAGTAAAGGTATGTTTCTAAGCCTTAGTACATTGGTTTAGTGTACTAATATACTTGTCTAAGTGTTAGAAACAGAGAGAAGAAGAAAAGAAAACAGGTGCAAAAGACTTAGCTGTGTACAGCCAAGACTCAGCTCGGTCTGGCACACCGGACTGTCCGGTGGTGCACCGGACAGTGTCCGGTGCGCCAGGCTGACTCGGCGTGAAGAGGCCGCTCTCGGGAATGCGCCGACGGCGTACGGCTAAAATTCACCGGACTGTCCGGTGTGCACCGGACTGTCCGGTGAGCCAACGGTCGGCCGGGCCAACGGTCGGCCGCGCGATCTGCGCGAGACACGTGGCCGAGCCAACGGTCGGAAGGGGGCACCGGATTGTCCGGTGCGCCAACGGCTCCCAGATCTGCAACGGTCGGCTGCGCTGTTTAAGGAAAGAAATCGGGCACCGGACAGTGTCCGGTGTGCACCGGACTGTCCGGTGCACCCGACGACAGAAGGCAAGGATGGCCTTCCAGAATTGTTCTCAACGGCTCCTAGCTGCCTTGGGGCTATAAAAGGGACCCCTAGGCGCATGGAGGAGAACACCAAGCATTCCTACAACATTCCTAAGCACCAAGACATAGATCTCGCGCATTCGTTTCATTGTGATAGCATATAGAGCTCTTGTGGAGTTGTGAACTCTTTGAGTTGTGTTGCGAGCTCTTGTTGCTACTTGTGTGCGTGTTGTTGCTCTGATCTTTTGAAGTCTTGTGTGCGTTGCTCATTCCCCCCTTGCTCTGTGTTTCTTTGTGAACTTCAATTGTAAGGGCGAGAGGCTCCAAGTTGTGGAGATTCCTCGCAAACGGGATTGAGAAAAAGCAAGCAAAACACCGTGGTATTCAAGTGGGTCTTTGGACCGCTTGAGAGGGGTTGATTGCAACCCTCGTCCGTTGGGACGCCACAACGTGGAGTAGGCAAGCGTTGGTCTTGGCCGAACCACGGGATAATCCACTGTGTCATCTCTGTGATTAATCTCTTGTGGTATTGTGTTGTTGAGACTCCTTTATAACCACTTGGCAATTATTGTGCTAACACTTAACAAGCTTTTGTGGCTATAAGTTTAAGTTTTACAGGATCACCTATTCACCCCCCCCTCTAGGTGCTCTCACTTTCAATCTCCCCTTTTTTGGTGATTGATGCCAACACAAACCAAAGCAAATATAAAAGTGCAGAATTTAACTAGTTTGCATAATGCAAGTGCAAAGGTTACTTGGAATGAAACCAATAATTATTTCTACTAGATATGCATGGATGGCTTTCTTCTAATTTAAAATTTTAGACCACGCTTGCACCACATGTTTTGTTTTTGCAAACTCTTTTGGAAGTTCTTTTCAAGGTCCTTTTGCAAATAGTCAAAGGTAAATGAATAAGATTTTGAGAAGCATTTTCAAGATTTGAAATTTTCTCCCCCTATATCAAATGCTTTTCCTTTGACTAAACAAAACTCCCCCTTAATGAAATCTTCCTCTTAGTGTTCAAGAGGATTTTAGATGTTATTTTTTGAAGAGGGTATACTAATTTGAAATAAGATACCTATTGAAAAACATACCAATTGAAAAATCTTTTCTTAATCCATATTTGAAAGACTACATTTTTGAAATTGGTGGTGGTGCGGTCCTTTTGCTTTGGGCTAATACTTTCTCCCCCTTTGGCATGAATCGCCAAAAACGGATACTTGTGAGTGAAATATAAGCCCTTTCAACTACTTTCTCCCCTATGGTAAATAATGTATGAGTGAAGATTATACCAAAGTTGGAGAGCGGTGCGGAGCGACGGCGAAGGATGAATAATTCGATGGAGTGGAGTGGAAGCCTTGTCTTCGCCGAAGACTCCATTTCCCTTTCAATCTATGACTTAGCTTGAATTACTCTTGAAAACCACATTAGTCATAGCAAAGAAAGAGATATGATCAAAGGTATAGAAATGAGCTATGTGTGCAAAATATCAATCAAAATTCCTAGAATCAAGAATATTTAGCTCATGCCTAAGTTTGGTAAATGTTTGCTCATCTAATGGCTTGGTAAAGATATCGGCTAATTGTTCTTTGGTGTTAACATATGCAATCTCGATATCCCCCTTTTGTTGGTGATCCCTTAAAAAGTGATACCGAATGGCTATGTGTTTAGTGCGGCTATGCTCAACGGGATTATCCACCATGCGGATTGCACTCTCATTATCACATAGAAGAGGAACTTTGGTTAATTTGTAACCATAGTGCCTAAGGGTTTGCCTCATTCAAAGCAATTGTGCGCAACAATGGCCTGCGACATAATACTCTGCTTCAGCGGTAGAAAAAGCTACAGAATTTTGCTTCTTTGAAGCCCAAGACACCAGAGATCTTCCCAAGAACTGGCAAGTCCCTGATGTGCTCTTTCTATTAATTTTACACCCTGCCCAATCAGCATCGGAATAACCAATTGAATCAAATGCGGATCCCCTGGGGTACCAAAGGCCAAACTTAGGAGTATAAACTAAATATCTCAAGATTCGTTTCACGGCCCTAAGGTGAACTTCCTTAGGATCGGCTTGGAATCTTGCACACATGCATACTGAAAGCATAATATCCGGTCGTGAAGCACACAAATAGAGTAAAGAACCTATCATCGACTGGTATACCTTTTGATCTACGGATTTACCTCTCGTGTCAAGGTCGAGATGCCCATTGGTTCCCATGGGTGTCTTGATGGGCTTGGCATCCTTCATTCTAAACTTTGTGAGTATGTCTTGAATGTACTTCGTTTGGCTAATGAAGGTGCCCTCTTGGAGTTGCTTCACTTGAAATCCTAAGAAATACTTCAACTCCCCCATCATTGACATCTCGAATTTTTGAGTCATGATCCTACTAAACTCTTCACATGTAGATTCGTTAGTAGACCTAAATATGATATCATCAACATAAATTTGGCATACAAACAAATCATTTGCAAGTGTTTTAGTAAAGAGAGTAGGATCGGCTTTTCCGACTTTGAAGCCATTAGCGATAAGAAAATCTCTTAGGCATTCATACCATGCTCTTGGGGCTTGCTTGAGCCCATAAAGCGTCTTAGAGAGTTTATAAACATGGTTAGGGTACTCACTATCTTCAAAGCCGGGAGGTTGCTCAACATATACCTCCTCTTTGACTGGTCCACTTAGGAAGGCACTTTTCACGCCTATTTGATAAAGCTTAAAGCCATGGTAAGTAGCATAGGCAAGTAATATACGAATTGACTCAAGCCTAGCTACGGGTGCATAGGTTTCACCGAAATCCAAACCTTCGACTTGTGAATATCCCTTGGCCACAAGTTGGGCTTTGTTGCTTGTCACCACACCGTGCTCATCTTGTTTGTTGCAGAAGACCCACTTGGTTCCTACAACATTTTGGTTAGGACGTGGAACTAAATGTCATACCTCATTCCTTGTGAAGTTGTTGAGCTCTTCTTGCATCGCCAGCACCCAATCCGAATCTTGAAGTGCTTTCTCTACCCTATGTGGCTCAGTAGAGGAAACAAAAGAGTAATGTTCACAAAAATGAGCAACACGAGATCGAGTGGTTACCCCCTTTTGAATATTGCCGAGGATGGTGTTCACGGGGTGATCTCGTTGGATTGCTTGGTGGACTCTTGGGTGTGGCGGTCTTGGGCCCTCATCATCTTCCTTGTCTTGATCATTAGCATCTCCCCCTTGATCATTGTCCTCTTCTTGAGGTGGCTCCTTTTGATCTTCATCATCATCTTGAGCTTGATCCTCATCTTGAGTTGGTGGAGATGCTTGCATTGAGGAAGATGGTTGATCTTGTGCTTGTGGAGGCTCTTCGGATTCCTTAGGACACACATCCCCAATGGACATGTTCCTTAGCGCGACGCACGGAGCCTCTTCATCATCTAGCTCATAAAGATCAACTTTCTCTACTTGAGAGCTGTTAGTCTCATCAAACACAATGTCACAAGAAACTTCAACTAGTCCAGAGGACTTGTTAAAGACTCTATATGCCCTTGTGTTTGAATCATAACCAAGTAAAAAGCCTTCTACAGCCTTATGAGCAAATTTAGATTTTCTACCTCTTTTAACAAGAATAAAACATTTGCTACCAAAGACTCTAAAATATGAAACATTGGGCTTTTTACCGGTGAGGAGTTCATATGATGTCTTCTTGAGGATTCGGTGAAGATATAACCAGTTGATGGTGTAGCAAGCAGTGTTGACCGCCTCAGCCCAAAACCGATCCGAAGTCTTGTACTCATCAAGCATGGTCCTTGCCATGTCCAATAGAGTTCTATTCTTCCTCTCCACTACACCATTTTGTTGTGGTGTGTAGGAAGAAGAGAACTCATGCTTGATGCCCTCCTCCTCAAGGAAGCCTTCTATTTGTGAGTTCTTGAACTCCGTCCCGTTGTCGCTTCTAATCTTTTTGATCCTTAAGCCAAACTCATTTTGAGCTCGTCTTAAGAATCCCTTTAATGTCTCTTGGGTTTGTGATTTTTCCTGCAAAAAGAACACCCAAGTGAAGCGAGAATAATCATCCACAATTACAAGACAATACTTACTCCCGCCGATGCTTATGTAAGCAATTGGGCCGAATAGGTCCATGTGGAGTAGCTCGAGCGGCATGTCGGTCGTCATGATGTTCTTGTGTGGATGATGAACACCAACTTGCTTCCCTGCTTGACATGCGCTACAAACCCTGTCTTTCTCAAAATGAACATTGGTTAGTCCCAAAATGTGCTCTCCCTTTAAAAGCTTATGAAGATTCTTCATCCCAACATGAGCTAGTCGGCGGTGCCAGAGCCAACCCATGTTAGTCTTAGCAATTAAGCAAGTGTCGAGTTCAGCTCTATCAAAATCTATTAAGTATAGCTGACCCTCTAACACTCCCTTAAATGCTACTGAATCATCACTTCTTCTAAAGACAGTAACACCTAAATCTGTAAAAAGACAGTTCTAGCCCATTTTACATAATTGAGAAACGGAAAGCAAATTGTAATCTAAAGAATCTACAAGAAAAACATTGGAAATAGAATGGTCAGGTGATATAGCAATTTTACCCAATCCTTTGACCAAACCTTGATTTCCATCCCCGAATGTGATAGCTCGTTGGGGATCTTGATTTTTCTCATAGGAGGAGAACATCTTATTCTCCCCTGTCATGTGGTTTGTGCACCCGCTATCGATGATCCAACTTGAGCCCCCGGATGCATAAACCTACAAAACAATTTTAGGCCTTGTTCTTAGGTACCCAAACGGTCTTGGGTCCTTTGACATTAGAAACAAGCACCTTGGGTACCCAAACACAAGTCTTTGACCCCTTGTGTTTGCCCCCAACATATTTGGCAACTACTTTGCCTGATTTGTTAGTAAGCACATAAGATGCATCAAAAGTCTTAAATAAAATGTTAGGCTCATTTGATGCAATAGGAGTTTTCTTCTTAGGCAATTTAGCAGGGTTGATCGCCTAGAGCTAGATGCCTCACTCTTATACATAAAAGCATGATTAGGGCCAGAGTGAGACTTACTAGAATGAATTCTTCTAATTTTATGCTCGGGATAATCGACATGGTACAAAATGTAACCTTCGTTATCCTGAGGCATGGGAGCCTTGCCCTTAACAAAGTTAGATAATCTTTTAGGAGGGGCATTGAGTTTGACATTGGCTCCCTGTTGGAAGCCAATGACATCCTTAATGCCAGGGCTTCTCCCACTATAGAGCATACTACGAGCAAATTTAAAATTTTCATTTTCTAACTCATGCTCGGCAATTTTAGCATCTAATTTTGCTATATGATCATTTTGTTGTTTAATCATAGCAATGTGATCATGAATAACATCAATGTTAACATCTCTACATCTAGTGCAAATTGTAACATGCTCAACGATAGATGTAGAGGGTTTGCAAGAATTTAGTTCAACAATCTTAGCATGTAAAATGTCATCCTCATCTCTAAGATTGGAAACATTGCAAACATCTAATTCCCTAGCCTTAGCAATTAATTTTTCATTTTCATTTCTAAGGCTAGCAAGAGAGGCTTTCGATTTTTCAATCTTAGCAATTTAACTAGCATTATCATTTCTAAGATTGTTAATTGAATCATCACAAACATTTGATTTTTTAATCTTAGCAATTAATTTGGCATTTTCATTTCTAAGGTTGGAAATAACATCATGGCAAGTGCTTAGCTCACTAGATAATTTTTCACATTTTTCTACCTCTAGAGCATAAGCATTTTTAACCTTAACATGCTTTTTATTTTCTTTAATTAGGAAGTCCTCTTGGGTGTCCAAGAGTTCATCCTTCTCATGAATAGCACTAATTAACTCATTTAATTTCTCTTTTTGTTGCATGTTTAGGTTGGCAAAAAGCGTTAACAAATCATCCTCATCATCACTAGAGCTAGCCTCATCACTAGATGTTGCATACTTAGTGGAGGATTCAGATTTTACCTTCTTCTTCTTGCCGTCCTTTGCCATGAGGCATTTGTGGCCGACGTTGGGGAAGAGAAGTCCCTTGTTGACAGCGATGTTGGCGGCGTCCTCGTCGTCGGAGGAGTCGGTGGAGCTCTCGTCGGAGTCCCACTCCCGGCAAACATGGGCATCGCCGCCCTTCTTCTTGTAATATCTCTTCTTCTCCTTTCTTCTCCCCTTCTTGTCGTCGCCCCTGTCACTATCACTTGATAATGGACATTTTGCAATAAAGTGACCGGTCTTACCACACTTGTAGCAAACTTTCTTGGAGCGGGGCTTGTAGTCCTTCCCCCTCCTTTGCTTAAGGATTTGGCGGAAACTCTTGATGATGAGCGCCATCTCCTCATTGTCGAGCTTGGAGGCGTCGATGGGGACCCTACTTGGTTTAGAGTTTTCTTTCTTCTCCTCCGTCTCTTTGAAGGCGACGGGTTGCACCTCGGATGTTGAGGTGGCGCCTTGCTCGATGATTTTCTTGGAGCCTTTGATCATTAATTCAAAGCTCACAAATTTTCCTATTACTTCCTCGGGAGACATTAGTGTGTATCTAGGATCACCACGAATTAATTGAACTTGCGTAGGGTTAAGGAAAACGAGTGATCTAAGAATAACCTTGACCATTTCATGGTCATCCCATTTGGTGCTCCCGAGGTTGCGCACTTGGTTCACCAAAATCTTGAGCCGGTTGTACATCACTTGTGGCTCCTCCCCTTGGTGAAGCATGAAGCGACCGAGCTCCCCCTCGATCGTCTCCCGCTTGGTGATCTTGGTCACCTCGTCACCTTCGTGCGCGGTCTCGAGCACGTCCCAAATTTCCTTTGCGCTCTTCAACCCTTGCACCTTATTATACTCCTCTCGACTTAGAGAGGCGAGGAGTATAGTAGTGGCTTGGGAGTTGAAGTGTTGGATTTGTTCGACCTCCTCCGAGTCGTAATCCTTGTCTCCCTTCTTTGGTACCTGCGCTCCATACTCAACAATATCCCATATGCTTTTGTGGAGTGAGGTTAGGTGATGCCTCATTTTATCACTCCACATAGAATAATCTTCAGCTTCAAGCATAGGTGGTTTGCCTAATGGAACGGAAAGTAATGGAGTGCGTTTTGAAATATGAGGATAGCGAAGGGGCATCTTACTATACTTCTTGCGCTCATGGCGTTTAGAAGTTGCGGATGCCGATTCCGAGCCGGAGGTGGATGGTGACGAAGAGTCGGTCTCGTAGTAGACCACCTTTTTCATCTTCTTCTTCTTGTCACCCTTCCGTTGGGACTTGATGGAGGAAGAGGATTCCTCCTTGTGCTTGTGGGCGGACTCCCTTGAGTGTGTTCTCCCCGAGCTTGCGGACTTGTCGCCGGTCCCGATCTCCCTCTTGGCAGATGCTCCCGACATCACTTCGAGCGGTTAGGCTCTAATGAAGTACCGGGCTCCGATACCAATTGAAAGTCGCCTAGAGGGAGGGTGAATAGGGCAAATCTGAAATTTACAAACTTTAAGCATAACTACAAGCCGGGTTAGCGTTAGAAATATAAACGAGTCCGAGAGAGAGGGTGAAAACAAATCACAAGCAAATAAGGCGGATGACACAATGATTTGTTTTACCGAGGTTTGGTTCTTGCAAACCTACTCCCCGTTGAGGTGGTCACAAAGACCGGGTCTCTTTCAACCCTTTCCCTCTCTCAAACGGTCACTTAGACCGAGTGAGCTTCTCTTCTCAATCAAACGGGACACTAAGTCCCCACAAGGACCACCACACAATTGGTGTCTCTTGCCTTGGTTACAATTGAGTTGAAATCAAGAAAGAATGAAGAAGAAAAGCAATCCAAGCCCAAGAGCTCAATTGAACACAAGAATCTCTCTCTCACTAGTCACTATTTGATTGGAATTGTTTTTGGACTTGGGAGAGGATTTGATCTCTTTGGTTGTGTCTTGTATTGAATGCTATAGCTCTTGTATGAGGTGTGAAGGCTGAAAACTTGGATTCATTGAAGGGTGGTGGTTGGGGGTATTTATAACCCCAACCACCAAAAGAATCGTTGGTGAGGGCTTCTATCGCATGGCGCACCGGACAGTCCGGTGCGCCAGCCACGTCACCCGACCGTTGGATTCTGACCGTTGGAGCTTCTGACATCTTGGCCACCGGACAGTCCGGTGGTGCACCGGACAGGTCCTGTAGACTGTCTGGTGCGCCTTCTGGCTCTGCTCTGACTTCTGCGCGCACTGTAGCGCATTAACTGCCGTTGCAGACGACCGTTGGCGCTGTAGTAGCCGTTACTCCGCTGGCACACCGGACAGTCCAGTGAATTATAGCGGAGCGGCTCCCAGAATTCCCGAAGGTGAGCAGTTCGGAGTAGAGTTCCCTGGTGCACCGGACAGTCCGGTGCGCCAGACCAGGGCACACTTCGGTTGTCTTATGCTCTTTTTATTTGAACCCTTTCTTGGTCTTTTTATTGGTTTTTTGTGAACCTTTGGCACCTGTAGAACCCATTATCTAGAGCAAACTAGTTAGTCCAATTATTTGTGTTGGGCAATTCAACCACCAAAATCAATTAGGAAAAGGTGTAAGCCTATTTCCCTTTCATCCTCAGAGAGCTTTATTGAAACACAACGTACAAGGAAACACAACGTAGCCATAGAAGGAAAATTTGATGCTACCGAAGAGAGCTTTATTGAAACACAATTGAAAGGGAATTAGGCTTACACCTATTTCCTAATTGATTTTGGTGGTTGAATTGCCCAACACAAATAATTGGACTACCTAGTTTGCTCTAGTGTATAAATTATACAGGTGCCAAAGGTTCACACTTAGCCAATAAAAAGACCAAGTATTGGGTTCAACAAAGAGAGCAAAGGGATAACCGAAGTGTGCCCTGGTCTGGCGCACCGGACTGTGTCCGGTGCACCAGGGGACTTCACGCTGAACTCCTCACCTTCGGGAAAATCCAGAGGCGCTCCGCTATAATTCACCGGACTGTCCGGTGCACCACCGGACAGTGTCCGGTGCCCCAGAGGAGAGCGGCTCTGAACTCGCCAGCTTCGGGAATCTGCTCCGCTATAATTCACCGGACATGTCCGGTGCACACCGGACTGTCCGGTGAGCCAGCGGAGCAACGACTACTTCGCGCCAACGGTCACCTGCAGAAGCAATTAATGCGCGCCAGAGCGCGCAATAGTCAGGCACGGGCGAAGTGGCGCACCGAACACTCTACAGTACATGTCTGGTGTGCCACTGGACATCCAGGTGGGCCCAGCAGTCAGAGCTCCAACGGTCGGAACCCAACGGCCTGATGACGTGGCTGGCGCACCGGACACTGTCCGGTGCACCATGCGACATACAGCCTCCACCAAATGGCTAGTTTGGTGGTTGGGGTTATAAATACCCCCAACCATCCCACATTCAAGTCATCCAAGTTTTCCACCTTCCAACTACTTACAAGAGCTCTAGTATTCAATTCTAGACACACCCAAGTGATCAAATCCTCTCCCAATTCCACAAAAGCTTTAGTGACTAGTGAGAGTGATTTGTCGTGTTCTTTTGAGCTCTTGCGCTTGGATTGCTTTCTTCTTTCTCATTCTTTCTTGAGATCAATACTCACTTGTAACCGAAGCAAGAGACATCAATTGTGTGGTGGTCCTTGCAGGGAAGTTTTGTTCCCGGTTGATTTGAGAAGAGAAAACTCACTCGGTCCGAGGGACCGTTTGAGATAGGGAAGGGGTTGAAAAAGACCCGGCCTTTGTGACCTCCTCAACGGGGAGTAGGTTTGCAAGAACCGAACCTCGGTAAAACAAATCCGCGTGTCACACTTCTTATTCGCTTGCGATTTGTTTTGCACCCTCTCTCGCGGACTCGATTATATTTCTAACGCTAACCCGGCTTGTAGTTGTGATTAACTTTGCAAATTTCAGTTTCGCCCTATTCACCCCCCTCTAGGCGACTTTCAATTGGTATCGGAGCCCGGTGCTTCATTAGAGCCTAACCGCTCGAAGTGATGTCGGGAGATCACGCCAAGAAGGAGATGGAGACCGGCGACAAGCCCGCTACAAGCCACGGGAAAGCTTCATCGGGAGAGTCCCGCAACAAAGGGAAGGGGGAGGAGAAGAAACACTCTTCCCACAAGTCGCAACGGAGTGGGGACAAGACAAAGAAGATGAGGAAGGTGGTCTACTACGAGACCGACACCTCATCGCCATCTACCTCCGGCTCCGACGCGCCATCCGTCACTTCTAAGCGCCATGAGCGCAAGAAGTTTAGTAAGATCCCCTTACACTACCCTCGCACTTCTAGACATACTCCATTACTTTCAGTTCCATTAGGCAAACCGCCAACCTTTGACGGTGAAGATTATGCTAGGTGGAGTGATTTAATAAAATTTCATCTAACCTCACTCCACAAAAGTATATGGAATGTTGTTGAGTTTGGAGCACAGGTACCATCCATAGGGGATAAGGATTATGATGAGGACGAGGTGGCCCAAATCGAGCACTTCAACTCCCAAGCCACAACCATACTCCTCGCCTCTCTAAGTAGGGAGGAGTACAACAAGGTGCAAGGATTAAAGAGCGCCAAGGAAGTTTGGGACGTGCTCAAGACCGCACACGAGGGAGATGAACTAACCAAGATCACCAAGCGGGAAACGATCGAGGGGGAGCTCGGTCGCTTCCGTCTTCGCCAAGGGGAGGAGCCACAAGACATGTACAACCGGCTCAAAACCTTGGTGAATCAAGTGCGCAACCTCGGGGCGAGAAATGGGATGACCACGAGGTGGTTAAGGTTATTCTAAGATCACTTATTTTCCTTAACCCTACTCAAGTACAATTAATTCGTGGTAATCCTAGATATACACTAATGACTCCCGAGGAAGTAATCGGGAATTTTGTGAGCTTTGAGTTTATGATCAAAGGCTCAAGGAAGATCAACGAGCTTGACGGTCCCTCCATGTCCGAAGCTCAACCGGTCGCATTCAAAGCGACGGAGGAGAAGAAGGAGGAGTCTACACCGAGTAGAACACCCATCGACGCCTCCAAGCTCGACAACGAGGAAATGACGCTTGTTATCAAAAGCTTCCGCCAAATCCTCAAGCAAAGGAGGGGGAAAGACTACAAGCCCGCTCCAAGAAAGTTTGCTACAAATGTGGTAAGCCCGGTCATTTTATTGCAAAATGTCCTATATCTAGTGACAGTGACAGGGGCGACGACAAGAAGGGAAGAAGAAAGGAGAAGAAAAAGTACTACAAGAAGAAGGGTGGCGATGCCCATGTATGTCGCGAGTGGGACTCCGACGAAAGCTCTAGCGACTCCTCCTCCGACGAGGATGCCGCCAACATCGCTGTCACCAAGGGACTTCTCTTCCCCCAACGTCGGCCACAAGTGCCTCATGGCAAAGGACGACAAAAAGAAGAAGGTTAAATCTAAATCCTCCACTAGATATGAGTCCTCTAGTGATGATATTGCTAGTGATGAGGAAGATAATTTGCGTACTCTTTTTGCTAACCTCAACATGCAACAGAAGGAAAAACTAAATGAACTAATTAGTGCTATCCATGAAAAGGATGATCTCTTGGACTCCCAAGAGGACTTCCTTATTAAAGAAAACAAGAAGCATGTTAAGGTTAAAAATACTTACGCTCTAGAAGTAGAAAAATGTGAAAAACTATCTAGTGAGTTAAGCACTTGCCATGAGACTATAGACAACCTTAGAAATGAAAATGCTAATTTGTTAGCTAAGGTTGATTCAAACGTTTGTAATGTTTCAATTCCCAATCTTAGAAATGATAATGATAATTTGCTTGCTAAGATTGAAGAATTGAACATATCTCTTGATAGCCTTAGAAATGAAAATGAAAAATTAATTGCTAAGGCTAAAGATTTTGATGTTTGCAATGCTACCATTTTCGACCTTAGAAGTAAAAATGATATATTGCATGCTAAGGTTGTAGAATTAAAATCTTGCAAACCCTCTACATCTACCGTTGAGCACACTTCTATTTGTACTAGATGTAGAGATGTTGATATTGATGCTATTCATGATCATATGGTATTAATTAAACAACAAAATGATCATATAGCTAAATTAGATGCCAAAATTGCCGAGCATGACTTAGAAAACGAAAAATTTAAATTTGCTAGAAGCATGCTCTATAGAGGGAGACGCCCTGACATTAAGGATGGCATTGGCTTCCAACAGGGAGGCAATGTCAAAATTAATGCCCCTCCTAAGAAATTGTCCAACTTTGTTAAGGGCAAGGCTCCCATGCCTCAGGATAATGAGGGTTACATTTTGTACCCTGCCGGCTATCCTGAAAGCAAAATTAGGAGAATTCATTCTAGGAAGTCTCACTCTGGCCCTAACCATGCTTTTATGTATAAGGGTGAGACATCTAGTTCTAGGCAACCAACCCGTGCTAAGTTGCCTAAAAAGAAAACTCCCAGTGCATCAAATGATCATGACATTTCATTTAAAACTCTTGATGCATCTTATGTTTTAACTAACAAATCCGGCAAGATAGTTGCCAAGTATGTCGGGGGCAAACACAAGGGATCAAAAACTTGTGTTTGGGTACCTAAAGTTCTTGTATCTAATGCCAAAGGACCCAAAACCATTTAGGTACCTAAAGTGAAGAACTAAACTTGTTTTGTAGGTTTATGCATCCGGGGGCTCAAGTTGGGTAATCAACAGCGGGTGCACAAACTACATGACAGGGGAGAAGAAGATGTTCTCCTCCTACGAGAAAAACCAAGATCCCCAATGAGCTATCACATTCGGGGATGGAAATCAAGGTTTGGTCAAATGATTGGGTAAAATCGCTATATCTCCTGACCACTCTATTTCAAATGATTTTCTTGTAGATTCTTTAGATTACAATTTGCTTTCTGTATCTCAATTATGCAAAATGGGATACAACTGTTTATTTACTGATGTAGGTGTCACTGTCTTTAGAAGAAGTGATGATTCAATAGCATTTAAGGGAGTGTTAGAGGGTCAGCTATACTTAGTAAATTTTGATAGAGCTGAACTCGACACTTGCTTAATTGCTAAGACTAACATGGGCTGGCTCTGGCATCGCCGACTAGCACATGTTGGGATGAAGAATCTTCATAAGCTTCTAAAGGGAGAGCACATTTTAGGATTAACAAATGTTCATTTTGAGAAAGACAGGATTTGTAGCGCATGCCAAGCAGGGAAGCAAGTTGGTGCTCACCATCCACACAAGAACATCATGATGACCGACAGGCCACTGGAGCTCCTACACATGGATCTATTCGGCCCGATTGCTTACATAAGCATCGGCGGGAGTAAGTACTGTCTAGTTATTGTGGATGATTATTCTCGCTTCACTTGGGTGTTCTTTTTGCAGGAAAAATCTCATACCCAAGAGACCTTAAAGAGATTCTTGAGACGGGCTCAAAATGAGTTCGGCTTAAGGATCAAGAAAATTAGAAGCGACAACGGGACGGAGTTCAAGAACTCTCAAATTGAAGGCTTCCTTGAGGAGGAGGGCATCAAGCATGAGTTCTCTTCTCCCTACACCCCACAACAAAATGGTGTAGTGGAGAGGAAGAATAGAACTCTATTGGACATGACAAGAACCATGCTTGATGAGTACAAGACGTCGGATCGGTTTTGGGCCGAGGCGGTCAACACCGCCTGCTACGCCATCAACTGGTTGTATCTACACCGAATCCTCAAGAAGACATCATATGAACTCCTTACCGGTAAAAAGCCCAATATTTCATATTTTAGAGTCTTTGGTAGCAAATGCTTTATTCTTGTTAAAATAGGTAGAAAATCTAAATTTGCTCCTAAGACTGTAGAAGGCTTTTTACTAGGATATGATTCAAACACAAGGGCATATAGAGTCTTTAACAAGTCCTCTGGACAAGTTGAAGTTTCTTGTGACGTTGTGTTTGATGAGACTAACGGCTCTCAAGTAGAGCAAGTTGATCTTGATGAGATAGGTGATGAAGAGGCTCCGTGCATCGCGCTAAGGAACATGTCCATTGGTGATGTGTGTCCTAAGGAATCCCAAGAGCCTCCAAATGCACAAGATCAACCATCCTCCTCCACGCAACCATCTCCACCAACTCAAAATGAGGATGAGGCTCAAGTTGATGAAGGAGAAGATCAAAGAGATGAGCCACCTCAAGATGACGACAATGATCAAGGGGGAGATGTAAATGATCAAGACAAGGAGGATGATGAACCAAGGCCGCCATACCCAAGAGTCCACCAAGCAATCCAACGAGATCACCCCGTCGACACCATCCTCGGCGACATTCATAAGAGGGTAACCACTAGATCTCGTGTTGCACATTTTTGTGAGCATTACTCTTTTGTTTCCTCTATTGAGCCACACAGGATAGAGAAAGCACTACAAGATTCAGATTGGGTGGTGGCAATGCAAGATGAGCTCAACAACTTCACTAGGAATGAGGTATGGCATTTGGTTCCACGTCCTAATCAAAATGTTGTAGGAACCAAGTGGGTTTTCCGCAACAAGCAAGATGAGCATGGTGTGGTGACAAGGAACAAAGCTCGACTTGTGGCCAAGGGATACTCCCAAGCACTACACCAAAATAGTGAACTTCCTAAAGCCTAAACCCTAGGAAGTTAGCCCTAAACTCTAGGAAGTTAGCTAAACTCTCGGAAGTTAAGTCATCCCGTTGGAAGTTTGGCTCTCGGAAATTTTTTGTCGGAAGTTAGCTTAACTTCCTAGAACCCTCTAGAAAGTTAGCTAACTTCCTACAGCCAAAGAAGCCTCTCGAAAGTTAGTACGTTCTCGGAAGTTAATAGCTTCACGCCGTCATCTCCGTCAGCTGACTAACTTCCTACGTCTGATTATAGCCCTAGGAAGTTAGCTGGCTAACTTCCTACGGCTGACTGTAGCCGCTAGAAAGTTAGCTGGCTAACTTCCTACAGCCCAATAAGCCTCTAGGAAGTTAATTTGGCCAGCATTACAAATGTTGTTTATTTTTATTTTACACCACATTCCACATCATAACAAATATATAGCACAACATATTTTCACATAAAACTTCTCACACACAATCACATAACAATATTTAAATCCATAGTCTCATCAATTACATCACAAAAGTCTCATCCATAGTCATAATAAGACACATCTCATTCAGTACTAATAAGAGATAATATCTCATACATAGTCATAATAGAAGTCTCAAGTATTAGAACACAATAACATATAGTAGGACACTTGTGCGGATGCTTGCATGAAATAGCTGACGATCCTGTGGACGTAGGACACTGTGTGCACTCCTTCATGCATGTAGCTACAATCGATTGGGAATTTATTAGCCCTTTTAATAACGGTGGACATTTTACGACAACCCTCGCGCGCGCTCGATCCACTTAGACTTCAGCACTTTATGGATTTTTTCGTTCCAATTCAGTAACCTGAACACACACAAAAAAACAGTTCCAAATGTCTGTTAGTTGGTATATATGTAGCTGCCAAAAAAACAGTTCCAAATGTCTAGTATATTTATCATGCAGGAGGAATGGAGGACAACTTGAATTCACGAGATCGAACACCAATCCACGGGACATTAGGCATAACAGCATGTGATGATTGATACACACGTCCACAGAATTCTGTGTGCCCCCATATATAGACAGTTTTTTATAAAAAATAGACTTGTACGTGCATCGAAAGTTAGAGAACTGTGCTAAGAGATAGTGATACAAATAAAGAAGAACTTGCATGCATTCTCCAGGATTTGCTAATAACAGGAGCACCCTTATAAAAAAAGAAAGAATACAGAAAAGAAACGGAAGCTTAATTAGGTACACCACACACGATGAGCTGAGCGCGGATCTGAAAAGAGATTTGTTCACCACACGACCACACTGTATGCTGTGCATGGATACTAACAAGTACCCGCGATTTAAAAGCATAACAGTTTGAGAAAAACAGATGCTGGATTCTGCTGATCAGAGGTTCAGAAAAGCCCTGTTGTTCAAGTACATATGCATGCACCTAGCCATCAATTCAATATGTAGATCCAAACAGTTCTACGATGCTTTGTTTGAACAAGGACGCTTGCTCCAACTAGCATCTCAGTGCTTCTCGACTATAGGCACACTCAGTGTGGCAGACAAAATTATTATATGCACAAATCAAGCACTAATGTGGCGGACGAATGAATATCTTTGTATTATACATCTCAGTGCTTCTAGACTATAGGCTACAATTCTGATAGAAAATAAATCTGTCAGGCTGCTCTATTTGCATTTCTGCCCAAACAAGAATTTACATATCATGCTATAAAAAAGCCAATGGCTACAATGTGATGCTATAATTAAATTATAACACAAAAGCATGAGGATAAAAAATTACCGAGGAACTGCAAAGGACAGCTAGCCACGGCTACAGAGCTTCACCACCTGACGGTTTTACTAGCAGACAAGCACCTGGATTGTGGATCGTACTCATACTCCACTTGGTATGCATGCCAAGAAGATATGTTGTGTTCCTAGTTCTGAGATCCTGTAATAAATCACATGTGCACGACCTCTCTCTATTATCCCTACGGCTTCCAATTTTTGTCATCATCACCACCAAAGGCCGGAGAATGGACCGGCTACCGAACAACGCTGACGACGACTACGGACTATACTGGCAAGCGATGCCAAGGGGACTAGAGAGAGGGCTGCTCTGCTTGGGTTCCAAACACCAGCATATCGACGACCAGACAGATACATAACGACCTCACGCTCCCCTTAAGGACCTGGGCCTGACAGCGGCAACTGTGTGTGACCATGGAAAGAGAACAACCCATCAGCCAAGCCAGTCGGAGGAGGGGGAGGGATGTCAGAAACAATCAGACAAATCACTTACCCCAATGCAGCAGAAGCAGTACACACTTGACAAGCCTCACAAGACTTGGCCCAATGCAAGGTAGCAGAGATAGCGATGAGATGAGGTAGCCGCGCCTATGCGGTTTTAGCAATCCACTAGCATAGCTGATAAAAGGGTGTGGCTGCACCGGCGGGAGCGGCGACCGGGGGCAGGGGCAGCCGCGGCGGGCGGGGCCGAGGCTGTTGCGTCGGCGGCCGCGGCTTGCGCGGGTGGGAGCAGGCGTCCGACGGCGCTTTGATTTGGTGGAAGAGACATGGGAGTGAGAAAGGGGTGAGAATAGGATAAGATTCAGCAGATGTTTAAGATAAAAAATATAACTTCCTAAAGTAAACCCGTAGGAAGTTATATAATTTCCTAGAGTTTGTACATGTACTCAAAAGCTGAAATCTAACTTCCTAGAGGAGGCCGTAGGAAGTTAGCTGCCAATGCTAACTTTCTAGAGGCAGCCGTAGGAAGTTAGATTTTCGTTTGACTGGTCAAGAGCTTAAATCTAACTTCCTAGAGGAGGCCGTAGGAAGTTAGGTGCTAATGCTAACTTCCTAGAGGCAGCCGTAGAAAGTTAGCTTTTCGTTTGACCACACTCGTGGATCAGCAACTAAAAGCTAACTTCCTAGAGGAGCCTGTAGAAAGTTAGCTGCCCATGCTAACTTCCTAGAGGCAGCCGTAGGAAGTTAGCAGCTCACTTAACCGAACATATGAGTCAGCATGTGAAAGCTAACTTCCTACAACTTTTATAAAATACCGTAGGAAGTTATGTTTATTTCCTAGAGCTACCAGTTGCCTCTCAGAAGTTATTTATTTCCTACGGTTTGTTATAAAAGTTGTAGGAAGTTAAAAACCCGTAGGAAGTGTATGATTTTGGTGTAGTGAAGTCGAAGGTTTGGATTTCGGTGAAACCTATGCACCCGTAGCTAGGCTTGAGTCAATTCGCATATTACTTGCCTATGCTACTTACCATGGCTTTAAGCTTTATCAAATGGACGTGAAAAGTGCCTTCCTCAATGGACCAATCAAGGAAGAGGTCTATGTTGAGCAACCTCCCGGCTTTGAAGATAGTGAGTACCCTAACCATGTCTATAAACTCTCTAAGGCGCTTTATGGGCTCAAGCAAGCCCCAAGAGCATGATATGAATGCCTTAGGGATTTCCTTATCACTAATGGTTTCAAAGTCGGAAAAGACGATCCTACTTTATTCACTAAAACTCTTGAAAATGACTTGTTCATATGTCAAATTTATGTTGATGATATCATATTTGGGTCTACTAACGAGTCTACATGTAAAGAATTTAGTAGGATCATGACACAAAAATTCGAGATGTCTATGATGGGGGAGTTGAAGTACTTCTTAGGATTTCAAGTGAAGCAACTCCAAGAGGGCACCTTCCTAAGCCAAATGAAGTATACTCAAGATATCCTAAGCAAGTTTGGGATGAAGGATGCCAAACCCATCAAGACACCCATGGGAACCAATGGGCATCTCGACCTCGACACGGAAGGTAAGTCCGTGGATCAAAAGGTATACCGGTCGATGATAGGCTCTTTACTCTATTTATGTGCATCTCGAGCGGATATTATGCTTTCCGTATGCATGTGTGCAAGATTCCAAGCCGACCCTATGGAAGCTCACCTTACGACCGTTAAACGAATCTTGAGATATTTAGTTTATACTCCTAAGTTTGGGCTTTGGTATCCTAGGGGATCCACTTTTGATTTAATTGGTTATTCGGATGCCGATTGGGCGGGGTGTAAAATCAATAGAGAGCACATCGGGGACTTGCCAGTTCTTGGGAAGATCCTTGGTGTCTTGGGCTTCAAAGAAGCAAAATTCTGTAGCTCTTTCTACCGCCGAAGCCGAGTACATTGCCGCAGGCCATTGTTGCGCGCAACTACTTTGGATGAGGCAAACCCTTAGGGACTACGGTTACAAACTAACCAAAGTTCCTCTTCTATGTGATAATGAGAGTGCAATCCGCATGGCGGATAATCCCGTTGAACATAGCCGCACTAAACACATAGCCATTCGGTATCATTTTCTAAGGGATCACCAACAAAAGGGAGATATCGAGATTGCATATATTAACACTAAAGATCAATTAGCCGATATCTTTACCAAGCCTCTTGATGAACAAACCTTTAACAAACTTAGGCATGAGCTAAATATTCTTGATTCTAGGAACTTCTTTTGTTAAAATTGCACACATAGCTCATTCATATACCTTTGATCATGTCTCTTTCATATGCTATGACTAATGTGTTTCAAAGTGAATTTCAAACCAAGTCATTGGTATATTGAAAGGGAATTGGAGTCTTCGGCGAAGACAAAGGTTTCCACTCCGTAACTCACCCTTCGCCGTCGCTCCGAGCAACTCTCCAACTTTGGTATAATCTTCACTCATATCTTATTTGCCAAAGGGGAGAAAATAGTATAAAAGGGCTCTAATGACTCCGTTTTTGGCGATTCATGCCAAAGGGGGAGAGAGTATTAGCCCAAAGCAAAAGAACCGCACCACTAATTTTAAAACTAAGGATTTTCAATTGGAAAATTTCAAACTGGTATCCTATTGTGTTCAAAAGGGGAGAAAGTTGTATTTCCAAAACTAATATCTTAAAACCCTCTTGAACACTAAGAGGAGGATTTCATCTAGGGGGAGTTTTGTTTAGTCAAAGGAAAAGCATTTGAAACAGGGGGGGGGGAATTTCAAATCTTGAAAATGCTTTGCAAAATCTTATTCATTTACCTTTGCCTATTTGCAAAAGAACTTTGAAAAGGATTTACAAAAGAATTTGCAAAAACAAAACATGTGGTGCAAGAGTGGTCCAAAATGTTAAAAATAAAAGAAACAATCCTTGCATATCTTATAAATATTTATATTGGCTCAATTCCAAGCAACCTTTGCACTTACATTATGCAAACTAGTTCAATTATGCATTTCTATACTTGCTTTGGTTTGTGTTGGCATCAATCACCAAAAAGGGGGAGATTGAAAGGGAATTAGGCTTACACCTATTTCCTAATTGATTTTGGTGGTTGAATTGCCCAACACAAATAATTGGACTAACTAGTTTGCTCTAGTGTATAAATTATACAGGTGCCAAAGGTTCACACTTAGCCAATAAAAAGACCAAGTATTGGGTTCAACAAAGAGAGCAAAGGGATAACCGAAGTGTGCCCTGGTCTGGCGCACCGGACAGTGTCCGGTGCACCAGGGGACTTCACGCTGAACTCCTCACCTTCGGGAAAATCCAGAGGCGCTCCACTATAATTCACCGGACTGTCCGGTGCACCACCGGACAGTGTCCGGTGCCCCAGAGGAGAGCGGCTCTGAACTCGCCAGCTTCGGGAATCCGCTCCGCTATAATTCACCGGACATGTCCGGTGCACACCGGACTGTCCGGTGAGCCAGCGGAGCAACGGCTACTTCGCGCCAACGGTCACCTGCAGAAGCAATTAATGCGCGCCAGAGCGCGCAGAAGTCAGGCACGGGCGAAGTGGCGCACCGGACACTCTACAGTACATGTCCGGTGTGCCACCGAACATCCAGGCGGGCCCATCAGTCAGAGCTCCAACGGTCGGAACCCAACGGCCTAGTGACGTGGCTGGCGCACCGGACACTGTCCGGTGTGCACCGGACTGTCCGGTGCACCATGCGACAGACAGCCTCCACCAAACAGCTAGTTTCGTGGTTGGGGTTATAAATACCCCCAACCACCCCACATTCAAGTCATCCAAGTTTTCCACCTTCCAACTACTTACAAGAGCTCTAGTATTCAATTCTAGACACACCCAAGTGATCAAATCCTCTCCCAATTCCACAAAAGCTTTAGTGACTAGTGAGAGTGATTTGTCGTGTTCTTTTGAGCTCTTGCGCTTGGATTGCTTTCTTCTTTCTCATTCTTTCTTGAGATCAATACTCACTTGTAACCGAGGCAAGAGACATCAATTGTGTGGTGGTCCTTGCGGGGAAGTTTTGTTCCCGGTTGATTTGAGAAGAGAAAGCTCACTCGGTCTGAGGGACCGTTTGAGAGAGGGAAGGGGTTGAAAAAGACCCGGCCTTTGTGGCCTCCTTAACGGGGAGTAGGTTTGCAAGAACCGAACCTCGGTAAAACAAATCCGCGTGTCACACTTCTTATTCGCTTGCGATTTGTTTTGCACCCTCTCTCGCGGACTCGATTATATTTCTAACGCTAACCCGACTTGTAGTTGTGATTAACTTTGCAAATTTCAGTTTCGCCCTATTCACCCCCCTCTAGGCGACTTTCAACAATGTCATCTGGAGGAGCTAGAGAAGGAAAAAATGTCACTTGTCGGACATGGTGGACGTCGTGCGCATGCAATTTGATGCCCCTCCTTTGCCTGTGCCCGAGTCACTGATCTCCCGCCTCGAGAGCCTCGTGTGTCGGGTCTGGGAGCTCGAAACGGAATCCTTCTATCGGGGGATCTGCCAGGCCTTCGCCGTTTTGACATCCCATTTCGAGGGGGGAATAGAGCTAGAGGCGTTGAGCGTAGGTTATTGTGACGCCTGGAGTGACGCGAAGCTGGCTGGAATGGTGAAGGTTGTGGAGCCTTTTGCCCAGAAACTAGGGGTTGCCCTGCTTGGTAGCGCTCCTCGGGGGGAGTTAAGGAAGACATGTGTCTTCGCAATGGCCACATGATAGAACTTTTCCGGTACTCCTTCAATTTTATGAACATCCACGTTGACAGGCGCAAAGTCGGGCCTAGGCTAGGGTTCACCCCCTTTTCCCATGTTCGACACCGGAAACAACTTTGAAACCAATTTTTATTGATAAATGTCGGGGAGTTACAAATGGGATGTGAACTCATTCCCGCTGAGAATTACGGGGGTTCCTGGCGGAGACATCATGCTTGGTGATTCCTCGGGCTCTTACCTCGTGTAGCACCCCAGTTTGCTGATGCTACCAATGGCGCCTGCCCTTTCGAGGGGACAAGGGTTGCAAGAGTCAGGCGTCCTCCACTCTCCCCATTATTGGGAGGTCTGCCCTCACTGCTCACTAGGGAGCCAGGGTCCATGCCTGAGTCAAGGGCGTCAAAAATGAGGTCTCCACCGCCTTCGACCATCCCGACGAACTCCAAGTCGTCGATAGTTGGGAAGTATCCCTAGGCCACGAGGGCCAGATCACCCCTGGAGCATGGCGAAGGCGAGATGAAAACGCGCGAGGGCTGCTACCAGAGCCGTTGTGGCATGGCAACGTTTCCTCATTGTACGACGCAGAAAGTTCCGCGTAGGATGAGAAGAAGGCCCATAGATCGTCATATGAGGGATCGGGCCCATATGAATTGCAATTTGTCGCCTTATCTCATCGACCTCGGAGGGCAAGGACGATCCCTGCTCCGTACATTGCCCCTGCAGGGTGAGGCTGAGGGCGACGAGTGCTTCCGCAACGACGTTTGGGTTTTCGGGCGAAGAAGGTCGAGAGAGCGGTGCTCTGACCATCTCATCGTCTTTATCGATGACAAAGTTGAGGCTCCCGAAGCGGGCGATTGCTCTGGGAGCTAGAACGACTCGGGACTGTTGCAGGTGCTCGTCGTAGCGTTGAGACTCCTCGATGGAAGGGGTCTGGCTTCCGGGGCCCTGATAATTTCCTCTTTGCCATCGCGGACGAAGTCAAGGTTCCCAAAGAGGATCATCGTTTTGGGATTTCGATAGGTGTCATGACCGACCATATGGAACCTGGTGAGTTTGTAGAGAACGTGCAAGCCCCCTACCTGGCGCGCCAACTGTCGATGTTTCGAACCTCCGCCCCGATAAGTAAATTTCTATGTGCGTGTCGTGGACTCCAGATGGTGTGCTCAATGGGCGCAAGGTTTATACTAGTTCGATAAGAACGTCCCTACATCCAGTCTTCGGTGGCTCCTGCTACCGCCACCTTTGTTACTCGATGCTCGTAGTATGGGTTACAAGCGAGTGAGAGAGGGAAGGAGAGATCCCAAGTTTCTTATGCGTGGGTGGACCTTAAAGACTACAGGACTAGAGTCCTACGCTAAGCCTTGGCTCCAGCCTCCAGGTATTCAAGTCTCGTGTGTCGTTGCCTTTCGTCTAGTATCCTTGGTTCTATGTTCTCTTTCGAGTGTTCTTAGTTCATCTCTTGTGACCGACCTCATCCTTTTATAGCCCAAGGTGGGGGTCGTTCGTCGGTGACTTCCTTGAGATCGGGTGTTTTACCCTGATGAGGCAACGTTATCTGTATGCGTCATCTTCAGGTCATCTCTGCTCGTGCTCACTTTGACGAACGGCGCGGGCAGCGCGGGGACCTAGCACCATCGTTACTACATCTGCGCGATGCTGACCCCTTGCCTCCGTAGCCTAGGTCTTGGTGTGGCTTGTCGCGTTGTGAGCCATGTTGATGACCTGCGAACTCAGGCCTAGTCTCAATAGGCCATGAGTGCACCGTAGGCCGAGGGGCTCGTAGGTCATGAGTGCGTTGTAGGCCGAGGGGCTTCGCAGGTCATGAGTGGGAGGTGGACCGACCCTTGACTACGGCTTGGTTCCAAGCGTAGGTAATACAGTCGGCCACTTATAGTGAGCCAATCTTGGGCTAGGCGAGGGACACACTCGAGTGGCTTCCCTTTGGTTCGCCTGCCCCCCCCCCTTTTCTAGCTCCGCCACGCTCGACCCCGGGCTCGGTGCCTTGGGGTTTATTCGGGGGCGAGCACTTCTAGGGGAGATGGTTCCCTTACTCCCCCGCTGACCGGTGGTTCCCGGTAATCCGAAGGTCCTTATCCTGTACGCTCTCTCTGACCGGTGGGCCTTAGGGGCCCAGGGATCTTTTCCCTGACAGAAAGTGGGCATCATATCCCTACTACTATATAACACCAGTTTTGACGGTCGTCTTGTGTCACGCGCAAAGCGTGTATATTCTCCTCCCCTACCAAGTGGACCGTTACTCTATAAATAGGCCATTAAAACCACCTAAGCCCTTTTAGTGGGTCGTTACATTATAGATGGGCCATGAGAAACCATCCAAACCCAACACGATCGGAAGCCACATGCATCGCAACACTCCCACATAGTACTACATCGTTGAATGAAGGATACCGAGCCACCGAGCGAGCTATAAAAAAGAGGGTCAGACTCTTTTTCAACTCATACGTTTCTCGGTCTTTTGACTAAGATAAAGTGTAATATTTGTTTTATCAGTTTAATATATGATATGTGGACCATATGTTCACTTTGATATTTAATTTATTTTTATAGGTATCAATTGTGTGCCTTCGCACCACACAAGCATTGTACTAGTTTTCTTTGAATGTATGGCGACTAAATATATTCAGAGTCTGTTGGCATATTCTTTGGGGTCAGATTGTAGACTAGGAAGCCTTGATCAATATATATTTCCCCCCGAGACAATGAGATGTATGTTGGGCTAACTGTTGTTTGCTGAGAGATTTGGTGTACCAGAAATAAACATGTTCAAACATCGGATCTAGTCAAGGTCGTTTGGCACGGCCCGTTCCCGCCCCGTGCATAGTGTCAGGTCGGGTCGGTTTGGCTCGTGCCTCCCCGTCGGATACGTCGAGTCAGGTTTTCTCAGGTTGGGTTAGGTTTTTTGGCTTTGGGTCAGGTTTTTCAAATTGCATCAAGTTTTAGGTTAAAAATCATGATATGTATCCAGCCCGTGGATTGTTGCGGGTAAAAAACTATGACCCGTACTTGTCAGTCACATTAATCGGGTCGGCTCGGATGGCCCATGCCCATGCTTAGGTCTAACCAGGACCACGATGTGTTTTGACAACAAGAGTGAAATCTTCTACAGAGATTGGGCATGCCTATAACAAAGGACTCAAACTGCAGGTTATCCAGGTAGCCGAAGAAGTGAAGGCGACGGCCATCTTCTTTCACAAGCCCAGGAGGAGCGCCAGTTAATCCCTTATGCTGGTTAGCTGTGCGTTTCAGCTAGGTGCAGCCTACGTGCTGTTTCGAGTAGGTGCGCCTTGTGCTTGCATGGGTTTTTGGCCAGTCGTTTCGAACTTCATTGCTAGGAGTGGCGGTAGCTTTTACTCGTTCTTTTGTTCCCTTGGTGAACATTTACTTGGATGCGTTTCTAGCTGTGTTTGCTTCACGTTGTTGGTAACCTATCGAACTCTGAAATTTAGTTGCTTTGGTAATGAAATTCGCTTTTGCCAGTGTGGCAAAGAAAACTATCTACTACATCATATTCCAAATTATCAATTGATAAACCATATGCAACTTCTCCAATGCAATTGCTGGAAATGTTCTTAACATGAATTCATGCCATTTCTTCATCGTCAGCATTAAAGGGCAGCCCCTTTCCAGTGAGAAGCATAAAAGATCTCTAGCAGAAAAATCTTCCAGATTTCCGGTCATCAACAATGAGAGGCATAAGTCTAGCGGAAATATTTTCCAGTCGTCATCAAGTAGTTAGCGGTTGCATTGATATATCACTCGAGTTAACGTCTGTGCCTTGGGGTCAAATCAACAATTACGCAGTTTCTGGTTCTGGGGTGCCAACCATCCTTACAGGCGAAGGATATTCCGATAGCCGTCCCTGCTGCATCCGTGTCCATAATTGGATTAGTTGGAAAGCATCACATAACAGCCTGGTCTGGCGTGCAAGGTTGAGAGGAAGGAAAGAACAGGCCAAACTGCAACGATTAATGACTCGTGCAGGTGGAGAAAAATGCTCGGTTCAGAGTTTGTCAAAGTTCAAACTTAACTGTGCGACAATACGCAGACCTTCCAATGGAAAAAGGGAAACCAAATGACTAATTCAGCAAACATTTTATCAGTGAGTTTGCATGTGGGGCACCGTTGATCAAGAGAAATCTGCCCAACCTTCGTATACCACCTGTCATAAGACATGTCACAATAATCTCCGGACATACACAGAACAGAACAGACCTCACATATTTTTATTTGTAGCTAGAAATGTCAAAACAAACTCAGGAAAAACAGAACAAACTCCACTGTACCATACCTGATCAGTTTTGGTCAATAACATATGGTGTAAACACCTACCCTCTCCAATCACACAAGAGTCACATATAATCAATCAAATCACAAAAAAATGAATAATAATGTATTGTTGAGAATTTAAGGACTGGACACTTTTTTTAATACGAAGGAGAGTGTGTATTTTCCATTGCGGGGAATAAATGGCCAGGTCTTACAACAACACGAACTCTCTACAGGACATCGCTGGAGAGGGTATATTATACTAAGATAAGAAACATGACAACCAAATAATAATTTTTCAAAAAGAAGATGACCAAATAAGCTGCTGTCCTAGTGGTATGGGGTGTGGTAGGAGTATGCTCTCCCTTGTGTGGTCAGAGTCTGCTCTCACGGTCTCACCTATTCCGGGTATTATTTCGGGAATTGTTTTGTATTTTGAGGACCTTTCCCCTGTTCTCATGTGCAGTTCTTCTGCGTATTCCAGAAAAAAAGATGATCAAATAATTAGCAGTACACAATGTTTATGTTAGAGTGGACGCACTAACAGTTTAATTCAAAAGCTTAAGTTAATGGGAGAAGATAGTCAATCCACTTATACACTTCAACACCTCTACTCACGTGCCAAGATTCGAACTCGAGACCCTGGCTTTAATACCATATTAGAGTGGACGTACTAACCAGTTTAACTCAAAAGCTTAAGTTAATGGGAGAAGGTAGTCAATCCACTTATACACTTCAACACCTCTACTCACGTGCAGTCAGAGAGAAAGGCGTAAACGTGGAAATAAATGGGTCGAGGCACAAATAAAAGACTATGCCAAGATTCGAACTCGAGACCCTGCCTTTAATACCATATTAGAGTGGACGTACTAACCAGTTTAACTCAAAAGCTTAAGTTAATGAGAGAAGGTAGTCAATGCACTTATACACTTCAACACCTCTACTTACGTGCAGCCACAGAGAAAGGCGCAAACGTGAAAATAAATGGGTGAGACACAAATAAAACATCTGCTAGGATTTAAACTCAAGACATTTGGCTTTGATATCTGTTATAGACTCCTATGGTCAGCAGTACCAAAGGCGCGGAAAAGGAAAGGAGCAGCAGCAAAAAGGAATCAGGAGAGGAGATATGATTTAGGCACAGAAAAAGGAAAGGAGCCGCAGAAACAAAAGGAATCAGGAGATATGATTTAGTTTGTTCCTATACTAGCAGATTGCTTAAGAATAAATGAGAGTGTTTCCCTCAATTAAGAGATATGATCTAGTTTATTTCCCTGTTAGTATATTTCCTTAAGTAAGGTTTCCTTAAGAGAAAGAGGTGCTAGCTATATAAAGCACCATAGTTTGTAATAGGGGACATCGAAGAAGAATAGATCTCCCAGAGAGGGCGATCTACTTCGATCACCTCGACTGGAGATCGACCTCCTCTGGTTCCACCTTCCCCATAGTCCATTGAGTCCATTTCACTCGGGTTCAGCTCTGTGTGGTGTCGATTTCCTGGTTCGTCCCCCAATCCACATCAAATTGATTCCACCAGGAGCATCGCCTGCCCATGGCCGGCTCTGTTTCCGATCCTGCAGCCATGAACGCCTCCGAGAAGCTCGATTTCCTGATCAGGGAGATGGCCAACATGACAGACTTGGGCACTAAGCTGTCTGCGCAGATGACTACCGTCACCAACCGGATGAACTCCCATGACAGCCGTCTCGCACGGTTGGAAACAGAGGCTCCCGAGGGGGACCAGCCAGTCCCTCCTCGCCATCCCCAAGCCGCTGATGCATCCGCCAGCGCCGTGCACGACGACACGCACGACCCATCAGGAGGGCGGGCCATCCAAGAGGTCGACCGGGAGGGACACCGCTTCCCCGACGGGTTTGGTGGCGGCCACGTGCAGGACAACCGTGCAGGGGGCCTTTATGGCCGCGCCGCTGGCCGCATGAGGGGTCCCTACGGCCGCGTTGACGACGGCGACTTCTACGGCCGCGGTCACTGTGCTGGCGGCGGTCGGAATGGCTTCGACGGCGGCTTTCCCCACCGCGACCGTCCCAAGCTCAACTTTCCCTCCTTCGACGGTACATCAGACCCTCTCCCGTGGCTGACAAAGTGTGTGGCCTATTTTCGTGGCATGCGTACCATGGAGGAGAAGAAGGTTTGGATGGCAATGATGCACCTCGAAGGCATTGCTGCAGAGTGGTACTACGCTTTGGAGCGGGATTATGGCATCCTCACTGGCCTCGCTTCGCCGATTTCGTCAACATGCGGTTCGGACCGCCGTTGAGGACAAACGGTCTCGCTGAGCTGAAGGATCTGTGTCGCACGAGCACAGTGGATGACTACATACATCAATTTTCCTTGGCATTATGTCATTGTGCTGATCTATCTATGCAGCACCAAGGTAATTTATTCACAGCAGGTCTGTGCGAGCCTTTACGCACGGACGTGGAGCTGCAGGCCCCATCCCATCTACAAACAGCCATGAACCTGGCCCGGGCCTACAAGCGGCGCGACACGGAGGCCACCAAGGCGTTGCGGGGTATGTATCGCGCACCAACAACCAAGACTGGCGCATCGCCAGCCCAACAGCGGCCGACGATGGTCACCAGACCGCGCTTCAAGCGCCTGACTGCTGAGGAGATGGCAGCCAAGCGCGCCAACGGCGAGTGCTACCACTGCGCCGAAAAGTACACTGCTGACCACAAGTGCAATGCCCGCGGGGTATTCTTCATCGAGCTGGACGACGACGCGGAGGCCGACACACTTGCCGACGATTTGGGTGTGTGTAATACTCAAATTTTATAAAAGTAATATATAGAGGTTCCCTTATTTTATGTGCCTCATTTGCATCATAAAAAGAGCATACATAAAATTTAGAGATGAATTAAAACAAATGATAAAAAAAATTAATAATATGCATCATGTTGGAGTTATATGTTTGTGCATTAAATAAAAATAAAAAGGATAATAACAATAAGATAATAGATACTAGAAGTGGAATTAAAACCCTAAATTTGAAATTAGGGTTTTGAAAATAAAAAGAGGAGAAATGATATAAAAATATAAATAATATAATTATATTTCCAAAAATTGGTATTTTTTTATTCACACTATGATTAGAGAAGAGAATAAATTTGGCACTAGTTTGAATTCGAAATTCGAATTCAATTTCAACCTAGAAATAGAGAAAAGAAGATAAAAGATAAAAAGAAAACGCTACATGGGCCGTCTAACTTCGTTTTTGGCCCAAAACCCGTTTTCTTCCGCATGGCCTGAACCGCTGATGGGTGGGCCCGCTATGTCGGATTCGTCCCGACCGTGGAGATCCTGGCGAACACGCGATTCCCTGGCCGATTTTCGCGGCGTCTTCACCGGACCTCCGCTCGGCCGCCGTGGATGGCGCAACCGACCCTCTCAGCTCGGACTGGCCCCGCCCCTATATAACCCGGCCGCTCTAGCTCCTTTATCCATCTCGACGTGTACCAAGTCACCAAGTGAACCGTGGGCGGGGGAGTTAGAGTACCGCCGGCGTCCTCCACCGTTGAAGACACTTGGGGATCTGGTGGAGGCCGTGGAGCTGAGCAGGATCACGTGGTGTGTGTGCGACTCATCCTCGGGTGAGTTTGGCGGCTGGAGCGGGAGGAATCGCTCACCGTCGACCTCGGGCCGCCGCGGAATCGTTGGGCGTCGTGGGCGGAGCTCAGTGCGCCGCCAGCGCTGGTAAGAACTTCCCCCTCGGATTCGCGACCCTTCCTTCTACGTTTTAGAATTGTCTGGCGGGTCGGGGGTGGCCGGGTTGCTGTTGCAACCAGTCACCGGCGTGGGGCCGTCGCGGCTGTTCTTGCTCGGGCGTGGCCTGGTGCCGGATGAAGATGACGCCTGGTCTACCGTTGGATGGCCATTGGACGGTGTGGGTTGGACCGTGCATATTGGTTGGATTCCAGCCCTTGGATCGTGATCTTGCGCGTAGGATTAGATCGCGCCTTCATTAAATAGTGGACGTCGATCTTTGATCCGAGGGTCCCGTGTGCGTACCGGTTCACCGCGGCTCAATTTTAATCGTGGCTGTCCAGTTTTGATCGGACGATCAGGATCCGTGCGTACCCTTCAGCCGAGTCAATTTTGCTAAAGGAACCCTGAGCAAAGTTAAAATAAACCCGCCGTCCCTCTCCACTGTGCCCTGAGTCTTAAGAACTTTTATCCCGAGACCCCTGAGTTTTCTGATAAATGAGGCCCAGTCCAGAGAATTATAAAATCTAGAAAAAAAGAATTAGAAAATGATTTTTATGCAAAAATAAATGCTAGAATTTGTTTAATTCATAGAAAATGCATATTTAGTCCAAATTAATTCATTCCAATTCCTATAATTTTATAAAATCATTGCTTATCATTTGGTACCATTGTTTTGACATAAAAGTCACATTAAAGTTGTTATCTTAATTAATTTTGTACTAAGCACATAGAATCTTTGGAAAATCCATAACTTAAAATCTATAACTCCAAAATTAATAATTTCTGTTCCTCTGATCTTATTTCAATGTGTAGATTATTAATATGTATTTTGCATATATGTTTGGTGTAATGTTAATTTTGCCTATACAATGTTTGTCTGTATTGCTACGACTAGCAGTGAGGTCACGAGTCATCTGAAGATCATCCTGGTACCTGGAATCTCAAGTCCCAGGCAAGTTGTGCCCTTGATCACTTCTTTTTACCCACTCATGTTCTAATTAATCATAATGATCTGCATAGGTTAATTTTGATGGGACCCAATAGGATACCCTAGTTTGTCTATCTTTATACCTTGTTTACCACTGAACTTTCTGGGTAGTACTTGCTAGTGCTATATGTGGTTTTGGGTATGGAGATACATTTTATTCATGATTATACTTTTATTATCAGTTGTTATTTACTGTTCATGATAAGATCATTATGTTAATTGGAACATGGAGAACCACCCGGGAAAACAGTGCTACCACAAGGGTTTATGGACGCCCTTGGCTGACTAATTAGGAAAGCTAGTGGAGGACTACCTTACCCGAAAGGGGCAAGGGCAGTAGGGGAGTGGTCAGTGTAGGGAGGTCCTTGGTTGATTTTGCTGCGATGGCGGTCAGGCAAGAACCCTGCATTGGAGCTTCCTATAAACTGTAGCGGGTTTTCTGAAGCTAGTGGAACTTTGTAAAGGCCTCGTAGTGTTACCCTGCCTCGCCTCCTCGGTAGAGGTGTATGGGAAGTCGCGATCCCTTGGCAGATGGGTAACATGACTTGTGGGTAAAGATGCGCAACCTCTGCAGAGTGTAAAACTGGTATACTAGCCGTGCTCACGGTCATGAGCGGCTCGGACACTCACATGATTAAATTATGGAACTTAAACTCAATTTGTCATATGCATTGCATCGCAGGTGAGGTTGTTACTTTTGTTCTACTACTTAATTGGGTTGGTATTTACTTATACTTAGTAATTGCTAATAAAATTTTGACCAACTTTAAAAGCAATGCTCAGCTCTAACCATCCTCTTTGGTAAGCCTTACACTTCACGTGAGCTCCCACCTTTGGCGAGTTCATTCACATTATTCCCCACAACTTGCTGAGCGATGAACGTATGTGAGCTCACTCTTGCTGTCTCACACCCCCCCCACAGGTCAAGAGCAGGTAACACAGGATGAGGCGCTTGGAGGATGCTGTGACGAGTTCGTGAGAGGTCTAGGTCGTCGTCTCCCAGTCAACTTTGGGTTGCTGGACCGTTGTCTCCTTATGATGTAAATATTTATTTATTTTGTATAAAACTCCTGTTATGTAGTAAAGATGTGACATTCGATCCTGTGCCATGATTCATCATATGTGTGAGACTTGGTCCCAGCACACCTGGTGATTATGTTCGCGCCCGGGTTTTGGTGCCCCTAAAATCCGGGTGTGACAGTGTGTCGCTCCACGCCCTCACCGGCATCGACGTGGGAGGGACCATGAAGCTACACGTCCGTATCGGGGATACAACCTTGCTGGCCCTAGTGGACTCTGGGTCGACCCACACCTTCATCCATGAGACCACGGCGTCCCGGTTGGGCCTCCGCGTGGAACCACGCCCGGGCCTCAGCGTCAAGGTGGCCAATGGTGAAAGAGTCACCAGCCAAGGTGTCTGCCCCATGCTACGCGTCTCCATTGACGCAGAGGACTTTGACCACACCTGCTACGTTCTACCTCTCGTCGGCTTTGACGTGGTTCTGGGGGTCCAATGGCTTCGCTCCCTCGGACCGATACTCTGGAACTTCGACGCCCTAACCATGACGCTCTGGCGTCACGGCCGCACCGTGACGTGGACAGGGGTGGGAGGCCCTACACCCCGGTGCAACGCCATCGTCGGGACGCAAGACTTGCTACCCGCGTTACTCGACTCCTACGCCGACGTCTTCGCGGAACCACGAGGACTGCCTCCACAACGTCGCCAAGACCACCGCATCCGGCTGCTGCCGGGTACGTCTCCAGTAGCCGTCCGACCGTATCGCTATCCTCAACTCCTCAAGGACGAGATCGAACGCCAGTGTGAGGACATGCTTCAGCAAGGCATCATCCGGGAGTGTACATCGGCATTTTCTTCGCCTGTGTTGTTGGTCAAGAAGGCGGACGGCTCATGGCGATTCTGCGTCGACTACCGCGAGCTTAATGCGCAGACGGTGAAGGACAAGTTTCCAATTCCGGTGGTCGACGAGATGCTCGATGAATTACACGGCGCCAAGTTCTTCACCAAGCTCGATCTTCGCAGTGGCTACCATCAAGTCCGCATGCATCCAGACGATGTTGACAAGACGGCGTTCCGGACACACCGGGGACATTTTGAGTTCCTGGTGATGCCCTTCGGCCTCACCAACGCGCCATCGACATTTCAGCCCTTAATGAATGACGTGCTCAAGCCCTTCATTCGCAAATTTGTTCTGGTTTTCTTTGATGATATTCTGATCTTTAGCAGTTCATGGGCGGAACACTTACAACATGTCAAGCAGGTGCTTCAGGTTCTGTAGGAACACCACCTCGTCCTAAAACGGTCCAAGTGTTCTTTCGGCCAAGAGTTTGTGGCGTACTTGGGCCACATCATCTCGGCCACAGGTGTGGCAATGGATCCTGCAAAGGTCTCGGCAGTGGAGGCCTGGTCGCGGTCTCTGCGGGCACTCCGAGGCTTCCTCGGTCTTACGGGCTACTACCGTAAGTTCATCGCTGGATATGGTGCTATGGCCGCCCCCCTGACATCTCTCTTGAAGCGCGAGGCATTCACTTGGACAGAAGAGGCGACAACTGCCTTTACCCGCCTTAACCAAGCCTTGATCATGGCGCCACTACTCCAGCTTCCGGACTTCTCTGAGCGCTTCATCGTCGACTGTGACGCTTCCGACACGGAGCTTTTGGTGCCGTACTGCACCAAGGGGATGGCGCCATTGCATTCTTCAGTCGAGTGGTGGCGCCTCACCACCAGAAGCTGCCGGCCTACGAGCGGGAGTTGATTGGTCTTGTCAAAGCAGTCCGACATTGGCGTTCGTACTTGTGGGGGCGTCCATTCACGATACGGACTGATCACTGTAGCCTCAAGTTCATATTGGACCAGCGTCTTTCTACCATTCCGCAACACACATGGGTCAGTAAATTATTTGGGTATGACCTCACGGTGGAATACCGCTCTGGGAAACTTAACGGGGCAGCGGACGCTTTATCCCGTCGTGATGAAGATGCTGCAGCCCTTCACAGCATATCTGCCCCAATTTTTCAGCTCTTTGACACACTTCGGGCAGACTTGGCTAATGATTCCCAAGGTATAGAACTGCGACTGCGAGCAGGGCTGCAGAATGGGACGGCTCCTCCTGGTTGGACCAAGTCTGATGGGTTATTATTGTATAATGGGAAAGTGTTTGTTCCTGCTTCCTCTTCTGTGTGGTCTTCCTTGCTAGCTGAAGAACATGAAAGTGGACATGAAGGTATTCAGAAGACATTGCACAGATGGCGGTCTTCTTTCTACATCCCTTTAGCTGCCCGAAGGGTGCGACAGTTTGTACAAGGCTGTTCGGTATGCCAGAGGAATAAAACTGAACACCTACACCCCGCTGGGTTACTGCAGCCGCTACCTGTTCCCTCCGAAATCTGGAGTGATATCTCGATGGATTTTGTCAAAGGCTTTCCGAAGGTTGGGGGCAAGTCTGTGATCCTGACAGTGGTAGATCGGTTCTCTAAATTTGCTCATTTTATTTCCCTCGGTCATCCATACACTGCCGCATCTGTTGCTAAAGCATTCTTCGATGATATTGTGCGCCATCATGGTATTCCGTCCTCCATTGTGAGTGATAAGGACACTGGCTTTACTAGTTCTTTCTGGACAGAACTGTTTCGATTGGCTGGTGTTAAACTGCAGATGAGCTCAGCTTTTCATCCTCAGTCTGATGGGCAGTCCGAGGTGGTCAACCGAGTGATTGTTATGTATCTCCGCTGTCTCGCCGGTGACCGGCCTAAAAGTTGGCTCAAGTGGCTTCCTTGGGCTGAATTTTGCTATAATTCTTATTATCAAACTGCCCTGCAATGCTCTCCATTCAAGGTGGTTTATGGGAGAGACCCCCTGACCATGGTCTCGTATTTTTTTTTTGAAGAATCAGCAGCACGGGTGGTGGCTGTGGACCGACAGATGCAGGACCGTGACCTTTTCTTGGCAGAAATTCGGGAAAGACTGCTTCAAGCTCAAGTGACAATGAAAACATATCAAGACAAGAGCCGTCGGGATGTCCAGTTCATCGTGGGCGATTGGGTCTGGCTCCGTTTACAGCACAGGACTGCTGTTGGTGTCACTGCAGCTTCTCCGTCCAAATTAGGGCCCAAGTTCTATGGTCCGTATCAAGTGCTGCGGCGGCGCATTGGCAATGTGTCTTATCAGCTCCAACTTCCTGCACGTGCCAAGATTCATGATGTGTTTCATGTTTCACTGCTTAAGAAGTTTGAAGGACCCCCGCCAGCGGCTGTTGTTCCTTTACCAGATATTCTTCATGGCAGAATTGTCCCTACACCTAACAAGGTTACTAAAGCCAGGCTGAATCGTGGAGTCTGGAAAGTCCTAGTGCATTGGGTTGGTCGGCCTGCTACTGACGCCTCATGGGAGCAGCTGGATGACTTCAAGCATCAGTTTCCTGCAGTACAGCTCGCGGACGAGCTGTTTGTTAAGGAGGGGGGAAATGTTATAGACTCCTTCTATGGTCAGCAGTACCAAAGGCGCAGAAAAGGAAAGGAGCAGCAGCAGCAGAAAAAAGGAACCAGGAGAGGAGATATGATTTAGGCACAGAAAAATGAAAGAAGGAGCCGCAGAAACAAAAGGAATCAGGAGATATGATTTAGTTTGTTCCTATACTAGTAGATTGCTTAAGAATAAATGAGGAGAGTGTTTCCCTCAATTAAAAGATATGATCTAGTTTATTTCCTTGTTAGTATATTTCCTTAAGTAAGGTTTCCTTAAGAGAAAGAGGTGCTAGCTATATAAAGCACCATAGTTTGTAATAGGGGACATCGAAGAAGAATAGATCTCCGAGAGAGGGCGATCTCCTTCGGTCACCTCGACTGGAGATCGACCTCCTCTGGTTCCACCTTCCCCATAGTCCATTGAGTCATTTCACTCGGGTTCAGCTCTGTGTGGTGTCGATTTCCTGGTTCCTCCCCCAATCCACATCAATATCATGTTAGAGTGGACGCACTAACCAGTTCAACCCAAAAGTTTAAGCTTAATGGAGAAGGTAGTCAATCCACTTATACACATCTTCATCCCTCCCGGGTGGTCCTGCCATCGCTACCCGACTGGGGACTGTGTTGAAGCCGTTCATGAAGGCTGTTGGGGCAGGGCTCAGGATGTGGCCTTGTTCCCCCATCAAATATTTCAGAAGGAAGCGCAGAGGGGCTGCTGCTCAACAATCCCCTCTCTCGGCTGCTCAGTCAGCGACCACCGCTGATTTCATCGCCAGAATGTCCAGGCCGGCCGCTCGGGTCCTGTGTGTGCCGCAGAAGCGGCAGCGTTGCCCCAGGGCACCTCGTGAGGGATCTCTTCCTCGGCGGAGCAGGCGCTTGGCTGGAGCAGATGTTGAAAAGGTAATGGCCCCAGCACGAGTTTCGAAAGGAAAATGGAGGATTGCTAATGAGCTCGACCTTCTTGGTGGGGATCCATCTGAATCGCTGTCCCTGGAGGTTCTCGATAATTATGCCAAGGTTTTCGGTGAGCGGTTGACTGATTTGCAAGTTAAAGCTCTTGCGGCTCTCTTCAACTGGACTGTCCCAGAAGACTTGCAGGGTGCGGTGGTGCAGGCCTGATCGCCTCTGTGTGTATTGATGGTCGTTTTTTCAATGGTTTTCCAAATGGATCCGTCAAAAATTGTGTGCTGGAACGTGCGGGGTCTTAATGGCTCGGCCCGTCAGGATGTTGTACGTTGTTTGGTGGACTCAGTCAAAGCTGATGTTGTTTGCCTCCAGGAAACAAAAATGTCAGTTTTTTCTCGCTTGTTTGTGTTCCGTTTGCTTGGGTCTGAGTTTCAGAATTTTGTTTTCACACCTTCAGTTGGGGCTAGTGGAGGGATTCTAGTGGCTTGGAAGAATAATATCAGCTCATGTGGCTCTAGGATTGATGACCATTGTGTCTCGGTGAATTTTAGCCTTGAGACTGGGTCATCTTGGTGGTTGTCATGTGTCTATGCCCCTCAAGGGAATCATGAGAAAATTCAGTTCTTACAAGACCTCAGATTGATTAGGACCCACTATTCTGGGCCATGGCTGGTTGTTGGCGATTTTAACATGATTCTGAATGATGAAGACAAGAGTAATTCCAATGTTGATCGTGCTATGATGGGCAGATTTCGAAGGTGGAAGGACGATCTTGCCCTACTGGAGCTTCCTCTGATTGGGCGCAGGTTTATTTGGTCGAATGGGCAAGCCTGTCCTACTTTAGTCAGATTGGACAGGATGTTTTGTACTGCTGATTGGGAAGATTTATTTCCAGATTGCCTTCTTCAGAGTGCTGCAACTCAAGATTCGGATCACTGCCCTCTCTTGTTGGGCCTGTGTGATATTAATAAAAGGAAAGGGCACTTCCATTTTCAGGCCTTCTGGGTGAAATTGGAGGGTTTCCAGAATGTTGTGGCTAACGCATGGAGTTCGATTCCCGCAGGCCAGTGCCCTCTTGTTAGTCTTTCCAAGAAATTACAAGCTACGACAAAGGCTTTGCAACGTTGGAGTGATAATAAAGTGGGGGATTTAAAACTACAACTTGAAATGGCTCGGGAGCTCCTTCATAGGCTGGAGATGGCTCATGACAGCAGGACTCTATCTCCAAGTGAGGATTGGTTAAGTCGTACCCTTAAGAAGCACATCTTGGTGCTCTCCTCCTTGTCGAGATCTATAGCCCGTCTTCGGTCCAGAATTAATTGGTTGAAAGAAGGGGACGCTCATACTTCCCTGTTCCATGCTCAGGCTAGATTAAGAAAGAAGAAGAATTTTATTGGTTCATTATCTACAAGTGAAGGGCTTATTTTGACATCACATGAGGATAAGGCTGATGATTTGTTCCATTTCTATGATGGCTTGCTCGGGACTGCTTTGGGGAGAGAAAACTCTCTTAATCTTGATGCCCTTGGGATGCCTTCTTTCAATCTCAATGAGTTGGATGTGCCTTTCTCAGAGGAAGAAGTTTGGGGTACTGTAAAATCTATGTCGTCGGATAAAGCTCCGGGCCCGGATGGTTTCACCGATCGTTTCTACAAGGCTTGTTGGGTAACAATCAAAGCTGATGTTATGGTAGCGATCTCTTGTGTTTGGGCTCGAAAATTTAGAAACATGGGGCTGCTCAATTCAGCGTTTATCACTCTTTTGCCTAAGGTTGAGGGTGCAGCCCAAGTGAAAGATTTTCGTCCAATCAGCCTTGTCCATAGTTTCACGAAGTTAGTAACAAAGATGATGGCCAACAGATTGGCTCGGCATTTGAATGATATGGTTTCTCCTAATCAAACAGCATTCATTAAGAAAAGATTTATCTTAGACAATTTCATGCTAGTGCAGCACACTGCAAGGTTTCTTCATCGTCAAAGGCAAGCCCGCATTCTTTTCAAACTCGACATTTCTAAGGCTTTTGATTCGGTCTCTTGGGCTTTCTTGCTGGAAGTCCTGCAGAAGTTGGGTTTTGGGCAGATTCGGCGTGACATCATTTGTGGGTTGTTAGCCTCTTCTTCGACGAGAATTTTATTAAATGGTGTTCCCGGGGACTACATTGCTCACCAGCGGGGTCTTCGGCAGGGGGACCCTTTATCTCCAATGTTGTTCATCTTAGTCATGGACACTCTCAACTTGCTAATCCAGAGGGCCTCTGATGAAGGGCTGCTTCACTCTCTTTCCACGAACAGTTTGCAGCACCGATTCTCTTTGTACACGGATGATGCGGTGGTTTTCCTCAAGCCGGTGCCTTCAGACATAATTCTGATTCTGGAAATCCTTAGGATTTTTGGGGATGCGTCCGGTCTAAAGACCAACGTTCAGAAGAGTAATGTTTTTCCTATTCGATGTTCTGAGGCGGATCTTGCTTGTGTTCAGGAGCTCCTTCCATGTTCCATTTCGGAGTTTCCCTGTCAGTACCTTGGCCTCCCGCTTTCTCTTGGAAAGCTTAGGAGAAGTCAAATTCAAGCAATTGTTGATAAAACTGCAGCCCAGTTACCTGGGTGGAAAGCTGGTCTGATGACAAAAGCTGGTAGAGCCACTTATGTTCAATTTGTGATGACATCAAGAATGATTTATGCTGCTCTAGCGTTGGACATCCCTTCTTGGGCTGTTAAAGCAATCGATAAGCTTAGATGAGGCTTTCTGTGGAGAGGGAGGAAGGAGGTGAATGGTGGCCATTGTCTGCTGACTTGGCCCAAAGTCACTAGACCCAAGGACCTGGGGGGTCTGGGCATAAGTGACCTTCGGATCATGAGCTGGGCGCTGCGGGCTAGGTGGCCTTGGCTGCAAAAATCTGATAGGACTAAGCCATGGTCGGACTTTCAGATTCAAACTTGCGAGTTGCGACATTGTGCAAAGCTTGGTGGCTGCGGCTGTTATCACTCATTTGGGAGATGGGTCTGATACTCTGTTTTGGAAGGATCGTTGCCTGAATGGCAAATGTATTAAGGAGGTGGCACCTGCTGTCTTGGGTATGGTGCCCAAGCGCATTGCTTCTAGGCGCCTGGTCAAAGACACCTTGCCTGATCTCAATTGGTTGGCTGATCTGAGGGGGGCTATTTCTGTTACAGCCCTTGCTAATCTCATGGACCTTTGTGACTTGCTAGAGGGGATGGTTCTTCAGCCGGATGTTCCCGATGTGCATGCCTGGAGGTTCAGTGAATCGGGTGAATACTCGGCTAGTTCAGCTTACAGGACTTTGCTTCTTGGCTCTGTTAGCTTTGAGCCTGCTGAACGCATTTGGAAATCCTGGGCTCCAGGAAAGTGTAAATTCTTCCTCTGGCTTGTGGAGCACGATAGATGTTGGACGGCTGACAGACTTGCTAAGCGTAGCCTGGATCACCCGGAGTCTTGCCCTTTATGCGACCAGATGGAAGAAACTATCAACCATTTGCTGGTTCAGTGCAGTTTTGCAAAACAGTTTTGGTTCAGCCTTCTGCGGTCAGGTGGTTTCCAGGAGCTCTGCCCTTCCCATGATGACGTCTGTTTTGAAACCTGGTGGAGGAATAGTGCTGCCAGGGTGGGCAAACCTTTATCCAAGGGATTCAATTCTCTAGTCATTTTGGGTGCATGGTCTTTGTGGAATCATAGAAATAGGTGTGTTTTTGATAATTGTAACCCTAGCGCTGCGGTGGTGTTGGCAGCTGCAAGGGAGGAGTTAATGGGTTGGCGTATGGCTGGAGCCAAAGCGCTCTCTTTCTTCCATTTAGAAGAGGTGTCTTAGTTGTTTGGGGTGTGTTTTTGGTTTTGGTTTGCCAAATGTAACACCTTTGTACCGGGGTTTTTTCTCCCCATTTTATTCTTCTTCTTAATACAAAAATACGCAGCTCTCCTGCGTATTCAAGAAAAAAACTTATACACTTCAACATACAACACCACAGAGTTTAGGCTGAATTTTAGTACACTGGACACATGAAAATGATGGACAGAAACTTGTCTTGGAAAGTACCTTAAACCTACCACAGCCAAAGTCTGGTCAAAGATGTATCTTGGTCTCTTGGAGGAACTGTGTATGTACTGTACGTAGTAACTTATAGTACCAAACATTCCTACAAAAGCGTCAAACCCACTGATGTATTTCCAAATGAATCAGTGACAAGAGAAATCAAACAACATGTTATAGAGGGAAATGTGGTGACCTAGCTACCTATCCAGATGCACACACAAAGGCATGCGACAAGGAGACCGATATGGGTAATATTTATTACTGCAAGAAAAGGGGATGCAAAGAGTATCCCATAAACAAGAAAGCAGGAGGTAAGACAAGATCCGCCAAGCTCATACTAAGTGATACATTTCTCGCACAAGAAAGTAACACAAAAGAGGACTGCTTAACAGATTATCCTCCCTTAACGTAAATTTCTAACACACCGATTTTTACTCCAATTTGAGGATGATAATGATACCTATCTTGAGTAAAAAAATGTTGACATTTTGCATCAGATACTGACACCTAAGTTTTTCAGCATTAACATTATATGTCAGGGGGACACTAGACATGATTAGGGGTGGTAATGGGATCTAGAGTTTACACTACAAACTTTAAGGATCGAATCGGATTAGAATCGGACCATATTCCTATTCATTTTTGAACTACATTTATTTAAGGGCCCTAACTTTTTGTGAAGGGGCATTTGGATCGTGATCCATTACCACCCCTAGACATGATAGAACCATTATTCCGGTTGAAGCACAGAGCTTGCTTAAATACATAGCATTATACTAGAGAAAACCAAGAGAATAGAACATAACAAGTTAAACAGTTACTAGGATTCAAAAGAAAAATTACAACCAAGTATACCTCAAGAATACAAAATACATCAGTGAAAAGAAATGTTACTTTTCTTGTAACTTTTAGTTTATTTCAAAGAATACTGGTTCCTTTTATCACCAAGAACATATCACAATTTTCTCCCAACAATCTGTCTAATACACATTTGTTTACTCAAAGATTTTGGCTATATTGTTGACAAATTCTATCTAAATCATGTAATGGAGATGCCAAGATATTTAAATTTTGTTTAGTTTAAGATCTGCTGAAGAAATTATGTATTTCTTATTTTTCTTGTAGTATGCAACCAAAGCTGCTTACAAGCAGCAGGGCTCCATAGAAGTTGTTTATATGGAACACACAAAGCTGATTTCTTTTTTCTATTATTTTGAAGGCTAGATAGTATAGCATAAACGCTGTGCAAAACATTCTGAGTTCATGAATTAATACACTGCACTTTCAGTAAGACATGCTCCAAATTCGGATGTGATGTCCAAAAAGCCTTGCAATATCTTTTCTACATGTCCATTGAAGGTTGTTCTTAGTCTCTTACATTTCAAATATTCAACTGATGTAACTCAAAACTTCACTTGAAGCCAATAGATACATGAGGCCAACAATATACTGTTCTAATATCAGCAACAGAAGGACAAAAAATATCATTTTTTAAAATAAAGCAGCACTGCAGGCAAGAACCGACTTCAGGTCTACCATAATGTAGAAAGGCGAAATAATGTTTGGTCATCCAACTATCCCCTAATACATGTACCAGTGAAATTAATTTTATTGTGGTCCAACGAGTGCCTCCATTTAACTATATGATGCCCTAACACATCACAAAGGGTCAAAGTTTGCAAACATTGAGAAATGAATTGGTGCATTCATATGTAGAGTTAGCTGTCAAAGAATACCATTGAACATGCATTTCATTCAAAAGTGTAACTTTCCATTTACTGGTAATACACTCTAGTTATACTTATGGCCAAGTTTAAAATCATGTCTAGAGGACTGGGGCTCCATATTATGAAACAGGAGTTGTAGAATAAAACCAGGGCCCAAGGTTTGATATTTTGAGGTTGATACAATATTTGAATTAAAAACGTTATAAGGCCAACTTTTTTTTTTTGACAAGCACGTGATGAATCAGGTGTCACATATATTCAGGATAAGTTACAAGGGAAAAGTGACAAGTGGACAAAAGTAGACAATGCACCTCACTCAATCTCAATTTGCTGAGGTGCATCATTTTGATCTGCCTCACTTGATTCTTCAGAGCTGTTTTCCTCAGCTATTCCAGAAGCCTCCACTGTCCGACTTATCCATTCCTTGAGAGGATCCTCATTCAGGTCAAGCCTCAAGAGGCCAGCAAACACACCACCCATGAATGCTACTGGCTCCTACAGACAGTGCATTTAGAGTATCGTCATCTGGTCTTGCTTCAGCGAGCAAGAAAAGTAAGTTCTAGACTGAAGACGTATTGGTATTGTTTGAGGAATAGCTACTCTTCCTGAAACGACCTCTGCAATTTTCTTTCCACAAAGCATTCTGATTCCCAAAGTTGATTAGATTGGGAGAACCAAATAACAGTGAAGTATGAAACAATATGCCTAAATATCTCAAGCTTAGGTTTCAATTTTGTTAGTTTCACCTTAATAATGGCCACTGAAAAGCTTAATCAAAAGTTAATCTACATTGAAACAACACTGAATTTTTCGACTGTTGCATATACTCCCCCTCTCACCTTTTCAAGGATAAACTTTGCAAGCATACAGTCATACACACGACTAAACGGGTATTGAAACTCAAACTGCAGGTACCAAACTATCAGGTGTAAGAGTCGGACTGAATGGTCAATTTCACATACCCACACGAGAAGCTATGTGTACAATGACCAAGTTGGAGCAATCCCCAATCCCGGGTTAATAAAAGGGCTGAAGACAGGTGGAGAAAATTTACCTTGATGGCTTCTCGGAGGATGCGCTCATCCCCGAGAGGGTTGAAGAAAGCTCGCACGACCCCTGCAGCTCCCCTCCTCCTCATCGTCGTCCACCCAGCAACCGCATGGAGGCACCTCCTCTGCGCCAACTACAGGCGACAGTTAAGCTCGTGCAAATGCAAAAGTACGCGAGGGTTCCTGTTCTAAGCTTGATACTGTACGGCTTTACCTTGGCTGGAACTGCCGGCCTGGGGCGGAGCAGTGCAGTGGCAGCAGCCGTAGAAGTCGCCATGGATAATAGCGAGCAAACTACTGTTCGACCATTCGAGACGTTTCCTCAGTTCCCTGCCTCGCAGCCGGAGGCAGCGAAGGATATTATCTGAACGGTGGATCCGTGGTTGGATGGGCCGGGGCAGCGCCGCAGGCCCGGAGCCGCGCGAGTCGGGGCTGGCGGGCCAGACGATCCCGGCCCCTGACTGACAGAATTCGTGCCTGGTTTGAGAAGGTTCGGTCAATCTCTGAAGCCCCGAGCGCGAGGCCGCTTCAGATGGGCGGGCTCCTGGCAATCTGTGGCGTCAGGCCTCGACCGAGCAGCGGACACTGGGTGTTTCGCTGCTGGACCGTGCGCAGTAGGCTGTGTGTGGGCTGAGCCGGCACTCCTCTGCTTCTTGCCGACGTGCAACAACGCCGTCGGATCGGGGCCCGAGCCCGACCTCGACGTGCCCCACCGACCAAGGTGATAATTTTTTTAAAAAAAATCTATATATTTTCCATACTTGATTTTTACAAAAATAATTTCCAGTGTCAAAATTTTGCAAATATAACTTTCTCTGCCGATTTACATTCCTGTCATTTTGGATGGCGGTATTGAGGTAAGAATGTAATTGAGTTGGTGGAAGCACGCTTCCCGCTAGGATGAAACTTTGGTTACCGCCACTAGAACTAGACACTTCATATGGTGGTCTTCATAATAGTTTTGTTATATATTTTTGTCAAGAACGAATGACTAGAGGTTTCAAAAACATCTATGTTGGTATCATGGGATGGATTAAAACTGTTTGGGATTGTTGCCGCCGTAATCTATAGAGACAAAATACTATAAAAAAACAGAAGCCGGTGGATTAAAACCGCAGCAAATAATTAGTGTCGAACCAATTTAATTGAAAATACAAACTTAGTTAAATTTTAAAAAGATTAACCGATAGAAACGCCATAGCAACATCTTTTTAAGAGATACTATATTCGTTCTCGAATATTTGTTGACGGCTAAGTCCGCTCATGTTTAAGATCCTCCAAGTCGGGTCACCCCTCCTCTTTTTATAAGCCAAAGAGGGGGTTGGCCAGCGGTGGCTTCCTCAAGAAGGAGCCACCGAGCGATGGTAAAATCGAGTGTTCTACCATGGGGTAAGGCCACATGTGCTCGTGGGCCCAAGGTCGCCTTGCTGTCATGTACTCTTTATGGTGGACGGCGCAGGCAGCGTGGGGTCCGAACGCCATCATTCGGGCTATGTTGACTCCCGACCTTCGTAGCCTGGGGCTCGGCGTGTTTTGTCGTGTTGTGCCCTGACAGAGGTCTGCGCACTTAGGCCTAGTCCCGGTAGGTCATGAGTGCGTTGTTGGTCGTGGGGTGCGTGGGCCATAAATATGCCACAGTCTATGTGTTTGTAGATCGTGAGTGCTCTATGGTCTAAGGGAAAGGGGCTCATAGGCTATGAGTGGGAGGGGACTAGCGCCTTTGCTGTGGCTCGGCGCCAGACGCAGTTAATGCGGCCGATCACTTGTGACAGATCGGTCTCGGACCAAGTGAGGGATCCACTCGAGTGATTTCTCTTCGTACGCCCACCCCCTGTTAGACTCCGCCACGTCCGACACCGGGCTCGGTGCCGCGAGGCTCGTTCGGTGGCGGGTTCCTCCTGGGTAGACGCTACCTGTCTCCTCCAGCTGACCGATAAGCTCCAGTTCCCAGTGGCTTTTCCCGGACACGCTCTCTGACCAATGGCCCCCAGAGACCGAGGATCTTATCCTGACAACTTACTAACACTTTTTAGATATTTCTAGCTTTGTTTTTATTTTTATTTTTTGAAAAAGGGGTTTTCCTAAGAGGAACTCCCAAAGTCTCTCTATATTTTTTTTCCTAAATAATATGAATAGAGATTTTTTAAAAAAATATCATCCAACAAATTATTTAAATGTTATTCAAATATAATCATATTTATTCTGGATTTCTCGCTAGCTTAAGATAGAAAATATGTTTAAGATAGAAAATATGAATGGCTCTCTAGAGTGCGAACAAATTATAAAAAGGCTGTTAAAAATCGAAAAGATATAGAAATTGATTTGTATACAAATGACTCACTAAATGACAATTTAGGTAGTGAAATTTAGAAAGACCTCCATCACTCTGCTAGCTCTCGGCGCTGCATCTGTGCATGTTCCCGTTTCTTGCGCACCAGCCGCCTGCGCGGCTGCGCCTGCTGATGCGGCGCAGATAGCAACATCTACAGTTTCCACTTTTTCACACACATTGTATGATGAGTAGGAAGCTTCCTACGGTACTTGTAGAGACGTATTTCAGGGACATTATATAGCAGTAGTATAAATTTAGCCTACCATTTATCAAACGATCCGTATTAATTATGTTTATGATAGTGTCTAATTAGTAAGTAAAGTGAGGATACATATGTATTTCTTTATATGTTCTAAAATCTCTAGATATATTATTAAATAGGACTGAGGGACTTACTACTACTACTAGTAGTAATAAATAATGACTCTGTATACTTAGGTCCTGTTTGGGAACAAAGTTTTTGAAAACTACAGTTTTTGAAATACTATACTATACTTTAGTTATGACAATACCGTAGTTTATAATACCGCAGTTTTGAAAACTGAGGTCCAGAGCTAAGTTTAGAATGCCTTAAAACAACTATAATATTTGCAATACTTCAGTTTTGAAAACAGAGATTTTACCCAGCTTGCCAAACACCATTATGTATATAATACTGCAGTATTTGAGAATACTGCAGTATTCTTCCAAAACTGCAGAAAAACTTTGTTCCCAAACACCCCCTTAGTGAGGGATGTATCATGTAGATACGTCAGAAATTAAAGCTATTGTATGCGCTCAAACAGTTCGTGAAAACACCAGAGAAAATCAAACCACGGCTCCCAAATCAAAAAAAAGGAAAAAGAGGAAAGGAAACAAAAGAAAAAGCAATTCTATTTTACTTTCGGTTCTATTTCGCGTATCACGAGCACAAGACACGCAAGTCACACGAACACAGCGGATTCGAGTGTCATAGTCATAGTCCTTAGCCATGTCGCATGTTTTTTTTGTAAAAAAAAATAGAGAGAGACAAAATCATGGCTTGTAGCCTTAAGCCCTTGGCTCCAGTGGAGCGTTTGGAGCTATACCGCTCGTTCCTTTCGGGCACGTATATGTTAACAAAGACAATGGTCACGCCTTCTCGCTGAAAAAAAAAATATGATAAAATGCAAAAACTAAATTTGGAAACAATATCTCTAAGACCCCAACTGCTATGGCCAAAGCCAAAAAAAACCAGTGGGTGAAGAGCATAAAGTTGGCAGGTAATTAAGAGCTAGCATATCCTTGCGCGCAGTGGGGGAGATATAGCACAATTAGCTTAGAAATCATTGATGACACTTGCAAAAATGCTCCTTCGCCCCTGAAAAAAGCTGAGCCCACATCAGTCTAGTTCTGCTCCTTCTCTGAACTGAAGCCATACGCGAAGGCAAGACTAGAGGGCGATTTTGGGCACGAATAGAGAGATGGCAAGCTCCACTGCGATTGCGACTGCGCGCGCCCATGATGCTGCTGTTTATGGCGCGGCAGGGACCCACTCCAATCTGAGGAGTTTTCTTGACAGTGTTACGCCGGTTGTAAAGGCGCACACGGTCCCTATGGCATCCTACCTTCCATTGGTAAGCATATCTTTGAACTAGATTCTAAAATTTTGCTTTAGCAAATGCAAATCTACCATCTTCACATCTTGTGAGATCACGGTTTTGCTGGATTTCGGATTCCCTTCTTCTCTGTTCTTTTTTTATTTGATTTGGTCCGGATATATTGTCTCCTTTGTTGGATCTTGCGTCTAGGACTATGTGGATAAAGTTAGACATTTGTGTCTATGGACGCAAAAACTATTTTCCAAGGCAAGACTATGCACACTTGTTTATGCATGCTATATGTTGGTTTTTGTTTATGTGCACCTTGAGGGCTTGCTAGCGTCGTCTATGATTTGTATCTAAAGTTTAGGTTTAAAATGTTTTAGGCGCGAAGTATATTTGCGCGGCGGTTACTATTCCGTTATGTCGCTACAAGGGTATAGGCGCGAAGTATATTTGCGCGGCGGTTACTATTCCGTTATGTCGCTACAAGGGTATCATGTTTGGACCGTTTGAAACCGTTAGTTGTGCGATGATTTAAATTTACGGTTATGGTTAGATCCCTAGTTTGTGTAAATGCCAAAAAAATATTCTTTCGAATTTAATGCTTTGTTTTCTATTTTTAGCTAAAATATATCCCCCACTAAAACAAATCCGCATACCAAAACTAACACTTAGTTAGACCATACTATAGGCAGATCCCAACACAAACGGCATCACGATCTATTTTGTTTTTACTTTTACACTTCCATATTACAAGGCATCCATAGATATAAGGAACCACGACATATGTAGTTGGCATGTATTTGTTCAATAAGAGAACTCAAGTGACAATAAGCATTAATCAGACTCTCTTCTAGATTGACTATATATATTCCGGTTCAATGTTCCAAACTACCACTTCTCACCTATTAACCCACCCCAAAAGAACCACCAGCCCAACAAATAAACAAAAAACATGTTTCTTGCTTACATAATTAATAGAAACCTTCCAAAATAGAGATTGGCTTGCATTGATTCACCCTCACCCCACCCCTCAACACAAATTCTCGAACAACAAAATACAAAAAACAAAACAAAATAAAACACTCCATTAGCACTTACATTTGTGTTCATATAGTCTCATGTGCACTGATTCACTAGAGCGACAAAATCCAATAATTTTATTTTTATAGGGGACACAACACATTAATGTATGATACATCTTTTGTAATCTAAAAACATCATAGCTAAATAGATCTGACACTTATTTGTAATTGCAGTCAAACGGATATTATGAAAAGATTGCAGATGGGGTTAGATGTTTCTACCTTGGAGATCTTTGGAATTCATTCTATGAGTGGAGCGCCTGTGGCGTTGGTACTTCAGTGTGCATCGCTCCGGGTGAGACAGTGGTTCAATACTTCGTGCCATATCTTTCAGCAATTCAGTTGTACACCAACACGAGAAATGCTCCTGTTTCACAAAGGTACACATGTACTAGTATCTACAAAAAACTTTTGGACATAATTTAGATAAATAAAAAGGAAATAATCTGGTATCAGTGTTGCTTACATGATCATTTATGACATAATGATTGTAGCATGATTTATGATGGAAGATTCGATCGGAATAACCATTATAGTGTCGGGATGTACACTCATGGATATCAAGCACCATTACGCATGCCCACTATTGGAGTTGAAGGGAAGGGGGAGTTGTTCTTCAAGTATTTTGAGCCTGACTCCCCTTACGAGAGGATACCTTTCGCAGACAAGGTATGCAATCCCATTATTACCTTCAAATATAACTTCTAGCGTTTTTTCCAAAATCTACACAATTTATGTTATACACCCCACCTAAGATACATTGTTTGGTGTCCACTCATAAGTTGAGTCAAGGTCTAGATACTTGAATGTACCCTCTTGCAGTGTATGTAGCTCAAATAACTTTAATATCTCTAGTGACTTCTATGTCATTCGCATGGTTAAAACTTTTCTACATGCACAATTCCCCTTGCATATATCATATGGAAATATAAATTTATTATCATACATAATTTACTAAATCAATATGTTTCTATTTATCTAACGCAATACTTGCCCCTCCCAAATGAAGAAGAATGAATCTACATATCTCTAGCAGCGATGTTGATAACTTGGATCTGTGGTGTAAAGAAAACAAAGGGTGATTAGAAAAAAAATGAAATTCTAGATCAAAGTGTGCATCAATGGAAATGATGTTTCTAGCGGATCGATGTAAGTACACAAACAATTGAGGCTAGAGGGTACTAAAATTCAGACAAATATTCAACACCAACGATAAAAATATAGTCATCTTGGGTCCAAAGGACGACATAGAAAGCAAAGGAATTGCATAACAAAGAATTTGGGTCAATATGGAAACAAATAAAAGGGTCATGGTGTTTCTAGTTTTGATCTGGTGGAGCATATAGAAACTAAAGGATTGTGCGAAATCAAAAGATTGGATCTAGAAGTCTTTTGTGATTATTTTAAGTGACCAAGGTTGTTGATTTTAGACGAGGAAGGCTCACCGTAGCAAGTGAAGAAAATGACAGTCAGCATGGGAAACAAAGATGAGTGACATCATTATCTATCTCTTGGATGTCCATAGTTGCAGAGGGCGATGGTTAGTTGATTGATATTTCTTGTATTGGGGGGAATTTGGGTACACAACATGTGGGTTGGGTGGAGGTGGAGGAAGAGTGGGTAGGGTTAGGGTAGATATGATAGAAGAAGATGGTCGTATATATAGAGAATGACGCAAGGGTGAACCCATTTAATCTTGATCCTACGCTCACTAGATACACCTTTTTAAGAGGAAAGTCACAAGGTTTCTAGGGCTATTTTGTATAGATGGCTGCACAACCACGATAACCGCAATTGCTTGAGTTGTAAAGAGTGAGGCAACAATTATTGTTGTAGCTATAGAGACTACTACAGTAATCACAAGAGATCATGCTTGTTGTCTCTTTATGTAAGTCATAGACATTACTTTAAAGTATCAGGTGGAAGTAGACTTAAATATAAATTTTTTCTAGGGGTCCATTGAAATTCCTTATTTTTGTGATCTTCTTGAATGCATTTCATTCTCTTGTATTCAGGTATATGAGCTTTGCTATAGTTGTCCTTCCCTATCATCTTTAAGCAGTGCAGAGCTCTCACCATCAAGTTGGATGTCCGTTTTTTGGTAACTTTTCATAACCAGATACTTTTTTATCTTAAATTAGAATTATGTATACATATATGGAATCCACTTAAAGTAAAAATGACAATGATTTCACTTACTTCTATTGTCATCTAGGTATCCAACAAGTCATGTCCCTATGAAGAATAGAAAAGATCTGAATACTTGCTTTTTGACCTACCATAGCCTTTCAACATGCAAAGGTACGCACCAATGATAAAAGGTAGTAATAAGAAATATTTGTTTCCTTTCTTTCTATGGAGTTTTTAAAATCAATGGTTGATATCGTGTTTTTATGTTTATAACTCAATCACAAGTATTTTCCTTCTTTATTTCCAATCTATGAAGACCTATGTTCCTCCAATATGTGTGTTGTTTCCATTGCCTTTTTTCCTAAAGCAACATATCCATTATCTATACATTTCCATTTCAGTAGTAATACCTCATATTGCAGTAAAAACTTATTTCAAAATATTATAGGGAAGATGAAGTATATAAAATTTTGGTTTTAGTAAACATTTTTTGCACAAAGCATGACATTGTCACACATTCTTGTAGATATTGTTGCTTTAGATAGCATGCAAGCCTTCAATCATATGTCACTTGCGCCGTTCGGCCTTGCAACATACAAGTTAGATGCCAAAGTGTGGGCAAGTCCAAACTCCGGTGACCAAGAGCATATTTCCTCTCTCTTCGATGCATCACAATCATGGCTAAAGGAGCATAACATCCACCACTACGACTTCAACTACTTTGCCCATAGATGCTCCTCCAAATGAATAACATGAACATGACCGATCAACAAGTTCATAGTCTTTGGGGACTCAAGTGTGTTGTGTGTTGTTTTTAACACATCTCTGCATGTCGTGAAGGGTTGTAGTAGTTTTTCCATTGTCTTTTTATTAATGCTTACTTTCTATGGTTGTATTATGTGAACCCTTGGAGCGTAATCATTGCGATATCATACTTGATACATTATGTAACTCTTCGAAATTCTAGATGATTTTACTGTTGTATAGTGCTTATACATCTAAGCGCTATGCACATAATGTCCTATTTTTCCTCTATATAATTTGCATTAAAATATTATGTCAATTTAGTTTAGATTGAGCAATAACTTAAAATACTTGTCAAACCACACATCTTCAGGCATAAAAATGCTCATCTATAGCACTATATAATCCACCGGTTTAAATTTTACAAAACCCATCCAACCAAATCACCCTACACTCATAATCTCCACTAAGTCCATCAAACAAATTGCACCCAGACTTAACACACGATCGAAACCTACAGTTCAGATTGCTGGATAATTCCCTCTGTTTACTCACTCAAATCCAATGGACAATATTATTTTGGTCATCCCTCATCCTCCCCTACCCCTCCCTTAGGACCCCATCGCCCCTATCCTCCCCCACCCCTGCGAACCTGCCGCCCCTCCCCTCACATGTGTCGTCGTCGACCCTTCCCCTAGATCGTGATGCTAGCACATGCTATATGCTAGTAGAAACCAAAATACACACACAACTTGAGAAAAATTGGATCTCTACACACCTGTATCTAAACAATGTTCATATTCACATATCCATTATTGATGTTGTGTTATTACTTCTACATCTTCACATTATGGTATTGCTACTAATATATTCATAAAATATTGTATGTATAGTTGATGATACGTTTATAATTCTAGATAATTGGAAATAATTCTATTAATACAAACCACCTAAATATAGGGCCTACAATCAACTAAAAATATCTAATATATTTGCCTATAAAAGATATGACCACTATTTGGGCTTAGTTATAATTAGATTCAAATTTAGGATGAGCTCTAATTGATTTTATCAATAGCATCCTAATATTGACAACTATACATAAAATACATCTAAATGAATTTATAAAAAATATTTATTTCATGTGAAACTACCCTCTTTCCTAAGGTAAGCTATCATCCTTTTTCTCTCTGGTACAATAATATGGACCCCCAAATGTATGTGCAACAATCAATTGAACTATGAATCTAAAGAACATTACATACAAAAAAATTCTATTCACTATATTAGTAATGTTCATTTCTAATAGTCTAGACCTTCATCAAGTTGTGAGATTTCTCACATTTTTTCACTACATCTTCGCAATACCTATTTGCATGCATAGAGCATAGTTCAACGCACTTCTATTTATATGATGGCATAATTATTTATAAACTAGATATATAATTATATTTAACTACATAACTGTAACCAACACAAACTTGGCACAACTTCATACTATTTATTATGAACCAATTAATGGAAAACTCCTCAAAATACGATCAAGAATCAATTAGTTCAAGTTGCAATGTTTGTATTACTTTTATTTATGATGCGGTCGGTAACATTATCCTAATTATATAGTCATAAAAAATTAACACCAAAATAATTTGTCTAAAAGTCATGTGAAATTATCTTTTGGACTAGTGCAATAATAAATTTAGAATGCATAATGCCTATAAATCATGTGAAACTGATCTTTTGACTAATGTGAGTTCTTATTTCTATTGAAGTCTTAACAACAATAATAAAAACCTCTCAAATATATGGCCAACAATAATATGGAGTAAAGTTTTAAATGCATACCAATAAAAAGGTACAAAATAGGTCCTTACTATATTAGCAGCCACACCAAGTTAGTGTATATTTAAAATAAGTGATAATATTTGTGATGTTGCATTCTTTTAGATTAAAAATATAAACGTAGCCTTCAAATTATAAATCATCTTCATATTTTAGTTTTTATCCAACACAAAATTTGGTGATGTTGTAGAAAAAGATATTAATAATATTCTTCTAATTATTTTATTTTATTTGGACATGATCTAATTGAAGTACATAAAGACACATATGGATTGAAATGAAAACCACCATTTATGAGAGAGAAACGACTCTTTATGATCTAAACAACACTTGGATCCCTAGTATATTTTTGTGTGAAGTGTTGTAGGCTTGATGGATAAAGTACCAAATCCTCATTTAGAAACAAATACATCCAAGTTCACCATATTACATCATAGAACATTAGTTCATACTTAAATTTTTTACACCATAACCCATCACTAAATAATTCATATATGTTCTTATATTTGATTAAGTTAGTTCAAAGTGGTGTGCTGAGCATTTAATCACTAAAACAACTAGAAATATCCCAATGGCACATTTCCCTTTCAATATGTACCGCTAAACTTGTTTGGACAACAAAGGCCAAACCTTCACCTTGTTCTTCTTTACAGCCAGTTCAAAAGAATTGGCAAAAAGAAGTTAGATTTACTTTCAATGTTGCTAAGTGTGATAAAATATTTGACGAACTAGTGAAAAATGAAAACATTAAAGTAACTCATACTCTTCCTCCTCTAGATGAATTAAAGAGATGTGCTTACTACAAGTGTCATAATTATTTTTCCCATGTCACCAATGATTGTAATTTTTTCGTCGACAGATACAATCGGCCATAAATAAGGGCCGGTTGAGTTTTCAGGAGATACAAGTGGACACACAACCATTTCCTATTAATATAGTAGAACTAGCAAGCAAAAAGTTTTGCTTCAGGCGAAAGTGGCCAATAAAGGCAAAGACAAAAACATCGTCTTTGGTGATCATCGCACGTCAAATATATCACAAGGAGGGTTGACTCAATCGAGCAGCCGAGCAAAGCTCTCTAAATCGAGCATCATGGACAGTCCGGCACCTGCGCGCAGACGGTCCGGGTGACTCAGCCAGACAGTCCGCCCATGGTTAGAAGCGTCGGCCTCCACACAAAGCGAAAAAGGAGACACAGGGGCAAAACACATATAACACATATGGTTGGCTAGTCAAAATCGGACTTACTTTTGACCAATTGCTCTCCAAATACACTAGCAAGAAGGCCGTTCTACGCGATCAACCAACAAAGAAACCTCGTTCATCCGCTAAAACAAAACGACCCAAATGGCAACACAACAAGCATTTCCTATTCATCCAGTGATACCAGGATACTTTACACCCGCCTACACATCGTCAATATACTGTCCTATTCAAATGTGGAATGGTACAACGATGAACTCGTGGTACATACACCGTCACTTTGCCTATTCAGGCTGGGGGCACCTCCATTCTATACCTTTTGATCCTTGATCAGATGGTCATGGCCGAGAAATATGCAATCTGAAACGAAATTTATGCATTAGAGCTCTATTGCATGATCATCATATTGGATTGAAAAGCTGGTAACTTGCATCAGGCTTAGTGCATATGCTTTTGGTCCGTCGTCAACCTTCACCAAAAGGCAGGGGCACATGTTGGACACCAAAATTGCATTGCGGATGGTCTGCCTCTAGGGCCGGATGGTCCATGGCCTGGACTGTCCGTGGTGGCGACGCTGACAGTCCGTGTGCGCGAAAAATCAGTTAGGGTTTCGCGTTTCTAGATGGAGTCGTTAATAAAACCTGCAAGATTAACTCGATAACCGACTTGTAACGGGTCTAGACCTCCACCCTTTATATAGATGAAGGGGTACGACCGATTAAACAACACACAATCGATTCAATCAAATCTACTTATCATTTTTACCTTATGCATTAGGAGTAGCCCTAGTTTAGCCTTCCTCTACCTTGAATCTTCACCTCTCTTCGGCTCTACGTCGACTAGAGGCGTCTTGGTTGGCCTGCTGATGACAAGACACACCCTAGGATCTCTCCTCTCCGATGGGGTCCTTCTCGGGAGGCGAGATCTAGGTTTGCTGTGAAGAAGACCATGTGACTCCTAGGCGTGGACTGTCCGGCTTAGGGCCCCGTCTAGCTTAGGGTCGCGAGCCGTCCGCACCTACGTAGAGAGCACCGCGAGACGGTTCATCTCCGGTGTTTGACCCTCAGATCAGCGCCAACAAGATCCAATCCATGTGTATGATCAGTTGTAAGAACTTGTAAAGTAAAAAACAAAAGCAAGCGGAGCAGATGCAGCTGCAATCTATATGTTAGGACTGCTATAGCTGCAATCTATATATGTTGCAAGACATACTGTACTACTAGCAGTAGCAGTGCGAAAGGTGGTGGAGTTGTCGACGACATTGCAGCTGGCCTTGATGACCGTCTTCCACATGCCGTCGCCGACGAACATGATGTTGGTCTTGTCGCTCCCCACCTCCACGTTGTCGAACTAACCCCCTGCCTTTATGTAGATTACCCACCGCGCCTGGTTGTTGTTGGGTTCCACTGCCACCGCGTCGCTCACCGTCCTAAAGTCCCCACTCCCGTCCTTCACTAGTAGAAAAGAGCTCAAAGCCTGCGGCACCCATAAATTATCACTGGCGGTTTCAGTTATCACGCGCCAGTAAAAAAACAAGGTGGACCCGACTTAGGAACCGCCAGTGGAAACCTATTTCCACTGGCGGTTATCTTAACACAACCGCCAGTGGAAATAGGGTATTTCCACTGGCGGTTCTGTTACACCAACCGCCAGTGGAAACCTATTTCCACTGGCGGTTGGTGTAACAGAACCGCCAGTGTAAAGACCCTATTTACACTGGCGGTTGTGTTAAGATAACCGCCAGTGGAAATAGGTTTCCACTGGCGGTTTTTCAAACCAACCGCCAGTGAACTGTCTGTTATAAATACCCATCTTCCCCGCGACAGTGAACTGTATGCTCGCAGCCAGCTTCCATTGGAGGCGATTTTGGAGGTCCAGATTTCACAAAAATATAAGGGGGGAGGTTTTGGTCTTCATTTCTTGGAAGAAGGTGGATAAGAAAGGTTGGTTTATGTTTCTTTGTCAATTTTTGTTCATTCTTGCTCAATTTTAGCCACATTTTGGATCTAGGGTTTCACATGTGAGAGAGAAGAGTATAGATTGGTAATTTTCTCTATTTTCTCAAATGAGGTTGCATAAGATGGTTAGTTTTTGTCTATTCCCTCTCTTTTTCATGTTTAGTTGCTTAATGAATGGTGAATGTGTTGTATGGAAGATTAGTTTAATTATGTTTCAATTGTTAGTTATTGTTTATTTTTTGCTCAATTTTAACTACATTTTGAAACTAGGCTTTCACCATATGTTAAAGATAGGTTTGGGTATTAATTTTTTTTTGTTTATTAGTTGCTAGGAAAGTTTGGCTTATGTTTCTTTTGCCAAATTTTGTTTATTTTTCCTCCATTTTAGCCACATTTTTGGATATAGGGTTTCACCATGTGTTTTATGTTACTTTTTTACAGGTGGTGATGGAGAGGACATCCTGGATGTATAACTTATCAAGGCTAGATCCATCATACATATCCGAGGTCCATAGGTTTATTGATGTCGCTACGAACCATGCTTGGAGAATAAAGACAAAACACATATATTGTCCATGCATGGACTGCAAAAATGCTGCTGTATTTAATGACACAGAACAAATCATATCTCATCTGGTATGCCGAGGATTTATGAAGGATTACACAATTTGGACAAAGCATGGAGAGGGTAGCTCTTCGCCTTATACGACTGGAAACCCTGAGAACATCGACGACAGATTTCAGTTCGTTCACGAGACACACCAACCTCTTCCACAGAGCGAACATGTAGTGCAAAATGTTACTGATCATGGTTACGCTGGAGGAAATGAACATGATAGACCTCATGTTCTGCCAAGTGTTATGGATGAGGAAGATGCAGAGTTGCTAGAGGCAATGTTGCGTCGTCATACAGATCAATCGATGTTCTTAATGAAAGGTATGGAGTCCCTAAAGAAGGCAGCAGAAGAGCCTTTGTACGACGAGTCTAAGGGTTGTACCAAAGAGTTCACGACGCTCCGGTCTGTGCTAAAGCTGTTGATGTTAAAAGCTAAATATGGTGTGTCTGATGCTGGCTTCGATGCGTTCTTGAGTATTATCGCAGACATGCTTCCAAAGGAGAACAATGTGCCTGCTAACACGTACTATGCAAAGAAACTAATCAGTCCGCTCACTATGGGTGTGGAGAAGATCCACGCGTGTAGAAATCACTGTATCCTTTATCGAGGTGATGATTATAAAGACTTGGAGAGCTGCCCAAAGTGCGGTGCAAGTAGGTACAAGACGAATAAAGACTATCGAGAGGACGAAGAGTGTGTTGCATCCGTGTCTAAAGGGAAGAAGCGAAAGAAAGCCCAAAAAAAGACTTCAAAATCCACGAGCAAAGAAAAAGAAGAAGTAGACTATTATGCGCTCAAAAAGATTCCTGCTTTGGTGATGTGGTACCTCCCCGTCGTCGATCGATTGAGGTGTTTGTTCGCTAATCCTGAGGATGCCAGACTTATGAGCTGGCATGCTTCTGATGAGCACAAAAACGATGGGAAGCTTCGACATCCAGCCGATGGGAAGCAGTGGCAAGATTTCAATGACAACCACCGAGACTTTGCCGATGAACCGAGAAATGTTAGGTTCGCACTGAGTACTGATGGAATGAACCCATTTGCTGAGAGGAGCAGCAAGCATAGCACATGGCCGGTGATCCTCACCATATACAACCTTCCTCCATGGTTGATGCAGAAACGGAAGTACATTTTGCTAACCATCCTTATTTCTGGACCTACACAACCTGGAGTTGACATGGATGTATTTTTGGAGCCCTTAATGGAGGATATGAAAATATTGTGGGAAACGGGTGTTCAAATGTTGGATGAGTATCGTAAAGGTTCATTCACGCTGAGAGCAATTCTTTTTGTTACGATCAACGATTACCCTGCTCTCTTCACATTATCAGGCCAGTTTAAGGGAAAGGTTGGTTGCACAGTATGCATTGATGGAACTGCTTACGTATCCCTTGCTGCATCTAGGAAGATAGTTTACATGAGGCACAGACGCTTTTTATTGGAAGGACACAGGTACCGCATGCGAAAGATGGATAAGTACTTCGACAATAATGGTGAACTACATTCTACTGCTCCATCGGGTAACAATAGAGGTCATAGAGTTTTGAAATAGTCAGGAATATCAAGTTTGTTTTTGGGAAGAAGACAAAAGACGGAAAAACAAGGAAGGATGTCAAACCAGCTTCGGGGGCTATATTCAAGAAGAAGTCTATTTTCTTCGAGTACTTGCCTTACTGGAAAGAGTTAGATGTGCGGCATGCGATCGATGGTATGCACGTTCAGAAGAACGTGTTTGAAAGCATAATGGGCACCTTGCTAGACATAAAGGGCAAAACAAAAGAAGGGCTCAATTCACGCATGGACTTGGTAGATTTAGGCATAAAAAAGGAACTACATCCCGTTCTTCAAGAAAATGGGAAGTACCATCTCCCAGCAGCAAGCTACAATCTCAATGTAGATGAGAAACATGCGATGTGTGTTTGGCTCAAGAATTTGAAAGTCCCATCCGGATTCTGCTCTAGCATACGGAGTATTGTGTCAATGAAAGACCTGACAATCACCAACTACAACTCACATGATTGCCATGTCATGCTGACTACATTCCTACCTATTGCCATCAGGGCTATAAATCCTTTGTTTTTAAAGATGGCAATCACACGGTTGTGCTACTTTTTCAACAGGATTTCACAAAAGGTAATTGGCCGTGATGAGTTGGCATCTCTTCAGGAATTCGCAGTGGAGACAATATCACAGTTTGAGATGTGTTTCCCTCCATCGTTCTTTGATATTATGGTGCACCTTGTGGTGCACTTGGTGCCACAAATAGAGGCATTGGGTCCTATGTACTTGCATGAAATGTGGACGTATGAACGTTTCATGTCAATACTGAATGGCTATGTATCAACCCGTGCTCGTCCCGAGGCATCCATGATAGAGGGGTACTGTACCGAAGAGGCCATTGAGTCCGGAGCTCCATTCTGCAATAGTATCCTAAAAGACCAGGTTGCAATAGGTCTGCCTCCGTCACGACACGAGGGTAGACTGTATGGAAGCGGGAGGATGGGACGGAAATCTTTCATCCCACCGGATTACGATATAGTACTTGAGGCACATCAGAGCATCCTACATCAGCTAACAATAATGGAGCCATTTATCCAACAACACATCAATGAGCTTCGCGAGCAAAATCCTGGGCATACGGATGATTGGGTAATGAAGCAACATAAGCAGCGGTTCAACACATGGCTAATGGTGAAGGACATTCCACGTGGAGAAACAATAGAAGAACAAACCATCAAGGGCTTGGCATCTGGACCATCACGCCAGGTCACAACATGGCAAACCTATGACATTAGTGGATTCACATTTTGTACCAAGTCCAAGGACAAAAAGAGCATGTCACAAAACAGTGGTGTTCGATGCGAAGCCATAGATGATGAAACTGGTGAGATTATTACATATTTTGGCTTTATTGAGGACATATGGGAACTAGACTATGGTACATTTCAGATCTCGGTTTTCCGATGTCAATGGGTTGAAGACAAACATGTCACGGTAGACAACTATGGGGTCAGAGTTCTTGATCTAAGTAAGGTAGGTTACAAAGATGACCCATGGATCCTTGCTAATCGTGCTGCACAGGTCTTCTATGCTGAACATATCATTTCTAACAATGAGAAGAAAAGCACCGACAAACCGAAGCATGTAGTTTTTCCTGGAAAACAACAAGCTATAGGAGTTGATGGTGTATCTGATTTAGAGGATTTTAACCAGTTCAATGACATGTCTCTTTTCATAGACCATCCAACCAAGATAAGGAACGTTGAGCGAAGCATCCCACGCAATTCGATGCCCTGGGTACGCCACGATGGACAAGGCAGAACAATAGCTCCCTAGATTATATAGTTGTCATGTAATTGATTATTGTTAGGACATGTCATGTAATTGATTATTGTTAGCGACAAACCGAAGCATGTAATTTTACACGACTTTCTAGAGAGGAGAGAGAGAGGATAGAGAGAGAGAGGAGAGAGAGAGGATAGAGAGAGAGGAGAGAGAGGAGAGAGAGAGGAGAGAGAGAGGAGAGAGAGAGGAGAGAGAGAGGATAGAGAGGAGAGAGAGAGGATGGAGAGAGAGAGAGAGAGGAGAGAGAGAGGAGAGAGAGAGAGGAGAGAGAGGAGAGAGAGAGGAGAGAGAGAGGAGAGAGAGAGGAGAGAGAGAGAGGATAGAGAGGATAGAGAGAGAGAGGATAGAGAGGAGAGAGAGAGGATAGAGAGGAGAGAGAGAGGATAGAGAGGAGAGAGAGAGGATAGAGAGAGAGAGAGAGAGAGGAGAGAGAGAGGAGAGAGAGAGAGGAGAGAGAGGAGAGAGAGAGGAGAGAGAGAGGAGAGAGAGAGGAGAGAGAGAGGATAGAGAGGATAGAGAGAGAGAGGATAGATACTAAATATATATATTTATATTATGTAAATATATAATATAAATATATATATTATGTATACTAAATATATATATTTATATATTTAATATGTACAAAAATTTATATACTTAATGTATGAATATACAATAAAAAATAATATACTAAAAACATTTCTACTGGCGGTTGACAATGAAAACCGCCAGTAGAAATCATTTCTACTGGCGGTTGACAATGAAAACCGCCAGTAGAAATGATTTCTACTGGCGGTTGTCATAGAGAACCGCCAGTAGAAATGGCCTCCACAGTCTGTGGATGGTATTTCTACTGGCGGTTCTCTATGACAACCGCCAGTAGAAATGATTTCTACTGGCGGTTTTCATTGTCAACCGCCAGTAGAAATATCTCCTATATAAAGGAGCGCGCGCGGGGCCGAAAAATTCGCTAAGTCTCTGGCGCCCTGTCTTTCCATCTTCCCGCCGTCAGGCTGCCGAATTTTCGCCCCGGCGATCTTCCTCCGTGCGCCGCCGTCGTCCACGCCGTCGTCCACGCCGTCGTCCCCGCGCCGTAGGTGAGTTCTTCTCTCTCTCTCTCTCCCTTTCTTCGTTCGCTCGGGCTCGGTCTAGGAGTGAGAGGGAAGAGAGAGGAGGGCGCGCGCCGCCGCCGCCGCCGCGCGCACGGGCGCACGCCGCCGCCGCGCGCACGTGGGCGCCGCCGCCGTCTCTGCATAGAGTGAGAGAGAGGAGGGGCGCGCCGCCGCCGCCGAGAGGGAGGAAGAGAGAGGAAGGAGAGGGAGAGGGAAGAGAGAGGAGGGGCGCGCCGCCGCCGCCGAGAGGGAGGAAGAGAGAGGAAGGAGAGGGAGAGGGAAGAGAGAGGAGGGAGAGGGAGAGAGATAGAGGGAGGGAGAGGAGGGTGAGAGAGAGAGAGGAGGGAGAGGAGAGAGATAGAGAGAGGGAGAGAGATAGAGGGAGAGGAGAGAGATAGAGGGAGGGAGAGGAGGGTGAGAGAGAGAGAGGAGGGAGAGGAGAGAGATAGAGAGAGGGAGAGAGATAGAGGGAGGGAGAGGAGGGTGAGAGAGAGAGAGGAGGGAGAGGAGAGAGATAGAGAGAGGGAGAGAGATAGAGGGAGAGGAGATAGATAGAGGGAGGGAGAGGAGGGAGAGGAGAGAGATAGTTAGAGGAGGGAGAGGAGAGAGAGGAGGGAGACATATGTGTGTTCATATGTGTTCAATATATATATGTGTTCATATGTGTTCAAATGTATGTGTTCAATATATATGTGTGTTCATATGTGTTCAAATGTATGTGTTCAATATATATATGTGTGTTCATATGTGTTCAAATGTATGTTCAATATATACATTGTAATTTTATCCGTCACAACTCGATAATATACATATCCGATCCGATCCGAATTCGATCTGAACTCGATAATTTCCGTACGACTCTCCCTCTCTCCCTCTCTATACGTCCTATGCGACTCTCCCTCTCTCCCTCTCCTCGTCCTATACGACTCTCCCTCTCTCCTTCTCTATACGTAACTCGATAATATCCATACGATTCTCCCTCTCTCCCTCTTTATACGTCCTATGCGACTCTCTCCCCGTCCTACACGATACTATACGACTATACGATACGTCCTATACGATACGTCCTATGCGACTCTCTCCCTCTTTAGGGTTAAGGGTTCGGGTTTTGGGTTAAGGGTTAGGGTTAGGGTTAGGGTTAGGGTTAAGGGTTCGGGTTTTGGGTTAAGGGTTCGGGTTTTGGGTTAGGGTTAGGGTTCGGGTTAAGGGTTCGGGTTTTGGGTTAGGGTTAGGGTTAAGGGTTTTGGGTTAGGGTTAAGGGTTATAGTTAGGGTTAAGGGTTATAGTTAGGGTTAGAGTTTAGGGTTAAGGGTTCGGGTTAATATGCTTACGTTAATATGTGTTAATATGTATTTAATTATTGCTTATGTATTTGTATATATATAGCTCAATGAGTTCTCCGATCAAGGACCAAGATTTAGTGCCCGAGCACATGGACAAGAGTGTTGCTAAAGAAAAATCCAGCAGTGAAGGATATGAATCGCCTAGCGACCCTTTTCCTACCACTAGCATAGATAGGGCCGCTCTCCGTGAGTTGCAACGTGACCCTACTTATGATCCACGAGAAGCTGAGGTAAAAGTACGCATCTTTAGCTTCGTATGTGTACCCTACTGATTTCACATGCATGATCTCTTGTGCATTTTATTACATGAATAGGAGGTCATGTCTGAATTTCGTGCGATACTCGAAGAAGCCGTGGCACGAAACGAAGACGTACCGGAGCCGACCCAAGACGCACCGGAACAGACCAAGACAACAACCGAGACGTCAAGGAAAAGGAAGCAGAGCGATCGAAAAAGAGGTGACAGGGGGCTGAACAAGTTTCCCGACAAAACATACAAAATCTCAGACGTGAGCCCGAAAGGTCAGCCCCTTGCTCCAGAAGAGGCACTACCTAAGTTCCGGAATGCACTTGGGTTTTTAGTTAGAGATAATCTTGACATAACAATACGACAGTGGAGAGATGTGTCAGATGATGTCAAGAATCAAATATGGAATAAGCTATTAATGAGGTTCGTTCTGCCTCGGGGTTCAGAAGAACTCGTGAAGGAATACACGATGAAGCAGCTTGCGATAAATTTCCGAAACTGGAGGTCTGAGATGAACACAAAGTTTGCAAAGAAAGGTCTGGACCCGACCAAAAAATATAAAATCTCAGCAGGTCAGTGGGCAGTATTTTTAGAGCAGAGGAGCAGCCCTGATTTCATATCTATAAGTGAGGCAAATTCTGAACTATCAAAGAAGAACAAGTACCGCCACCACCTAGGCACAGGTGGTTACAAGCGTCAGGTTCCTAAATGGAGACAAGAAGACGCCGAGAAGAAGGCCGCAGGGTTGCCGACGCTGTCCGAGCAACTTGGTGAAAGGGCGGCAAATTGGCTCCGTGCTAGAAAACCAAGGGAAACCGAGACCGGTGTATCTTTTGATGATCCCATTGTCGAAGAAGCGGCAAAAAACATATATACAATGGCAGCTAAGCAGAGCGAAGGAACTTTTAAGCCACAAAGGGAAAGAGACATCCTAACGGCTGGTCTCGGTAACCCTGAGCATCCTGGCCGTGTACGAGGAATCTCGTCTAAGGAAGGATGGAAGGAAGGATTCGGACAACAGTGGGAAGGTCTGTACAGGAAACGTGATCGATACAAGCAAGAGATGGCAGATTATTTTAAGTTGGAGGCCAAGAAAGAGTTCAAAGCCATGATGTCTCAAATGCTATCGAATCCTCCTCCAGAATTGATGCAACAGTTGGCGAGTGCGATGTCTGTTCAACAGATGACCACTCCACAGCTACAAATAATTCCAGCAGCTCAACCGCCGGCTTCCACAGATTGTACGACATTACCAAGCTCTGTTGCTTCAACGGGAAATAAGGACCGTTATCCAGTTGATGACATCACAAGGCCTGTGGCGTGCACACTGGTTATAAGATATGGTATTAACAATAAACGTACAAAGATGGTAGCCACAGGCCTTGCGATCCCAGGACGCAAGTACCATGGAAACGATATTCCAGATGATTATTGCAAAGTAGAAGTGACGACGGTCGTCCAAGGATACGAGGACGACATGCTAGACATCCCTGGGCCCGAAGATATCGAGAAACTTGGACAAGCTATTAAGAATTTTATCCTTTGGCCTCGAAGGGATGTCGAATTGCTTGATTTGTCGAATTCGTCGCAGGCGTCGCAGGCCCAACCGTCTCCGCCTTCTCAAATTGCTGTTCCTATTGTACATCCATCCTCACCTCTTCAAACTTCACATGCTGCTCCTCATCCTTTTTCTGACCCACCGTCTCCGCCACAAGCATCACCATTCAGGGCTCCACCACCTTCTCCTCCCCATCCTCTTGGTGACCCACTGTCTACGCCACCATCAAGGGATCCACCTTCTCCACAGCCATCAAACGATCCACGACCATCAAAGAAATCTAAACTTCCTATACCAAAATTGGTGTCCCCGTATCAGAAAAAGAAGAGTAAAGCTACTACTGCTGGCACAGTTAGGTTTTTGAAAGGGATTGGACGGAGCCTCACGTCACAAACTGTTGATTTGGCCGAGCACGAGGAGTCTGCAAAAAAGGCTGAGGCAACGGCCGCAAAGATAAAGAAGCCAACTAAGGCAGATTACAAAAACGTGCCTAAAAAATATGTGCCGGGAAGACCTCTGCTACCTCTTGACAAACTAAGAAAGGTCCCGGCTGGTGTTAAAAGGTTGCATGACTGGTACATGCGGGCATCATCGGTTGGCATCGACACAATCAGTGTGCATATACCAGACCATGCTTTTATTGGTTCGAACCAAAAGGCCGTTGTTACATTCGAGGACATGTGGTTAATGATGAACCTTCAGAGACTCGACGTGCAACTTGTAACGATGTTTGCATTGTAAGTGTCGCTCATACTTCCACATATGTGTGTTATTATTAGTGAGCTGTATAAAATTTCAATATCTGACATGCACGTGTGACTTGCAGAATGCAACATGATCAGCAGGAGATTCTTTACGGTACCAAGCTCAATGCTAGTGCCAGTAAAAGGGTTGGGTATCTCAACCCAATACTTATATCCGAGGAAAGCCACACTTTTAGAATCGGGAAAGACAACGATGAAATAAGGGGAAAGACGGACGAAGAAGTTGAGAAGCGTATAAAGGAAATGAAGAAGGATTTTGAAGCTCGATACGCCACATACATAGGACATGCAATGCTTCAATTTCAAGACAGGGAAGCCATAATGGCCCCGTACAACTTTAAGTAAGTGTGATTTTGCATAAATAAAATTAATAATTTCAATACACATGCATCACAAATTTGATTCGTACAGGGACCACTGGATATGCTTCCTCATTTATCCTAAGGTTGGAAAGGTGCTGGTGCTCGACTCCTTGAACTTCGACCCTTCGACATATGCAACATTCCTCAGCATCTTAGAGCTGTAAGCCTTTTCTATGCATGCATACTTTTATCGATTAAAATTTGAGAATAACATGGTGATTCTATTTGAGATCACAGTGCTTATAGATTCTATAAGATGAAAGGTGGAAAGTACGACCTGTCGAAAAAACTCGTGCCACTAGACATCCATCATCACTGGCCGGTAAGTATGTGATTTTATGAATACATATCATACACAATGTTGCAACTAAATAACCAATCTCCCGTTATGTAGTGCCACAAGCAACCACAAGGATCGGTCCTATGTGGATTCTATGCGTGCGAGTTCATGAGAGTGAACGGACGATACATCACGAACCCTGACAAGGTATTATTAGTAATAGTTAAGTATGTATTTATGTCATTAAAGATGCAAATGTGTTATTATTGAGTATAAATAGATAATGTTTATAAAATTCCTTTACAGCAATTTCAACGAGGAAACCCGGAGAACTTGACCGAAGCTGCATTGTATGGCATAGTCGAGGACCTCTGCACATTCATATTGAAAGAGGTCATTCCCGCAGAAGGAAAATATCACGATGCTTCCGGGACATTAGCTTTGCCAGAGTTCAGAATACTAACAGAAATTAGTAGATTATCTCTTAGCCGAGATAGTTATTAGACCTTAGGTGAAAACTTATGATGTATAGAATGCATGAAGCATATATGGTTGTAAACGGAATACTTTGATGTATATAAATGTATGATAGAATTTAATTTCATGTTGCTTTCAATATCAATATAGATATATATATGTTTGTGTGTGTGTAAATAAATATATATATAATTCAGTATTGTTTGAAATTTTGAAAAAAGGCGGGAAAACTTCCACTGGCGGTTTTATAAAGAAAACCGCCAGTGAAAAGTGCATTTCCACTGGCGGTTCGTTAAGAAAACCGCCAGTGAAAATGCATTTCCACTGGCGGTTTTCTTTATTCAGCCGCCAGTGGAAATGCACTTTTCACTGGCGGTTCGTTAAGAAAACCGCCAGTGAAAATGAACTTTTCACTGGCGGTTCCAAAATAACCGCCAGTGGAAATGCTGATTTCCACTGACCCCTAGCACTGGCGGTACTGAAAAACGCCAGTGTAAATATGTTTAGAACCGCCACTATAGAGCTTCTGTGTACTAGTGCTTGGCCACACCACCGTGTTCGCTGCCGGCAACGCGCCCTGCTACTGCAGCCGCCTTCGATTGCTCACCAACACCCACATCGGGAAATCGCGCCGCACGCGCCCGTACCCCTCGAACGACTCCTCCTTTCGCCGTTGTGGGAGGCGACGCAACATCGCGAGTGAGTTGGACACCAGGTGTGCCATGTGGTAGATGCGGCCCTAGATGTACGGTCGAACGCGACCGTCCTCCGAGGTAGACGATCCCAGAAAGTCGTCCATGCAGGTCTACTGGTTCGTCAGCCGCCGAGAGCACGGTCTGCACGCCAGCGACGACGGACTCCTCCTCTGTCGCCGACGTCGATGTGAGAGCCCCACGACCGCCGTGTCCAGCAGCTTCAGTGTGTGCCTGAACAGCTCTAGGCATTCGGACAGCGCCAGCTGGTCACGCACGCGCAGGTGCACCCACCCCCGCGGGGCCGCCGCCGGAGGTAAGACGAGCAGTTGGACCTTGGACGACGACGCGCCGACCACAATGGTTGTGCGCCCCACCAACGCCGAGATCACATCTTGGAGCATCTTCTGTGCGAGGTTCGGGATGGTCACCAGCGTCGACGGGCACACGTCCCGGCGCAATGCCGGGCCACGGCGGCCGCGTCCGTGTCGGCGTTGTTGCCATCCTTCTGCGTGGCGAAGATGCCGGGCAGCAGCAGCGGGAGTAGGAGCGTAACGGAGAGGGAGACGATTAGACGAAGGTGGCTGGGAGAGGAAGCTCGACCGATGCTTTCCTGCCCCTCAGTATAGATGTACAAACGAGCCGTCCGACTCGGCCCGGGCCTGGCAAAGCACGGTATGTTTAGGACACGGCCCACCATCAAGTACGATCGTCAAACTAGGCCGGACCTTAATGACCCACGGGCCTAAAATACTGCACGAGTCTGACACATCACGAACCTAAACGTGTCGGCCCGGCTCGACTAGCCTGTAATCTCTACTACTACTTAAGCCAGTAGTGTAGACGTCCACATTTTTTTGGTGCACGGTTCCGCCTTTGCTTTCTGCCTTTCTGCGCGACGCGAGCCCACGAACCAGTCTCCCGCGTGCCCCGCTCCCCCAGCAACGCCGGCTTCCATCCACCCCCGCGCACCGCTCCCCCTTTCCCCCTTTCCTTGCGCGATGCGAGCCCACAAATCACGCCAATCCATGGCAGCCCGCGTGCCCCGCTCCCCCGCAGCGCCTGGCTCCCCTTTCCTTGCGCGACGCGAGATCGGCGAGATTGCCCTCAACGCGCTCGCGTCGCGCCGCGGATCCCCCACCCTCCTCCCCTCTGCACGCCGCCATCAACTCGCACCGGCCCTCGCCCGTGATCCATCCTCTCCCCCGCGGCAATGATATGGCGTCCCCCCTCAACCGACCATTCCCGCAGCGGATCCGCACCAACCCGTTCGCGCCGGCCTCTGGAAGAAGAATCCACCGAAGGCGAAAACGACGACGGAGGTCCGGCTGACTCGTCTGGGTCTTTGCAATAGCGGCAAGCGGGTTGGAGCTCCGCTTCGGGCAGGGGAGAACCACGTGGAGACCTGGAGTCACGCTGCCTAGACTCGCCGCTGGGTGGATTCGTCGCGATGGAGGTCGGATTGTGAACACGCCGTCCAGTTAGGACGCTGTCGTCTTCAGATCCAGGGGATGGGGTTGCTCGGCATGGCGGCCAAGGGCCCCTCGCCCACGCGTCGCCTAATGCCACAGCCGCACTTGGCCGTCTCCTCGCTGGCGGCCTCCGTGGCTCTGATCCACTGCTTCCTCAACACCCGGAGATGGTTGACGTCGCCTTCGTCGTCTCCTCGCCAGTGGCCTCCACCAGCCCCGCAGTCCAAGACAAAGCCACGACATGAGTCAACCCAAGTCCGGTCGCACCTACACCGATGGCCGTACCCAACGTGAGTCAAGCCAAGTCCATTCCCCTCCCTTGCTTCCTCAACTTGTTGTCTTGTGGTCTGCTATTTGTCTCAGAGAAGGTGGTGCCATCATCATCAGTTGTGATTATGAATTATATTCTACCGATAGGTATTCAATCTCTCTATTCGGCAACACCTTAAAAATATGTACTTCAAAATATTGACAAGTGGATTGCAGGCTTAGATAATTTTTGGAACACAACATTGCTCCAAAAAGTTTTTCTAAAGAAAAGGTATCAATCTGCAGTTTGGTAAGTGAGTCTGAATCTGCAGCACCAAGGACTTCAAGAATTAGTCTGAACCTGCACTTACAGTTCCATGGGTCTTCTCAATTATTAATAATATTATTTTTTAATGAATAATTGAATATATATTGAGTCTGTGTCATAGATTCAGTCACCTTAACACCCTTTGTTGTTTTCCCACTTAAGTTAGTTAATGAGATGAATGGATGGAAATTACGTAGTGAATGTATGATAAGTCCAGGCTACATGTTAAAAGACACACTTGGCTACTTGAGCTCTGTATTGCCATGAAGAAATCTTACTGACGGGTGCTTTCATCTGCTATTTGGATCCGTTGCTGATGGATCTTACAAAGAAGTTGAGCTTTAAGAGGAACGTGGTGTCATTGTCATCTGAGCTCAAGGGTGTGAGGAGCAAGCTTGCTTCCTAGGAGCAGCTGTTTGTAAGGGAATCTCAAACTAGAAAGGTTAGTATGTAACTGGTACCTTCGAGGTTGTTGGTGGGGTTTGTGCCGACAAGGAAAAAAATTTAGCAGCTTGCGGAGACAAAAACAAGGAGCATGGAAGAGGAAGTAATCAAGCTGCAGAAATGCTTACAGGACAAGGATGGGCAACTGTGTTCATCCACAAGTAGCACGGAACAGGTAAAGAGCTTTCACAGCAAAATACACCACTTCTTGCAATTTATTGGAGTTATGGCATTAAATTGAACTTTTTTCTTTACTTTAATTTCCTTATGGTAAAATTTGGATACTATGTATAGAGCCCCCAAAAGGTTGACTATAATACAACAACAATAATTTGGAGTCAATATTTTTTCTTGCAGAATTGCTGCCTTTGGTTATAAAAAAACTTTTGGTCAGGAAATAAATTTTAGCTTGACTTACATTGTTTTCTTGGTTCGCTTCTTTACTAATCAACTTGATCGAATGTTCATGACTCCTAAATTCCTACCGTGTGTGTCAGGAAATAAATTTTAGCTTGACTTACATTGTCACGCAAGCCAAATGCAGTTCCTTAATAATATGTTTTCTAATTATATACAGTACCATCATGAGTTGGATGATCTTAGAACACATCTGTCATTTACTCAAGCTACAGGAGAAGCAGGTGTTGCATCAGCTAAGTTAGCTCGGATGTAGTGCATGTCATTGCTGAAAGAGCTGAATGAGAAGGACAACTCACTCAAAGACCATAGACTTCGAGTGAACAATCTAGGTGAGCAGCTTGATCTTCTCCAGAAGGATGTACAAGCAAGGGAGGTCACACAAATGCAACTTAAAGATATAGTTATAAGGATCGAGACCAACATCATGGATGAAGTTGCCAAAGCTTTTGAAATTGCGATGTTGAGAGGGGAAATCAGAATATTGTCTACTCACTGGACGAACAAAACCAAGAACCTTGAATCACAGGTATGCTACATTTCTTTTATTTGTTCATAAGAGGCCCCAATAACTTGGTTACAAATGCTTTGTTTCCTATAACGTTGAACTGAAGTATATTTACATGAGATTTATTGATATTTGATCAGTTAAAAAAGCACCAGAGAACTGATCAGGAGCTGAAGAAGAGGGTTCTGAAGCTTGAATTTTGTCTCTGGTCCTGTCATCCACTGGTGCGTTCGCCACCGCACCTACCGCTGTTACTAGCTCCCTTGCTCTTCTCTTGCTGCGACTGGGATATAGCATCGTGGATCTTGAACCTAGGCCAGAATTTAGGCAGGTCTAGAACCACCATGATGCCTGGAACATACTCCTATTTTATCCATGTATGAGCCTTATGGGAACTCTGCAATTACTATGGATCCTCTTATACATTATGTTCGACATGGAGACAAGGTAGTATATTGAGTTGGACCAATAATCCTTCATATTTATTTATGTGAATTATGTTGTACTGGTGTCCTGTCCTTTTGTTTGTGCTTTATAATTTGTAATTCTTAGCTATTGATATGGTATGATGGATGGGAGGTGGCTGAAATCGTTCAGATAAGTGCCAATTTGTTGTTTTCTTTTTTAATGAATGGTTTTCTATTTCAGCTGATGAACCTTTTATAGTTCTTTTATTATATGCTGCCACTGATTGCTAATAGGGTGCATGTCTTCTATTTCTAGGTATGGTGCATAAAAAAGTAGGAACCACAATGAGATTGTAATGCTGCACATGGCACATCAAGGTGCGCAAGATATGTACCGTAGAAATTATCGTAAAGTGCACACAGCTGTATGTATAGATGTTTAGAAGTGGTCGAAGTTAGGCTTGCTCAACCGGGGCAATGATTTACTTAGCCTGCTGAAATGTACTATAGGTAGCATTCAAGTTTGTGACCATCATGCAAGTACATGTGGGTTTGTTGAAATTGAGTGGTCATCGGAGAAGTAGCAAAATGTTCCCTATCGAGAGCTCGTGTACTATATTTGTTTTATGAACTTAATTTTTATTACAACATAACATGTGGTCATACATATGTTATTGCTACAATATTTTTTCCGTTGCAACGCACGGGTATTTACCTAGTACCCAAAATATATAAAGTGATACTATATTGGATCTCCTTAATTTATATGCCATATTTGCATCATAGAAAGAGCATACATATATTTAAGAGTGGTTAATTAAAACAAATGATACTAAAATAAAAGAAAGTGCATCTTGTTGGACATTTATATGTTTGTGCATTAACTAAAATAATAAGATAATAATCACTAGAAGTTGGATTAAACCCTAAATGGAAATTAGGGTTTGAAAATAAGAAAAGGAGAGAAGAGAAAGAAAAAGAGAAAATGACATAGAAAAATAAATAATATATATACCTAAAAATACCCCAAAAATGGTATTTATGATTTCACAATATAAGTTGAGAAAAAACTGGACACAAGATTTGAATTTAAACTCTAGGTTTGAAAATAAAAAGGAAAATAAATAGAAAAGAAATGAATAAAACAAAACTAACCTAACTGGGCTCACTGCGCGCTTTCGGCCCACTTCTGAATTCCTTCTGCGCGGCCCATCTCCACGTTCTACGCGTGTGCCGGGCGCCGACATATGGGGCCCGCTGGCCAGCCACCAGCCTCACGCGCACGTTCGCTTCTGTGTCACTGCTAGCGGGACCGCCCAGCCAGTCTCCTCTCGCGCTTGCCAAGACACCTACATGCGGGGCCACGACGTCAGCTTCATCCCCGTAACAACCCTGCCGAGAACGCCGGCGCTCGCATCGGCTCTACGCGGCGTGGGGGATTGACTAGGACCCATTTGAACCGCCCTACAAGTACCACGACCCGTCGCTAGTATTCCCTTGACTCGCCCCTGTACTCGCTCGTCCGCCCTAGCCGCGTAGCGCAAACCAAAGTCGTCGCCGTGAGGGAGAGTGAGTGCCGCGTCGATCCTTCCTTGGTTCCTCGGCGAAGCAGATCCGTTGTTGCGTGTTTTGCCATCGTCGGGGGACGTTGAAGTCAATTGGAGTACGCGGGCTGCTACCATCGCCTCGGGTATGACCAATTGCTCACCGGCGCCCATCTCCGCCGCGGGAATCCGCTGCCTCGTGAACCGGCCGCGCCACGACTCGGGTGCAGGTAAGAAACCACCCCGATACTACCCTTGTTCGCTAGAACGCGTAGAACCAAGAATCATAGCTCATGGGTTCGATTAGCCAAACTAATGCGTCGCCGGAGTTGCCGTGCTACCTTCGAGTCGCCGATGGTGGGGTCATGGCGTTTCGGTGCCCTAACTCCGAGTAATGTCGTCCCGGCTGAACTCAGTAGAGAGCTAGCTACGTATAGGGTCAATTTTCCGTTAATTTAGCGTGCGGGATCGCCGACGACCTGGCTCCGGCCATGTCCGCCGTCGTAGCCGGTGGCGTTGCCGCCGTGCTCTGGGTGTGGAGAAGGGGGTAGGTCGTGGAGCGTCGATCTCATAACGGACGATCGGGATCAATACTCTGTGTACCGATTCGCGCCGCGTAATCTGTGGCGTCGATCCGGAGTTGGGCGGTTAGGATCTAGTCGCGTGTACATTGAACCTGGACCCTTGATCACGGATCTGAGGGCCCGTTTGCATACCGGTTCGGGATAAAACCGATCTAATCCACACCGTCAGCTTATGATCCAACGGCCGAGATCTGACTGTACCCCTTCGCGATAACGTTTTACAAAACAGACCTTATGATTTTAGAGAATAGAACCCGCCATCCTCGGCGACTGTTTCCTGTGTCTCAGTATTTTTAGCACCGGGGCCCCTGCGTTTACCAGAAATCGAGGCCCAGTCCAGAAAGGATTAAAAATAGAGAAATAATTATAGAAATTAGTTTTTAATACAAAAACAATTCTAGAAACTTGTAAAATGCATAGAAAATTCATTTTTAGTCCAAATTGATCCATTCCAATTTCTAAAATTTGGTAATATTAATGTCTATCACCTAGATCTCTGTTTTAACATGAAAACAGTAAGAAAATTTATTTCTCATTTAATCCTATTTCAAGCACATTAAACCTTTGGAAATTCATAATTCAAAATCCATAACTCCAAAATTAATGATTCATGTTCCTAGAATCTTAGTTTAATGTGTAGATTATTTTATTTATATGTATGGTGTGATGTTAATTTTTGCTATACTATGTATGTATTGTGTTGATGCGAGTAGACGAGCAAGCTGCTGTGGATCCTGAGGTTTAGCAGGTAGAAGTTGCTAAGCAGGAGCTCATTGAAGGCAAGTTGTGCCCTTGATCACTTACTTTTTCCCAGCCATGTTCTTATTAATTATAATGATCTGCATAGGATAATTTTGTTGGGATCCAATAGGTTACTCCAGTTTTGGCTATCTTCATACCTTGTTGCCACTGAATATTTTTGGATAGTACTTGCTATTGCTTTATGTGGATTTGGGTATGGAGATACATTATTCATGATTACACTTTTATTCTCTATTTATTATTACTGTTCATGTTAAGATCATTATGTTAATGGGAACATGGAGTGACCACCCGGGAAAATAGTGCTACCACAAGGGTTTAATGGGACGCCCTTGGCTGATTAACTAGGAAAGCTAGTGGATGACTTCCTTACCCGAAAGGGGCAAGGGCAGTAGGGGAGTGGTCAGTGTAGGGAGGTCCTTGGGTTGATTTTGCTGCGATGGCGGTCAGACGAGGGATTCCTGCACTAGAGCTTCCTATAAACTTTAGCGGGATTTCTAAAGCTAGTGGAACTTGGTAAAGGCCTCGTAGTGTTATCCTGCCTCGCCTCCTCGGTAGAGGTGTATGGATTGGCCGTCTCTTGGCAGATGGGTAACATGACTTATGGGTAAAGATGCGCAACCTCTGTAGAGTGTAAAACTGGTATACTAGCCATGCTCACGGTCATGAGCAGCTCAGACCCTCACATGATTAATCTATGGAATTAAAACTCAATTTGTCATTTGCTTCGCATTGGGATTATTTTATTTACTTTTATTTATTATTACTAAGGTTGGGTATTTACTTACACTTAGTAACTGCTAATAAAATTTTGACCAACTTATAAAAGCAATGCTCAGCTCCAGCCTTTATTTTGTTGACCGGCCTTACACTTCACATGAACTCTCACCTTTGGTGAGTTCATGCACATTATTCCCCACAACTTGTTGAGCTATGATCGTATGTGAGCTCACTCTTGCTGTCTCACACCCCCCACAGGAGAAGAACAGGTGGTCGAAGAGAAGCCGCCTAACACTGAGGCTTTCGACTTGATCTAGGTGGCGTCTCCCAGTCAGCTTTGTGGCGCCAGGGAATAATATTTAGTTTGCTTTATTTTATCATTTATTTATGTAAGACTTCCGCTATGTAATAAGTATATTTATGATATTTATGACATTTATCTCTATGCACTCTGTTATTATATGTGTTGTCTTCTCTGGTGCATATATGAGATGCACCCGGCTTTGTTCCTTAAAACCGGGCGTGACATAGCCCGGCCTAAAAATAGGGCCATGCCAGCTCGAGCCCATTTACCTCAGCTCAACAGCAATAAGCCAGTAAGAAGTTCACAGCAGCAATAAGGAGTGTAGTTCAGACTTCAGAGCAATCAGCACAACAACAGTGCAATTACATAGGCACACAACAGTATATCACACATCAGTACATCCAGTACCACTAGAAGACACAACAGACAAAGTAACTTTGCACCAGTGACACTTACCACCAGTCTTTATCCTCTTGTTGTTCTTAATCGTATACACAGGCTCAAAGTCGTCCCATACCTTTGAGGTGTTACACCTCTTGCGGTCGCTGGAACCCTGACTAACGACAATAGGAGCTTCTGTGCCACTCCCTCCGCTAGCACCAGAGTCCTCGTCGACGATGTCGATAGGAGCAACAACACTGCTACCACTGCCACTACCAAGGTCGATAGTGGCAGCAGCATGGCTCTTAGGTTCTCTCAGCAGTCTCAGATCGTGGTTGATGGGGCGACTAACGTCACCACCATCGGCCCCATCGCCGACGCGTCGATTCCTCACGGCCTACAAACAAAAAAAGTGAGGAACAAGAATAAGAGATCCGGTCACAACTTCTTACCTACATATTTGAAGCGATAAACAACAGATCCAGTCATCCGGACATCAGGTGAGGAGGAGGTGTTACCTACGCTACTTGGGAATGAAGTCGGTCTACTAGAGCACCGATTCCGTCGGCAATGGCCCGCAAAAGAGACGAGGAAGAAGAGCCGGAGATGGAGAGGCAGAGGAGACAGAGAGCCGGACACCAAAGAAGAAGAGCTGGAGACGGAGAGGTGGGGTCCACGTCTACCCCTTGCATTCTTCATAGTAGTGTGTGTATGTGTGTGTTATTCGTCACCCTAGGTGAAGCTTCACCTAGTTAGTAATAACCGATTATTACTGAACGATCTTTCAGTAATAATCGACTATTACTGAGTGGGTGAAGCTTCACCTAAGGTGACAAATAGCGGTGGCCTATATATACACACTTTCATTGGTGTATAAATATAACTAGTTACATTTTCGTATGTAGGGACAATATAAGTTGGAGGAGGAGAAGAGCTATGAAGACCCTGACGTTTGTGTCGGTCTTCAACGCAGCGGCCTATAGAACTGTCACGTGTCAAAGCTGTATGCGTGTATCACAAGAAGGTGGAGAAGGTTGAAATGACCAATGACGAAGCAGCTAGAATTCATTTGACGATTGAGCAGTACCTTCAGAGTGAAGTGGATTGGCTCATATTGAACCGTAAGAAATCTTTTGAACCGTAAGAGCAAGCCAGGCCTCTACCGCTACAGAGCAGATGGACATATTGAAAAAGGCCAACGAATGGTATGAATTCTTCCCTTTGACTATTTGTTTCTAAAACATGTTTCTTATTTTCTTAATGTGTCATTTTATCTTGTATTACAGGAGCGTTGAACTGGCATGGCCCCACCTTTGACTGAGGTTTACATGGAGGGTCACAAAGACCCAAATCCGGATCACCCTGAAAATTTTGTGTGATGAAGATGTGACAGAGTAGAATATCATACTCCCTTGAAAGGGAAATGTGCCCTTGGGCCATTTCTAAGTATTTTGGTGATTGGGTGCCAACACAAGTGCTTAAATGTGTATTTATGCTTCTGGATGAACAAAGTGCAAATCAAGAGCAAAGGTATGTTTCTAAGTCCTAGTACATTGGTTTTGTGTACTAAGATACTTGTCTAAGTGTTGGAAACAGAAAGAAAAAGAAAAGAGAAAGACTTGGCTGTGTGCAGCCAAGACTCAGCTCGGTCTGGAGCACCGGACTGTCCGGTGGTGCACCGGACTGTGTCCGGTGCGCCAGGCTGCCTCGGCGCGAACTGCCCGCTCTCGGGAATTTGCCGACGGCGTACGGCTATAATTCACCGGACTGTCCGGTGTGCACCGGACTGTCCGGTGAGCCAACGGTCGGCTGAGCCAACGGTCGGCAGCGGAATCTGCGCGCGACACGTGGCTGGACCAACGGTCGGAAGGGGGCACCGGACTGTCCGGTGTGCACCGGACATGTCCGGTGCGCCAACGGCTCCCAGATCTTCGACAGTCAGCAACGGTCGGCTGCGCTGTTTATGGAAATAAATCGGGCACCGGACAGTGTCCGGTGTGCACCGGACTGTCCGGTGCACCCGACGACAGAAGGCAAGGATGGCCTTCCAGATTTGTTCTCAACGGCTCCTAGCTGCCTTGGGGCTATAAAAGGGACCCCTAGGCGCATGGAGGAGAAAATCAAGCATTCCTACAACACTTCTAAGCACCAAGACATCGATCTCACGCATTCGTTTCATTGTGATAGCATATAGAGCTCTTGTGGAGTTGTGAACTCTTTGAGTTGCGTTGCGAGCTCTTGTTGCTAAGTGTGTGCGTGTTGTTGCTCTGATCTTTTGAAGTCTTGTGTGCGTTGCTCATTCCCACCTTTGCTCTGTGTTTCTTTGTGAACTTCAATTGTAAGGGCGAGAGGCTCCAAGTTGTGGAGATTCCTCGCAAACGGGATTGAGAAAAAGCAAGCAAAACACCGTGGTATTCAAGTGGGTCTTTGGATCGCTTGAGAGGGGTTGATTGCAACCCTCGTCCGTTGGGACGCCACAACGTGGAGTAGGCAAGCGTTGGTCTTGGCCGAACCACGGGATAAACCACTGTGTCATCTCTGTGTTTGATCTCTTGTGGTATTGTGTTTTGTTGAGACTCCTCTCTAGCCACTTGGCAATTATCGTGCTAACACTTAACAAGTTTTTGTGGCTATAAGTTTAAGTTTCACAGGATCACCTATTCACCCCCCCTCTAGGTGCTCTCAATTGGTATCAGAGCCGTTCTCTTCAAGAAAGGGACTAACCGCCCGAAGAGATGGATCCTAAGGGGAAGGGAATCGTGATCAACGATAAGGAGAAGGAGTCCTTCGTCAACGAGTCCAAAGGTGACAAGCCTACCGACTCCGGCTCGGGCCATAGACAGAAGGAAGGGAAGAAGAAGAAGACAAGGCGCATCAAGGAGATCGTCTACTACGACGACAGCGACGAATCTTCCTCTTCCCAAAAGGACAACAACGACAACGACTATGACAAACAAAAGACGGTTAACTCAAACTTTTCTTTTGATTATTCGCGAATTCCTCATAGCTCGAATGCCCATTTGCTCCCCATTCCACTTGGCAAGCCTCCTCACTTTGATGGAGAGGATTACGGATTTTGGAGTCACAAAATGCGTACTCACCTATTTTCTCTCCATCCAAGCATTTGGGAGATTGTGGAAAGTGGAATGAAATTTGATAGCTCGGATAGCCCTTCATTTATAAATGAACAGATCCATAAAAATGCACAAGCTACTACTGTGTTGCTAGCCTCTTTGTGCAGGGATGAGTATCACAAGGTGAGCGGCTTGGACAATGCCAAGCAGATTTGGGACACCCTCAAGATCTCTCATGAGGGAAATGATGTCACCTTACTCACCAAGATGGAGTTGGTGGAAGGCGAGCTCGGACGATTCGCGATGATAAGGGGCGAGGAGCCGACACAAACATATAACCGGCTCAAGATACTTATCAACAAAATAAGGAGCTACGGAAGCACGCGATGGACGGATCACGACGTCGTCCGCCTAATGCTAAGGTCATTTACCGTTCTTGATCCTCACTTGGTAAACAATATCCGTGAAAATCCTAGGTACATCAAGATGTCGCCCGAAGAAATTCTTGGAAAATTTGTAAGCGGGCGAATGATGATTAAGGAGGCGAGGTACGTGGACGACGCGTTGAATGGCCCAATCCATGAGCCTCAACCCATTGCTCTCAAGGCAACAAGGAGCAAGGAGGCGCTACCCAGCAAGGTGGCGCAAATTGAGGCGGCCGGACTTAATAATGAAGAGATGGCCCTCATCATCAAAAGATTCAAGACGGCGCTTAAGGGTCGCAAGGGACAGCCAAACAAGACCAAAGCCAAGGGGAAGCGCTCATGCTTCAAATGCGGTAAGCTTGGTCATTTTATTGCTAACTGTCCCGACAATGATAGTGATCAGGACCAAGGGAACAAGAGGGAGAAGAAGAAGCATTACAAGAAGGCAAAGGGCGAGGCGCATCTAGGCAAGGAGTGGGACTCGGATTGCTCCTCTTCCGACTCCGACAATGAAGGACTCGCCGCCACCGCCTTCAACAAATCAACCCTCTTCCCCAACGAGCGTCACACATGCCTTATGGCAAGGGAGAAGAAGGTATGTACTCGCAACTCTACCTATGCTTCTTCAAGTGAGGACGAATCTAGTGATGAGGATGAAGTAGATTATTCATGTTTGTTCAAGGGCTTAGATAGATCTAAGATAGACAAAATTAATGAATTAATTGATGCCTTGAATGAAAAGAATATACTTTTAGAAAAGCAAGAGGATTTGTTGTATGAAGAACATGATAAGTTTGTAGAGGCTCAAAAATCCCTTGCATTAGAAATTAAGAGAAATGAAATGCTTGCTTGTGAGTTGTCTACATGCCATGATTCTATTTCTAACTTAAAGAGCATAAACGATGATTTAAATACTAAACTAGTAGAAGCAAATAAATCCAACTCCTGTGTTGAACATGTTGAAATTTGCACTAAGTGTAAGGACATTGATATTAATGCTTGTAGTGAACACTTAGTTTCTATTTCAAAATTGAATGATGAATTAGCTAGTCTTAATGCTCAACTTAAGACTAGCAAGAGTGATTTTGATAAACTGAAATTTGCTAGGGATGCCTACACTGTTGGTAGACACCCCTCCATTAAGGATGGACTTGGCTTCAAAAGGGAAGCCAAGAACTTAACAAGCCATAAGGCTCCCATTCCCGCTAAGGAGAAAGGGAAGGCCCCTATGGCTACTAGCACTAAAAAGAACCATGCTTTTTTGTATCATGATAGAAGACAACCTAGAAGTACTTATAGGGGTTATAATGCTTATGGTGATTTTGATGCTCATGTCATGGTTGCTTCTAGTTCTTCTTATGTGAATAATAGAAATATGACTAGGAGAAATGCTACTCATCATGTACCTAGAAAGAATGTTATTCATGCTCCTAGGAAAGTAGTGAATGAATCTTCTACAATATATCATGCTTTGAATGCTTCCTTTGCAATTTGTAGAAAGGATAGAAAGGTAATTGCTAGAAAGTTAGGGGCTAAATGTAAGGGTGATAAAACTTGCATTTGGGTCCCTAAGGATATTTGTGCTAACTTTGTAGGACCCAACATGAGTTGGGTACCTAAAACCCAAGCCTAAATTTGCCTTGCAGGTTTATGCATCCGGGGGTTCAAGCTGGATTATAGACAGCGGATGCACAAACCATATGACGGGGGAGAAGAAGATGTTCACCTCCTACGTCAAGAGTAAAGATTCCCAAGATTCAATTATATTCGGTGATGGGAATCAAGGCAAGGTAAAAGGGTTAGGTAAAATTGCAATTTCTAATGAGCACTCTATTTCAAATGTGTTTTTAGTAGAGTCTCTTGGTTATAATTTACTATCTGTTAGTCAATTATGCAATATGGGGTATAACTGTTTATTCACAAACATAGATGTGTCTGTCTTTAGAAGAAGTGATGGTTCACTAGCTTTTAAGGGTGTATTAGACGACAAGCTTTACTTAGTTAATTTTGCAAAAGAAGAGGCCGGTCTAGATGCATGCTTAATAGCTAAGACTAGCATGGGCTGGCTGTGGCATCGCCGCTTGGCACATGTGGGGATGAAGAACCTTCACAAGCTTCTAAAGGGAGAACACGTGATAGGATTGACTAATGTAAAATTCGAAAAAGATAGACCTTGTGCAGCTTGTCAGGCAGGTAAACAAGTGGGAGGAGCACATCACAGCAAGAATGTGATGACCACATCAAGACCCCTGGAGCTGCTGCATATGGACCTCTTCGGACCCGTCGCCTATCTGAGTATAGGAGGAAGTAAGTATGGACTAGTTATTGTTGATGACTTTTCCCGCTTCACTTGGGTGTTCTTTTTGCAGGATAAGTCTGAAACCCAAGGGACCCTCAAGCGCTTCCTCAGGAGAGCTCAAAATGAGTTTGAGCTCAAGGTGAAGAAGATAAGGAGCGACAACGGGTCCGAGTTCAAGAACCTTCAAGTGGAAGAGTTTCTTGAGGAGGAAGGGATCAAGCACGAGTTCTCCGCTCCCTACACACCACAGCAAAATGGTGTGGTAGAGAGGAAGAACAGGACGCTAATCGATATGGCGAGGATGATGCTTGGAGAATTCAAGACCCCCGAGCGGTTTTGGTCGGAAGCCGTGAACACGGCTTGCCACGCCATCAACAGGGTCTACCTTCACCGCCTCCTCAAGAATACGTCGTATGAACTTCTAACCGGTAACAAACCCAATGTATCTTATTTTCGTGTATTTGGGAGCAAGTGCTACATTCTAGTGAAGAAGGGTAGAAATTCTAAATTTGCTCCCAAAGCTGTAGAGGGGTTTTTGTTAGGTTATGACTCAAATACAAAGGCGTATAGAGTCTTCAACAAATCATCGGGTTTGGTTGAAGTCTCTAGCGACGTTGTATTTGATGAGACTAATGGCTCTCCAAGAGAGCAAGTTGTTGATTGTGATGATGTAGATGAAGAAGATGTTCCGACGGCCGCTATTCGAACCATGGCGATTGGAGAAGTTCGGCCACAGGAACAAGATGAACGAGATCAACCTTCTTCCTCAACTATGGTGCATCCCCCAACTCAAGACGATGAACAGGTTCATCAACAGGAGGCGTGTGATCAAGGGGGAGCACAAGATGATCATGTGATGGAGGAAGAAGCGCAACTGGCACCTCCAACCCAAGTTCGAGCGATGATTCAAAGGGATCATCCTGTCGACCAAATTCTGGGTGACATTAGCAAGGGAGTAACTACTCGATCTCGATTAGTTAACTTTTGTGAGCATTACTCTTTTGTCTCTTCTATTGAGCCTTTCAGGGTAGAAGAGGCCTTGCTAGATCCGGACTGGGTGTTGGCCATGCAAGAGGAGTTAAACAACTTCAAGCGCAATGAAGTGTGGACACTGGTGCCGCGTCCCAAGCAAAATATTGTGGGAACCAAGTGGGTGTTCCGCAACAAACAGGACGAGCACGGGGTGGTGACAAGGTACAAGGCTCGACTTGTGGCAAAAGGGTATGCCCAAGTTGCAGGTTTGGACTTTGAGGAGACATTTGCTCCTGTGGCTAGGTTAGAATCAATTCGTATCTTGCTAGCATATGCCGCTCACCATTCTTTCAGGTTGTTCCAAATGGATGTGAAGAGCGCTTTCCTCAACGGGCCAATCAAGGAGGAGGTGTACGTAGAGCAACCCCCTGGCTTCGAGGATGAACGGTACCCCGACCACGTGTGTAAGCTCTCTAAGGCGCTCTATGGACTTAAGCAAGCCCCAAGAGCATGGTATGAATGCCTTAGAGATTTCTTAATTGCTAATGCTTTCAAGGTTGGGAAAGCCGATCCAACTCTTTTCACTAAGACTTGTGATGGTGATTTATTTGTGTGCCAAATTTATGTCGATGACATAATATTTGGTTCTACTAATAAAAAGTCTTGTGAAGAGTTTAGCAGGGTGATGACGCAGAAATTCGAGATGTCGATGATGGGAGAGTTGAACTACTTCCTTGGGTTCCAAGTGAAGCAACTCAAGGACGGCACCTTCATCTCCCAAACGAAGTACACGCAAGATCTGCTGAAGCGGTTTGGGATGAAGGACGCCAAGCCCGCAAAGACACCGATGGGAACCGACGGACACACCGACCTCAACAAAGGAGGTAAGTCCGTTGATCAAAAAGCATACCGGTCAATGATAGGGTCATTACTTTATTTATGTGCTAGTAGACCGGATTGAAAGTCGCCTAGAGGGGGGGTGGATAGGCGAAACCTGAAAATTAAAACTTTATCCCCCAACTAGATCCTTTGATTAGTGGTTAGAACAAGATGAACAATTATCGGAGTATAAAAACTAAGTTCTTGCTGGTAAAGAGTATAGCTTTCAAATAAAGCGGAAGTGATAAATCAATACAACTAATAATTCTATGATAACAAAGCAAGAAAGCTTAGATGAAAAAGAGCACTAACTCAAGTTCTTTTCTTGCGGAGTGTTGCTTCACTTAAATGAGATTTTAACTTGAAGCAACACCAAATGATATGAGCAAAGAATAGTGCAAGAGAACTTAGAGTAAGGGAAAGCAAACAAATCACAAGCAAAAGCACAATGAACACGGGTGATTTGTTTTACCGAGGTTCGGCCCTCGAAGGCCTAGTCCCCGTTGAGGAGTCCACTTAAGGACGGGTCTTTTTCAACCCTTTCCCTCTCTCCCGATCACACAAGGATCGGCGAGCTCTTCTTCTTCTCAAGGATCACTCTCGATCCCACAAGGACCACCACAATCTTTGGTGTCTCTTGCTAGCTTTTACAAGCCTCCAACACTTTGGAGGAAGTTCGAATGGGAGTCAAAAACTCCACGCGCAAATGAACACAAAGATGTAGAACACACTATCTCTCAATGAATCTCACAAGGCGCTAGGGCTAAACTCAATTGAGTAGCTCTCAATTGCTTGCTCTCTCTTTTGTGGCACTTGTGTTGGTTGTAGTGGACTAAATCTTGTGTATAGGATGGATCAATGAATATAGGTGGTTGGGAGGGCTTGAGTATGTCAACTAGATGACTTGGAATGTTGCTTGGACTCCCACACCTTGAAGTGGCCGGTTGGGGTGGTATTTATAGCCACCATCCAAAAACTAGCCGTTGATGAAGTCTGCTGGCGATGGGCGCACCGGACAGTCCGGTGCACACCGGACATGTCCAGTGCCCCAGCCACGTCATCTTATCCGTTGGGGTTGGAGCTGGTCGACCGTTGGAGGCTTTTGTCCTCATGTGGCACCGGACAGTCCGGTGCACACCGGACAGTCCGGTGCTTCTCTGATCCTCTGCTCTGACTTCTGCCGCGTGTACTGTTCTGCACTGTTTACTGTCAGAGTCGACCGTTGGGCGCAAATGACCGTTGCTCCGCTGGCACACCGGACAGTCCGGTGCACACCGGACAGTCCGGTGAATTTTAGCGGAGCAGACTTCGTGAAATCCCGAGGCTGCCGAGTTCCTGAGGCCGCGTTCCGTTGGAGCACCGGACACTGTCCGGTGTACACCGGACAGTCCGGTGAATTATAGCGCGCCGGCCCTGGACTTTCCCGAAGGTGGCGAGATTGAGTCTGAGTCCCCTGGTGCACCGGACAGGTACTGTTCACTGTCCGGTGGCACACCGGACAGTCCGGTGCGCCAGACCAGGGGTGCCTTCGGTTGCCCCTTTGCTCCTTTATTTTGACTCTTGTCTTATTCTTTTTATTGGTTTTATGTTGAATCTTTGGCACCTGTAGAACATATAATCTAGAGCAAACTAATTAGTCCAATTGTTTGTGTTGGACATTCAATCACCAAAATCATTTAGGAAAAGGTTTAAAGCCTATTTCCCTTTCAATCTCCCCCTTTTTGGTGATTGATGCCAACACAAACCAAAGCAAATATATAAGAGAATAATTGAACTAGTTTGCATAGAATAGGTGCAAAGATTACTTGGAATTAAACCAATATTCATAAAATATGCACGAATGCTTTCTTTCTTTATTTTATTTAGTATTTTGGACCACGCTTGCACCACATGTTTTGTTTTTGCAAATTCTTTTTGTAAATCCATTTCAAAGATCTTTTGCAAATAGTCAAAGGTAAATGAACAAGAGTTTGTAAAGCATTTTCAAGATTCTAAATTTTCTCCCCCTGTTTCAAATGCTTTTCTTTTGACTTAACAAAACTCCCCCTAAAAGCGATCCACCTCTTAGTGTTCAAGAGGGTTTTGATATACCATTTTTGAAATACTCCTTTCTCCCCCTTTTTGAACACAATAGGATACCAAATGATAAATACTTTTGGAAAGCACTAAGTTTTTGAATTAGGTGGTGGTGCGGTCCTTTTGCTTTGGGCTCATTTCTCCCCCTTTTTGGCATGAATCGCCAAAAACGAGAGCCCTTGAAGTGCTATCTTCCCCTTTGGGCATAAATAAATAAGTTAAGATTATACCAAAGGCGAAGTCCGGTCTTTTAGCTTTGGGCTCTTACTCTCTTCCAGAGATGAAGTCCTTTTCTTTGATGCTCATTTCTCCCCCAAAGAATAGAGAGTTGCTTGGAGTGATGGCGAAGTATGATATACGGAGTGGAAGCCTTTGTTTTCGCCGAAGACTCCATTTCCCTTTCAATCTACGACTTAGCATAGAAATATACTTGGAAACATATTAGTCGTAGTCATGGTACGGGAATAATAGGATATATGCATTTGTACCAAAATGAAAGAGATATGATCAAGAGATATGTCAATTAAGCATGATCATAGTTCTATACAATATAGATTTCTCCCCCTAAATATGTGCCTTGAGAGGAATACATATTTTGGCCTTAAATACCAAGGGCACATAATTAGGTTAATGAGAGCAAGTCTATATCATAGAGAAAGTGAAGTGCATTGTGTCATAGTATATGAGTGATGCTCAAGACAGTTTATGCACTTATGAAAGCATGTTGCAAACATTTTAAGCATTTTCCTTTAAAGATTTCAAAGAGACTTAAGGACCATCCACCTTTGGAACAAAGGTAGCTTATCCTCGTTACAAGGTTAAGCTTTAAGCTCTTTGACAATAGAACCACTTCATCTAGTTTTAGCAAAGATGCAATAATGCATGTGTGAAATTTTAAGAGGTTAAACTAGGTATGAAGCAGGGATAAATGCAAAGGTCATGCTTTCTCTTCCTTTTATACAAGATATGCAAAGAGTGTATATAAGAGGAAGATTTAGGTACAAGTTTAAATGAAAGGAAGTGGTTTTACCCTTTTGTACCTTCTCATAGAGACGCTCTCTTCATTGTGCTTTGTCCTTAGTCTTAGTTGCTTAAGACCTATACTCAATGACAATATATGGAAATACTTTGCACAAGAGAGAGTTCTACAACTAGTGATCTTTTTCAAGTTATTGTTAGCATATATCAAACGGATCACAAGTTGCATAAATGAATCATGAATTCTCCTTTTTCCTTAGTGCATATCAAGATAGATGTCAATTAAAATTACCAATTGAGATCAAATTGAAATTACATGAGGCACTAAGAAACATAAGTGATAATCGAAGTTGTTCAATGATCAACCAATATGCGATCAAGAAAACAACAAAGGCATTAAATTTCCAATCAAGCTTAAAAAATAGGAGAATCCAATAAGCATGCTACTTTTTAAAAATGAAAGCAATAATCCTTGATAAAAGCGATATTACTTTAACAAGTTTGATTGATGAAGTAGCATACTATATGAGAAACATTATTCTCATGCAAGAGACTATATGAAATTACTAAGATAAAGCAATAGTCTCAACATAATCAAAATATAATAATGGACTCCCCCTAAAGATATGCATCAAGTAATTTTAAAGAAATGATTTCGATGCATTTACTTTAAAGAACATAAAGGGAGAAGCATTATACATTTTGATCAAGGCTCATAAATTTAGCAATAAACAACTTAAGCCTTGTAATCTCATAATGAAAAAGAATTTAGAATGCTTACAACCACACCATTGATTATTGCGAAGACCTTATTGTCCAAGTAGGTGTTGTTATCCTTGATGTTTTTCCTTTTTCATTTGAGTGTCCCCCCTTTGTATTTGTCTCTTTTTCCTTCCAAACTTATTGAAAATACTCAAGAGACATGTTAATAGCGCAAGGGAGTATATGGTGAAGGATGATTACTTTAGATAATTAGCATACAAAATTCATCATCCACAAGTCACACAGACATGAAGTAAAATCCTTAACATTAGTGCATTTCATTTGAGAAAAATGAGTGAGCACCTTTTAAGCATTTTAATAATCATTGGAGATTTTACTTTATCATATTAAAGTTAGTTAATCATCACTTGGAAGCAAATCAATATGATAACATATACATAAATATCGCAAAGGCATTAAATAGATTCTAATGGACATGAGCAATAAGAAAATGATATTTGAATGCACACTTAGTTAATTTTGGTCCAATAGCGAATCTATTCCTCACAAGGGTAGAATATGATAATTTAGATTAAATACCCATTGAGATGGGAACTAAATTTATCCAAGAAGATGAGTTCCCATACCTTTGCTTTTACCTTTCTTCTTTTGGGTGAAGGTCAACCCATGAGGCTTGTGTACTTTCCCTTCTATGCATATTTATAAGTAAGCTCAAGAGATACGTTAGTAACACAAGCACTAGTTTCCATTTAGTAATCATTTTGACAAAGAATGAAAAGTGAATTACTATTGGCATGGAAACTTTATAATATGAACTAGATTATTCCATGAAGTATGCCTAGTTTTAACTCATAAAACAAGCATGGTTAAATTCTTGAGACTTAAGGGAATAAATCTAATTCATAACATGGAGAGCGATAAATGTAGAAGAATCATATCCAATTTAAGCAATAAAACATACAACATACATTATTGGATTGATTTTCCTTGCCATGGTGGATTACGCATTTCCATAGAGAAAATTATCTCTACAAGTGAGACTACTTAAATTATTTAGATAAAAACATTAGTCTTACTTTTCTAGCTATAGAGAGAATTTTTCCTTTTATAAGTGTCCTGAGAATTTGAATTTCTTACATGACACCTTATTCTTTTAAGAACATGAAATATCTTTCTATATCTAGAACATGGCAATAATAGAATAATTAATGTAGAAACATGCCATGAGAACTTGCAATAATTTAAAGCATGTAGATTGTCATAATATAGAATTTGATAAATACACAATCTACCATATGAGAGGAATTTCTTTAAAGAATGATGACATAATTTTAAAACATCCTTAAGTGCTTTCTATTTCTATGTGACTACACAAGACACATGACGAATTAAGATAATTGCACTTAAGAATATAAATGTTACCATCCCTTGATTTTCCTCCATGTTGTAGGCTTTGATATTCCGCACATGATGATTCTTTATTTCCTACAACATTAATATCTTCCCCGAGATGATATGGGTTTTGAATCACATATTGAAATAACCTTGGGTCAATCTTGAATATGTAGATCATTTGAAGATTGATAGCTTGAGTTGATAAGAATTGTATTAACTCCTTCAAGCACCCCAAAGGTTCATACCATTTCCTTCTCCTACAAATCTTGTCAAGCACATTTTGGTACCCATCGCTTGATGGGTCCGTTAAGGTTAGTAAACAAAGATCTAGGAACCCAAAAGTCCTTTGTGTTAGCACTAGGTAAACTCATTACCTTTCTAGCACAAGTTGCAATTTTGGGTTGCCTAGTTATATATGAATCAATTGACAAGTTAGGAGTGAGATTTTTACCAATGGGACAATCTTTGCATTGATGTCCCTTCTTTCGGCATGTGTAGCATAGGCGTTTTCCAAGTTTTGAAGATTTCTTCTTTCCTTGTTTGTTGCTTGCTACATGGTTAGTAAAAATTTTCTTTTCTAACCCAATGCCTCTTTGTTTTAAATGGGGACAAGATCTAAGTAAGTGTCCCTTCTTGGAGCATTTAAAACAAAGTCTATCATCCTTATTAATAATCAAGCCATTGATATAGGGACATGACCTAATCAAGTGCCCCACTTCAAAGCATTCACTACACCTCTTAATGTGAAGTGTGGCTTGATCATTACCTTGGATGTTACCTTTTGTGGAGCCGTGGTTGAGGCTTTTGGAGGAGGTGTTGAATTTCATCTTTTGTTTCCTCCTCATGGCAATCCTCAAATCCTTGACATTTTCTTCAAGGGATGTAGTGCATGCCGCGGTTTTTCTCGTCTCAAGCTTCTTCACCATGTGATCACGGTTATCTTGAGAGGGTTGGGCAATGCATTTCCCTTTTAGTTGTGTCAAGCTTTTCTTTAGCCTCTCATTTTCTTCTTTGAGCTTTTGATATGAATCATCATTTGTTCCTGCAAATTCTAGCTCAAAGGAAGATTTGCTTGTTGATGAACAACAAGCATTAGCACATGGTAATATAGTATCAATTTGAATACATGTGCATGAGTGAGGTTGTTGGGATTTTAAATTTTCTATCACAACCTCATGAGCAATGTTTAATATGATATGATCATCTCTAAGATTTTCATGAGAGCATAGAAGCATATCATATTTATCTTGAAAAGCTAGATTTTCAACTTTTAGCTTTTCTACTTGGTCCTTGAGCAAGGTATTCCTATTTACTAATTGAGCGATACAATGTGAAGCGTTATCTTGCTCAATTGAAATAGTTTCATACCTTTGGACCAAATCAACATGAGAGCACTTTAGCTCCTCATGTTCTTTAGTCAACTCGTCAAAGTGTTGCATCTTTATGGAGAGAACATCTTCCAGCCTTTGACGAGCTTCGCTTTGCTCTCTTGCTCTTTCTAGAAGTCTGAGCATGACCGCCTTATCTTCTTGGCTTAGGCGAGCGTAGAGATGCACAAAGCTTCTTTCTTCCTCCTCATCCTCATTTGTGCTTCCGCTATCATTTTCATTAGCCACACAACACATGTGGGAATCGAAATGGGAAGACAAACCTTTTGGAGAGGTGGATTCATCGTTTGGTCTCCATCGTTCATTTTCTCCTTCTTCCTTGCAAGGGTTAGTATCACAAAAACTAAAGGAAGTAGAGGCATCAAATGAATTATTATGTTTGGACTCATCAAACTTGATTTTAATTCTAGTCCAAATATCATGCGCATCGGGAATGGATTCGTCATAGTTTGATATGAAGGCACGATAATCTTCTTTGCTAAGAGAATTGTTTAAGATGTCAAAAGCTAGGTAGTTTAAGCGATAACATCTTTGATCTTCCTCGGAATTAATTTTTCCATTAAAGCTAGAGGGAAAAATACTCTTGTCAATAATTTGTTCTAATTGAGGATGTATGGTTCTAAAGGCATTTATCACACTAGTACACCATGAATCATAATTAGAACAATCATCACATAATATCTCAAGAGTTACCTCCTTCCGAGTTGGGTTCTCCTGGGTCTTCTTGTTCTTTTGGGATCTTCTACGAGCCATCACTTCGAGTTGTTAGACTCAAGATGAAGTGCCTAGCTCTGATACCAATTGAAAGTCGCCTAGAGGGGGGGTGGATAGGCGAAACCTGAAAATTAAAACTTTATCCCCCAACTAGATCCTTTGATTAGTGGTTAGAACAAGATGAACAATTATCGGAGTATAAAAACTAAGTTCTTGCTGGTAAAGAGTATAGCTTTCAAATAAAGCGGAAGTGATAAATCAATACAACTAATAATTCTATGATAACAAAGCAAGAAAGCTTAGATGAAAAAGAGCACTAACTCAAGTTCTTTTCTTGCGGAGTGTTGCTTCACTTAAATGAGATTTTAACTTGAAGCAACACCAAATGATATGAGCAAAGAATAGTGCAAGAGAACTTAGAGTAAGGGAAAGCAAACAAATCACAAGCAAAAGCACAATGAACACGGGTGATTTGTTTTACCGAGGTTCGGCCCTCGAAGGCCTAGTCCCCGTTGAGGAGTCCACTTAAGGACGGGTCTTTTTCAACCCTTTCCCTCTCTCCCGATCACACAAGGATCGGCGAGCTCTTCTTCTTCTCAAGGATCACTCTCGATCCCACAAGGACCACCACAATCTTTGGTGTCTCTTGCTAGCTTTTACAAGCCTCCAACACTTTGGAGGAAGTTCGAATGGGAGTCAAAAACTCCACGCGCAAATGAACACAAAGATGTAGAACACACTATCTCTCAATGAATCTCACAAGGCGCTAGGGCTAAACTCAATTGAGTAGCTCTCAATTGCTTGCTCTCTCTTTTGTGGCACTTGTGTAGGTTGTAGTGGACTAAATCTTGTGTATAGGATGGATCAATGAATATAGGTGGTTGGGAGGGCTTGAGTATGTCAACTAGATGACTTGGAATGTTGCTTGGACTCCCACACCTTGAAGTGGCCGGTTGGGGTGGTATTTATAGTCACCATCCAAAAACTAGCCGTTGATGAAGTCTGCTGGCGATGGGCGCACCGGACAGTCCGGTGCACACCGGACATGTCCGGTGCCCCAGCCACGTCATCTTATCCGTTGGGGTTGGAGCTGGTCGACCGTTGGAGGCTTTTGTCCTCATGTGGCACCGGACAGTCCGGTGCACACCGGACAGTCCGGTGCTTCTCTGATCCTCTGCTCTGACTTCTGCCGCGTGTACTGTTCTGCACTGTTTACTGTCAGAGTCGACCGTTGGGCGCAAATGACCGTTGCTCCGCTGGCACACCGGACAGTCCGGTGCACACCGGACAGTCCGGTGAATTTTAGCGGAGCAGACTTCGTGAAATCCCGAGGCTGCCGAGTTCCTGAGGCCGCGTTCCGTTGGAGCACCGGACACTGTCCGGTGTACACCGGACAGTCCGGTGAATTATAGCGCGCCGGCCCTGGACTTTCCCGAAGGTGGCGAGATTGAGTCTGAGTCCCCTGGTGCACCGGACAGGTACTGTTCACTGTCCGGTGGCACACCGGACAGTCCGGTGCGCCAGACCAGGGGTGCCTTCGGTTGCCCCTTTGCTCCTTTATTTTGACTCTTGTCTTATTCTTTTTATTGGTTTTATGTTGAATCTTTGGCACCTGTAGAACATATAATCTAGAGCAAACTAATTAGTCCAATTGTTTGTGTTGGACATTCAATCACCAAAATCATTTAGGAAAAGGTTTAAAGCCTATTTCCCTTTCACGGATATTATGCTTAGCGTATGCATGTGTGCTAGATTTCAATCCGATCGTAAGGAGTGTCACTTAGTGGCGGTGAAGCGAATCCTTAGATATTTAGTTGCTACGCCTTGCCTCGGGCTCTGGTATCCAAAGGGGTCTACCTTTGACTTGATTGGATATTCAGACTCCGATTATGCTGGATGTAAGGTCGATAGGAAGAGTACATCGGGGACGTGTCAATTCTTAGGAAGGTCCTTGGTGTCATGGAAATCTAAGAAACAAACTTCCGTTGCCCTATCCACCGGTGAGGCCGAGTATGTTGCCGCAGGACAGTGTTGCGCGCAACTACTCTGGATGAGGCAAACCCTCAGGGACTTTGGCTACAATCTGAGCAAAGTCCCACTCCTATGTGATAATGAGAGTGCTATCCGCATGGCGGAAAATCCTGTTGAGCACAGCCGCACAAAGCACATAGACATCCGGCATCACTTTTTGAGAGACCACCAGCAAAAGGGAGATATCGAAGTGTTTCATGTTAGCACCGAGAACCAGCTAGCCGATATCTTTACCAAGCCTCTAGATGAGAAGACCTTTTGCAGGTTGCATAGTGAGCTAAATGTCTTAGATTCGCGGAACTTGGATTGAATTGTAGCATACATGTGTTTATGCCTTTGATCATGTTCATTCTGCATTTTGTTGCTTATTGTGGTGCTCAAGTTGTACAAACACTCCCTAGGACCTCACAAGTCCGTTGCAAAGTGATGCACAGTTTTAGGGGGAGATGTGTTACAACTTGACCCTTTGAGACTAACCATATGCTTGAGTTTGTTTGACTTAGTCTCGAAGGCGAATTGAAAGGGAAAAGGTGGACTTGGACCATGAAAGACTTCCACTGCACTCCGATGAGAGGGTAACTATTTCCAAGTTCATCTCATGAACTCTTATTGCCATTTGATCTTAATTGAAGACCTTGGTGAGGCAATGGGGTTAAAGGGCCAAGATTGATCCCGTTTTGGTGCTTGATGCCAAAGGGGGAGAAAATAAAGGCCAAAGTGATAAATGGATCAGCTACCACTTGAGAGATTTTGAAAATAGTAGAATAGAGCTTTTTGGTTTGTCAAAACTCTTTTATTGCATCTCTTGTCAAAAGTTGGCTTCTTGTGGGGAGAAGTAGTGATTATAGGAAAAAGGGGGAGTTTTTGAAATCTTTGATCAATCTCTTTTGGAATGACTCTCTTTATGCTTCAACATGTGTGTTTGACTTAGAGATAGAGATTTGAGTTTGATTTACAAAAACAAACCAAGTGGTGGCAAAGGATGATCCATATATGCCAAATTCGATTCAAAACAAAAATGAGTTTTATTTGAAGTGATATTGCACTTGTTCTTGTTGCTTTATGTTGTGTTGGCATAAATCACCAAAAAGGGGGAGATTGAAAGGGAAATGTGCCCTTGGGCCATTTCTAAGTATTTTGGTGATTGGGTGCCAACACAAGTGCTTAAATGTGTATTTATGCTTCTGGATGAACAAAGTGCAAATCAAGAGCAAAGGTATGTTTCTAAGTCCTAGTACATTGGTTTTGTGTACTAAGATACTTGTCTAAGTGTTGGAAACAGAAAGAAAAAGAAAAGAGAAAGACTGTCCGGTGTGCACCGGACTGTCCGCTGAGCCAACGGTCGGCTGAGCCAACGGTCGGCAGCGGAATCTGCGCGCGACACGTGGCTGGACCAACGGTCGGAAGGGGGCACCGGACTGTCCGGTGTGCACCGGACATGTCCGGTGCGCCAACGGCTCCCAGATCTTCGACAGTCAGCAACGGTCGGCTGCGCTGTTTATGGAAATAAATCGGGCACCGGACAGTGTCCGGTGTGCACCGGACTGTCCGGTGCACCCGACGACAGAAGGCAAGGATGGCCTTCCAGATTTGTTCTCAACGGCTCCTAGCTGCCTTGGGGCTATAAAAGGGACCCCTAGGCGCATGGAGGAGAAAATCAAGCATTCCTACAACACTTCTAAGCACCAAGACATCGATCTCACGCATTCGTTTCATTGTGATAGCATATAGAGCTCTTGTGGAGTTGTGAACTCTTTGAGTTGCGTTGCGAGCTCTTGTTGCTAAGTGTGTGCGTGTTGTTGCTCTGATCTTTTGAAGTCTTGTGTGTGTTGCTCATTCCCACCTTTGCTCTGTGTTTCTTTGTGAACTTCAATTGTAAGGGCGAGAGGCTCCAAGTTGTGGAGATTCCTCGCAAACGGGATTGAGAAAAAGCAAACAAAACACCGTGGTATTCAAGTGGGTCTTTGGACCGCTTGAGAGGGGTTGATTGCAACCCTCGTCCGTTGGGACGCCACAACGTGGAGTAGGCAAGCGTTGGTCTTGGCCGAACCACGGGATAAACCACTGTGTCATCTCTGTGTTTGATCTCTTGTGGTATTGTGTTTTGTTGAGACTCCTCTCTAGCCACTTGGCAATTATCGTGCTAACACTTAACAAGTTTTTGTGGCTATAAGTTTAAGTTTCACAGGATCACCTATTCACCCCCCCTCTAGGTGCTCTCATCCCTCCATCCTACAATAGTAGTCTTTTTAGCTCTTTGTTTTTATGTCTATATTCAAATAGATGATAATAAATCAAGATGTGGGGTAAAAATATCTCTCGTCACCTGCTCCAATCGTGTACACACCTCCATACACAACTCTTTGTTCTCCATACGCTATAGCGATAGCCACAAACGGAGCAAAGAAGTACACCAGTAAATGACCTGCAAAGGAGAAGAAGTTTTACCATTAAAAACCAAATCATTTCTACATAGCCAAAGCGACCATATCAAGGCCAACGCTCCCACCAAAATGAGAATCCTAAACTTGTTATGTATCCCTCGTAGCCAGTTGTCAAACATATTAACAACACTACTCGGAGGGTACAAGTTGGAAGCCATTTGGTTGACTGGCCATATAGAATGGGCAAAATTGCATTGGAAGAATAAATGTTTGATTGTCTCATTATGGTGACAAAATACACATTTTAGACTACCAATCCAATTCCTTTTGCCAAGATTGTCCTTTGTGAGTATAACCCCTCTTCGAAGGTACCATGCATAAATTTTAATTTTTAGTGGCACCTTCAATTTCTAGATTTTTACAAGTGCTTTGTACATAGACTCCACTCGGATTTGTTTGTTCGCATTTAAGTTCCAATGAAATATGTTTGGTCCTATCAATTCGACCATATTCAACCTCCCAAGAAGATCAAACCATGTCGCTAGTCTAGGACCATTTAAAACTCTTCTACAATATATATTAGGAGGCAAGGTTTCCATTACCGTTACAATGGTAGCATTTTTGTGGCGAACAATATTGTACAGCGCAGGATATTGTTCTCGGAGAGTGTTGTGCCCCAACCACTTATCCTCCAAGAATCAGATTTCGCGAAAGAAGTCTTTCTTTGTCGCCATTAGACCCACCCAGAAGTGTGAGTCACCTAGTTTCCAATAAACCTAGGACAATGCTTTTGAGCCCACGTACATTCTTCACAAGAGATCTTGTCAGACTCCATTGTCAGTAAGAAGCCTGAATAGCCATTTACCAATAAGTGCTGAATTTTTTATCAGTAGGTCCTGAACGCCAAGCCGTCCTTGATCCTTTGGACGTCAAACAATGTTCCACCTTGTTAACCGTAATTTCTTCTTCTCACTATATCCTTGCCAAAAGAAGCGTGACTGAAAATAATCTAATCTGCTTAGTACCCCTTTTGGCAATTGGAAGAATGATATCATATAAAGTACCATGTTGCTTATCACCGAATTTATGAGTACCAATCTTCCATCGATAGATAATAATTTTCTTTCCTGCTACTAAGTCATTTTTCAAGGTGTTCCTCTATGTGTTTCCATTCCGCATATGTGAGCCTCCGATAGTGTATCGAAATACCCAAATATTAGATTGGAAAATGACCTTGCTCGCATCTGAATATCTCCGCATATTGAGAGGCATTTTCTTGAGCTTCTCCAAAGCAGAAGAGTTCATATTTATGAAAATTAATTTTTAGCTCAGAGAGTTGCTCAAACGCTGAGAGGATTAACTTTAGATTCTTTGCCTTTTCAATATCATGATCCATAAACAAGATCGTGTCATCTGCATACTGAAGGATGGATAATCCGCCCTCTACTAAGTGTGGGACCACCCCTCCAATTTGGCCATCCTCCTTTGCCCGTTCGATCAAGACTGCCAACATATCAGCCACAATATTAAATAGTATTGGTGATAATGGGTCGCCTTGTCTTAATCCCTTTTTCATTTGGAAGTAATGACCAACATCATCATTGACTTTGATAGCCACACGGCCCCAGAGGCAAAAGATTGTATCCATGAACGCCAAACGTCTGAGAATCCTTTTATCCTCATAGTTTGCTAGAGAAAGGACCATTTGACCTTGTCATAAGCTTTCTCAAAGTCTATTTTGAAAATCATCCCATTTAGTTTTTTTAATGCATTTCATGGACTATTTCATGAAGTATTACCACTCCATCAAGTATGTTTCTCCCTTTCATAAAGGCAGAGTTTGAGCCAGTCTAACCACATGATCAACAATTGAATTCAGCCTCATTGTTGCGACTTTTGTAAAAATTTTGAAACTTACATTAATGAGGCATATTGGTCTATACCGTTGAATCCTCTCTGCCTCTTTAACCTTAGGCAAAAGAATGATTTCCCCAAAATTTATCTGACTCAAATCCAGTTGTCTAGCATGAAGGAAATCAAACATCTCCATAAGTTGCAACTTGATGACATCCTAGAAGTTATGGTAAAACTCGACGGGGAAGCCATCTGGGTCAGGAGCCTTATTTCCTTCCATCTCAAAGATCGTTTTTCATATTTCATCCTTAGTAAACGGTGCTGCAAGAAAGGCATTCTCCTCAATGGAAACCTGAGTGATATCATTTGTACTTGTCTCATCAAGAGTGAAAGTACCCCACTTTGGGGCCCAAACAAAGATTTGTAATATTTTGTAACATATGATTTGATCTGCTCATGTCCTTCTATAGTTCCTTCAACTTGATGGAGAGAATAGATAAGTTTCTTCTGATGTCGACCATTGGCCATATTTTAGAAATATCTTGTATTGGAATCCCCATCAAAGATGAACTTAGAACTAGATCATTTGTACCATTTTAGCTCTTCCTCGTGTAGAAGATATGCTAATTGTGCAATTGATTGACTCTTGCACTCAATCTCTTGCATTGTTAACAAATGTTCTTCTATCAATTTGTCAAGTTCATCAATAATTGATGACAACCGAGCCTTTTATTTTTTAAAAATTCCTACTGTGTGACGCGACCATCCTCGTATGTGTCTCTGCGTTGCACGTATCTTATTATTCCACCTTTGAATTGGAGTTTGGCCAGGAACCAGTCTGCCCCACACCTCTTTTACCATGTTGAAAGTCACCTAGAGGGGGGTGGATAGGCGGAAACTGAAATTTACAACTTTAAACACACTACAAGCCGGGGTTAGCGTTAGAATAAAATCTGAGTCAGGGAGAGAGGGGAAAACAAATCAACCAAGAAAATAAAGCGGATGGCACGGTGATTTGTTTTACCGAGGTTCGGTTCTAAAGAACCTAGTCCCCGTTGAGGTGGTCACAAAGACCGGGTCTCTTTCAACCCTTTCGCTCTCTCAAATGGTCACTTAGACCGAGTGAGGCTTCTTCCTTAATCTCACGGGTCACTTAGACCCCGCAAGGATCACCACACAATTGGTGTCTCTTGCCTCGCTTACAAAGCACTTTAGAGTAAGAAGTGAGAAAGAAAAGAAAATCAAGCCAAGCAAACAAGAGCTACAAAGAAACACAAGAATGATCCACTCACAAGTCCTAATGCACTAGAATTGAATTAGGGACTTTTGATCGGATCGATGGCTTTGATTTGTGTCTTGGAGTGTTGCACTTTGCTCTTGTATTGAATGGAGAGTGATGAATGCTTGGATGGTTGGAGTGGAGGTGGTTGGGGGTATTTATAGCCCCCAACCACCAAACAACCGTTGGGGAGGGCTGCTGTCGATGGGCGCACCGGACGTTGTCCGGTGCGCCAACCACGTCACCCAACCGTTAGGGTTCGACCGTTGGAGCTTTGTCTTCTAGTGACACCGGACAGTCCGGTGCAGCACCGGACAAGCACTGTTCACTGTCTGGTGCGCCTCTGGCGGTTGCTCTGACTTGTGCGCGCACTGTCCGCTCACTATAATGTTGCAGGCGTCCGTTGCAGTCGACCATTGCGTTGTATAGCCGTTGCTCCGCTGGTGCACCGGACAATCCGGTGGCACACCGGACAGTCCGGTAAATTATAGCGGAGCTCGGCCTTAGAAACCTGAAGGTGGCGAGTTCGCAGCTGTACGGTCCTGGTGCACCGGACACTGTCCGGTGGCACACCGAACAGTCCGGTGCGCCAGACCAGGGCACCCTTCGGTTCCTTTGCTCCTTTGCTTTTGAACCCTAATTTGATCTTTTTATTGGTTTGTGTTGAACCTTTATGCACCTGTGGAATATAATCTAGAGCAAACTCGTTTGTCCAATTATTTGTGTTGAGCATTCAACCACCAAAATTATTTATAGGAAAAAGGTTAAACCCTATTTCCCTTTCACATGTCATAGAAGTCCACACGATAAAACCATCCATGTTCATTATCGGCAGATAACTACTGTTGTTTGTGTAGGATCGCTATTGGAGATGGGTTGTGAACCCTGAAGGTTGCAGTATGTGGTCGGCTTTGTCTGTTGGCACTAGTCATCCACGACGATCTGCACGAGAGGAAGAGATAGCGGAGCAGCTGAGAACCACACAAACATCTCTTAAATCTTTGGTGCAACAAGTTTCTCAAATGCATACACAACAGATGATGCAAACACTATGGATGCAAGAGGTATATTTTTGACAATTTCTCTTTTTCATATCTTTAAGTTTATTTTAACTGAAGAAATGATGATTAATCTATTTTGTAGATGTGCGGTGGAATCGTTCCTCAAGTCGGCATGCCTCCTTTTGCGTCGTCGCCTATCATCCAACAGCCGTCACAGCCAAGAGGTGCATCACAGGCAAAATTGTTTCTGTTTCATTCAATATAAGGATTAAAATTGTAATAAAAAATTTTATGCCGCAACAGGGTGCTGCCTCAGAAGGGCAAGAGCAGCAGATGCAGCGGACAGCTCCACAAGGTCCTTTCCCGCCTCCTTCTCAGCTAGAAACACATATGTAGTGGATAGCTACGCGGGGTGCTTTCCCGACTCCTCAGCTAGGCACATCGATGTAGAGTAGTGGACTGCTCCACAGAGTGCTTTTTCGTCATCTTCTCAGCCAGGGACAGCTCACTGGCCGTTCGGACCGACGCAGTGGGGCGTTGGACCGCAAGGGTTTTGTCGGTGTTCGACCTCCAGTCCAACAGCAGCACTGCCACACCCATCCCTAGAGGAGGTATGCTACTTTAGTTTGAACAAATTAGAGCCTAAACTGATATTTTCAACTAACTTTGTAACATATCTTGTATTTTGTAGAGTTTAACTTCTCGTCATGTTACACCTCATACCCCGAGCGAGACCACTCTCACATTAGTGGGAGTGGCTACGTGTTACACGACACTTTAACTTCTTTGATCATTTGCTTTACTTATTTCGTTTGCTCGATTGGACTAGTAATGATTATGTGATTGTGAACTTGTATTTGGTTTAAACTTGGATTAAAGCCAAACGAACAGTCTATTTGATTTAAACTTGTATGATATGATTGTGAACTTGTAGGTTGGCATGTGTGAAATTCTGTGATAATTGTGCACTAAGAATCTGTTTTAACCTGATTTGGAGGCTTCCCAATTGGGGAGGCAGAAAAAACAAAAAACATAAAAAAGGTTAATAAATTCGTCGATGATGGACAAATTTATGAACATCGTGGCTTAAATTCGTCAGTGGCTAGCGGATTTATGCGCACACATGGCATCAAACCGGTAGGCTATGGTGCAGCCACGTAGCGCTTAAACTCGTGAGTGGCCGATGAATATAATGCAAATTTGTCGGTTAGCGACGAGTTTACTTGACACGTGTCATAGAGCCACCACCGGTTGGCGTCGCCACGTGGCATGTAAGTTCATCGGCTGAGCCGACAAATTTAAGATAAAGTCGTCGATCTAGTCGACGATTGACGAATTTAACTTAAATTCGTTTGTTCCTGGTCCACGAATTTTATTGTTGCACTAAACGTTCTCCTATTTTTTTCATTGGGTTTTAAGAGTTTTTTTCACGGCATATTAGTATACACAACTTTTAATTTTTCTCACAGACTTTTTGAAGTAAGTTTACATATGACACAACTGTCCAAGGGAGAGTGTTACAATTCAAATCCAAATCTGCCGAATCGCTCGAATGGCCAGTTGTAGTAGTAGTTAAGGAGGAGACTTGGGTATGAATCCACCATCATCCCACGGCTATCTTCAGGAAACTTGACCACAAGTTCCTCTCTCCCCTGTATAAAATTATGTAAACCATGTGATTAATAAAATCAAAGATTCATTTTGTCTTCATTTACACCCTAACATGGCAGGCCGCCGGATTCGATCGCTGGCAGCCCAACAGATCCAGTCGCCTGTCCACCAGGTGAGGAGCCGGATCAACAGGGGAGCAGGCCAGAACGACGAATGAGAGCCAACTGATATTTCAACCCGGATCCACACACGGATTTGTAACAACATCCGGAAAGGATCCTCTGTTTTGATAGACCTATACGTACTCCTATGATACGCGTGCACAAAATTTCTTTTATAAGCCTATCTCGAGCAGACTCCTATGATAGACCTATAAGTATCTTCATTCATATTTTAAATTTTAAAAGCTGCAACAGGGCATGCGAAGAGTGGCTAATGTTCTAGTTCCATGACAGATGATCAGATCCCCTCCATCAAATCATACACGGAACTTAGATTAGCCTTTGCAGTTTCCAGTCTTGCATACATGCTGTTAACTTCCAGAACATACAAATAAGTAATCCATATGCAACTCAGCGTCATCACAATTGACTGATTAGAGAGAGCATATTAGTGACCCTAAGGACTGATTCGGTGACCAGGGAATTGGAGAGGATCCATGGGGAGGAATCCCCTTGTTCGGTTATTCACGATCCATCTGGATTGGTGTGTATTGGGTGGGATCGAGACGGAATTTGACTTGTTATGGATTTAAACTGACTCAATCACACTTGTCGGCGTTTCGAGACCGGGGGGTCCCTGGGTCGACGAGTGAAATGTCGCCGCGTGCCCCAGCCCAGATGGGTCGGCGCGAGACGGAGCGCTAAGGGGAAAAAGGCAGCCGGAGCGAGAGAGAGAGGTGGAAATCCCGTGGCCCTCGTGTTTGTCCCGCGCCCAGGTCGGGTGCGCTTGCAGTAGGGGGTTACAAGCGTCCACGCGGGAGGGGAGCGAGCGGCCTCACGCGAGCGCCTGTCCCGTCCTCTTCCCTGCGCGGCCAACCCTCTCTAAGAGGGCCCTGGTCCTCCCTTTTATAGGCGCAAGGAAAGGATCCAGGTGTACAGTGGGGGGTGTAGAAGAGTGCTAACGTGTCCAGCGGAGGAGAGCTAGCGCCCTAAGTACACGCCATCGTGGCAGCCGGAGAGGTTTTGGCACCCGGTTCGTGTGGTGTTGTGGCCGTCGGAGGAGCGCTGGAGCCTGGCGGAAGGACAACTGTCGGGGCTGTCGAGTCCTTGCTGACGTCCTCTTGCTTCCGTAAGGGGGCTGAGAGCCGCCGTCGTCATAGAGCGTGCGGGGCGCCATCATTACTTGTTTGGCGGAGCGAGCCAGATAGGACGCCGGTCTTGTTCCCCGTTGCCTGAGTCAGCTTGGGGTAGGGTAATGATGGCGCCTCCTGTTGACGTGGTCGGTCCGTGCCCTATGTTGGGCGATGTGGAGGCTCCTCCGAGGTCGAGGTCGAGTCTGTCTTCCGAGGCCGAGGTCGAGTCCGAGCCCCTGGGTCGGGCGAGGCGGAGACCGTCGGCGGAGGCCAGGGCTGAGTCCGAGCCCTGGGGTCGGGCGAAGCGGAGTTCGTCGTCTTCAGGGCTGAGCCCGAGTCCGAGCCCTGGGGTCGGGCGGAGTGGAGTTCGTCGTCTTCCGGGGCTGAGCCCGAGTCCGAGCCCTGGGTCGGGCGGAGCGGAGTTCGCCGTCTTCCGGGGCCGAGCCCGAGTCCGAGCCCTAGGTCGGGCGGAGCGGAGTTCGCCGTCTTCCGGGGCCGAGCCCTTGGCCGGGCGGAGCGGAGTTCGCCGTCTTCTGGGGCTGAGCCCGAGTCCGAGCCCTGGGTCGGGCGGAGCGGAGTTCACCGTCTTCCGGGGCTAAGCCCGAGTCCGAGCCCTGGGTCGGGCGGAGCGGAGTTCGCCGTCTTCCGGGGCTGAGCCCGAGTCCGAGCCCTGGGTCGGGCGGAGCGGAGCTTCCTATGGTGCCTGAGGCTGGGCCTGGCTGCCTGTCAGCCTCACTCTGTCGAGTGGCACAGCAGTCGGAGCGGTGCAGGCGGCGCTGTCCTTCTGTCAGGCCGGTCAGTGGAGCGGCGAAGTGACTGCGGTCAATTTGGCTCTATCGACTGGAGGACGTGCGTCACGATAAAGGTGTCAGGCCACCTTTGCATTAAATGCCCCTGCGATTTGGTCGGTTGGCGTGGCGATTTGGCCAGGGTTGCTTCTTGGCGAAGACTGGGCCTCGAGTGAGTCGGAAGTATGTTCGTCGCTGGAGGGGGGCCTCGGGCGAGACGTAGATCCTCCGGGGTCGGCTGCTCTTGCCCGAGGCTGGGCTCAGGCGAGGCATGATCGAGTCCCTCGAATGGACCGATCCCTGACTTAGTCGCACCCATCAGGCCTTTGCAGCTTTGTGCTTATGGGGGTTACTAGCTGAGAATTAGGAGTCTTGAGGGTACCCCTAATTATGGTCCCCGACAGTAGCCCCCGAGCCTCGAAGGGAGTGTTAACACTCGCTTGGAGGCTTTTGTCGCACTTTTTTGCAAGGGGACCAGCCTTTCTCGGTTGCGTTTTGTTCCGGTGGGTGCGCGCGAGCGCACCCGCCGGGTGTAGCCCCCGAGGCCTCGGAGGAGTGGTTTGACTCCTCCGAGGTCTTAATGCCTCGCGCAATGCTTCGGCTGGTCTGGTCGTTCCCTCATGCGAGCTGGCCGTAGCCCGGGTGCACGGTCGAGTCCCAAGTCCTCGGGCTGGTATGTTGACGCTGTCAACGGTTTGGCCGGAGCCGGGTTTGCGAGAGCAGCCCCCGAGCCTCTGCACAGGGCGAGAGGACGGTCAAGGGCAGACTCGACTTTTTTACATACGCCCCTGCGTCGCCTTTCCGCAAGGAGGAGGGGGGAAAGCGCCATGTTGCCCTCGGAGGGCGCCGAACATGGTGTCTCTGATGAGCTGCTGGCGGGTAATCCGAGTGGACGCCCGTGCCCCATTTGTTAGGGGTCGGCTAGAGGCCCGGAGGCGCGCTCAAAAGTACCTGCGGGTGATCTGCCAGACCCGGTCCCCTGTCGACGGGGTCCGAGGGCTCGATGCCTCCCTCTGATGGGATTACGTTACAAGATCGTTCCCGCTGGTCTCGGAAATGTCCTAGGGTACCTCGGGAGCGTAGCTCGAGCCTCGGTTATGTATCGAACGTACCCAGGGTCATCCCTCGCTCTATGTCTGAGGCGGCTGTGAACCCTTCGAGGGCCAGCCTACGAACCCCTGATCAGTAGTGGGCGCAGAGCCCGAGTGGCCTGAGGCGGCCGTTGAACCCTTTCGAGGGGCCGGCCTTCGAACCTCTGACCAGTAGTGGGTGCAGAACCCACGCGCTCTGAGGCGGCTGTTGAACCCCCCCCGAGGGGCCAGCCTTCGAACCTCTGATCAGTAGGGAGGCTCGGAGCCTGTTTCCTTCACGGAGAAGGATCCTTTTCGGGGTATCCCCCTTTTCCGGTACCTGTTGTAAGAGAGAGAAAGAGGAAAAGGAAAAGGATACGAAATCGAATGACGTGGCGTACCTTTTTTGACGCAGTCATCATGGCGAAGGCGAAGCGTCGCTCGCTTCCCCTGCCAGAGGCGCCGCCTGTCCCGCCGCGGAGTTAATGCGACGGGGTGAGCGGTTCGCGGGGCAGCCGTTGCGCGTGCGCGAGCCGTTCGAGGAACGGCCGTTTCGCTTTGAGTTTTTGAATCCCGCGGCGGGTCCGGGCGAAACGTTGAACGGGTCTCGCCTCGGTCTTTATATACTCGGGGGAGGGTCTGGCGACGGTTCTTTGCTCCGCTTCTCGCATCCTTCTTAGGTTTTCGCAACCTGAGAGGTTTAGCCAGAGAAAAGGAAACCGCCCACCCAGTCCTTTCCGCCGCCACCCCTTTTCTTTTCATTTTGCGTGTCCGGCCCCGCTCGTCAGTAGCAGGGTGGCTTGCCCAAGTAGGAGTCATTTTTCGTGGTAGGTGACGAGTGAGGTATCCGTAACCCAGAGGCGTAGGAGTCCCTCGGCTCAGTCAGCCTTGCCACTTACATGCACCCGCGTTCGCTTCTTGGGGTCCTGCTACCGACATAGCCGGGGGAACGTGGAAGCCTTTTTGATTGAAAATTTTGACGTGGAGGGGGTTGCCCCCTTTTTAGCCCCCGAGGGAGGGTCGGGCTTTGCCGAGGCAAGGCTGACCCTTCCTTGATGACCAAATTTTGCGTGGGAATGAGGTATACAAACAACTTGAAAACATCTTAAGGGTAGAAGCGACGTAGCTGTTGGATGTTCCAAGTGTTGGTGTAGACCTCGCCTTGACTATTGGCCAGCTTGTACGTTCCGGGCTTCAGAACTTTGGCGATGACGAACGGCCCTTCCTAGGGAGGCGTGAGCTTGTGCCGCCCTCGGGCGTCCTGTCGCAGCCGAAGCACCAGGTCGCCCACCTGGAGGTCTCGGGACCGGACCCCTCGGGCGTGGTAGCGTCGCAGGGACTGCTGGTACCACGCCGAGTGTAGTAAGGCCATGTCCCGAGCCTCTTCCAGCTGGTCCAGCGAGTCTTCTCGACTAGCTTGGTTGCTTTGGTCGGCTTAGGCCCTCATCCTCGGGGAGCCGTATTCTAAGTCTGTGGGCAAGATGGCCTCGGCCCCATAGACTAGAAAGAACGGCGTGAAGCCCGTGGCTCGGCTCGGCGTTGTCCTCAGGCTCCAGACCACCGAGGGGAGTTCCTTCATCCATCGCTTGCCGAACTTGTTGAGGTCGTTGTAGATCCGAGGCTTGAGTCCTTGTAGAATCATGCCGTTGGCACGCTCTACTTGCCCATTCGTCATGGGGTGAGCCACGGCGGCCCAGTCCACCCGGATGTGGTGATCTTCGCAGAAGTCCAGGAACTTTCTGCCGGTGAACTGGGTGCCGTTGTCGGTGATGATGGAGTTCGGGACCCCAAAACGATGGATGATGTTGGTGAAGAACGCCACCGCCTGTTCGGACTTGATGCTGTTTAGGGGTCGGACCTCGATCCACTTGGAGAATTTGTCGATGGCGACCAACAGGTGTGTGTAGCCCCCGGGTGCCTTCTGCAAGGGGCCGACAAGGTCCAGACCCCACACAACAAAAGGCCAGGTGATGGGTATCGTCTGCAGAGCCTGAGCGGGCAGGTGGGTCTGCCTCACGTAGAACTGACACCCTTCGCAGGTGCGGACAATTCTAGTGGCGTCAGCCACCGCCGTCGGCCAGTAGAAACCTTGTCGGAAGGCGTTTCCAACAAGGGCTCGAGGTGCTGCATGATGGCCGCAAGCCCCCGAGTGTATCTCTCGTAGGAGCTACTGACCTTCGGCGATGGGGATGCATCGCTGGAGGATGCCTGAGGGGCTGCGGTGGTAGAGCTCCTTCCCATCCCCCAGCAAGACGAACGACTTGGCGCGTCGCGCCAATCGCCGAGCTTCGGCTCGGTCGAGGGGTAGCTCTCCTCGGTGGAGATATCGCAGGTACGGGGTCTGCTAGTTTCGATTAGGCGTGACCCCGCTTCGCTCCTCCTCGACGTGCAATGCCTCACCCTCGGGGGCCGAGGGTACCCCAGGCTGAACCGAGGGTGCCTCGGGCCGAGCTGAGGGTGCCTCGGGCCGAGCCGAGGGTGCCTCGGACTGAGCCGAGGGTACCTCGGGCTGGGCCGAGGGTGCCTCGGGCTTGGGCGTGTCGTCGATCTTGACGGAGGGTTGATGCAGGTCTCAGGAGAAGACGTCCGGGGGAACCGTTGTTCGCCCCGAGGCTATTTTAGCCAGCTCGTCCGCAGTCTCGTTGTAGCGCCGGGCGATGTGGTTGAGCTCGAGCCTATAGAACTTGTCTTCCAGGCGCCGAACCTCATCGCAGTAGGCCTCCATCTTCGGGTCGCGGCAGTGGGAGTTCTTCATGACTTGGTCGATGACGAGTTGTGAGTCACCGCGAGCGTCGAGGCGTCGGACCCCTAGCTCGATGGCGATGCGCAACCCGTTGACCAGAGCCTCGTACTCAGCCACATTGTTGGACGCCGGAAAGTGGAGGCGTAGCACATAGCGTAGATGCTTTCCGAGGGGCGAGATGAAGAGCAGGCTTGCGCCTGCTCCTGTCTTCATCAGCGACCCGTCGAAGAACATGGTCCAGAGTTCCGGTTGGATCGGAACTGTTGGGAGCTGGGTGTCGACCCACTCAGCCACGAAATCCGCCAAGACCTGGGACTTGATGGCCTTCCGAGGGGCGAACGAGATCGCTTTGCCCATAATTTCCACCGCCCACTTTGCGATTCTACCCGAGGCCTCTCGGCACTGGATGATCTCCCCCAGGGGGAAGGATGATACCACAGTTACCGGATGAGACTCGAAGTAGTGTCGCAACTTCCACCGCGTCAGGATCACCGCTTACAGCAGCTTCTGAATTTGTGGGTAGCGGATCTTGGTCTCGGACAGTACCTCGCTGATGAAGTAGACTAGCCTCTGGACGGGCAATGCATGCCCCTCTTCTCGTCTCTCAACCATAATTGCGGCGCTAACCACCTGAGTGGTCGCGGCGACGTAGATCAAGAGGGCTTCTCCGGCAGCGGGAGGCACCAAGATGGGCGCGTTGGTGAGGAGCGCCTTCAGGTTCCCGAGGGCTTCCTCGGCCTCAGGGGTCCAAGTGAAGCACTCGGCCTTCCTTAAGAGGCGGTACAGAGGCAGGCCTCTTTCGCCGAGGCATGAGATGAAGCGGCTCAGAGCCGCAAGACATCCCATGACTCTCTGTACGCCTTTCAAGTCCTTGATGGGCCCGATGCTGGTGATGGCCGCGATCTTCTCCGGGTTGGCCTCGATGCCCCGCTCGGAGACAATGAACCCCAAGAGCATGCCTCAGGGAACCCCAAAGACACACTTCTCGGGATTAAGCTTCACGCCTTTCGCCTTGAGACATCGGAATGTCACTTCAAGGTCGGAAAGGAGGTCGGAGGCTTTCCTCGTCTTGACTACGATGTCATCGACGTAGGCCTCGACCGTCCGGCCAATGTGTTCGCCGAACACATGGTTCATGCACCGCTGGTACGTCGCACCCGCATTCCTCAAGCCGAACGGCATGGTGACATAGCAGTACATGCCGAAGGGTGTGATGAAAGAAGTCGCGAGTTGGTCGGACTCTTTCATCCTGATTTGGTGATACCCTGAGTAGGCATCGAGGAAAGACAGAGTTTCGCACCCAGCAGTGGAATCCACGATTTGATCGATGCGAGGAAGAGGGTAGGGAACCTTCGGACATGCTTTGTTTAGACCAGTGTAGTCTACACACATCCGCCATTTCCCTCCTTTCTTTCTCACAAGCACAGGGTTGGCAAGCCAATCGGGATGGAATACCTCTTTGATGAACCCTGCCGCCATTAGCTTGTGGATCTCCTCGCCTATGGCTCTGCGCTTTTCTTCGTCGAATCGGCGCAGAGGCTGCTTGACGGGTCGGGCTCCAGCTCGGATATCCAGCGAGTGCTCGACGACATCCCTCGGTATGCCAGGCATGTCCGAGGGACTCCACATGAAAACGTCGGCGTTTGCACGGAGAAAGTCGACGAGCACTGCTTCCTATTTGGGATCGAGCTCGGAGCCGATCCGGATCTGCTTGGAAGCGTCGCTGCTGGGGTCGAGGGGGACGGACTTAACCGTCTCCGCTGGCTCGAAGTTGTCGGTGTGGCGCTTCACGTCTGGCACCTCCTTAGAGAGGCTCTCCAGGTCGGCGAGGAGGGCCTCGGACTCAGCGAGGGCCTGGGCGTACTCCACGCACTCAACGTCGCATTCGAACGCGTGTCGGTACGTGGGGCCGACAGTGATGACCCCGTTGGGGCCCGACATCTTGAGCTTGAGGTAGGTGTAGTTGGGGACGGCCATGAACTTCGCGTAGCATGGCCTCCCCAATACTGCGTGGTAGGGTCCTCGGAACCCGACCACCTCGAACGTGAGGGTCTCCCTTCGGAAGTTGGAGGGTGTTCCGAAGCAGACGGGAAGGTCGAGTTGTCCGAGGGGCTGGACGCGCTTCCCGGGGATGATCCCGTGGAAAGGCGCAGCGCCTGCCCGGACCGAGGACAGATCAACACGCAGGAGCCCGAGGGTCTCGGCATAGATGATGTTGAGGCTGCTGCCTCCGTCCATGAGGACCTTGGTGAGCCTGACGTCGCCGATGATGGGGTCGACAACGAGCGGGTATTTCCCCGGGCTCGGCACGTGGTCGGGGTGGTCGGCTTGGTCGAAGGTGATGGGCTTGTCGGACCAGTCTAGGTAGACTGGTGCCGCCACCTTTACCAAACAGACATCCTGGCGCTCTTGTTTGCGGTGCCGAGCCGAGGCGTTCGCCGCTTGCCCACCGTAGATCATGAAGCAGTCGCGGACCTCGGGGAACTCTCCTGCCTGGTGATCTTCCTTCTTGTCGTCGTCGCGAGCCCTGCCACCCTCCGCGGGTGGCCCGGCCCTATGGAAGTGGCGCTGAAGCATAGCGCACTCCTCAAGGGTGTGCTTGACGGGCCCCTGATGATAGGGGCACGACTCCTTGAGCATCTTGTCGAAGAGGTTGGCACCTCCGGGGGGTTTCCGAGGGTTCTTGTGCTCGGCGGCAGCGACAAGGTCCACGTCGGCGGCGTCGCGTTTCGCTTGCGACTTCTTCTTGCCTTTCTTCTTGGCGCCGCGCTGAGTTGATGCCTCGGGGGCATCTTCCGGTGGGCGGCCCTGGGGCTGCTTGTCCTTCCAGAAGATAGCCTCAACCGCCTCCTGGCCAGAGGCGAACTTGGTGGCGATGTCCATCAGCTCGCTCGCCCTGGTGGGGGTCTTTCGACCCAGCTTGCTGACCAGGTCGCGGCAAGTGGTGCCGGCGTGGAACACGCTGATGACATCTGAATCGGTGATGTTGGGCAGCTCGGTGCGCTGCTTCGAGAATCGCCGGATGTAGTCCCGGAGAGACTCTCCCGGCTGCTGTCGGCAGCTTCGGAGGTCCCAGGAGTTCCCAGGGCGCACGTACGTGCCCTGGAAATTGTCGGTGAAGGCTTGGACCAGGTCGACCCAGTTGGAGATCTGCCCTGGAGGCAGGTGCTCCAACCAGGCGCGAGCGGTGTCGGAGAGGAACAGGGGGAGGTTGTGGATGATGAGGTTGTCATCGTCCATTCCACCCAGTTGGCAGGCCAGCCGGTAGTCTGCGAGCCACAGTTCCGGTCTCGTCTCCCCCGAGTACTTTGTGATAGTAGTCGGGGTTCGGAACCGGGTCGGGAACGCGCGCCCGTCGTATGGCGCGGCTGAAAGCCTGCGGACCGGGTGGTTCGGGCGAGGGACTCCGATCCTCCCCACTGTCGTAGCGTCCCCCACGCCTGGGGTGGTAGCCTCGACGCACCCTTTCGTCGAGGTGGGCCCGACGGTTGCGGTGATGGTGCTCGTTGCCGAGGCGACCCGGGGCCGCAGGCGCTGTGTCGCGCGTGCGCCCGGTGTGGACCGAGGCTTCCCGCATGAATCGGGAAGTCACGGCGCGATGTTCCGAGGGGTACCCCTGCCTTCGGGAGGCGGAGCTCTCGGCCCGTCGGACCGCGGCGCCCTCCAGGAGATTCTTGAGCTCTCCCTGGATTTGCCGCCCCTCGGTGGTTGATGGCTCCGGCATAGCGCAGAGAAGCATTGCCGCTGCAGCCAGGTTCTGGCCGACTCCACTGGAAGTGGGTGGCGGCCTCACCCTGACATCGTCGGTGATGCGGTGCTGGATACCCTAGGGTAGATGGCGCACTTCTCCGGCCAGAGGTTGGCCCGCCCATTCCTGCCTGATGTCCCGGCGGATCGGCTCAAGTGTTCCTGCTCCCTCGTCAAGCCTGGCCTGCACCCCGCGGATTTGCTCGAGCTGTGGGTCATGACCCCCCGCCTGAACGGGGACCACAGCTAGCTCCCGTAGGATGTCAACGCGAGGCACAGGCCTAGCGAGATCACCGTTCTCCGGCATACCAAGATGGTTGCCTTCGGAGGGACCCCCTAGATCGATGTGGAAACATTCACGACTTGGGCCGCAGTCCTCGTCGCCGAGGCTGCGGCTACTGTCGGAACAGTCGGAAAGGCAGTAGTCACATGCGGTCATGAAGTCCCGCATGGCACTGGGGTTACCAAGTCCAGAGAAATCCCAACAGAAGTCGGACACGTCATCTTCCTCGGACCCCGAGGGCTCGTAGGTCGAGACGTCCATCAGCCGGTCCTAGGGTGACCGCATACGAAACCCCAGAGGGTTTGGACTCGCCTCTACGAGAGCGTCCGCCAAAGCGTAGTTGCTTGGCGGGTCGAGGCTGAATCCGAAGGGCGTGAGATGGGAATCGGTGGGTACCTCTTGGTCGACGGGCGGTGACGAAGTCACGTCAGGGACTGACTGCACCGTCGTCTCAGGTACGAGGGTGACGCCCAGCAAGCCTTTCGCGAGCGTGCTGGCGTCGTCCGTTTGCTTGGAATTGGCGTGTTGCGGGGAGACGGCGCTCGTCTTCGTCTCAAACGCGAGGTCGATGCCCGACGTGCCCCCCGTTTGGGCGCCGGCGCCGTCGACTCGCTCGACAGCCGACGAGGTGCCGCCTCCTGCTTGGCCTTGGTTGCCCCGCCTCCTCCTCCGTCAGCGGGGGAGAGGGTGGGGTGAGCTCGAATGTTGTTCTTCCACCACGCGGGGAAGACGTCGTCGATTCCGCCGCCGGCGGGCGGGCTGTCGGCCGCCATTGTCGCTGTCGCACGGCGGGGGAAGGAGTATCATGTCGTAGCTGCCATCGAGGGACATGAACTCAAGACTCCCGAAACGGAGCACCGTCCCGGGCTGGAAAGGTTGCTGGAGACTGCCCATCTGGAGCTTGACGGGAAGCTGTTCGTCAACACACAGCAGGCCCCTACCTGGCGCGCCTATTGTCGGCGTTTCGAGACCGGGGGGTCCCTGGGCCGACGAGTGAAATGTCGTCGCGTGCCCCAGCCCAGATGGGTCGGTGCGAGACGGAGCGCGAAGGGGGGGAAAAGGCAGCCGGAGCAAGAGAGAGGTGGAAATCCCGCGGCCCTCGTGTTTGTCCCGCGCCCAGGTCGGGTGCGCTTGCAGTAGGGGGTTACAAGCGTCCACGCGGGAGGGGAGCGAGCGGCCTCACGCGAGCGCTTGTCCCGTCCTCTTCCCTGCGCGGCAACCCCTCTCTAAGAGGGCCCTGGTCCTCCCTTTTATAGGCGCAAGGAAAGGATCCAGGTGTACAGTGGGGGGGGGGGTGTGGCAGAGTGCTAACGTGTCCAGCGGAGGAGAGCTAGCGCCCTAAGTACATGCCATCGTGGCAGCCGGAGAGGTTTTGGTACCCGGTTCGTGTGGTGTCGTGGCCGTCGGAGGAGCGCTGGAGCCTGGCAGAAGGATAGCTGTCGGGGCTGTCGAGTCCTTGCTGACGTCCTCTTGCTTCCGTAAGGGGGTTGAGAGTCGCCGTCGTCATAGAGCGTGTGGGGCGCCATCATTACTTGTCTAGCGGAGCGAGCCAGATAGGACACCGGTCTTGTTCCCTGTAGCCTGAGTCAGCTTGGGGTAGGGTAATGATGGCGCCTCCTGTTGATGTGGTCGGTCCGTGCCCTAGGTTGGGCGATGTGGAGGCTCCTCCGAGGTCGAGGTCGAGTTTGTCTTCCGAGGCCGAGGTCGAGTCCGAGCCCCTGGGTCGGGCGAGGCGGAGACCGTCGGCGGAGGCCAGGGCTGAGTCCGAGCCCTAGGGTCGGGCGAAGCGGAGTTCGTCGTCTTCAGGGGCTGAGCCCGAGTCCGAGCCCTAGGGTCGGGCGGAGTGGAGTTCGTCGTCTTCCGGGGCTGAGCCCGAGTCCAAGCCCTGGGTCGGGCGGAGCGGAGTTCGCCGTCTTCCAGGGCCGAGCCCGAGTCCGAGCCTGGGTCGGGCGGAGCGGAGTTCGCCGTCTTCCGGGGCCGAGCCCGAGTCCGAGCCCTTGGTCGGGCGGAGCGGAGTTCGCCGTCTTCCGGGGCTGAGCCCGAGTCCGAGCCCTGGGTCGGGCAAAGCGGAGTTCACCGTCTTCCGGGGCTGAGCCCGAGTCCGAGCCCTGGGTCGGGCGGAGCGGAGTTCGCCGTCTTCCGGGGCTGAGCCCGAGTCCGAGCCCTGGGTCGGGCGGAGCGGAGCTTCCTATGGTGCCTGAGGCCGGGCCTGGCTGCCTATCAGCCTCACTCTGTCGAGTGGCACAGCAGTCGGAGCGGCGCAGGCGGCGCTGTCCTTCTGTCAGGCCGGTCAGTGGAGCGGCGAAGTGACTGCGGTCACTTCGGCTCTGTCGACTGGAGGACGTGTGTCAGGATAAAGGTGTCAGGCCACCTTTGCATTAAATGCCCCTGCGATTTGGTCGGTTGGCGTGGCGATTTGGCCAGGGTTGCTTCTTGGCGAAGACTGGGCCTCGGGCGAGCCGGAAGTATGTTCGTCGCTGGAGGGGGGCCTCGGGCGAGACGTAGATCCTCCGGGGTCGGCTGCTCTTGCCTGAGGCTGGGCTCGGGCAAGGCGTGATCGAGTCCCTCGAATGGACTGATCCCTGACTTAGTCGCACCCATCAGGCCTTTGCAGCTTTGTGCTGATGGGGGTTACCAGCTGAGAATTAGGAGTCTTGAGGGTACCCCTAATTATGGTCCCCGACAACACTCAATCCACATGAATTGCGAGCGAACCGAACAAGCCCTCATTGGTCACCAAACCAACCCTAAATGTACCCACGGATCTTAGTTCGATAATAACCACAAAGGCTTTGCGCCAGCTTATGTTCGATACTATAAATCTTTAGTACAAATAAAATAATACCTATGTTGTAAATAACACTCAACAAACTTTAACATATACTTTTTTCTTTCAAGGACTATGGTATATTACAACAAAAGCTTCATTAGTATGTATATACCTCTAATTATGGACTAGTCAACGAAAGCCAACCCCCAACTTACTTGTGACAAAGGCTTTCATCTTCTTGTTATTGTATGGGCTAGTGAACAAAAAAGGAATTGAAATGAAACTAAAGTGTTCTTTAAACATAACAATCCATTTTTCCAATTGAGGAAACAATGCACCATTGATGGGGAATGGTTAAACCTACCCTGGGTGTGGATGGAAATTAGATTCTCTGTCCAGAACATTATTCAATGGGTGTTTGGTTTTTAGGTACTAATTTTTAGTGTCTCTATTTTATTTTATTTTATTTTACGGAAGCCAAAAACTGTCTTACCAATCTTTGTGACCAAAATATGGGTGGCATACGGGAGACGTGAAATCATTGTTTGAGGACGAAAACATGTGTTATAAATCACGAGAGGCCAAAAATAGCCTTACCGGCCTCCGGGGACCAAAGTGTGTACTATGGTTTGGACACTAAAATTCTACAATGTCTGAAAATTTACAATGGTTTGGAGACTCAAATTTTATTTTACCATGGTTTAAACACTAAAATGCTTTGGTGTTAGTGTTTTGGGTTTAGGGTTTAAGGATAGGATTTATGGTGTAGGTTTCCATAAAAACGTGTGATATAGCCAATGGGTGGCAGGAAATGTCGTAACAGCATCCGTGGTCTAAAATGTAGGTGGTAGATCGGAGACGTGAACTTGGCTGTTTGGCCATGGAAATGTGTGTTATAGCCCACGGGAGACCAAAAACCGCTTTACCGTGCTCCGAGGGCCGTAATGCGGGTGGCGGAATGCAAACATAGAAATGGTCGTTCAGCCATGAAAACGTGTGCTATAGCTCACGGGAGGCCAAAAACAGCCTTACTAGTCTCGGTGACTAAAACATGGGTGGCGTACGAGGGACATGAAATCATTGTTTGAGGATGAAAACATGTGTTATAAGTCACGAGAGGCCAAAATTATCCTTACCGGCCTCGGGACTGAAAGGGAAATAGCCTTAACCATTTTCTATAATTGATTTTGGTGCTTGACGACCATCACAAATCTTATGGACTAACTAGTTTGTCTAGTTGATTGATTCACAAGTGCATAAGTCCATCCAACCCATACATGAGAACTTTTTAGGTTTTCACTGTGTCGCGAACCGTCTGGACCCTTCCGACGGACCGTCTGTGGTGCCTCAAATCACCTCGGACAAGAACTTCGTTGAAAACCACACTTCTACTATGGACTGTCCGAAGGAGAGAAGAGCACCGTCCGAGACCAAACTCGGACCGTCCGGCCTCAGGCGCGGACCGTTCGCCCATTGAAAACCAAAGAAACTTGAAGGTGATGGGTTGGTAAAATTCATTTTAGCGTCCTCCCGGACCGTCCGGGATGCAAGGTCGGACCGTCTGCGACTGCTTTATATGACATCTGATGACACATTTAATGCACTTATAGCCGTTGATATAGTTGTTACTACTGACCGTTGCAAATCCAGCTGTTGATATACAGTGGCGGGCCGTCCGGAAGAAGGGCGCGGACCATCCGCGTGTGGCAAAAAGTTGGCAACGGCTAGGAAGTGGTTGGTGGCTATAAATACAATCTCAACCACCTCCATTCACTGCATTCAAGCATCGCATTCATTTCCATTCAATACAAGAGCAAGCACTTCATCACAAGACACATTTAAAGCTTCCGAGCTCCTCCAAGTGCCATAATTGTGACCATTAATCATTACTGATTAGCGCTTTAGAAAATTTAGAGAGTGTGATCTTGTGATTTTATTGTTGCTTGGTTTTCTTAATCGTGTTTTCTTCATCTCCTTCTAAACTCTCAAGTGACTTCTAAAGCTAGCAAGAGACACCTAATTGCGTGGTGCTCCTTGCGGGGTCTAAGTGACCCTCGAGATTAAGAAGAAGCACTCAACTGGCTAAGTGACTGTTTGAGAGAAGGAAAGGATTGAAAGAGACCCAGTCTACGTGGCCTCCTCAATGGGGAGTAGGTTCTTTGGAATCGAACCTCGAGAAATAAATCGCCTGTGTCATTGCGCTAATCTTGTATTGCAATTTGATTCTTCCTCTCCTCTCTCTCTAAAGTTCTCTTGCTTGCAATCTCTTTGAGTTAGCTCCCAAAGTTATCCGCATTGATTGAGCAACTCATAGCAAGAAGAACTCTCTTTCGTACTCTGATTTCATTACAACTCGTTATAACTCTAACCTCGGGCAAAGTTCGTGTTCAAAGTTTATAATTTCAATTGGTGACTTTCAATTGGTATCTCATAGCAACATTCTGGTTTCGCCCATACGCCCCCCTCTAGGCGACTTTCAATTGGTATCAGAGCTCGACACTTCATTAGAGTCTAACAACTTGAAGTGATGTTGGGTGAACACGCCAAAAAGGAGTTGGTCACCGGGGAAAAGCCTGGATCTTCGGGAAAGAAGCATGAAGACAAGACTCCGTCAAAGGAGGCCAAGATATCCGACGACAAGCACAAGGAGGACAAGGAAGAATTCGTCGACTCCATCAAATCGCATAAGAAGAAGGGCGACAAGAAGAAAAAGAAGATGAAGAAGGTGGACAACTACAAGACCGACTCATCCACGCCCTCAACCTCCGACGCCGAGTCAAAATCTTTAAAGCGCCAAGAGCATAAGAAATATAGTAAGATTCCTCTTCGCTATCCTCGCATTCCTAAACGTGCTCCTTTACTTTCTGTCCCATTAGGCAAACCACCATACTTTGATGGTGAAGACTATTCTATGTCTGGAAATTTACAATGGTTTGGAGAAAATTTTATTTTACCATGGTTTGGACACTAAAATGCTTTGGTGTTAGTGTTTAGGGTTAGGGTTTAGGGATAGGATTTAGGGTGTAGATGTCCATAAAAACGTGTGATATAACCCACGGGTGGCGGGAAATGTTGTAACAGCCTCCACGGTCTAAAACATAGGTGACAGATCGGAAACATTAAATTGGATGTTTGGCCATGGAAACGTGTGTTTGATTATACTATGGCATGCTTAGGCTCTTTTGTTCATATTGATACAATATTGTTGAGCTAAGTTGTTTTCATAATTGTGAACTTGACTATTACATGTTGAATCCAAAAAAATATTCACCATTGAGATTGGCACCTAACATGTGTAGGATGTGTTGAAATCCTTTGTGCTTTCACTAGTATTCTAGGTGGCTATGTCTCATGCCTTGAGTCACTCGTTGTCTTGATTCATTAATTCTGTACTTAAATCAAAATCAAGATAGGTGATAATTCAGAAAGATCGAGATGAGTTTGCATGTGTCACCACCTCACTGTATCGAGACTGTTTCCATTTGCACTTTTGGATAAACTTGATTAGGTTAGTGGATGATCGAAATCGATGTCTTTAGTTTCTGATTACTTTTCTGCATAGGCTACACCCGGTTGAAAAGTTAGACAATGGCAATGCTTACAACCTCTCGCACTCACATGATTTTCATTGAAATTTGTAATCCACTGCAAAATTTGATAAAACTTGCAAATTTAAGCTAGTATCAATTTCAGATATGTTTCTAGCAATGATGAGTGACCGTTGTTTGGGGTAGTTCAACTGGTTTACCATGACTAGCACTTTGTTGATTTTATTGTTAGTATATGCCTAGTGATGTTTTAGTGGTGAACTTCTCTTTTAAACTGCATAAAACTAAATCAAAATGCTTATACTTCACATATCTACGCATATGATCAGTTTGAGTGTCTGTTAGCACATTTATTTTTGCACACATAGCACAACACCACTTAAAGCATTTTTACACTCAGATTGGTATACTCCCGAAGCTCCTACACTTTCTTCTTTTTCACCTTTATTTTGGATTTCTGCATTTTCTTAGGTGGAATTCTCTTGTTGAGGGAGAGTTTTCTGTTTCTACCCTTGTGTGTGTTTGACGGCGCTGACTCGGGACTGGTCAATCACGCGGCTGAAGAAATTAGGGGCAAGTCTCGGTGGGCTGCTACCTGGGTTAGGGTGTGCCAGGGTTCACCTAGGCCCCATGTGGGTCCGCCTCTGCTGTCGGACTGTCCGATATTTTCTAACAACCAAAACTCGTTTTTCGCAACCTTTCTGTCTTATTTCAACCTCTTTGCATACGGTCCAATAGTCGTCCTTTTCTTCCCGAGAAATTTACTTTGATGATTGAATTGATGAATCCTTTGAGGTCATAGCTCATGACGAAACACAATTATAACCTAGATGATTTTATGAAAATTTGTCCATGAAATTTATGCCAAGAAACATCATTTTATGAACAATTATTCTAAGCAAGATAAATCACAGATAAACACTTAGTCATGCTAGAGAGAAAACTAGAAGGCAAAAGAGAGACATAGGAACAACACATGTGCCAGATCTTCAAGTTATATTTGAGAAGTAGTCAATGACTTTTAACCCATTTATCAATTTGCTTGGGTTTGTGTTTGCGAGTAGTTTATTTCCCTTAATCATCAGTTACTGAGTTTAATCACCTATGTTAATTTAATTCCAAAAACTAGAGGTGTTACCCAAGCAGTGATCAACACCTACCACGTTTTAGAGGGTTTGGGCATGCGAATTAGAAAGCGCCTACTCACTCCCTCCTTTCCTGTAGTCGCCTTGTCCGATCCACAATTTGGCTGGTGACGCCAAAAGATCTGGTGTTTATGCTAGTGCAAGACGAGAGAACGGCAAGGTTTTCAAGATGGGATATGCAGGGTGTGGCTTCAGATTTTTGAGAAATTTCAGGGGTTAGATCCAAACTTTTATGGTGTGTTTGGTGTGTGGAGTCACACTATGCTTCATGAGGTGATGCATAATAAGTTCATTCTATCAATTTTGGTGAAATCAACCAACTCCTCATGTATATACTAATTATTAGCTTACGAGGAATATGATGATGATGGATAAACTCATTCTATTTCACAAATCAAATAAAAAAGGAGTGAAAAGAAGATAGATCACTTTATTCCTCGAACCAAACACACCCTTACTGTGAAAGTTTATGTGGATTGTGCTACCGTGAAGGTGTGGTCGGCCATGTGAGACTGCCTGCAACGGTGCACTCTACGGCCTCCCTCCCCTATTACTATTCATGTGGTAGGGGCAACAGTTGCCCTCTACCTCCTGCAATGGCCACCTCTACCGATGCCTCTTGGTGGCGCTCCCTTTCTCTCTCCCACCACATGAAGCGGACCGCTGTAGCCTCCCCCTCGTCACTTTGCGGAGCTGCTGCAGGTGTGAAAGTGATGACCACGCTCTACGCCCTCGTCGCGGTCTCGCTGCTGCCCGTTCTTGTCACGGCGAAGTTGGATTGATATGTATATTTTATGTGTAGAGGAATATATAGGGGAAACTGTTGCGGGAACAGTGAATTTAGGACAGAGAATCTTGCTGATGTGGCTGCATAGTAACATGTATGGGAAAAAATTTAGAGGGTACCACTGTGGATAACCTAATGGAGAAGGGGGATAATGGGTGACAAAGTGAGGACATGTGACCATGCAACGAGTGGGGTGGCGCTAGTCGATGTTAGCAGATCTTCTATCTCATACTTTATTTTATATTTTTTAACTTTAATCTATAAATAGTATTATCTACAACTCCACGACTTCTATTTAAAGTATCTACTGGAGATAGTGTTAGGTCGGATGCATGCCCAGACCAAGGTGGCGACAACGATTCAGAAAGGATTGATAGTTAATTCCTCACATATTTATACTTTGAAATTCCTCTTAAATGGCCTATTAATGGTCCATTTTCCAACGACCACGTCAGAGGATAAGAATGACCTCAAATGTTCTATTCCATTTTTATAGGAGTTATATATGTCTTTTATGTTTCAAATGTGGTGACCCACCCATGACTGCAGCAAATTCTTTATCGGAAGCCTGTCTCAACAGAACTTCTAGATTAAGCGTGTTTGGTCTAAAGTAATCTTAGGAGGGAGACCAATCGAGAAGTCTTTTTGGGTGCGCATGAGTAAGAATAAAGTATGCATAAAAGACTCGTATTGGTCTATGGTCGTAGAGGGCTGCCATAAGTAAGTACCGTCAGTTCGGGAGTGGACGAGGTGTTACAAATGATATCAAGGCCGACCCTTCCGGTTTTACGGGCATGTGTATTGCTAGGAATTGGGTCGGGTCAGTCCGGCCCGGGCCCATCGTGCTTTGGGCCAAATAAGTTTGGGCCACGAAGGCTCAAAAAACTTTTGGGTCATATCGTGTCATCCCAAAGTGTAGAAACCGTGATCCAGTCTGGTCCTAAAACATGTCATGCCTTCGTTGGGCCGTTCCGACCTAAGTCCGACTCATATATTTGAATCATATAAAATTCAAATATTACAACCACATAAAGTCCATAGCTTACTAGTAAAAGATATTAAACAATGTGAGTAGCATTTGACCACATAAAGTCCAAATATTACAACTACATTAAATCTATACCTTACTAAATTAAAGAAATTAAACAATATGAGTTTCATTGGGCGTGCGTGTCGTGCTAGGGTCCGCCGGGCCGGAATTTGAGGCATGGGCCAGGCTCGCCTTCGGGTCGTGCTAGCCTCCCTTTGAGCTCCTGTTTTTGGACCATGCTCGTGCTGGCCCAAAAAACCCGGTCCATATTCCCAGCATTATGTATGTGGGTCAGGGGTTCAGGTATATATCACATGGCACGTATGGGTCCGAAGTGGTCACATAACATAGCATATGACGACACTGGACACATATGTGGCCAAGAGAGGAGGTTCATGGCCTGAGATTCATCGACGAGGATGTCGACCTTCTAAGGGATGTACTGTGATGACACACCTATGACTTAATAGAATACTGATACCAACAAGGTGTATCTTTTTTTCGAAAGTTTGTCTCAACACAATAAGGTATATCTTCTTTTTCGAAAGCCTGTCTCGAAAGAACCCCTGGGTTAAGCATGTTAGTCTATAGCAATCTTAGGATGAGTGACCGACGCAAAGTCTTCTCAGGTGCGTATGAGTGAAAGCAAAACACGCACAAAAGACTAGTGTTGATCTAAGGATGAGCTATGGTTTTAAAAAGGACTGTCAGAAATATGTACCATCAATACGAGAGTGTACCAGGTGTTACAGACAGAGTATGCATGACGACTGACAGAAGAGATACATCACAAGGCGACGATAACGGGGCTTGCATTACGATTTACGCCCAGCTACGTGTATATAGTATATCTCAGTCAAAGGAGCAACAACTGCTTTGGTTCCATCATCTCCTCTATACAACGACAACGAGAGAGAGGGGAATCCAAGCAGGTGACAGAAAAAGATAAACAAGTCGATTAAGCAGCGCACGTTCCAAAACCAAGCTGGATGCCTCCCGCTCTTCAAATGATGGAGAGAAAGAAAGAGGGCACAACGATGCTACAGGCGCACTGGCTTTGCCCTCCTTTTTGGATGTCATGCATGCAGGGCCTACGCTAGGCTGTCGTTACCGAAGAGAGACGATCTGTTCCGCAGACATTGTACTTGTCGTACACTTTCTCACAGTTGTCTTTCCACCATGATTCTGCTTGGTGTTCACCAAATCTCCTTCGGCTGCAAACGACACTTACATTGTTGTTCACTCTGAGTACAATATGGCTATGCAAAGGGGAAATGGGAAAGAAACACGTGTTCTCAACAAGCTAGTAGTCTGGTACCTGAACCGTACGCGTTTCAGCTCTTTGGTTCCATCACGAAGAGAAACTAGAGTCAGGTACACTCCTGGCTCATACTGTTCTATCCACTCCGCGTCGACTTGGTTACTGGGAGAATTAGAGCTTCTCGTATTCAAGCTCTGCAGATTTATCTGGAACCTGTCTGTCTCCCTTCGGTCGTGGTCATCTGACCTGTAACGATACCCAATAGTCGTAGACCCTCCTCCATTGGCCATCTGCTGCACAGGGGAGAAGAACTCTCGGACACCGTCGACGTGCTCGCTCCTGCTGCTCCCTTGTGGAGGAACCATGGCTGTTTCACTGTAGTTGCTTGTTTGGTAAACTTGAGCAGGCAATCCACTGAACCGATCACCATATCGCATCTGCTTCTCTCTCCCCATTTCGGGCGCTAAATCGCCCATAACGCGTCCATTGTTCTTCACGTCACATGCTCCAGGAGGAAGCCTTTCAGACATTTCTTTTAGCTGCCAAAAAAAGAAGAGGAAAATGTGAACATTGTCCAGCATCTTGAGAGACATGAGAAAATCGTAAATGACCAAACAACACACGTATGATATAACTGATAAATAGTCAGTTGCCTCGATGCAGATTAGGGAAACTACAAAGTCCAAATGTGTCACGTAATTAGATAAGCTACAGTCTCCTGGTTTTCGGAGCCGTGCCACGGCAGTCATATAGTGCTGAGATAACATAACTGAAGAATGTGATGGTGCCAACACCAGCTCCAGGATCGATAAAAATTCGGAAGATTCAACAGTAATCATTACCTGGGCTGTTAGTGAATTTATGACATCCTTCGCTGTCTTCAGTTTGGATGCTTCCTCGGTGGCAAGGTTCATCGCTTCACGGGCTTTAGCATCTGCTTTCTGCAGCTCAGCATCTTGCTGTTCACGTTCCTGTCTCAAACTATTAACCTGGTCCAAGGACAGGTATAAGAATTCTCCTGATTTATTTTTATCACTGCAAAAAGTTAAAAAAATCATACCTCCGCTTGTAGTTTTTGAACCTCTTGCTTCAGGAGTTCATTTGCATCCTTAAGACTCTCGGAGCTTTCCGAGGACATGGAGCTGGAGTAGTTCAGATATGGCATTCTCAAGGATGGTAAAGTAGATCTGGGGTCATAAGGGTACTGATTAGCCACTGTAGACAGGTTCTGCAGGTCAGGTGCGCTGATGAAAGGGATGTCTTTCAGCTGCAACGTCGCTGGAACTTGCGACGAATACTCAGACTTCTTCGTCTGCTTGGCTGCCTTCACATCCAAATTCCTAATCATATCTGAACTATTAGACTGTGCAACTCTGGTTGCCTTTGTGTCTATTCTCTCGGCCTTTGTATCACCAGGTAAGCGGGGGATAGTATTTCTGCTATAACTAACACCAGAATCCAAAACTTTACTTAGCTTCACGTAACATGAATCACAGACACGGTATGGCTTACCCGGGTTTGGAGACAATGCTGCTCTCAGAGCCTTCTTTGAACTGCACGAATGGCAGTGTACTAAACCACAATTGTAACAGTTGTGCCTTTTTCGAGTGAAACCAAATGGCTGCCTGCATGCCGAGCACTGAGACTGCTCCATCCCAGACACCCATTTGTGCTGACAGATGGCTGCTGTAAAGCTTGATCCACAAGCAACACGTTTTACAGACCTATCCTTCAATGCCTCAACGAGTGTAGGCACTTTACGATCCGCAATATCACCATGGCCTAATCTTCCATTTGTACCCTTACCCCATGTGTAAACTTCACCAGCATTTGTCAAAACCGCGACATGATAAGACCCACAAGCAACCTCCACAACACCGCCACCCCCAAGCTGCTCTTCGACCAGGCGAGGATACCTTCCATCATTATTTGGATTGCCAAGCTGTCCATACACAGGGCTTCCAACAGTAAAAATGTGCCCTGAGGTAGTCAACCCAATCGTAAGAGTATGGCCACATGCAGCCTTATGGAAGTTGTAATCTATCAACGAGGGGACGCATGTTGGTTTCAGTTTTGAAGACCTATCACCATGACCCAGGCGATATTTGTCTCCATCACCCCAAGTGAACAACTTTCCAGATGAAGCATTTGACTGTGAAATGATAACCTCAACAACAGCAGCAGTATGCCACACACCACACGAAACAGAAATTGTCCTCAGACCCTTCAAAGACTCCACTTCCTTTGGATATGAGCATGATGCTCTGTTTCCATGACCTAAGACTCCAAATGTGCCATCACCAAATGTGTATAACTGCCCAGAGCTAGTTATCAAGGCTGTATGCCATGTGCCGCAAGATACAGCTGATACCGGAAGACCATCCAGTGGACCTGACACTCTTTTTGGGATCCAGTGGCTCACGTTACTACCATGACCAAGCAATCCAGCATTATGTGTGCCATCTCCCCAGGTGTAGAGATCACCAGTTGCAGTGACAGCGCAAGTGTGGAATTCACCACAGGCAATTAGTTCGACATTGCAGGTCGATAGTGACTCAACAAGACGTGGCTGGAAAACATTTGTTCCAATGCCATGACCGAGACGACCGCTGCATTCTTCTCCCCACGTAAATACCTCTGCCTGTCTTGTAACAAGGGCAGCGTGTTTCACGCCACAAGCCACATAACTCACATCGAGCATTACATTTGACTCTAGGGGCTTTGGTACAAGAACATCTGTAGTTGTGCCAGGAGAGTAAGCACTTCTATCAGACCCTGATCTTGAGATGGTATCACAGATGACTTCCCCCCATACATAAATATCTCCAAACGATTCGGAATCTTCACCTCCAGAGCCATGGCTGGATGTGCTAAGGGCACTGGAAACACTGATTCGAATGTCTGAAGAAGAAACACTTTTCACTTGCATATCCGACACATCAGTCCTTTCTGAATATGTATATTCTCCCGAAGAACGATCCTTGGAAGAGTTTACCGAGCTCAGCTTATTCTCAAAGGAATCCGAAGTGAAAGTAGAGCTACCACTTAGGCTACTTTCTCTTGCACCCTGCAACAAATTGATATGAAGATTATTAGAATTGTTGCATTCCAAGATGTAAGTACTGTGATTTATCTATTGCACATGATTATAATACATGGACCAAATGTAATTAGAAAAGTAACATGATGAGATATCTGCAATGTGCTACAAGCCACAAGATTGCCTAAAAGTGGATTTAACCTGCCATTTTAAGTTGCCTGTTAAACTCTAGCAATAACAGATAAAACCACCTCCAACAAATAAAGATGGATGTAGGTAGTGGCTAATAACCAAGAACCTCAACGGCAAAAGCTGCAATGAGGTCAAAAGATAATCAAGCAAAAGCTCCATTGGACAGTCACTTACACCATGGCTCCACTTTGGTTACTGATCAGGCATTTGTCGAGATCATTCTGGTTCTAATTATTGAATGCCGTATATAGCTACAAGAATAGCGTGTGACAAATTTGAGCAGCAAAAAATCAACATCAAGATATCAGAACATACTGATAAGAAGCAATGAGTCAGGTAGTGATGTGAAATATAGACTATGAAAATAACTAAATATTAATCAGAAAAATGTGGGTAACAGTGAACTTTGTTTAAGCATAAGAGCTTACATCAAAAGGAAGTCCAGCGATCCGGATTCCATCTATATGTTGGACCTGGGATCCATGCTGTCCTCGACATATCAAGGCACTAAGACCAGTAAACCAAGCCTCCGCCTCGACTTTATTCTTGCAGATCTTTGAAATGGGATAGGACATGAGTACATGCCATTTAATCAGAAATGAAAGAGAAGCAAGAAATCAAACTGAATCTCATTATAATACCAGATCGAGAGACCGCTTGCCATCATTATATATGAGGGAGAAGGATAAATGGTCCTTCTCGGGGAGCAGAAAACGTTGAAAAACCAGCTGAACAGAAATGCATGTTAACAGTTAGTTTTTTTCAGGAAAATAAGTTAAAATGGACCCCAAAAAACCTTTCCGTTTTTTTTTCCAAAACGCCCTTACCGTTCTTTGGCCTGAGAGAATCCTAGACACAGAAGCTAGTTTCAAACTTTTATCTTTGTTATTTGAAACCCAAACAAGAGTCGATTCATCCTGTCGAGAGAAGAAAAGGAATTTATATAAGTACAGACAGTAACTGCTGAAGGAGCATATGTATCCCTGACGATTCTGATTCATAAAATTCTTCAATTACTGCCATTTCTACTAACATGGTTTGATTGGTTTCAGGCAAAATTATGCAGTGCCATGGACAGTTAAAGGCTAAGATTTACATATAAAAGTAATGTAACAGATCCACATGTACCGGTGAAAGAAAATCATTTTCAGAACCATAATCAATCTAGAGTGGTGCAGAGAACTTACATTCGATAGTCTGAAGGGAATGAATTTAGGCTTTCCTTTGCGACCATATTTAAGGAGTTGAGTGCCTTTCTTTAGAGCAACAAGTGCCTGCAGAATTCATGGGGAAGCAAGAACAGACAGTTGTGAAGAACAGTTATGAGCATAGATTATTTCTACGCGTTGGAATTCGAGGACATCTCCGAGAAACGTGTTTCTTAATACACAACTGGCTGATTGCACCAATGCTACTGGGAAGTTCCAGGATGCTTCCTGGCCTCTTCCCTGAAAACAAGACTAATCAACGGAATTATTTGTACCATGGCATCGTTCTTTTCAGAGAGATTCTGATATTTGCCATCAGAAGAAACAGGTTTGTAAAATTGCCATCAGACCCACATTTCATAGACCTAGCTGGACCCACAATTTATAGACACAGTGGTAATTATAACAAGAAGACAACATTGTGAGTGGCAAAATCCAATTATCTCGTTCTCTTTTCATTATATTCTGGTCTCATGTCAGTTTATGCTAACATGGAAAGCAACAGCTGCAGTGTAATATGTTTGGCTATCCTCTAGGATTTGAGTATCCAAAAACATCGAGGATAATATGGATCGGTTACAGGGATAGGAGATACCGCCGCCGTAATACGACAGAGGAAACAGGGGTATATCGGTATATGAAGACAATGGAAGTTGTTGGACACAACAAGGTGACTAATCCTTACAAAGGGAATGCCAGCACTGAACCAAGCAAGCAGTTTAACGAAGGTTTGAAAGCAAACTCTGCATTTCCCCCCAAAATCTCGGACCCAAACCTCAGGGCTCACGCACTCCCCCACCAGGCGCGGCAGGCGGCACGCCGGTCGTTCCAGGCGTGGGTTGGATGGGGACCACCGAACCCGGGGCTGTGCGGTGCGTCTCGCCGTCCCGGGCATGGGCTTATTGAGTATTAGTCCGGGCGAAACGGAGGTCGGAAGAGAAGCTGAGCTGCCATGCCTCGGCCAGCTGACTTGAGCATAGAGCTGCCCCCCCCCCCCCCCCCCCCCCTGGTTACGCCCAGTGCGTCCTAGGAACTGTAGCTCTACAGTCTTCGCCCACATCGCCGCAGCAAGTGCGTTGGGGGAGGGGGGAGGGGGGGGCGAGAAAGAAAGAGAGAGAAAAAAAAGCAACAAAAGCGCAAGAGGCGGCGGCTGTAGAAACGAGTGAGAAAAAAATGGACCTTGTCGATGTCGACGGGATCTGCCATTCCATCGGCGGCCTCCGGTCGTCATGGACCTCCTCGCTTGGCTTTCATGAGCTCCTTCCCCTCGCTCCGAAGGAGCGCCCCACCAGAAGGTTTGAGTGGTCGAGTCGAGCGGGACGGAGCGGCGTTGACGGAATGCTGGCTCGGGAGTCGGGCCCCACACCGAGGCGAAGGGAGGAGGAGAGGGTGGTGGTGGAGTGGTGCGGTCGTGCGGGGGTGGAACCGTGGAAGGGAACAAGAAGAAGGAGAAGACGGAACTCACTCCGAAACAAGCTTTAACAACAAAGTTTAAAAAAAAAAGGAGTCTTGTTTGACGCCTCCCTCTGTCGCCAATGGCAGCGCAACAGGTAGAGGCGTAGAGTAGGGTTTTAGCCTGAATTTTACATGAATCATATAGAAATTTTTACAGGAATCGATTTATTTCACATAAAAGACATAGAAAACTTTTATCCAGGATCAGGATAGGAGGAGCTAAATATGAAGAAATTAGAGCTGGAGTTCAATGGAGATCTCTACAGAAATTAGGTGCAGTGAGGGCTGCGGGCATTGCCAGTTTGCCATGGATGGCCGTCAACCGCCGTCTCTATTCTTTTTCCCCCTCTCCTTGAAAGTTTTGCCGACGGCGAGCAGCATTAGATCACGCACGCACGAGAGCGAGTGCTCTCCCCCATACTCTGCTCTGCGGTACCCACAAACCAAAACGCAGCATGGCCATGCTGCTGCTGCACCTGACTCGCCCATTGCCGGTGCGGTGTGCTCGTTTTGTGCGGCCGTGCATGCATGCGCATCGCTCCTTTTTTTTTTCTTCTGTCTCATACTCACATATACCAGTTGGTGTTGCTGCTGCTGCCGCCGCCAAGATCGATCAACATCATCTGCCTGACTGCCTCGGGATCTGCCAGAATAGAATATAGCATTTGCCTCCTCTTCCTACTGCTGCTGCTGGGACCTGTCCTGCTTGAGCAATGAGCAGGTGCAGATAGTGTTAACATTCGCATCTACAACTTGACATGTTTTATTTATAATGTCTTTGCGATGAATTTATATATTTTATTTAACACAAATGCAAAAAGAGCCTCTAACCGAGTAGATTAGATAGTCTAAGTAGCACTCCTCGTTAGGGCTGCAAACGAGCCGAGCCGAGATCGGCTCGTTACGGCTCGCTAGCTGATCGAGCTCGGCTCGCCCATGCAACGAGTCGCAGAAGAGGCTCGGTTCGTGAGCTACTACTTGATAAATAATATTACACTATATAATTAGCTAAGTCTATAAATATGAAATATAGAATTATTATTTAATATTATGAGTAATCTAAATTATAAATGGTCATATATCCATTATTAAAGGCTAAAGAATGAGTCAAATATCTATAAAATTATTCAATATCAATCATCAATGTGTAGATTGATTAATTCGTTGCAGTTCGCGACCCAGAACGAGCCGGCTCGGCTCGTTGCACCAACGAACTCAAAAACTTAGCCCGACTCGGCTCGTTCGATACTCGCGAGCAGTTCCAAGTCGAGTCGCTTCGAGTTCGAGCTTATTTTCTAGCCCTACTCTTTTAGGTCCTAGGTTTGACGCCCCATGGGAGCAAAATTTCAAGTTGTGGTAAAAAAATTCTTTCTTTGTCCTATGCCAAAATGCAGGTCTAAGACTCGGCTTCGATCGTGGTCGTTCTCACATAGGCTACGGTGTCATTGTGTATAGGTGATGCAGGGATTCAAAGATTTTTTTGACTAAAGTGAGAAAGTTTTTTCTTAATACAATGTCCGATTATGTCTTACCCCGTACCGAGTTTTTTTAACACAAATTTATATTTTGCTGCCGGGACACCTGAACACCGTACCCAGACCCAGCTTGCGTGGCTGTACCAGATGAATGATTTTGCTGGATGCTAGTGCAAGTCGCATCACCTCGTGTACGTACTCGCCAAAGAATGCCAGGATGTGATTGAAGCTTTGTCGCCGAGTAATGCACCATGTGGGACTGCTTGCCTGCTCGCCGTTCTCAACTCTTAAGTACTAACTACATGAGGTGCTGCTTACATCCAGTGTAGGCTTATCATATACTTCAGTTTATACTAGGTGAGTATCCGTATGTACAACGGGAACATATATCATAATAACTTATATATAAACGTGTTATACTGTTATAAGTTATCGTGATATATATTTCCGTTGCAACGTACGAGCACTCACCTAATCACAAATAAAGTAACACAGGAAATAACATGTAGGTTATGGTAGCTTTTTGAGGCTAAGCTCATATTAATCGGCAAACTTCAAGCTTACCACCAAAACCAGTAAGCCTCCTCGAACTAACATAAGAGATTACACATCCATACTTCCCAAGGCTACAGCCACTAAGAGATCTAGATTTCAAAACATTACATTAGAACGAGACTTTGGATGAATCACATTAGCTTGCAAAATACGATAACCAGTAAATGGAGAACATTACATTTGAACCAGACTTTGGATGAATCACATCCCACATGGCTTTCAAAGATAACTCTGTTTCGGCCAGATCAGTTGCTCCAACAAATATGGTGACAGCCGAACAATCAAGTGCCTAGAAAAGGTCAGTTCAGATTCACTTCACTGAAAGTGTAGATAAAGATCGGAAGTCAAATGACAACAGCAAAACACATACCGATATCATCTTTGATGCATCGGACCAGGCTTGAAGTACCCTACAAAGTTGGGGATGTGACTGCTCCATTGTTTCATGTGAACTGCTCCCAGCACCAAGTGTAATTTCCAATAACCATGATGACTCAAAAGAAAACAGCCAAATACATTGTCATAAAACTATAGTATTTGCTTTGAACTACTTTATCTTAATAGGGACAATATATATACATACCAATGGCATGGGATGCCAGAAAAACCTCCTTAGTAGATCCCCTTTTCATGGTGTCGGAGAGGAAATTCTCCAGCCAGGTGGCGGAACGCACCCGCCCTAAATCCTAAGATGAGGAGGGGGCCTAAGCGTTTTGCCTGCTAGGTGGATTCAGGATGAACACAAGAACACATAAGGGTTTAGAGTGGTTCAGGCCACCGGAGCGTAATACCCTACTCCACTGTGTATTGTATTGAGACTGTGAGCTTGAGAGCTTGTATGAACTTGTGAGTCTGAGAGTCTGAGTGAATCTACCTTGTAACGTCGTGTGCCCTCACTTTTATAGCTCAAAGGGGGGCACGTACAAGGATGCTGAGCCCCGACATGTGGGCCCAGGAGCAAAACGGAGGGAATACATTATAGGAGTAACTAATGCGAGTACGCCTGAGCAATCTCCTGGCGCCATGTTGTCCGTAGTCCATGCAGTACTGATATGCTGCGGCTGCTTCCTTGGTAACGCGCGAGTAATGATGAGCGTAGTTGAAAGGGAAATGTGCCCTTGGGCCATTTCTAAGTATTTTGGTGATTAAGTGTCCAACACAAATGGTTATGTGTTAATCTATGCCAAATGGTGGACAAAGTGTAAATCAATACAAAGGTATGATTCTAGACTTAGTACATTGGTTTTTGTGTACTAACATATTTGTCTAAGTGCTAGAATCAGAGAAAAGACAAATGGAAAAGACTTGGCTCGAGCAGCCAAGACTCTGCTCAGTCTGGGTGCACCGGACAGTGTCCGGTGCGCTAGGCTGGCGCTGGTCAACTGGCCGCTCTCGGGAACTCGACGGCGGCGTACGACTATAATTCATCGGACTGTCCGGTGGTGCACCAGACTGTCCGGTGAGCCAATGGTCGGCCGCGCAATCCGCGCGTGACGCGTGGCCGGGCCAATGGTCTGATGGGGGCACCGGACTGTCCGGTGGGCACCGGACAGTGTCCGGTGCGCCAACGGCTCCAATTCTTCAACGGTCGGCTGCGCCAGAACAGGAAAGAAATCTGCACCGGACAGTGTCCGGTGGTGCACCGGACTGTCCGGTGCACCAGTCGACAGAAGGCAAGAATTGCCTTCCTGTATTGCTCTCAACGGCTCCTAGCTGCCTTAGGGCTATAAAAGGGACCCCTAGGCGCATGAAGGAGAATACCAAGCATTCTTTGATCATCTCTTAGCACCAAGACATCTCTCTAGCGCATTTGATTCGTTGTGATAGCAATTTGAGCTCCTCTTGAGTTGAGAACTCCGTGTGTGATCTTAGAGCTCAAGTTGTGACTTGTGTGCGTGTTTGTGCTCGTGCTTTGAGGCTTGTGTGTGTTGCTCTTCCCACTCTTACATCTGTGCTTCTTTGTGATCATCTCATTGTAAGGGCGAGAGGCTCCAAGTTGTGGAGATTCCTCACAAACGGGAAAGAGTAAAGGAAAAAGAACACTGTGGTATTCAAGTTGATCATTGGATCACTTGATAGGAGTTGAGTGCAACTCTCGTCCATTGGGACGCCACAACATGGACTAGGCAAGTGTTGTACTTGGCCGAACCACGGGATAAATCTCTGTGTCTCTTGTGCTTGTTCTCACTGTGTCAATTGTGGTTCACAAGAGCTCTCCTTAGCCACTTGATTTCATTGTGCTAACACTTAATCAAGTTTGTGGCTTTAAGTTTCAAGTTTTTACAGGATCACCTATTAACCCTCACCCTCTAGGTGCTCTCAATTGGTATCAGAGTCGTTCTCTTCAAGAAAGGGACTAATCGCCCGAAGAGGTGGATCCTAAGGGAAAGGGGATGGTGGTCAACGATAAGGAGAAGGAGTCCATCTTCAACGAGCCGAGGGATGACAAAGCCACTGACTCTGGCTTGAGTCAAAAGAAGAAGGACGGGAAGAAGAAGAGGCGGATCAAGAAGATAGTCTACTACGACAGCGACGAGTCTTCCTCTTCCCAAAAGGACGACGAATACGAGGAGAAAAAGAAAACGGTTAACTCGAACTTTTCTTTCGATTATTCTCGTATTCCGCAAAGTTCCAATGCTCATTTGCTTTCCATTCCACTTGGTAAACCTCCTCACTTTGATGGAGAGGACTACGGATTTTGGAGTCACAAAATGCGCAGTCACTTGTTCTCTCTCCATCCAAGTATATGGGATATAGTAGAAAATGGAATGCAATTTGATAGTACGAATAGTCCCATATTTATCAACGAATAAATTCACAAAAATGCACAAGCTACTACTGTGTTGTTAGCATCATTGTGCAGGGAAGAATATCATAAGGTGAGCGGCTTGGATAACGCCAAGCAAATTTGGGACACCCTCAAGATCTCGCATGAGGGAAACGACGTCACCATGCTCACCAAGATGGAGTTGGTGGAAGGTGAACTAGGAAGATTCGCGATGATCAGGGGGGAGGAGCCAACTCAAACCTATAATAGGCTCAAGACCCTGGTCAACAAAATAAGGAGCTATGGAAGCACGAGATGGACGGACCACGACGTCGTCAGGCTTATGTTAAGGTCCTTTGATAGTCGCCTAGAGGGGGGGGGGGTGAATAGGGCGAAACTGAAATTTACAAATATAAACACAACTACAAGCCGGGGTTAGCGTTAGTAATAAGGAACGAGTCCACAAGAGAGGGTGCAAAACAAATCCCAAGCGAATAAGCAAGTGAGACACGGAGATTTGTTTTACCGAGGTTCGGTTCTTGCAAACCTACTCCCCGTTGAGGAGGCCACAAAGGCCGGGTCTCTTTCAACCCTTCCCTCTCTCAAACGATCCACGGATCGAGTGAGCTTTTCTTCTCAAATCAAAGCCGGGAACAAAACTTCCCCGCAAGGGCCACCACACAATTGGTGCCTCTTGCCTTGATTACAATGGAGTTTTGATCTCAAGAACAAGTGAGAAAGAAAAGGAGCAATCCAAGCGCAAGAGCTCAAATGAACACGGCAAATCACTCTCACTAGTCACTAGGGCTTTGTGATGAATTGGAGAGGATTTGATCTCTTTGTATGTGTCTAGAATTGAATGCCTAGCTCTTGTAGTGGTTGAGAAGTGGAAAACTTGGATGCAATGAATGGTGGGGTGGTTGGGGTATTTATAGCCCCAACCACCAAACTTGACCGTTGGCTGGAGGCGTCTGCTCGATGGCGCACCGGACAGTCCGGTGCACACCGGACAGTCCGGTGCCCCTGCCACGTCATCACTGCCGTTGGATTCTAGCCGTTGAAGCTTCTGACTTGTGGGCCCGCCTGGGTGTCCGGTGCACACCGGACATGTACTGTTTGATGTCCGGTGCACCGGCATGGGCGTGCCTGACGTCTGCGCGCGCTGCGCGCGCATTAAATGCACCGCAGAGAGCCGTTGGCGCCGCAGGGAGCCGTTGCTTTGCTGGCACACCGGACAGTCCGGTGCACACCGGACAGTCCGGTGAATTTTAGCGGAGCGGCTCCCGCGCGAACCCGAGGCTGGCGAGTTCCTGAGGCCGACCACCCTTGGCGCACCGGACACTGTCCGGTGTACACCGGACAGTCCGGTGAATTATAGCCGAGTCGCCTCGGAAATTCCCGAAGGTGGCGAGTTTGAGTCTGAGTCCCCTGGTGCACCGGACAGGTGCTGTTCACTGTCCGGTGGCACACCGGACAGTCCGGTGCACCAGACCAGGGGTGCCTTCGGTTGCCCCTTTGCTCTTTTATTGAATCCAAAACTTGGTCTTTTTATTGGCTGAGAGTGAACCTTTTACACCTGTATACACTATACACTTGGGCAAACAAGTTAGTCCAAAGATTTGTGTTGGGCAGTTCAACCACCAAAATTATATAGGAACTAGGTATAAACCTAATTCCCTTTCAATCTCCCCCTTTTTGGTGATTGATGCCAACACAAACCAAAGCAAATATAGAAGTGCATAATTGAACTAGTTTGCATAATGTAAGTGTAAAGGTTGCTTGGAATTGAGCCAATAAAACTACTTACAAGATATGCATGGAATGTTTCTTTCTTTATTTAGCATTTTGGACCACGTTTGCACCACATGTTTTGTTTTTGCAAATTCTTTTGTAATTCTATTTCAAAGATTTTTTGCAAATAGTCAAAGGTGACTGAATAAGATTTTGCAAAGCATTTTCAAGATTTTGAAGTTTTCTCCCCCTGTTTCAAATGCTTTTCCTTTGACAAAACAAAAACTCCCCCTAAAGGAGATCCACCTCTTAGTGTTCAAGAGGGTTTTGATATACCATTTTGAAATACTACTTGCTCCCCCTTTTGAACACAATAGGAGATACCAAGTGATAAATACTTCTTTGAAAACACTAAGTTTTTGAATTTGGTGGTGGGTGCGGTCCTTTTGCTTTGGGCTCCTTTCTCCCCCTTTTTGGCATGAATCGCCAAAAACGGAATCATTAGAGCCCTTCTAGAATTATCTTCCTCTTTGGTCATATGAAAATGAGTTAAGATTATACCAAAGATGAAGTCCTTTTCTTTGATGCTTATTTCTCCCCAAAGAATAGAGAGTTGCTTGGAGTGATGGCGAAGTATGAGTCGCGGAGTGGAAGCCTTTGTCGTCGCCTGAAGACTCCAATTCCCTTTCAATATACCTATGACTTGGTTTGAAATAGACTTGAAAACACATTAGTCATAGCATATAAAAGAGATATGATCAAAGGTATATAAATGAGCTATGTGTGCAATCTAGCAAAAGAAGTTGCGAGAATCAAGAATATTGAGCTCATGCCTAAGTTTGGTAAAAGTTTGTTCATCAAGAGGCTTGGTAAAGATATCGGCTAATTGATCTTTAGTGTTAATATAAGAAATCTCGATATCTCCCTTTTGTTGGTGATCCCTAAGAAAATGATACCGAATGGCTATGTGCTTAGTGCGGCTATGCTCGACGGGATTGTCGGCCATTTTGATTGCACTCTCATTATCACATAGCAAAGGGACTTTGGTTAATTTGTAACCGTAGTCCCGCAGGGTTTGCCTCATCCAAAGCAATTGCGCGCAACAATGTCCTGCGGCAATATACTCGGCTTCGGCGGTGGAAAGAGCGACCGAATTTTGCTTCTTTGAAGCCCAAGACACCAAGGATCTTCCCAAGAACTGGCAAGTCCCCGATGTGCTCTTCCTATTAATTTTACACCCCGCCCAATCAGCATCCGAATAACCAATCAAATCAAATGTGGATCCCCGAGGGTACCAAAGCCCAAACTTAGGTGTATAAGCCAAATATCTCAAGATTCGTTTTACGGCCGTAAGGTGGGATTCCTTAGGGTCGGATTGGAATCTTGCACACATGCAAACGGAAAGCATAATGTCCGGTCGAGATGCACATAAATAAAGCAATGAACCAATCATCGACCGGTATACCTTTTGATCCACGGACTTACCTCCCGTGTCGAGGTCGAGATGCCCATTGGTTCCCATGGGTGTTTTGATGGGTTTGGCATCCTTCATCCCAAACTTTGTTAGAATGTCTTGAGTGTACTTCGTTTGGCTAATGAAGGTGCCCTCTTGGAGTTGCTTGACTTGGAATCCTAGAAAATACTTCAACTCCCCCATCATAGACATCTCGAATTTCTGTGTCATGATCCTACTAAACTCTTCACATGTAGACTCGTTAGTAGACCCAAATATAATATCATCAACATAAATTTGGCATACAAACAAGTCATTTTCAAGAGTTTTAGTAAAGAGTGTAGGATCGGCCTTGCCGACTTTGAAGCCATTAGCAATAAGGAAATCTCTTAGGCATTCATACCATGCTCTTGGGGCTTGCTTGAGCCCATAAAGCGCCTTAGAGAGCCTATAGACATGGTTAGGGTACTCACTGTCTTCAAAGCCGGGAGGTTGCTCAACATAGACCTCTTCCTTGATTGGTCCGTTGAGGAAGGCACTTTTCACGTCCATTTGATAAAGCTTAAAGCCATGGTATGTAGCATAGGCCAATAATATGCGAATTGATTCAAGCCTAGCTACGGGTGCATAGGTTTCACCGAAATCCAAACCTTCGACTTGGGAATATCCCTTGGCCACAAGTCGTGCTTTGTTCCTTGTCACCACACCATGCTCATCTTGCTTGTTGCGGAAGACCCATTTGGTTCCTACAACATTTTGGTTAGGACATGGAACTAAATGCCATACCTCATTTCTAGTGAAGTTGTTGAGCTCCTCTTGCATCGCCACCACCCAATCCGAATCTTGAAGTGCTTCCTCTACCTTGTGTGGCTCAATAGAGGAAACAAACGAGTAATGTTCACAAAAATGTGCAACACGAGATCGAGTAGTTACCCCCTTATGAATGTCGCCGAGGATGGTGTCGACGGGGTGATCTCGTTGGATTGCTTGGTGGACTCTTGGGTGTGGCGGTCTTTGTTCTTGCTCATCCTCCTTTTCTTGATCATTTACATCTCCCCCTTGATTATTGCCATCATCTTGAGGTGGCTCATTTGCTTGATCTTCTACTTCATCAACTTGAGCTTCATCCTCATTTTGAGTCGGTGGAGATGCTTGCATGGAGGAGGATGGTTGATCTTGTGCATGTGGAGGCCCTTCGGATTCCTTAGGACACACGTCCCCAATGGACATGTTCCTTAATGCGATGCACGGAGCCTGTTCTTCACTTATCTCATCAAGATCAACTTGCTCTACTTGAGAGCCGTTAGTCTCATCAAACACAACGTCACAAGAAACTTCAACAAGTCCTGAGGACTTGTTAAAGACTCTATATGCCCTTGTGTTTGAGTCATATCCTAGTAAAAAGCCTTCTACAGTTTTAGGAGCAAATTTAGATTTTCTACCTCTCTTAACAAGAATAAAACATTTGCTACCAAAAACTCTAAAATATGAAATGTTGGGCTTTTTACCGGTTAGGAGTTCATAAGATGTCTTCTTGAGAATTCGGTGTAGATATAACCGGTTGATGGCGTAGCAGGCAGTGTTGACCGCCTCGGCCCAAAACCGATCCGAAGTCTTGTACTCATCAAGCATGGTCCTTGCCATGTCCAATAGAGTTCTATTCTTCCTCTCCACTACACCATTTTGTTGTGGCGTGTAGGGAGAAGAGAACTCATGCTTGATGCCCTCCTCCTCAAGGAAGCCTTCAATTTGAGAATTCTTGAACTCCGTCCCGTTGTCGCTTCTTATTTTCTTGATCCTTAAGCCGAACTCATTTTGAGCCCGTCTCAAGAATCCCTTTAAAGTCTCTTGGGTTTGAGATTTTTCCTGTAAAAAGAATACCCAAGTGAAGCGAGAATAATCATCCACAATTACAAGACAATACTTACTCCCGCCGATGCTTATGTAAGCAATCGGGCCGAATAGATCCATGTGGAGTAGCTCAAGCGGCCTGTCGGTCGTCATGATGTTCTTGTGTGGATGTTGAACTCCAACTTGCTTCCCTGCCTGGCATGCGCTACAAATCCTGTCTTTCTCAAAATGAACATTCGTTAATCCTAAAATGTGCTCTCCCTTTAGAAGCTTATGAAGATTCTTCATCCCAACATGGGCTAGTCGGCGGTGCCAGAGCCAACCCATGTTAGTCTTAGCAATTAAGCATGTGTCGAGTTCAGCTCTATCAAAATCTACCAAGTATAGCTGACCCTCTAACACACCCTTAAATGCTATTGAATCATCACTTCTTCTAAAGACAGTGACACCTACATCAGTAAAAAGACAGTTGTAGCCCATTTGACACAATTGGGAAACAGAAAGCAAGTTGTAATCTAAAGAATCAACAAGAAAGACATTGGAAATAGAATGATCAGGAGATATAGCAATTTTACCAAGTCCTTTGACCAAACCTTGATTTCCATCCCCGAATGTGATAGCTCGTTGGGGATCTTGGTTTTTCTCATATGAGGAGAACATCCTTTTCTCCCCGGTCATGTGGTTTGTGCACCCGCTGTCGAGTATCCAACTTGAGCCCCCGGATGCATAAACCTACAAAACAATTTTAGTTCTTGACTTTAGGTACCCAAACGGTTTTGGGTCCTTTGGCATTAGAAACAAGAACTTTGGGTATCCAAACACAAGTCTTGGAGCCCTTGTGTTTGCCCCCAACAAATTTGGCAACTACCTTGCCGGATTTGCTAGTAAGCACATAAGATGCATCAAATGTTTTAAATGAAATGGCATGATCATTTGATGCATTAGGAATTTTCTTCTTAGGCAACTTAGCATGGGTTGGTTGCCTAGAACTAGATGTCTCACCCTTATACATAAAGGCATGATTAGGACCAGAGTGAGACTTCCTAGAATGAATCTTCCTAATTTTGCTCTCAGGATAGCCGGCAGGGTATAAAATGTAACCCTCGTTATCCTGAGGCATGGGAGCCTTGCCCTTAACAAAGTTGGACAATCTCTTAGGAGGGGCACTAATTTTGACATTGTCTCCCCTTTGGAAGCCAATGCCATCCTTAATGCCCGGGCGTCTCCCATTATAAAGCATGCTACGAGCAAATTTAAATTTTTCATTTTCTAAGTTGTGCTCGGCAATTTTAGCATCTAGTTTTGCTATATGATCATTTTGTTGTTTAATTAAAGCCATATGATCATGAATAGCATCAATATCAACATTTCTACATCTAGTACAAATAGATACATGCTCAACAATAGATGTAGAGGGTTTGCAAGATTTTAATTCTACAACCTTAGCATGTAACATATCATTTTTAGTTCTAAGGTCAGAAATTGTAACATTGCAAGTATCTAGTTCTTTAGCCTTAGTAATCAACTTTTCATTTTCTACTCTAAGGCTAGCAAGAGATACATTCAATTCATCAATCTTAGCAAGCAAATCATCATTATCATTTCTAAGATTGGGAATTGAAATATTACAAACATGTGAATCAACCTTAGCATTTAAAATAGCATTTTCATTTTTAAGGTTGTCAATCATCTCACGGCAAGTGCTTAGCTCACTAGATAATTTTTCACACTTTTCTACTTCTAGAGCATAAGCCTTTTTAACCTTAACATGTTTTTTGTTTTCTTTAATTAGACAATCCTCTTGGGAATCCAAAAGGTCATCCTTTTCATGAATAGCACTAACCAATTCATTTAATTTTTCCTTTTGAGCTATGTTAAGGTTGGCAAAAAGGGAACGCAAATTATCTTCCTCATCACTAGCATTGTCATCACTAGAGGATTCATATTTAGTGGAGGATTTAGATTTAACCTTCTTTTTGCCGTCCTTTGCCATGAGGCACTTGTGGCCGACGTTGGGGAAGAGGAGTCCCTTGGTGACGGCGATGTTGGCGGCGTCCTCGTCGTCGGAGGAGTCGCTTGAGCTTTCGTCGGAGTCCCACTCGCGACAAACATGGGCATCGCCGCCCTTCTTCTTGTAATACCTCTTCTTTTCCTTTCGTCTCCCCTTCTTGTCGTCACCTCGGTCACTGTCACTAGATATAGGACATTTAGCAATAAAATGACCGGGCTTACCACACTTGTACCAAACCTTCTTGGAGCGGGACTTGTAGTCTTTCCCCCTCCTTTGTTTGAGGATTTGGCGGAAGCTCTTGATGACGAGCGCCATTTCCTCATTGTCGAGCTTGGAGGCGTCGATTGGTTGTCGACTTGGTGTAGCCTCCTCCTTCTTCTCCTCCGTTGCCTTGAATGCAACGGGTTGGGCTTCGGATGAGTTGCCAAGCTCGTTGATTTTCCTCGAGCCTTCTATCATGCACTCAAAACTTACAAAATGCCCGATAACTTCCTCGGGGGTCATTTTAGTATATCTAGAATTTCCACGAATCAATTGAACTTGAGTGGGATTAAGAAAAATGAGAGATCTTAAAATAACATTTACCACTTCGTGATCGTCCCACTTCTTGCTCCCGAGGTTGCGCACTTGGTTCACCAAAGTCTTGAGCCGGTTGTACATGTGTTGTGGCTCCTCTCCTTTGTGAAGCCGGAACCGACCGAGCTCCCCCTCGATCGTTTCCCGCTTGGTGATCTTGGTGAGCTCGTCTCCCTCGTGCGCGGTTTTGAGTACATCCCAAATCTCCTTGGCACTCTTCAACCCTTGTACTTTGTTATACTCCTCTCTACTTAGAGAGGCGAGGAGTATCGTTGTTGCTTGAGAGTTGAAGTGCTCGATTTGGGCCACCTCATCCTCATCATAGTCCTCATCCCCTACGGATGGTACCTGCGCGCCAAACTCAACAACATCCCATATGCTTTTGTGGAGCGAGGTTAGATGAAATCGCATTAAATCGCTCCACCTAGCGTAATCTTCACCATCAAAAGTTGGTGGTTTGCCTAATGGGACGGAAAGTAAAGGTGTATGTTTGGAAATGCGAGGGTATCATAGGGGGATCTTACTATACTTCTTGCGCTCTTGGCGCTTAGAAGTGACGGAGGGCACATCGGAGTTGGAGGTCGATGTTGATGAAGTGTCGGTCTCGTAGTAGACCACCTTCCTCATCCTCTTGTGCTTGTCGCCTTTCCGATGCGGCTTGTGGGAAGAAGATTTTTCCTTCTTCTCTTTGTGGTGAGAAGAAGATTTCTTCTCCTTCCCTTTGTTGGAGGAGCTCTTCTTCTTCTCCCTCCTTTTGGTGCGGGACTCTTCCGATGAAGTGCTCCCTTGGCTTGTAGTGGGCTTTTCGCCGGTCTCCATCTCCTTCTTGGCGTGATCTCCCGACATCACTTCGAGCGGTTAGGCTCTAATGAAGAACCGGCTTTGATACCAATTGATAGTCGCCTAGAGGGGGGGTGAATAGGGCGAAACTGAAATTTACAAATATAAACACAACTACAAGCCGGGGTTAGCGTTAGTAATAAGGAACGAGTCCACAAGAGAGGGTGCAAAACAAATCCCAAGCGAATAAGCAAGTGAGACACGGAGATTTGTTTTACCGAGGTTCGGTTCTTGCAAACCTACTCCCCGTTGAGGAGGCCACAAAGGCCGGGTCTCTTTCAACCCTTCCCTCTCTCAAACGATCCACGGATCGAGTGAGCTTTTCTTCTCAAATCAAAGCCGGGAACAAAACTTCCCCGCAAGGGCCACCACACAATTGGTGCCTCTTGCCTTGATTACAATGGAGTTTTGATCTCAAGAACAAGTGAGAAAGAAAAGGAGCAATCCAAGCGCAAGAGCTCAAATGAACACGGCAAATCACTCTCACTAGTCACTAGGGCTTTGTGATGAATTAGAGAGGATTTGATCTCTTTGTATGTGTCTAGAATTGAATGCCTAGCTCTTGTAGTGGTTGAGAAGTGGAAAACTTGGATGCAATGAATGGTGGGGTGGTTGGGGTATTTATAGCCCCAACCACCAAACTTGACCGTTGGCTGGAGGCGTCTGCTCGATGGCGCACCGGACAGTCCGGTGCACACCGGACAGTCCGGTGCCCCTGCCACGTCATCACTGCCGTTGGATTCTAGCCGTTGAAGCTTCTGACTTGTGGGCCCGCCTGGGTGTCCGGTGCACACCGGACATGTACTGTTTGATGTCCGGTGCACCGGCATGGGCGTGCCTGACGTCTGCGCGCGCATTAAATGCACCGCAGAGAGCCGTTGGCGCCGCAGGGAGCCGTTGCTCCGCTGGGACACCGGACAGTCCGGTGCACACCGGACAGTCCGGTGAATTTTAGCGGAGCGGCTCTCGCGCGAACCCGAGGCTGGCGAGTTCCTGAGGCCGACCACCCTTGGCGCACCGGACACTGTCCGGTGTACACCGGACAGTCCGGTGAATTATAGCCGAGTCGCCTCGGAAATTCCCGAAGGTGGCGAGTTTGAGTCTGAGTCCCCTGGTGCACCGGACAGGTGCTGTTCACTGTCCGGTGGCACACCGGACAGTCCGGTGCGCCAGACCAGGGGTGCCTTCGGTTGCCCCTTTGCTCTTTTATTGAATCCAAAACTTGGTCTTTTTATTGGCTGAGAGTGAACCTTTTACACCTGTATACACTATACACTTGGGCAAACAAGTTAGTCCAAAGATTTGTGTTGGGCAGTTCAACCACCAAAATTATATAGGAACTAGGTATAAACCTAATTCCCTTTCATCCTTCACCATCCTTGATCCGCATCTTGTAAACTCTATTCATGAAAATCCTAGGTACAACAAGATGACGCCAGAAGAGATACTTGGAAAGTTCGTAAGCGGGCGAATGATGATCAAGGAGGCGAGATATGTTGATGAGGCGTTAAATGGCCTAATCCACGAGCCTCAAACCATTGCTCTAAAAGCAACAAGTAGCAGGGAGGCACTACCTAGCAAGGTGGCGCAAGTTGAGGCGGCCAGGCTAAATGAAGATGAAATGGCCCTCATCATCAAGCGCTTCAAGACGACGCTCAAAGGTCGCAAGGAGCATCCCAACAAGAGGAAGACGAAGGGGAAGCGCTCCTGCTTCAAGTGTGGTAAGGTTGGTCACTTTATTGCCAACTTTCCTAATAATGATAGTGATCATGATCAAGAAAAGAAGAGGGAAAAGAAGAAGACTTACAAGAAAGCGAAGGGCGAGGCACACCTTGGCAAAGAGTGGGACTCGGATTGCTCTTCATCCGACGACGAAGGACTTGCCGCCTCGGCCTTCAACAAATCATCCCTCTTCCCCAACGAGCATCACACCTGCCTCATGGCAAAGGAAAAGAAGGTATGCACTAGGGATACTATTACATATACTTCTTCAAGTGATGATGAATCTAGCGATGATGAAATAGACTATGCAAGTTTATTCAAAGGTTTAGACAGAACTAAAATTGATAAAATCAATGAATTAATTGATGCTTTGAATGACAAGAATAGATTGTTAGAAAAGCAAGAGGATCTTTTGTATGAAGAGCATGATAAATTTGTAGATGTCCAAAAATCTCTTGCTTTAGAAGTTAAAAGGAATGAAATGCTTTCTTGTGAATTATCTACTTGCCATGAGACTATTTCTAGTTTAAAAAGTATTAATGATGATTTAAATGCTAAGCTAGAAGTAGCAAATAGATCTAATTCTTGTGTAGAACATGTAGTGATTTGCAATAGGTGTAAGGACTTTAATGGTGATGCATGTGTGTAACACCCACTTGGTAAGAAAAGTCTAAAAGAGAAATTATATCACTCTACATCTATGTACTACCACTGTTTATCATTTCATGTGGACACATTACTTACACAAAAAAAATAATAACAAAAGACACTCAATTAAATCATGCATCATGCTGGATTTTGTTTTGTTTGCATTTTGTGACAAAAAAAATATATTAAAGTCCCAAAGTGGAATTTAAAATATAAAAGAAAATCTAGAATTTAGAAGTGGAGAAAGAAAAGAAAATGTGTATACAAAATAAATATTATAAATAAAGGAAATAATAGTATGTGCAAAATTATACTATTAATCTGAGGAAGCTTTACCACAGAGTAAATTAGAATTTAGAATTTTGAATTTCAAACTCAAAAGGAAAACAAAAACAGAAAATAAAAATAGAGAAAAGAAATTGGAAACAGAAAAAAAGAGAAAAAGAAAAATCGTCGTCTGGGCCGAATCTCCCCTGCGCTGGCCCATTGCCGCACGGCCCAACACCCCCATCCGCACACTCTCTGGCTGGAAAATGCATTGAGTCGCTGACTGGTGGGCCCCTTTCGTCAGGATATTCTTCTCCACAGCATCTGACGCAGCGGATTCCTCTGCGGTCCGTGTCGTCGGGATCCTCCGAAGAGTTCGGATCTCGCCAGCTCTCCCGTTTTCCTCGCGTGGTCAACGTTCCCGTCGGGCTCGCAACGTGACCCGCGCCGCACTATTCCTCTTCCCCTTCTCAACCGGAGCTAACTCAATGGATCTTCCGTGCGGGCGCGAACTACTTCACCGGGTCTCCAGGATCCGCGTTACCCTCGGAAACGGAGTGGCTAGGCTCGTCCTCGCTAAAACCCAGGCCGCGACCTCATCCGCCCTATGCTATCTGGGCGTTTCCAGACGCCAGAAAATCAGAGAGATAGAAAACGCAGAGAGAGAGGAGGGAGGTAGAACCGCCGCCGGGGGACTCCGATTCGCCGTTCCCCAAGCCCCTTCCGCGGTTTGGGTGGCAACCTGGGCGCGCTACCTCGTGGGTCGTGCTCCGGTGGGCATCGCGGGAGCGTGGCGGTGTTGCTCGCGGGCGCGTCGTGGCGAATCGGTGCCAGGGCATCTCCAACGAGCGCAGCGGAAGGAAGGGCAGAGAGAAAATGTGATGGCCGCCGCGGCTGGATTCAGTCGTAGCCGTCGGTCTTTACCAATTGGGGGTTCGGGGAGCTCCATCGGGCGGCACTGGCGATGACCGTGGCGTAGCTGTGCGGGATGGATTCTCTGGGGGTCGGTGATTTCTCGTCGTGTTTTCTCCACCGCCGCGGAACCATGCGTCATCGTGGTCGGCACCCTCTGCACCATCACCGGCGGTATGCATCTTGTCCCCTGTTCCGCCATCGTGTTAGCTTCGTGTTGTGCTATCCGTATCTTAGGTTAGTGCGGGGTAACGCCTGGGCGGGTTGCCGTCGTACTCGCCGCCCTGGTCTGCGCGCCGCCGTGCTCCGGCACGGGAGGTTGAAGACAGGGCAGGGGCCGTAGGATCTTCAGGGACGGTTGCGATTAGATCTGGTGTCGTTCCTGGGTCGGTTAAATCTGAACCGGACATTGGGGAATGGTTGGTCGGCAATAGTGTCCAGTTATTGTAAAATCTGGGCCGTCTATCGCTCGTTGGACGGCTCAAATTGAATACCGGATCGTGATAAGTAATTTCTAATCCGTGCCGTTGAATCTGATCGAACGGCCACGATTGGCCCATACCCCTTCATCCAGTCCTTTTTGCTAAAGAGTCCTCAGACTTTCTGGATTTTGAACCCGCGGTCCGCAGTACAGTATTCTGAGTCTTAGTACCTTTTGCTCTTGGGCCCCTGCGGTTTTCAGTAATGTTGCGCGGGGTCCATACATTTAGTAAAACAGAGGAAATAATCCAGAAAATGATTTGTAGTGTAAAATTTATTGCAGAAACTTAAATAATTCATAGAAAATTTATTTTAACTCATTTTTAACCCATTCCAGTTTCTATAATTTGGTATTAATATTGTTTATCACTTAGTAACATTATTTTAGCATGAAACCCCTAGTAAATTTGATCACTTAATTAATCTCGTACCGAACACATAAATACTTCGGAAAATCATAACTTCATCGTTTTAACTCCGATTTGATCCGTTCAAGTTGCGTTAGTCTCGTAGCAACGTGTAGATCATCATTATTCAGTTTGTACTTATGTTTGGTGTGATGTTAATTTTGTCTATACCATGTTTGTGTGTATTACAACGACTAGCGCGTGGACATGTGTCATCTGAAAAGCAAGTTGGTACCTGGAATCTCAAGTGCCAGGCAAGTTGTGCCCTTGATCACTTACTTTCCCAGCCATGTTCTTATTAATTTTAATGATCTGCATAGGATAATTTTGATGGGAGCCTTTATGTTACCCCAGTTTTGATTACCTCTATACCTTGTTCACCCCTGAAATATTTTTGGGTAGTACTTGCTATTGCTTTATGTGGATTGGGTATGGAGATACACTATTCATGATTATTCTGTTATTAACTTGTTATTATTATTGTTCATGTTAAGATCATTAAATTAATGGGAACATGGAGCGACCACCCGGGAAAACAGTGCTACCACAAGGGTATAATGGGACGCCCTTGGCTGACTAATTAGGAAAGCTAGTGGAAGACTACCTTACCCGAAAGGGGCAAGGGCAGTAGGGGAGAGGTCAGTGCGGGGAGGTCCCTGGTTGATTTTGCTGCGATGGCTGTCAGCCAGGAACCCTGTACTGGATCTTCCTATAAACTGTAGCGGGTTTTCGGAAGCTAGTGGAACTTTGTAAAGGCCTCGTAGTGGATCCCTAGCCATTCACCTCGGTAGTGTCTAAGGGCCTTGCAAACCTAGGCAACATGGGATACACGACTTGTGGGTAAAGATGCGCAACCTCTGCAGAGTGTAAAACTAGTATACTAGCCGTGCTCACGGTCAAGAGCGGCTCGGACCCTCACATGATTAATTATGGAACTTAAATTCAATTTGACATTTGCATCGCATTTGGGATTATTTTACTATTACTGTTCTTTATTATTATTAAGGTTTGGTATTTACTTACACGTAGTAATTGCTAATAAAATTTTGACCAACTTATAAAAGCAATGCTCAGCCTCAACCTCTATTTCATTGATCAGCCTTACACTACATGAACTCCCACCTTTGGTGAGTTCATGCCACATTATTCCCCACGACTTGTTGAGCTATGAACGTATGTGAGCTCACTCTTGCTGTCTCACACCCCCCCCACAGGAGAAGAGCAGGTGGTTCAGGAGGAGCCGCCTAACCCTGAGGAGTTCGATCTGATCTAGGTGGCGTTTCTCAGTCGACATTGGCGCCGACGATCCTTAGTTTGTTTTATATTTATCTTTATTTTGTAATAAGTCTTCCGCTATGTAATAAATACTCTGATGTTTTATGACATTTATCTCTATACACTCTGTTATTATATATGTTGTCTTCTTTGGCGCATGTATGAGATGCACCCGGCTTTGTTCTTTAAAACCGGGTGTTACAGAAGTGGTATCAAAGGAAATGTTGACTGTAGGACGAAACCTAGATAGAATGGACAAACCCTTACTTACTTATCTTATTCTGATTCATTCTATACTTACCTTACTCTAATTCTTTCTATACTCATCTTGATCCTGTCTCACCTTCTACTGTTCTACTCTGATCATTCTTACCTTTTCTACTCTTAGACAAGATGAATTTCACACCTTGGAATCCTACATTTATAACCTTTTTAAGAGATAGGAGACCTAAAAAAGAAATTAAAAATTATTTTCTCTATTAAAAATGTTGGTTGATTGTTCTGCTGATCAATGCCTGATTTGCTTCTTTGATTGATTGAAATAGTATAGTTGGGCAACTTAGCATGTACCATCATAAGGTAATGTATTAGCTTTAGTGGATAACACACTAATCTACTTAGCTAATAAATCCCCGCAGTAACATTCATCGTAATTACGCACCTTGTCTATAATTCTTCCTTTCTTACCCTATATTTCTAACCCAGATGGGCTACCCCTATACTGTTAGAAGAGAGCAGTATAGACTTGATCCTTGGTATGTCATGGTTAAGAAAGGCAAAGACAGTTTATACATTGTGCTAAGGGAACCATAGAACTCACCAGTTCCAAAGGAGAAAGATTTGAAGTTGGAATTGCAATAACTACCCCCATCAGACTAGCGACATTCTTAGTAGATAAGAAGTTTGTTGGTGACAACATCCGGGTGGTTAGAGATTTTCCGGATGTTTTTCCAGAGGAGTTACCAGGGATGCCACCTGATAGAGAAGTTGAGTTTGTTATTGATCTCTTACCTGGAACCGCCCCTATTTCTAAACGGCCATATAGGATGTCCGTAGAAGAGTTGAAGGAACTGAAGAAGCAGTTGACGGAGTTACAAGAGGCTGGTTACATTCGTCCGAGTGCCTCACCTTGGGGAGCACCGGTGTTATTTGCGCAGAAGAAGGATGGATCACAACGGATGAGTGTGGATTATAGATCTCTTAACGATGTTACGGTGAAGAACAAGTATCTGTTACCCCGCATTGAGGATTTATTTGATCGGATGCGAGGTGCTAGAGTATTCTCGAAGATTGATCTCCGATCTGGATACCATCAGATGAGGATTAGACCATCGGATATTCCCAAGACGGCTTTCTCGACTCGATATGGATTATATGAGTTTACTGTTATGTCATTTGGACTAACCAATGCACCAGCTTACTTCATGAATTTGATGAATAAGGTGTTTATGGAGTATTTGGACAGTTTCGTCGTGGTATTCATCGACGATATTCTTATCTATTCTAGGAATGAAAGTGATCATGAGGAACATCTGAGGTTGGTGCTACAGAAGTTGCGAGATAATCAACTCTACGCTAAGTTCAGCAAGTGCGAGTTTTGGATTGACAAGGTGCCATTCCTTGGTCATATTATTTCTAATGGAGGAATAGCAGTGGATCCTGCTAAAGTGAAAGAGATAATGGAGTGGAGAGTGCCCACTACAGTTACTGAGATTCGAAGTTTCTTGGGACTCGCAGGATATTATCGGAGATTCATTGAGGGATTCTCCAAAATTGCCAAGCCTATGACATCGCTTTTGGAGAAAGAAAAAGAATTTAAGTGGGATGAGAAATGTCAAGAGAGCTTTGATCAATTGAAGGAGAGATTGATGTCACCGCCAGTATTGATTATGCCAGATCTGCAGAAGGGATTTGACATTTATTGTGATGCATGTGGCCAAGGATTGGGATGCGTGCTTATGCAAGAAGGTCATGTGATTGCCTATGCGTCTCGTCAATTACGGAAACATGAATTGAACTACCCCACTCATTACTTGGAATTGGCAGCAGTTGTGCATGCACTTAAGATTTGGAGACACTACATCATGGGAACTAAGTGCCAAGTATATACGGATCATAAGAGCTTGAAGTACATATTCACTCAGAAGGATCTCAACCTTAGGCAACGCCGTTGGTTGGAGCTTATTAAGGATTATGATTTGGAGATTCACTATCACTCGGGCAAGGCAAATTTGGTTGCAGATGCCTTGAGTCGAAAGGAGCATGTTCATTTAGCTGTTGTTGCCCAGCTACCCGATGAGATTGTTGAGGATTTCAGGAGACTTAACCTGGGGATAGTTGCTCATACTAAAGGAGTTACGATTGATGTGGAACCTACTTTGGAGCAAGAAATCCGCAAAGGTCAACTTGACGATGCTAAAATAAAAGAAATTAAGGATCTGATTACTGTGGGTCGAGTTCCGGAATTCACGGAAGATGAGCAAGGCACTGTTTGGTTCAAGGACAGGATATGTGTTCCTGATATTGAAAGCATTCGAGAGACTATTTTAAAGGAGGCCCATGACTTGGATTATTCTATTCATCCTGGTAGTACCGAGATGTATCAGGATTCGAAGCAGAAATACCAGTGGTATGGATTGAAAAGAGATGTGGCTGCACATGTGGCTATGTGCGATGTGTGTCAATAAGTTAAGGCTGAACACCAGAGGCTAGCTGGACTATTGTACCCATTAAAGATACTCGAATGGAAGTAGGAAGAGATTGGTATGGACTTCATTACTGGATTGCCTCGCACCTCGAAAGGATGTGATTCTATATGGGTTATTGTGGATAGACTGACCAAAGTGGCTCATTTCATTCTGGTCAAGACTACTTATAAGGGATCTTAATTGGCAGAGTTATATATGGATCGAATTGTGTCTCTACACGGTGTACCGAAGAGGATCGTCTCGGATAGAGGATCACAATTTACCCCCAGATTTTGGAAAAGTTTTCATGAGAATATGAACACAAAGTTGAACTTCGGTCCGGCTTATCACCCTCAGACTGATGGACAGACTGAAACGACCAATCAAGTATTGGAAGATATGTTGAGAGCTTGTGCCCTTCAGCATGGAGGAAGTTGGGATAAAAGTTTACCATATGCTGAGTTCTCATATAATAATAGCTATCAGGCCAGTCTGAAGATGTCACCTTTTGCGGCCTTATATGGGAGTAAGTGCAGGACTCCTCTATATTATGATCAAATTGGAGAAAGACAGTTCTTTAGGCCTGAACTGATTCAAGAAGTAGAAGAACAAGTCCGTATGATTTGAGAGAATTTGAGGATAGCTCAAACCAGGCAAAAGAGCTATGCTGATAATAGAAGAAGACCAATGGAATTTGAGGAAGGAGATTATGTGTACCTCAAGGTGTCACCACTTCGTGGCATGAGGAGATTCAAAGTCAAGGGCAAATTGTCCCCACGCTACATTGGACCATTCTTGATCTTTAGGCGAGTTGGGGAGATGGCATACCAACTCGAGTTACCCGCTACTTTATCAGATGTGCATAATGTGTTCCACGTATCTCAACTAAAGAAGTGTCTCCGTGTCCCTGAGGAACAGTTACCAATGGAAGAGCTTAGTGTTCAGGGTGATTTGACGTACACGGAGTACCCGATCAAGATTCTTGACACATTGACTCGAGTTACAAGGAATAAGGTGATAAAGATGTGTAAAGTGCAATGGAGTCACTACGGAGAAGATGAAGCAACATGGGAAAGAGAAGAAGAGCTTCACATAGATTTTCCCCACCTTTTCCCTCGTTCCTCCTAAATCTCGAGGACGAGATTATTTTTAAGGGGGGTAGGATCTGTAACACCCACTTGGTAAGAAAAGTCTAAAAGAGAAATTATATCACTCTACATCTATGTACTACCACTGTTTATCATTTCATGTGGACACATTACTTACACAAAAAAATAATAACAAAAGACACTCAATTAAATCATGCATCATGCTGGATTTTGTTTTGTTTGCATTTTGTGACAAAAAAAATATATTAAAGTCCCAAAGTGGAATTTAAAATATAAAAGAAAATCTAGAATTTAGAAGTGGAGAAAGAAAAGAAAATGTGTATACAAAATAAATATTATAAATAAAGGAAATAATAGTATGTGCAAAATTATACTATTAATCTGAGGAAGCTTTACCACAGAGTAAATTAGAATTTTGAATTTTGAATTTCAAACTCAAAAGGAAAACAAAAACAGAAAATAAAAATAGAGAAAAGAAATTGGAAACAGAAAAAAAGAGAAAAAGAAAAATCGTCGTCTGGGCCGAATCTCCCCTGCGCTGGCCCATTGCCGCACGGCCCAACACCCCCATCCGCACACTCTCTGGCTGGAAAATGCATTGAGTCGCTGACTGGTGGGCCCCTTTCGTCAGGATATTCTTCTCCACAGCATCTGACGCAGCGGATTCCTCTGCGGTCCGTGTCGTCGGGATCCTCCGAAGAGTTCGGATCTCGCCAGCTCTCCCGTTTTCCTCGCGTGGTCAACGTTCCCGTCGGGCTCGCAACGTGACCCGCGCCGCACTATTCCTCTTCCCCTTCTCAACCGGAGCTAACTCAATGGATCTTCCGTGCGGGCGCGAACTACTTCACCGGGTCTCCAGGATCCGCGTTACCCTCGGAAACGGAGTGGCTAGGCTCGTCCTCGCTAAAACCCAGGCCGCGACCTCATCCGCCCTATGCTATCTGGGCGTTTCCAGACGCCAGAAAATCAGAGAGATAGAAAACGCAGAGAGAGAGGAGGGAGGTAGAACCGCCGCCGGGGGACTCCGATTCGCCGTTCCCCAAGCCCCTTCCGCGGTTTGGGTGGCAACCTGGGCGCGCTACCTCGTGGGTCGTGCTCCGGTGGGCATCGCGGGAGCGTGGCGGTGTTGCTCGCGGGCGCGTCGTGGCGAATCGGTGCCAGGGCATCTCCAACGAGCGCAGCGGAAGGAAGGGCAGAGAGAAAATGTGATGGCCGCCGCGGCTGGATTCAGTCGTAGCCGTCGGTCTTTACCAATTGGGGGTTCGGGGAGCTCCATCGGGCGGCACTAGCGATGACCGTGGCGTAGCTGTGCGGGATGGATTCTCTGGGGGTCGGTGATTTCTCGTCGTGTTTTCTCCACCGCCGCGGAACCATGCGTCATCGTGGTCGGCACCCTCTGCACCATCACCGGCGGTATGCATCTTGTCCCCTGTTCCGCCATCGTGTTAGCTTCGTGTTGTGCTATCCGTATCTTAGGTTAGTGCGGGGTAACGCCTGGGCGGGTTGCCGTCGTACTCGCCGCCCTGGTCTGCGCGCCGCCGTGCTCCGGCACGGGAGGTTGAAGACAGGGCAGGGGCCGTAGGATCTTCAGGGACGGTTGCGATTAGATCTGGTGTCGTTCCTGGGTCGGTTAAATTTGAACCGGACATTGGGGAATGGTTGGTCGGCAATAGTGTCCAGTTATTGTAAAATCTGGGCCGTCTATCGCTCGTTGGACGGCTCAAATTGAATACCGGATCGTGATAAGTAATTTCTAATCCGTGCCGTTGAATCTGATCGAACGGCCACGATTGGCCCATACCCCTTCATCCAGTCCTTTTTGCTAAAGAGTCCTCAGACTTTCTGGATTTTGAACCCGCGGTCCGCAGTACAGTATTCTGAGTCTTAGTACCTTTTGCTCTTGGGCCCCTGCGGTTTTCAGTAATGTTGCGCGGGGTCCATACATTTAGTAAAACAGAGGAAATAATCCAGAAAAATGATTTGTAGTGTAAAATTTATTGCAGAAACTTAAATAATTCATAGAAAATTTATTTTAACTCATTTTTAACCCATTCCAGTTTCTATAATTTGGTATTAATATTGTTTATCACTTAGTAACATTATTTTAGCATGAAACCCCTAGTAAATTTGATCACTTAATTAATCTCGTACCGAACACATAAATACTTCGGAAAATCATAACTTCATCGTTTTAACTCCGATTTGATCCGTTCAAGTTGCGTTAGTCTCGTAGCAACGTGTAGATCATCATTATTCAGTTTGTACTTATGTTTGGTGTGATGTTAATTTTGTCTATACCATGTTTGTGTGTATTACAACGACTAGCGCGTGGACATGTGTCATCTGAAAAGCAAGTTGGTACCTGGAATCTCAAGTGCCAGGCAAGTTGTGCCCTTGATCACTTACTTTCCCAGCCATGTTCTTATTAATTTTAATGATCTGCATAGGATAATTTTGATGGGAGCCTTTATGTTACCCCAGTTTTGATTACCTCTATACCTTGTTCACCCCTGAAATATTTTTGGGTAGTACTTGCTATTGCTTTATGTGGATTGGGTATGGAGATACACTATTCATGATTATTCTGTTATTAACTTGTTATTATTATTGTTCATGTTAAGATCATTAAATTAATGGGAACATGGAGCGACCACCCGGGAAAACAGTGCTACCACAAGGGTATAATGGGACGCCCTTGGCTGACTAATTAGGAAAGCTAGTGGAAGACTACCTTACCCGAAAGGGGCAAGGGCAGTAGGGGAGAGGTCAGTGCGGGGAGGTCCCTGGTTGATTTTGCTGCGATGGCTGTCAGCCAGGAACCCTGTACTGGATCTTCCTATAAACTGTAGCGGGTTTTCGGAAGCTAGTGGAACTTTGTAAAGGCCTCGTAGTGGATCCCTAGCCATTCACCTCGGTAGTGTCTAAGGGCCTTGCAAACCCAGGCAACATGGGATACACGACTTGTGGGTAAAGATGCGCAACCTCTGCAGAGTGTAAAACTAGTATACTAGCCGTGCTCACGGTCAAGAGCGGCTCGGACCCTCACATGATTAATTATGGAACTTAAATTCAATTTGACATTTGCATCGCATTTGGGATTATTTTACTATTACTGTTCTTTATTATTATTAAGGTTTGGTATTTACTTACACTTAGTAATTGCTAATAAAATTTTGACCAACTTATAAAAGCAATGCTCAGCCTCAACCTCTATTTCATTGATCAGCCTTACACTACATGAACTCCCACCTTTGGTGAGTTCATGCCACATTATTCCCCACGACTTGTTGAGCTATGAACGTATGTGAGCTCACTCTTGCTGTCTCACACCCCCCCCACAGGAGAAGAGCAGGTGGTTCAGGAGGAGCCGCCTAACCCTGAGGAGTTCGATCTGATCTAGGTGGCGTTTCTCAGTCGACATTGGCGCCGACGATCCTTAGTTTGTTTTATATTTATCTTTATTTTGTAATAAGTCTTCCGCTATGTAATAAATACTCTGATGTTTTATGACATTTATCTCTATACACTCTGTTATTATATATGTTGTCTTCTTTGGCGCATGTATGAGATGCACCCGGCTTTGTTCTTTAAAACCGGGTGTTACAATGTGTTGAGCACCTTACTTCTATTGCAAAACTAAATGGTGAAGTGGCTAGTCTTAATGCCCAACTTAAGACTAGCAAAAATGAATTTGATAAACTAAAATTTGCGAGGGATGCCTACACTGTTGGTAGACACCCCTCAATTAAGGATGGGCTTGGCTTTAAGAGGGAAGCCAAGAACTTAACAAGTCATAAGGCTCCCATCTCCGCCAAGGAGAAAGGGAAGGCCCCTATGGCAAATAGTGTTCAAAAGAATCATGCTTTCATTTATAGTGATAGAAAATTCTCTAGAAATGCTTATAGGAATTATTCTTATGATTCATATGCTATGTCTGCTTCTAGTTCTTCTATTGTGCATGATATGCCTAGGAAAAATGTTATTCGTCATATGCCTAGGAGAAATGTTGCTCATGTACCTAGGAAAGCAAGTAATGAACCTTCTACAATTTATCATGCTTGCAATGCTTCATTTGCAATTTGTAGAAAGGATAAGAAAGTGATTGCTAGGAAATTAGGGGCAAAATGCAAGAGAGATAAAACTTGCATTTGGGTCCCTAAGGATATTGTCACTAACTGTCGGCGTTTCGAGACCGGGGGGTCCCTGGGCCGACGAGTGAAATGTCGCTGCGTGCCCCAGCCCAGATGGGTCGGCGTGAGGCCGAGCGCGAAGGGGGGAGAAAGGCGGCCGGAGACGGGCGTGAGAGAGGTGGAAATCCCGCGGCCTTCGTGTTTGTCCCGCGCCCAGGTCGGGTGCGCTTGCAGTAGGGGGTTACAAGCGTCCACGCGGGAGAGGGAGCGAGCGGCCTCACGCGAGCGCCTGACCCGTCCTCGTCCCCGCGCGGCCAACCCTCTGTAAGAGGGCCGTGGTCCTTCCTTTTATAGGCGTAAGGAGAGGATCCAGGTGTACAATGGGGGTGTAGCAGAGTGTTAACGTGTCTAGCGGAGGAGAGCTAGCGCCCTAAGTACATGCCATCGTGGCAGCCGGAGAGGTTTTGGCACCCGGTTCGTGTGGTGTCGTGGCCGTCGGAGGAGCGCTGAAGCCTGGCGGAAGGACAGTTGTCGGGGCTGTCGAGTCCTTGCTGACGTCCTCTTGCTTCCGTAAGGGGGCTGAGAGCCGCCATCGTCATAGAGCGTGCGGGGCGCCATCATTACTTGTCTGGCGGAGCGAGCCAGATGGGACGCCGGTCTTGTTCCCCGTAGCCTGAGTCAGCTTGGGGTAGGGAAATGATGGCGCCTCCTGTTGACGTGGTCGGTCCGCGCCCTAGGTTGGGCGATGTGGAAGCTCCTCCGAGGTTGAGGTCGAGTCTGTCTTCCGTGGCCGAGGTCGAGTCCGAGCCCCTGGGTCGGGCGAGGCGGAGACCGTCGGCTGAGGCCAGGGCTGAGTCCGAGCCCTGGGGTCGGGCGAAGCGGAGTTCGTTGTCTTCCGGGGCTGAGCCCGAGTCCGAGCCCTGGGTCGGGTGGAGCGGAGTTCGCCGTCTTCCGGGGCTGAGCCCAAGTCCGAGCCCTGGGTCGGGCGAAGCGGAGCTTCCTATGGTGTCTGAGGTCGGGCCTGACTACCTGTCGGCCTCACTCCGTCGAGTGGCACAGCAGTCGGAGCGGCGCAGGTGGCACTGTCCTTCTGTCAGGCCGGTCAGTGGAGCGGCGAAGTGACTGCGGTCACTTCGGCTCTGTAGACTGAAGGGCGCGCGTCAGGATAAAGGTGTCAGACCACCTTTGCATTAAATGCTCCTGTGATTTGGTCGGTTGGCGCGGCGATTTGGTCAGGGTTGCTTCTTGGCGAAGACATGGCCTCGGGCGAGCCGGAAGTGTGTTCGTCGCTGGAGGGGGGCCTCGGGCGAGACAGATATCCTCCGGGGTCGGCTGCCCTTGCCCGAGGCTGGGCTCGGGCGAGGCGTGATCGAGTCCCTCGAATGGACCGATCCTTGACTTAGTCGCACCCATCAGGCCTTTGCAGCTTTGTGCTGATGGGGGTTACCAGCTGAGAATTAGGAGCCTTGAGGTGTGGGGGATAGATATCTCCCGGGTCCACTAAAAGAGTAAAAGACCTCACGAAAGGCCCAAGGGCCCAATAAATCATAAGGTCATTCTTTCGTGGGCCTGGGGAGAGACAACCAGCAAAGCAGAGCGACATGAGGCCGGATTGGAACAAACCCGGACGGCCCACAACGTCGAGCGAGTGACCGCAAAAGAGATCCGACTTTCCCGCGTTGGAGCCCCCATGCAGCGGAGCCATGCGAGGATAAGTCGGCAGAATTACATGGAGATAAACTCAAGCAGTTCACTATCTTTTAGCTACACGTTGTTATCATATCCACATGTATTGCCCCACGGTCGAGTATATAAGGCCTAGGGGGCACCCCTTCAGAACGATCGACCCTATTACCTAGCCACCCACATCAACTCTCTGCATTCTCAATCCAGAGATCTCTCTTGTAACCTTGTCCACCAAGCATACTCACCAGGACGTAGGGTGTTACGCGTCTCTAAGCGGCCCGAACCTGCAAACATTGTCCACTGTCTCTCGTGCATCTGGCACGAACCATTTTGCTACAGTCGTCGACACCGTCCTACTCCTAAAAACACCTTGAGGGGCATCCTCGGGTGTGCGGTCGGACCCAAAACACCGACAGCTGGCGCGCCAGGTAGGGGGTGTGTCGACGATCCAAGCTAGCTCAATGGCCGTCACCTTCTACAGCAAGATCACTCTGCGTCCCGGATCCGTATTCTGCTTCGGAACAATCTCATCCGTAGTGGATGAAGAGGGAACTCTACACCGCATTGCGGATCCGCCGGAAAAGAAGTCTCCTCCAACGAACTCCGAAAATGCCGGAGAAGCGCAACCTCCAGCTCTCCGGAAAAAGATCGTCTCTGGAAAGTCGGGGGCCGAGGGCTCGCAGACCCGGAGAACTCCACTGTCTACTTCTCCGACAAAAGAATGGGCACAGATCACGAGGAAGAAGGAGACCAAGGAGAAGCAAGTTGTTCTTTCTGTTCCTCCGTCCTCAAAGGAGAACGGAAAGAAGGTTGCCACGACAGTAGCACCATTCTACCCCGACGTCCTCTTCATCGGGAGAGTGGAGTCGCCTACCGTCTCCGACGACGAGCCGACTGCACCCGGAGAAGAACCACCTCAACGAGAATCCCGCCGACGGAGGAACCGGCGCAGGAACATTCGACGACATCACGCGGCTGGAGAACGGGATCCGGAGCAGCCTGTCTCGCGAGACAAGGTCTCAGAGATAGGAGAAACTCTGGAAGAACGCGTCTTCAGAGAACGAAGGAACTCCCGATGACGTGATCGCCGCCGGGCTCAGGAACAAGCCGAGCAAGATGCAAGGCAACGCCGGGAGTAGAGATGGCAATGGGTACAAACCCGCTGGGTTTTACCGTCCCAAACCCGTACCCGTGAAAAATATCTATGCCCATTAAAAAACCCGTACCCATGACGGGTTTGAGATTTTGCCCAAACCCGTACCCATCGGGTTAACGGGTACCCATGGGTTACCCGCGGGTTTCATCTCCAATATACTTGTTCTTCTCATAATCAATAAGTATCGTAATGATTAATGATATCATGATCCAAAATCTATGTAATGAACAACGAGTTCATGATTTGGTATAAAAATTATTAGTAGAGAGAATGAAATACAAATAATAAGTTGTATAATTAAGTGACCTTGCACTAAGTTATCCATCCACCACATATATAACGCTAGTAAAAACTATAATATCAAGCAAGCAACACTCTCACCGACTACTGATACATTCACCAATTGATAAAAAATATGAAGTAAATAAGGAATAACAAGTTTGTTGTTCGTTTATAAAATAAAATGACAATATGCACTAGGTTTGGTCGGGTTTAAAAAACCCACGGGTTCACGGGTTTGGGTACTATAGGAACAAACCCGTACCCATAAACCCGCTGGGTACAGATTTATGCCCGTTAACAAACCCATGGGTATGAAAATTGACCCAAACCCGTACCCTAATGGGGTAAAAACTCATCGGGTTTCGGGTTTCGGGTACCCATTGCCATCTCTAGCCGGGAGAATCCATTCTTCGGGCGCAATCTGAATCCCGACTTCGCCCGAGCTATGAACACGCCGAGCGAAGTCAGAGGGGTACTAGCTCGGATAGCTGATGGACTCCCTCGGACTCCCGACGCTGAGGGCTACCGACGATTGTTCACCCAGGCGGCCAACCATCTTCTACCGCTTGCTCACCCGCCGAACGATCTACGACACGCTATCAACCGTCGCCGAGACGCGCGAAGCTCCATCAATGCTTCGCGCGAACGGCGGCATGAGAACGAGATCCGCCGCCGGGAGGAGTACGACAGGGATCATGGCATCCCAGCTCAGAGCCAGGCCACCAGAACTGAGTCGGCAACGGCCTCAACTGGCGGTACCACCCGGGGACGGTCGAGGAACCACAACCACTACTCCCCTCCCCGGGACAGACATCATCCCCGACGACAGGAGGACACGTGTGGAGTGTCTGCTCTTACTCCGCGCCTTAGAGCCATCCAATGGCCTCCCAACTTCAAGGTATCCAATGTCGACAAATATGAACCTAAGCAGGATCCAGGGGGTTGGCTATCCGTCTACACCACCGCTGCTCGAGCTGCCGGGGCGTCCGAAGATGTGATGACCGCGTATTTACCCATTGTCCTTGGGCAAGACGCGCTGCAATGGCTGCGACATCTACCCCGACACTACATCGACGACTGGAGCGACTTCAGTCGACGCTTCACCGCCAACTTCCAGTCCCTCTCCGACAAACCGGCGCAACCGTGGGACCTCAAATCCATCAAGCGCCGGGGGGACGAGACTCTCCGGTCGTACCTCAAAAGGTTCCAGACCATGAGAAATCGTATCCCCGAGGTCACGGAGGCGGCCGTGATCGAGGACTTCTACAGAGGATCCAACGACTCGGCTTTCGTTCGAGCCATACTACAGAAGGCGCCGACTACCTCCGAGGAGCTGTTCCGGGAAGCCGACCTCTACGTCACCGCCGACGAGCGGGCCCAGGACCTCATCGGAGGAGCAAAGCCCGCACCGGCAGCACCACGGCGCGACACGAACCAGCAGCCCGACAAACGATGGGAGAAGAGGCCTCGCGAAGAAGTACACGCCGCCGGACCACCTGCCTCTCGCGCCCGAGGAGGACCTCGTGGAGGCGAACGCACGTGTTGGGGACTTGTTCTCAAAAGCTATAAATTAAGAACAAGGCAACACAAAAAATGTTAAACGTTAAAGTCCTTCGTCCTTCGGAGCATTATTTCCCTTGGAATATAATGCTTTTCGGACGAAGGTTATGAAGGACATACCTTCATAAACACAACATATAATAATGAAGAAGGAATTATATGGAATATAACGTACACAATTATATATAATTATCAACTCATTCCTATATTATTATTATTATGGAAACATAGAAATGATATCAAATTACAAATGTACCTTCGGCTTGAAAGAAGGTAAAATACAAGCGTGACGCAAAAGTAAATGCCAAGTCAGCGTGAACAGTACGGGGGCACTGTTCACCTATTTATAGGCACGGGACATAGCTCATATAAAATTACACCCATGCCCTTTACATTTGGTAGTAATTCTATAGTAATCCACCGAGGTCTAAATAGCCTTTTCATCTTTAAGTCGGTTTCCTTTTCTACTATTACGCCGAAGCTTTCCTGCTCACAGCTTCGGTGCTGTGTCGACCTTCGTATTCTTTGGGCTTCTCCCACTGTGGTACCGATTCGAGTCCGAAGATACCTGTTCACACATTATACTCCAGAAACATCGTTAAATCATGTTTTTGAGGACCTTCGGAAGCCGAAGGCCCCCAACAGTAGCCCCTCGCAATATTAATTTGTTAGAATGATAAATTTAGATTGCGATATGGACGAAGGCCTTAAGCCGAAGGTCCGAAAAAACACCTTCCCTTTGCTAGAATAGCAACATTCACTGACAAGCGGGGTCTTCCAGTTTTTAATGCACTGGGCGTATAAATAAGAGCATACCACGAGCTCATTTGGTACGCTTTCTTGCCATCTGCTCTTGCTTACTCAATTTTTAGCTCTTGCGCACCAACACTTACTTGGCTTTTTAAGTTTTTAAGCTTCAGCTTTGAAAGCAGTTTTTTAGCATCTTCGAAGATGTCTGAAGATAAAAGGGTTGCTGTCGAGATGAAGCTGAGTCTATCTGAAGAGAAAAACCTGGGGTTTCTTGAAGCAATGTCGAAGACAAATACAGAAAAGATCACCAAAGAGATTTTAGAAGGTTTATCTGAAGATACTGATGACAGCGACAGTTATGATGTGGATAGTGGTGGTGAAGACTCCGAAGATCGCCCTTGGCGACCAAGCCATGCGGTTTTTGGCAAATCAAGTATCAAAGAAAATCATCTTGTCAACATGAGGGGAAGATATTTCCGGGACTTGTCCGTTGTGAGGGCCGACGAAGGAGAGAAGACCTGTCCGACTCCTGAGGAAAATGAAGTCGTAGTGTTCCGAAGCTTTTTGAAAGCTGGACTACGATTTCCCCTGAGCAGCTTTGTCGTAGAAGTACTGAAAATATTTGAAATCTATCTTCACCAACTTACCCCCGAAGCAATCAAAAGGATGAATATCTTCGTGTGGGCCGTGAGAAGCCAAGGTCTGGAACCTGATGCGAAAAGTTTTTGCAACATACACGAATTGTCATACGAGACAAAACCCTGGGGTAAGGAACAGTATCACAATAATTTCGGCTGCTACAGTTTCGTCTCTCGGTCCGGGTCAAGCTGTCCCGTGCCAACCTTTCGGAAGAGATGGCCCGGCGACTGGATGACAGAATGGTTTTATGTGAAGAATGACCTGAAAACACGGGAAGATATTAAAGGTATAATTATGCGCCCTATTTGGCAAAGCTTCGGCCTGCGGAAGCCGAAGGTTGAAATGAACGAAGCTGCCGAAGAATGCCAGAGAGCCTTCAGAGTTATTTGCTCTTTTATTGGAACGAGAGATCTGGTTCAAGAGCATATTGCCTTTAGAGTATGGCCGGTCGCGGAAAAATGGGAAATGCCGCAAGAGACCATAAAGGAGGCTGACGAAGGTGGACTTATCAGGCTGAAGTATACTTTCAAGTTCGGAGATAAATTCGTTGAGCCAGATGATGACTGGCTAAAAAGCATTGAAAATTTAAGTGATGAACTACTTGGGGTTTATTCAAAGGCCGAAGATACTGCATTGTCAGCAGCCTTCGGAGGCCGGAAAAAGAAAAGACTGAACCGAGTGTTTGACGCAATTGGGTTCATGTACCCCGACTACCACTATCCAGCGCGGGGCCAAAAAAGAAAAAGCGCAACTTCTGCACAGGAAACTGCTTCAGCCGCTCCCAGCGAGCCAGCGCCAAAGAGACAAAGGGTAAAGGTTCTCACACACCGGCCACGCTACATTGAACCAGCTTCAGTGCCTGAGTTCGCCGGTGAAACCTCTTCGGCCACCGATATTAAAGAACCAACTTCAGTGTCGAAGATCGAAGAAAAAGCTGAAGCACCCTCAGCAGAGAAAGCAGAAAAACCGAGTACTGAAGGAACAAAAATATTGGAAATTTTAAGTCCTTCAGCAAGTGTTGAGACATTAAAAAACCAAAAGGGCCCAGCAATGACCCGAAAAGAAAAAGAATGGTCAATGTGCTAGATGTATTGGAGACAATTAAGTCCTCAAGCACGACTCCGAAGAAGACTGTTGAAACTTCCGAAGCGGAAATTGAAATCTTTGATACTAAAACTCCAAAGCAACAAGCTGAGACTGAAGCTGAGCCTTCAGAGCCTACGAAGGTAAAATCCTTGGAAACCGAGGAAGAAAAACTGACGGAGCCAATTCTTGTTGAAGAAGTCAGTGCTGTTGCCCCCGAAGCATCCCCCAAAGTCCTTGATTATATTGTTCGACATGTTTCGGGGAAAAAGTTATCTGAAAAAGAAAAGCAAGAGGCCCAGTTTTACGCCCAAAAACTGAAATATTCAAAGGGGGCGTTGATATTCAACGGCAGCGGAGAAGAAGACTTCTTGTATTGTCTCCCTGACAGCAAGGAGATTTCTGTCTGTCGGGAGATGAATAAGAGCTTCGGATTCCCAACACTAGAAGACGGGCTTTCGGTGTTGTCGAAAAACGAGCTGGCCGACAGCTTGGCGTACAATAGCTTAAAGGTGCAAAAAATGAGGTCTTTGTATTTTTCCTTGAGACCAAAATTTTTCGTTTGCTTAAATTTATTGACGCACACACATTTTTCTTTGCAGGGCCTTATACTTAGCAATGCCCTCAGGGCCCAAAAAGATGCCGAAGACGAAGGGTGTGTTATGGCCCTGAGCAACCTTCGTTCCGAAGTAATTGAACTAAGGAACGGAGGTCTCGAAAAAGATAAAATATTACATTCATTGATTAATAGAATAAAAGAAGACGAAGCTACTTTTAAAGGTCAGGCTGAGGCTCAGAAGCGTGAAATTAAAGATCTTCGAAAACAACTAGCCAGAGCTAAAGAGGAACGCATACTTGAAGAAACGAAGCGAGAACTTAGCGACCAATGGGCAAATCATTTAGAAGGAACTGTTGAAGAGCTTCGTTCGTCCAAGAAAAGATGCTATGACAAATCTATGGAGTGTGTTAAGAAAATGAAAGCCAGCTTCGCCAGCGTTGGCGCATTTTCGAGCGAAGAAAACTTTACAAGAGGCAACCCCGAAGGTCCCATCGAATGGATTAATCACGAAGCTGAGGCCTTTGAGGAAATTTTAAATAGCCGCGGAGACATATGCGCTTTTTCGGGTGCCAGGGGGATTGCCACCATTTTGGAGAAAAAGAGCTGTGAGCATATAAAGATTTTAGTACAGTCCGAAGCTACTTTGTCCTTTGAAGATGCAAAAGATCCTTCAGCCGAAGCTAGCATGGTTGGTGGAAAATTTTTCACCGATATCTGGGACAATGGTGGCCGAGAAATGGCCCGAGAAATTATCCAGAAAAGCGAAAAAGGCATCCATGACGCTAGAAAAGTAGCAGAGGCTGTTGAGAAAACCGCAGAGCCCGAAGGGCAAATATGTATTAACTAATGGTTTTTATTGTGTTATAATTTTTGATTTTAAACTTCGTTCGCAATTTGTAATAGCAATGTAGCCGTATCCTGTCCTCCCTCAGATCCTACTAAAGCGCCTCCAGGCCCTCAGCCGAAGGATGACGATGAAATTAAAAAGATGGTTGAAGCTATCATGGATCAAGTTGTCAATCAACTCCTGAACGAAGCTGCGGAAGTAGTACTTAGGGAAGACTAGGTGCTATTGTAAAAACATCTGAAATGTAATATGTGTAATATCTTGTAACCCTGAATGTAATATAATTGTTTTTTATGGTTCAATTCTTTACGATGCATGAAATTTACATACATACCGTTTTTGAGTCTTTGACGAAAAAACACCTTCCCTTCTTTTCATGCTTCGTGAAGAAGAATTTTCATTTATCACAACTATATCCATAGTGTTCTGATGAAGAATATCCAAGCTCCGTGAAAATATTTTCCGAAGCTACACTCCGAAGATCAATATTGTATCTCCTTGTGACTTAGCATGATTTTCCCTTTTTCAAAGCATTCTTCGAAGATCCATATCGTGTCCCCTTCTTGTATATGCAACATGATGTATGATGCTTATGCTATGCGAAATGATATGATGATGTTATGCTATGTAAAATGGTATTTATTCCGAAGATACACGCACATCCCTGCAATAAAACACATAATCTTTTTAAATCAGCGTTGACTTTTCGCTGTAAGCCTCCCTTAGGAGCTTCTTCGCCTTTTACTTCAGCGGAATCAGCGTTTATTTTTCGCTGTAAGCCTCCCTTAGGAGCTTCTTCGCCTTTTACTTTCGGCGGTATTCGCGTTGACTTTTCACGCTTCGCCTTTTACTTAGGCGGTATCAGCGTTTATTTTTCGCTGTAAGCTCTGCATTCCCTTTGGAACGACTTTTGAGCAGAAAACTTACACTGCGCTCCCTTTGGAACGGCTTTTTGTAACTTCAGCAAACTTACTCTGCGTTCCTTGGAACGACTTTTTGTTGCTTCGAAGAATTCATGTCGTGCCTTTTAAAATAAACTCTTGATAATTCGAAGGTCCTTCTTACTATCGCAAATCTTTAAGCTTCAACAACTTAAGCCTGTAGAGGAGATATATTTTCCTTGTGGCAGACAACGAAACCATCACGTGAGATTTAAAAAGTGTCCTTTATTACACAGAAAATAAAACTGAATGGAAAAGACTACTATCAAGGTAGGATATTTGTCAATAAATGTGCTTTGACTCTGGCACAGTGCTATTGACTGTGCGAGCTTCGGACTGTTCTCTGAAGTCCCTTTGGTGTTGAGCATATTGGCCCCCTTCTGGCTGCTGGCCTTGTTGCAGCGGTGGTGGAGGCGGAGGCTGTTGCCAGGAAGCTTGAGGTTGGCTCGCCGAAGCTACAGAAACTGCAGGGTGGTTGCCTACATATTCTGGGATATAAGGCGAATGATACGAAGCAGTGTGCATGATCTGCTTCGGCTGACCCTATTGTGCTGCAGCTTCGGCTATCTCCTTTTGCTTCTGGATGGTAACATGGCACATCCTGGTGGTATGGCCCTTGTTTTCACCACAGAACAAGCAAAATGTTCTCCTTGGTTGATCTCCAAATCTTCCACCGAAGCCCCTGGCGCCTCTGCCTCTTGGAGCTGGCGGCCGGAAGGAGCTTTGCTGTTGCCCCGAAGCCTGTGAAGAGCCCTGTGGCCTTTGCTGCTGACTCCCCTTATCATCATTTTGAGTAGAGTTGTGAATTGACCTGACGTGCCTCGGATAAAATCTTCCTCCGAAGCCCCTGGTCATTTCGAAAAACCTGAAAGCCTCCTCCCTTCTTTGACGAAAATCATTGTTGGCCCGAATATACTCGTCCATCTTCTGGAGCAGCTTCTCCAAAGTTTGAGGAGGCTTCCTAGCAAAGTACTGAGCTGAAGATCCTGGCCGAAGTCCCTTGATCATGGCCTCAATGACAATTTCGTTGGGCACTGTTGGCGCCTGTGCCCTCAAACGCAAGAACCTCCGGACATACGCCTGAAGATATTCTTCGTGATCCTGGGTGCACTGGAATAGAGCTTGAGCAGTGACCGGCTTCGTTTGAAACCCTTGGAAGCTGGTTAACAACATGTCCTTCAGCTTTTGCCACGAAGTGATTGTTCCTGGTCGAAGGGAGGAATACCAGGTTTGAGCAACACTTCTGACAGCCATAACAAAGGATTTTGCCATGACTGCAGTATTGCCACCATACGAAGATACTGTTGCTTCGTAGCTCATCAAAAACTGCTTCGGGTCTGAATGGCCGTCAAATATAGGAAGCTGGGGCGACTTGTAGGACGGAGGCCAAGGTGTAGCCTGCAGCTCAGCGGACAGAGGAGAAGCATCATCAAAAGCAAAATTTCCATGGTGGAAATTCTCATACCAGTCATCTTCGTTGAAGAAATCCTCCTGATGAAGGTCTTTGTGCTGAGGTCTTCGATTCTGCTCATCCTGAGTAAGATGACGAACTTCTTCAGAGGCTTCGTCTATCTGCCTTTGCAGTTCAGCTAGCCTGGCCATCTTTTCCTTCTTCCTCTGCACCTGTTGATGAAGCATCTCCATGTCTCTGATTTCTTGGTCTAGCTCATCCTCTTGCAGTGTCGGGCTAACAACCTTCCTCTTCTGGCTTCGGGCCTCCCGAAGGGAGAGAGTCTCCTGATTGGGGTCCAGCGGTTGCAGAGCTGCAGCCCTAGTTGCTGAAGCTTTCTTCGGCGCCATAGCGAAGGTTTATGATTGCCGAAGGTGTTCAAAACTCAAAGAGTGGAAGTGAGTTCACCGGAGGTGGGCGCCAATGTTGGGGACTTGTTCTCAAAAGCTATAAGTTAAGAACAAGGCAACACAAAAAATGTTAAACGTTAAAGTCCTTCGTCCTTCGGAGCATTATTTCCCTTGGAATATAATGCTTTTCAGACGAAGGTTATGAAGGACATACCTTCATAAACACAACATATAATAATGAAGAAGGAATTATATGGAATATAACGTACACAATTATATATAATTATCAACTCATTCCTATATTATTATTATTATGGAAACATAGAAATGATATCAAATTACAAATGTACCTTCGGCTTGAAAGAAGGTAAAAATACAAGCGTGACGCAAAAGTAAATGCCAAGTCAGCGTGAACAGTATGGGGGCATTGTTCACCTATTTATAGGCACGGGACATAGCTCATATAAAATTACACCCATGCCCTTTACATTTGGTAGTAATTCTATAGTAATCCACCGAGGTCTGAATAGCCTTTTCATCTTTAAGTCGGTTTCCTTTTCTGCTATTACGCCGAAGCTTTCCTGCTCACAGCTTCGGTGCTGTGTCGACCTTCGTATTCTTTGGGCTTCTCCCACTGTGGTACCGATTCGAGTCCGAAGATACCTGTTCACACATTATACTCCAGAAACATCGTTAAATCATGTTTTTGAGGACCTTCGGAAGCCGAAGGCCCCCAACAGCACACTGGACGACATCCTTGACGCCCAGTGCCCGTACCACAAGGACATGCGCCACACTCTTCGTAACTGCCGGGACTTCAAGCATTCCGTCGGACACGGCCGACCCTTCCAACCTCTACCTCCTCCTCTGCCGAGGGGAGGACCAGATGAACCACGACAACCCCATCAGCAGGAGGAGGGAGGAGGAGGAGCTTTCCCACGCGTCGACAGGGAGGTCAACGTCATCTTCGGCAGACATGGGTCGCAGGAGAACAAAAGACAACAGAAGCTCAACGACCGCCAGATACTGGTGGCGACCACCGGTCCTCCCGCCCCATACCGGTGGTCGGAGCACCCGATCACTTTCACTCGGGAGGATCAATGGCTCAACTTCGACCACCCAGGCAAATACCCGCTCCTCGTCGATCCGATGATCCGAGAGAGCCGGGTAAAGAAGGTGCTAGTGGACGGAGGGAGCAGCATCAACGTCACCTTCCCCCGGACACTCCAAGGCTTGGGAGTTCACCTCAAAGAGCTCCACGAGTCGGACACTCCTTTCTTTGGCATCATGCCGACGGAAGGGGAATACCCGCTGGGCCACATCTACATGCCTGTCACCTTCGGAACTCCGGAGAACTACAGAACCGAGTTCCTGAGGTTCGAAGTAGTGAACTTCGACTGCGGGTACAACGCCATCATCGGGAGGCCGGGATTGGCCAAATTCATGGCCATCCCACATTACACGTACATGATACTGAAGATGCCAGGACCGCAAGGAATCATAACTGTGCGCGCCGACTTCCAAGGCGCCGCAGAGTGCTTCCGAGTGGCCATCCAAGCAGCCCTCACCACCAAGCCGTCGGCGGTTCCTTCTACACTGGCGAACTCTAAGCCTGAGGAGGACCTTGCAGTACCGGCAAGCGAAGCTCAAGCCGCGACTTCTATGCGGCCGGCTGAAGAAACTAAGAGGATCAACCTGGGGTTCGCTGATGAACGCAAGACTGCCATCATCAGCTCCAGCTTGGACGACAAATAGGAAATCGCGCTCGTCCAGTTTCTGCAAGATAACCGAGATGTATTCGCATGGCAACCTGCGGATATGCTGGGAGTCCCAAGAGAACTGGCCGAGCACAAACTGAAGGTCTATCCCCAGGCAAGGCCGATTCGGCAAAAGCTACGTCGTTTCACGCCCGACAAGAGAGAAGCCATTCGCGCCGAGTTAGCTCGCTTGGTCGCGGCCGGATTTATTAGAGAAGTGTTACACCCCGAGTGGTTAGCCAACCCTGTTCTTGTACTCAAAAAGAATAAAGTGGATTGGCGCATGTGCGTCGACTATACCGATCTCAACAAACACTGTCCGAAGGATACCTTCGGGCTCCCGAGGATAGATCAAGTGGTGGACTCCACCGCTGGATGTTCTGTACTGTCTTTCTTGGATTGCTATTCCGGATACCACCAGATTAGTTTAGCGAAGGAAGACGAGGAAAAAACGGCGTTCATCACTCCGTTTGGCGCTTTCTGTTATACCTCCATGCCGTTCGGCCTCAAAAACGCTGGAGCGACTTATCAGAGAGCCATCCAAATGTGCTTAGCCGACCACTGGGGCAAGCATGTGGAGGCCTACGTAGATGATGTGGTAATCAAAACGGAGAATTCGGAAAATTTCATCGAAGACTTACAGCTGGTTTTTAACAGTCTGAGACGGTATAGATGGAAGCTTAATCCTGAAAAATGTGTTTTCGGGGTACCGGCGGGAAAGTTACTCGGGTTTATCGTCAGCCACCGAGGAATTGAGGCTAATCCAGATAAGATTGAAGCTATCATGAAGATGGAAGCACCTCGATCACAAAAGAAGGTTCAGCGACTTACTGGATGTATGGCAGCTCTGAGCAGATTTATATCCAGGCTGGGGGAAAAAGGTTTGCCGTTTTACAAGCTACTCAAGAAGGTGGATAAGTTTCAGTGGACTTCAGAAGCACAGGAAGCTCTAGATGCGCTGAAGAAATTCTTGACAACACCACCAGTACTGAAGCCACCCCGACGAGCTACGTCAGCTCAACCAGCTGAAGATCTGCTACTGTATATCTCTTGCACGACTCACGTGGTAAGCACCGCGTTGGTAGTCGAGCGAGTAGAAGAAGGACATGCCTACCCAGTGCAACATCCTGTTTACTTCATTAGTGAAGTTCTAGGCCCCTCAAAGAAAAAGTATCCTCAAGTTCAGAAGCTATTATACGCAGTACTTCTAACTGCCCGCAAGCTACGTCACTACTTTGATGACCACAAAGTCATAGTAGTCACTGGTTTTCCAATAGGGGATATTCTTCACAACAAGGAAGCCATTGGCCGAATAGCTAAATGGGCTTGTGAGTTGGGATCTCATGACATTGAGTTCCGACCTCGCACTGCCATCAAAACTCAAGCACTGGTTGACTTCGTATCAGAGTGGACTGAGCAGCAAGTACCAGATAACCCAGAGACTGCAGAAGTGTGGCGAATGTATTTTGATGGCTCGCTGAAGTTGCAGGGAGCAGGAGCAGGAATTCTCTTCACCGCACCTGGAGGCGAGCACCTCAAATATGCCCTCCAGCTGCTATTTCCGGCCTCCAACAATGCAGCCGAGTATGAAGCTCTGATCCATGGATTGAACATCGCCATCTCATTGGGCGTCAAGAGATTGATGGTATACGGAGACTCTCTGGTGGTCATCAGCCAGATAAACAAGGAGTGGGATTGTTCAAGCGATTCAATGGGAAAATACTGCGCTGCCGTCCGAAAGCTGGAAGATAAATTTGAGGGTCTGGAATTTCATCATGTAGAAAGAGAACGGAACATGGCAGCCGATGTACTGTCCAAGCTAGGATCCAGTCGAGCACAGGTCCCACCCGGAGTCTTTGTGCAAGAAATACTGCAGCCGAGTATCTCAATGGATCAAACAGAAGAGTGCAACATTATAGATCAACCCGAGTCAGATTCTGATGACTGGAGAAGGCCGATCATCAAGTATATAAAGAAGGAAGAAGAACCAGATGACAAGAACTCGGCCGAGCGCATTGCCAGACAGTCGGCTCACTACACACTCATTGAGGAGACATTGTATAGAAGGGGTGCGTCAGGCGTCCTCATGAAGTGCATCCTCACATCCACTGGGAAGCAACTTCTGGAGGAGGTCCATGCTGGGCAATGTGGAATACATGCAGCATCGATGTAACACCCCTGGTGTTACTGTAACTAAAACTTGAGCATGGCATCATAAGCATTGGCATTGCATATGTTTGACACACCTAGAGTGCATTCACTAGGCAAAAATTTCAAACAAGTTGTATTGTTTTAGTGTTTTGCAAATAGAACCCTAAATAGGGAATTAAAGGGGTAAGACACAACCCAAGTTGAGAAAACCTAAAGGCTTTAAGGGAAAAGTCATAAAATGACCCTAAGAATAAACTTGAATCACATTTATACCCCTAAGGTACCAAAAACCCTAATTGGAACCCTGGAAAACCCTACAACCAAATCCTAGGGACTTATGTGCAAAAGTGATGAACCTTTGGACTAAAGTGTAAAAACTACTATGTTTAAACATATAAAGTCATTTGGTTCACAAATATGTGAATTTGCAAGTTAAACCCTAAGTTTTGGGCTTATTTGCAAAAATCACCTCTTAAGCACTATAGAGCCTAAGTCTGAAATTCAGTTTAGTTGGTTCAACTTTGGAGCCCTGTATCTTTTAAAATATAGGGATTTTGCCCAAAGTGACCACAACAAGTTTGTAGACCAATTAATGGAGAACAACTTTGCTTAAGGTTGTAAGCTCACTTGTTGAGAAAAATCTAGAGATATTTAAGCCTGAAGTCAGGCTGTCAGACTGGTTTGGTCTGAATTTTCAGACTAACAGTGAATTACCACCAACTTCAAACCCAATTTCAGACATGATTCAGTGACTTTTTGTGACAACACCATGTAGCAAAGCTGTAGCTGGTTTATAGCACTCCACTATTGCTGCAGAGATTTGGACTTGGTACCATAGAAAATCTGGAGAAAAAGAGCTCTGAAGTTGCTCTGTCAGCTGCTCTGATGAAGCGCTCACCATGGTACAGTGTCACGACTGAAGGAGATCAGACCGCCAGCTGGATCGCTCGTCGCCGGCGATAAGGATGCCGCAGTGGCCCAGTATGGTCGTCGGCGGCCACAGAAAACGTTACCGGCGACGTGTCCGTGAGTTACCGAGGTGGCAGGCTCCGGTTAAACGGCGACCGCCGCGCTGTCCCCGGAATCCGCCGCGTGGTACGCTCGCCAGCGCGATCTCGAGCTCCCCAAGCCTCATCCGTCGCCGGCCAGCCGTCTATAAATTGAGTGCGTCCTCAACTCCATCAAGTATTCAGGCAGCTATAGCACCCACTCTCATCTCCCCTCGTTCACCGTAGACCCGCAATTCAGGTTTCTTTCCAAATCAATTCTCCGCCGCCGTGAACCAAGCTCGTCGCGGCCAGCCCATTTCAGGTCGGTTCATGTTGCTCCGTTGCTCGTTCTAACATCCCTAAGCTCTTCTCAAACTCCCCGACCCTTTAGATCGAGCTAAACTGCCATTGGTGACTGGGAACACGCGGTTCTATTTGAAGTCTCCGCTGTCACCGTGGTCAGGGGCATTAGGGTCGCCGTTCATACAATTGACTTGGGGAAAACCTTCACTCGACCCTGAATTTGGTTTCGACCAACGTAGAGCGCCAGTACTTGCCCCAATCGGCCGGTCCAGGACCTCGCCGGAGCCTCTCCGCGCGCGTCGCCGTCGTGGACCGCCCACTGCGAAGAAATAAAACCTCAAGGGCCTCTGTGCAAAGCATCAGTGACACAGGAAAACAGTAGAAAGATCGGATCCCAGTTAATGAGAACCCTGAGGGTATTTTTGCAAAGCCGCCAGCGCGCGAGGGCGCGGGCGCCTTTCTCTCTGAATTGGGCCGCATGGGCTGAAGCCAGCCCATTACTGTTGAAGCCTTTTCCTTTTTTTTCTTTTTCAGCAGAGCTTTGGAAATATGTTAAAAATTGTAGAAAAATCCTAAAATTGTGAAAGAAATTTTCCTAGACTCCCTATTTTCCCTAGTATTTAATAAAAATAGTTTCATGATTTTTAGTTTAAACAAGGAATTTTAGGGCATTTAAAATAGCTTAAAGAAGTTGTTCTTGATTTTTAGAAGATAAGTAATAATCCCAAAAATGCTCAAAATTTTTGTATGAGCTCGTTTTATTATTTAGAAGCCTTGGGTAGAATTTGGGCTGATTTGGACCTTGTTTGATTACCAAACCCCAAAACACCCCCCTGCCCTATGAACTCCTTTACCGACTCCGGAAACCCTAAGTTCTCGGAGTTCCGTGAAGGAAAGTTGTACTCAAGACATAGATAATAAGTTTATATTATCTTTGCATCCTCATGAGCATCCCATGGCATCCATTCTTATACCTATGTATGGTTATGATTAGAACGTGAAGAAGAAATAGAAGTCACCGAAGAGAGGACACCACCACCTTCGGATTCTCAAGCAGGCAACTGCTTCTACTTCGATATTTGTGGATCCGAACCCGACTCACCTGTAAACGAAGGCAAGCCCCGGTGCATTTGCCACCTTCCTTGATGTTTTTAAAATCTTTCTCACTTGATTGCTGCATTAGATGATAGGAGTTGCTTGATAAAACCATTCCTGCATTACCTTCCTTGATCTTGATTACCCTCCTTGAAACCCTGTTTTTACAAAAAGGTTTTACTATGCTTAGCCTTGCTTTAGAAAACAAAATGTTTTGTTTTTACAAAATATGATATGGCAAAGGTGGGTGGGATGTTTTCGAAAATAAAACTTGATGGTGAATCCATCACGGCCGTGATGGATTCAACATCGGAAAAGATGTACCTCTGCCAGGTACCAAGTTTTTGGGTTAAAAGATTAAGCTGAGACCGGGCGGGTGACTTGCACGAGAAAGGAGTCTCGGTGTAGTGTCTCCGTCTGAGTCGATTAAGGACCTTGTCGATGTAGGCTTGATGATCGAGGACCCTTTAACTGGTCACATGCCTCGTCATGGGTAAGCCTTGCCTTGGGCAGACTAAGACCAGAATAAGATAACACGAAATGGGCGTGGAGCGGTGGCGAGAGTAGTGTGTACCCTCCGTGGCAAGAGGCTGGACGGTGGTGTATCTGTGCTCTCGGTTTGCGTGAACCTGATCTGGTCTTAAGAACCCCGGTGGCGGGTTGACATATGCAAGGGTTAAGTGCTACATGTGTCGTGTGATTGGAGACCCTCAGCTGAGTATAATCGATTCGGATCGCCGTACCTTCGCGGTTATGAAGACTTGGTCACTGACCTACACGTAGCATTCCACTAAAGATGATGGGTTTTTGTTAAGAAATTGGCTAGTGCAGGACCAGTGATTGAACTAGGGTAGAAAGAACTCTAGTTACAGGTAACTCTACTTAACTTGACAAATAAAATTGGATTTTTAAGGATCCACTTTAGTAAGCATTTCTGCAAAACAGAGTCTTTGATTATTGAAAAGCCTTACCTTGACTCCCATATAACCAGCATACCCTTGAGAGTCTTTTCTTTAGTCGGGTAAGACTTGCTGAGTAATTCCATACTCAGGGTTTATCCCTTCGTTGTTTTTAGGTGAGGAAGCGACAAAGTTTTGTTGCTTTTGCTCCAAGGTGGTATCAAATGAAGAAAAACAAGAGTGAAGATGCGGGAGGACGTGGTCCTCCATATAGGACTTTTTGTTTTTAAACTATCGGGAGGAGTTTTTGCCTCCCTTGATATGTGTAATAATACTATTCAGCACTCGTTTATAGCTCTGGTCTGTAATAAGTAACTTGATCTTACTTTCTAAATAAATGTAAGTTATGTAAAAGCTTCCGCATTTCTTTATCTCCGATGTTCTGTAATGTCTGCAAGACGGGTGAAACGTTCCTGGTAAGGTAAGGAAAGATACCGAACTTGTCAAGTGACTTAGGAACATCTACAGGGTATCTGATGTCTGTTAAGGAGAACTGTAGGTGGGCCTAATTACTTGGGAGGTTCCGTCACAATCCAGAACACTGGTCGGGAAGGTCTTCAGGTCAAGATTCTATTGGCCAACAGCAAAGAACGATGCAGCCGAATTAGTTCAGAGGTGCGAAGCTTGCCAATACTTGTCGAAGCAACAACACCTCTCAGCACAACAACTGCAGACCATACCAGTAACTTGGCCCTTCGCGTGCTGGGGACTGGATATGATTGGACCTTTCAAGAAAGCTCAGGGGGGATACACTCATGTATTGGTAGCGATCGACAAATTCACTAAATGGATAGAGTTCAAGCCCATTGCTTCTTTAACCTCTGCTAAGGCCGTGGAATTCATATAGGACATAATATTCAGATTCGGGATACCAAACAACATCATAACTGACTTAGGATCCAACTTCACAAGTTCAGAATTCTTCGACTTCTGCGAGCAAAAGAGCATTCAGATCAAGTATGCATCTGTAGCACATCCAAGAGCCAACGGGCAGGTTGAGCGAGCCAACGGGATGATATTGGAGGCACTCAGGAAAAAGGTCTTCGATAAGAATGAAAAGTTCGCAGGAAAATGGATAAGGGAATTGCCCTATGTCGTCTGGAGCCTAAGAACCCAACCTAGCCGAGCCCTGCATGGAAACACTCCTTTCTTCATGGTCTATGGGTCGGAGGCAGTGCTACCCGCCGATCTCAAGTTCGGGGCGCCAAGGTTGATCTTCGAAAAGATAGCAGAAGCTGAGGCCACCAGGCTGGAGGTCATTGATGTACTTGAAGAAGAACGGCTAAATGCGGTAATCCAATCAGCACGGTACCAGCAGACTCTAAGGCGCTATCACGACAAGGCTGTGCGACAACGATCCTTCTCAATAGGAGATCTCGTCCTCCGCCGAATTCTAACGGGGGAGGGACGGCACAAGTTATCGCCCTTATGGGAAGGACCCTTCATGGTAGCAGAAGTCACTCGGCCCGGATCGTATTGTCTCACTCAGATGGATGGCACAGAAGTCGGGAACTCCTAGAACATAGAACACCTCAGAAAGTTTTATCCCTAGCTGTATTTCAAAAACTGCTAGGACGACGATGTACTCTGTAAAGTGGAAATATGTCATCAATAAAAAAGAGGTTTCAAAGATACTCAGTTCGTTTACGATTGACATGCTTACGCTTACTTAACTCGGGGTGACCACTATGCCCTATTAACGGAGCAATCGACTTAAGTTGGCAACGACTTAAGGCGGTGCAACATGCTCACACTTACTTAACTCGGGGTGATCACTATGCCCTACTATCAGAGCAATCGACTTAAGTCGGCAACGACTTAAGGCGGTGCAACATGCTCACGCTTACTTAACTCGGGGTGATCACTATGCCCTACTATCGGAGCAATCGACTTAAGTCGGCAACGACTTAAGGCGGTGCAACATGCTCACGCTTACTTAACTCTGGGTGATCACTATGCCCTACTATCGGAGCAATCGACTTAAGTCGGCAACGACTTAAGGCGGTGCAACATGCTCACGCTTACTCAACTCGGGGTGACCACTATGCCCTACTAATGGAGCAATCGGCTAAAGTCAGTGGCGACTTAAGCCGGTGCAACATGCTCATGCCTATGCAATTCAGGGTGACCACTACACCCTATTAACAAAAATAATCGACTTAAGTCAGCAGCGACTTAAGGCGATCTGACGTAATTATGATTACTCATATAGGGATGACTTCTATATCCCGCAAACAAATTTCATAATCATCGCGCGTCATTTCACCACTGCAAATCTACGAACTGATGAATTCTGAAACAATAAGAGAGTAATTATATCATTTGAATGCTGAACTGATGTCCTCTAACAAATACTCGATCATGCTAACCGCGCGCTCAAAGCACGCAAAATGTTTCTCTATTTCGCAATGTCTTTCTCAGGAGCGACCGACGAAGAAGGGCGACTCGAGGAATCAGGGGCAGCATTCACATCAGCCCTTATGTCTTCAGGAACAACCACGCCGGGTCTCCTCATCAAGATTCGTCCCGCCCGAATAGCCTTGTCCATGGCTCTGTCGCGCTGGGCTCTGAGAGTAACAGAAGTCTCTTCGGCAACCTTAGCAGCCAGTCGAGCAGTCTCTAACTCCTGGACAATGGATTTCTTGGAAGCTCGGAGTTCTTTGATGGTGGCATCCTTTGCTGATATCAACTGCTTGAGGCGGGTCACTTCGTCCGCGGATTCCTGCAGCTTACAACGTTGATTGTCCAATTCCTCCATTGTAAAGCGGTGACTCCTCTCCAAGATGGTCAGCGAGTTGCTAGAATCACGATACAATCTGTCAAGATTGTCATGAGAAGCAGCAAGGATACGCTTTTCTTCCTGCGAGCAAAAATCAACTCCTTCAAAAACCAAGCAAGTAATAGGAACACAGCAAGGCAAAGCACAGTTTTGTAAATTACCTTTTCAGAATCGAGCTGAGCATGAAGAGAAGAACTCAGTGCATTGGCGTCATCCAAGGCAGCGAAGATCTGACCCAGTTCAGTTTGGCTCTGAGAGTACTTCTCCTCAAAGTCAGCGCACCGCCGGACCAATTCAGCCTGATCTCGGGAATGTTTTTCCTCAAGAGTTGAAATCTGCCGAGTCATTCCTAGCAGGAAATAACCAAACAAAAAGGAGTCAGAATGTAAAGCAGTCCGCAGTGAAGGCAAAGAGAAGCAAAAAAGCACTAACCAGCGTTGGTCGCCTTCAATTCAGAGATGCGATGTTGAAGTGAGACTGGATTCCAACATGCAAGAGACGAAGCTACTTCTGGGACGGAAGCACCCTGCAATCTCAGCTGGCTAGCCATCCCATCCACCAAAGCCTGATGAGGAGAACAGATGAGTGTAATGGCAGCAGTTCATGCAATGTAAAAATCAAGCTAAAATACACCACAATACCTAGAGGTTGGAAAAGAACGAAGGAATCCCCAAATCAGGAGAGATCAGTTGATAAGCAGGCGTAAGGCCACCACCCGAAGCAGCTTGCAACGAACCAGCAGGGATCAGCTCAGTACCTTCAACAGAGCCCAACACTCGGTCAGCGGGGACGCTGCCCTCTAAAGCGACTCCCTGGTCCAAGGTTTGGGCTACCACCATACAGCCAGAGTGTGGAGGAGATCCCGCATGAACGTCCATGGAAGTACAGGAGGGAGACCCCGCTCGGACACCCTCGGGGGCTGGGTCACATTTTGCACTGCCCACTTGAGCCGGATCATCCCCGGCAGCACCCTCGGGGGCTGGGCAGTGGCTTGCACTCCCCACCCGAGTCAAGTCATCCCCGGCGACATCCTCGGGGGCTGGGCATGTGTCAGCACCATCCTTGAGGTCCAAGTTCTCTGCAGTAGCCACCTCTAAGGTTGACGGGCCCTCAGCTATGTCCATGGGATCAGGACGATCCAAGTTAGTCTCCCGACCTTCGAGATCGCGCTCTAAGGTCGACGAGGCGCGGGATGACCTCAACCCAGCATCAGGCACGTCAGCGCAAACCTCCATTACACCATCATCCACTGGCTCTGATAACAAGTCCTCTGGGACCATATCCTCGAGAGTCTGATCAAAGTTGGCTAAGGACAGTTCTTGCAGACCAATGAGGGCAGACAAAGCAGGAGAGGGAACTCCACTACTTTCACCGCTGGCGATGAACTGCCGACTGTTTTTCCGAGTCAAGGGAATCTCATTTTCTTCCTCCTCGTCATCCACATTGGCAACACAAGCAGCACCCCCATTGGGATCAGCAACAGATGGAGCACCCACATTGGGATCAACAGCGGATTGGGTACACCCATTGGGGTCAGCATCAGTAAATCCAGTCGCAGGCACTTCTTCAGTAGCAGGAACCGAGGTACCAGCGTCCTGATCCAAACTGGATACTCGCCGGAGGCGTCTTCTTTTCTTTTTCTGCTCATCAGCAGAAGGATCAGTCTGATTGGCTCGGCAAGGGCGCCTCGGGCGAGTACTGACAGGCTTCTGAGCATCCATAGTCGTATCAGCCTCTAGGAGGGGCACCACTATCAATGCCCCAGCAGGAGCAGCGTCGGAAGAATCCTCATCTAGCAAATCAAGAATAGCGCTTATCTCTGCATCACTAGGGTTCAGGGGCACCTCAAAATGGACCTACCGTTCGTCATCAAGAATCTCCCCAAGCGAGGTAACCAAAGCACTAACTTCTTCAGTAGAGGGTCGCACTCTAAGGCCCAAACTGCCATCAGTAATAGGTGGATTCGACACAAAAAGGGTGAAGGCTTTGGGAGGAGGCAGGTTCCAGGCCGAGTATGCCACTGGAGCACCAACATTTGACACTTTGCCCCTAAGGATCATCTCTAGTCGACTCACCAAGTCTGCAGAGGGAATTCTTCTGTTAGTAACCCGAGTTGAGTCGGCTAGCCCTCGGTACAGATAAGCTGGGTAGGCCCTGTCTTTCAATGGCTGAATATTCTTGAAAACAAAATCAGTAACCACAGCTTCAGCAGTCAGACCCCTCTCTTTCAGCAGTCCAACTTCAGCTAGCAACACACCTGCCTCAGTTACCTCCTGATCTGTGGGAGACTCGGTCCAGCTTGGGGTGCGAACGTCCGGCTGTCTTCCCGACCGGGGGGGGGAGAGAATTCCCATAATTCTCAACTATGAACCACTCCAGGCGCCATCCCTTAATACTGTCCTTGAGAGGGATCTCGAGATATTCAGTTTTCCTCCCGCGGCGCATCTCCAAGCTGGCACCCCCGACCAACTGATGTTGTCCCCCGGCCATCCCAGGGCGACAATGATACAAGTATTTCCACAGACCAAAATGCGGCAGCACGCCAAGAAAGGCCTCGCATAAATGAACGAAAATGGAGATTTGCAGAATTGAATTGGGGTTCAAATGGGTCAAGTTAATATGGTAGAAATCAAGGAGGCCGCGGAAAAAGGGAGATATGGGAAGGCCAAGGCCGCGGAGAAGGAAAGGGGTGTAAACAACGGACTCATGGGTATCCTCTGTCGGAACAGTAAACCCATGGCAAATCCGCCAAGAATAGAGTTCCCGCGGAGGAAGAACCCTGATAGATACGAGGTGGAGAAGTTCAGTTTCAGAAATGACGGACATGTGGTTACCTGCGAAAGGCAACTGGCTGTTGGGGTCGATTGGAGGAATCACCACAGCGGATGAGCTCGAAGTCTTCCTCTTGGGCGCCATCTCAATTCTATCAGCGAGCGGAGTGGGAGGCGAATAACAGAGAGGATTCGGAAGCGAGAAAGCAAGAACTAGGGCACGAAAAGCAAAGGCGGCTAAAAGCGCAGCACTTATGGGATATTCTCGAGCCAGATACCGTTTCAAAAAGTGCCCAGTCATCACCCGGCAGGTTATTTCCAAAACCCCAGCGTGCCACGTGGTCACCCGACAGTTATCTCCAGAACACTGGTGCGCCACCTCATCACTCGGCCATCATCCTTAAAGTGGCTCGCGCGGCCTGCTATCACTCGGCGTTGCCTCCAAAACGCCGATTTTGTATTCAGTCGCTCGGCATTACCTCTAAAATGCCGACGTCGCCCTCCAGTCACTCGGCGTTGCCTCCAAAACGCCGATTTCGTATTCAGTCGCTTGGCATTACCTCTAAAATGCCGACGTCGCCCTCCAGTCACTCGGCGTTGCCTCCAAAACGCTGATTTCGTGTTCAGTCGCTCGGCATTACCTCTAAAATGTCGACGTCACCCTCCAGCCACTCGGCGTTGCCTCTAAAACGCTGATATAGTGTTCAGTTGCTCGGCGTTGCCTCTTAAACGCTGATATAGTGTTCAGTTGCTCGGGTCTGCCTCTAAAACGCCGACGTCACCCTCCAGTCACTCGGCGTTGCCTCTAAAAAGCTGATATTATATTCAATCACTCAGCAGTTACTCTAAAAGCGCCGACACCATCTACAAAGTTACTCGGCGGCTATTCTTAAAAGCATCAGTTTGATGTCCGAGTAATTCATTTACTGTCTCAAAGGAATCAGCTTCACAAACGAGCAAGACAAGTCATAAAGGAGAAGCCAACATCATTCTTTCATTAAAAGGGAAGATAACATACTTACAAATCAACTCTTTACGAGTTGATACTTCCCTACTACTACTACATTACATTACTGCTACTACTACTACACTACGCTATACTACTCTACATTACTACTACATTATTCTAACTATACTATACTAATATCTAAAAGACCAGTGGCATCTAGCCACTGGCCCTGTTGCTGCCGCCGCCGCTGCCGCCTCTGGTGCTGCCCCTGCTGCTGCCGCCTCGGTTGCTGCCCCCGCCGCTGCCGTCACCGTCCTTGCTGCCGTCGTCGCCGCCCCCGCCGCTGCCGTCACCGTCGCCATCGCCGCCGTCGTCGTCGTCGTCGTCGTCCTCGTCCTCGCCGCCGCCGTCCGAGTCCTCCTCATCCGAGGAGTACTCCGACTCATCCGAGCCCTCGAGCCCGGAGCGCTCAACGGCCCGGATGTACGTCCAGACCTCCGCCGCGAGCCCCTGGGAGTCGTCTGAGTCATCAGACGACTCACACAGGGGGACGGGAGCCGGAGACCCCTCAGACTCAGAGGAGAACTCCTCCTCTGACTACTCCGAGTCACCAAACTCCTCCGATGGAGGAGTTGGCTCACGCTTGCGCTTGTTGTTCTTGCCCATGGTGGAAGCAGAAGGGAGAGAAGAGAGGGAAGCAGCAGAGAACAGCGAAGAGATGTGAAAAAGCCAGAGAGACAACGACGTTATTTATAGAAGGAGAAGGCAACCGCTCGCCTCCAACCGCGGTCACTGAACAGTCGCAAAGCATTCAATAAGCACTTCAACCCGTCTGAAGACACGTCAGGCGGCTGACGCCGTTTCACGCAACACAACACCCATTGGGACTCCAGTCAACAGCGTGGAGGATATGATTACACCCACCGTCACATCACATTACTACTCAGAAGCAGCCGGCTAAAACACTCAGCGTACCAAGCCGTCCCTTGCCCACACCCATTGGGGGGGGACGCCCAGGAATTATCAGTATATTTTTCAAAACGGTCACATCTGTGCAGGGCACACAGTGAATACCTCAAGACAAAAATGAGATATCAGTAAGGATCAGAGGAAAGCCAAATATAGCCAGCGAAGTACAAAATATGGCCGACAGAAGCGATGTGAAGACTAGACAGAGAACGTCCATCAAACGTCCAATCAGTCGCAGAGCAAATAAATTGCACTACCTAGCAAGATATGGATGGATTGCGAACTCGGCTGCTAAAGACAAAATATATGCTGACCTCTGAAGCAAAATATTGATGACATAATGCTGACCTCCAAAGCATAATGCGAATAGCTTCATGCCAATTTCTACAAACAGAAAGGATAATTTTCAGCAAAGAGACACAAAAGGAAGACCTTCGAATGGATTATCCTCAAAAATCCATTTGAAGGTCGGGGGCTACACCCATTGGGTGCACCTCCGGTGCACCCCATGGATTATCATTCCAAGCCAAGATAGTGCCGACTTCTAAGGCGTGGGACAAGATTAAAAGGCCAGCCCTCAACCAAAACGCAGGAGCACAAATGGAAATAATTTCTAGGGAAGACCTTCGAGTAGATTATTTTCTAAAATCTACTCGAAGCTCGGGGGCTACACCCATTGGGTGCACCTCCGGTGCACCCAATGAAGTTCAGAATCCCACGAATTGAAATGCCGACCTCTAAGGCACAAGCACGAAACTAGGCTTCGGTCTACGAGTGATCAAAGCAGGAGAAGACAACAGGAAGTCATTTTTTTAAATCACCTGCAAGCTGGACCTAGGATCTTTGAGCTGATTACCTCTAAATTAACCCAAAGATCGGGGGCTTGTGGGGGATAGATATCCCCCGGGTCCACTAAAAGAGTAAAAGACCTCACGAAAGGCCCAAGGGCCCAATAAATCGTAAGGTCATTCTTTCGTGGGCCTAGGGAGAGACAACCAGCAAAGCAGAGCGACATGAGGCCGGATTGGAACAAACCCGGACGGCCCACAATGTCGAGCGAGTGACCGCAACAGAGATCCAACTTTCCCGCGTTGGCGCCCCCATGCAGCGAAGCCATGCGAGGATAAGTCGGCAGAATTACATGGAGATAAACTCAAGCAGTTCACTATCTTTTAGCTACACGTTGTTATCATATCCACATGTATTGCCCCACGGTCGAGTATATAAGGCCTAGGGGCACCCCTTCAGAACGATCGACCCTATTACCTAGCCACCCACATCAACTCTCTGCATTCTCAATCCAGAGAGCTCTCTTGTAACCTTGTCCACCAAGCATACTCACCAGGACGTAGGGTGTTACGCATCTCTAAGCGGCCCGAACCTGCAAACATTGTCCACTGTCTCTCGTGCATCTGGCACGAACCATTTTGCTACAGTCGTCGACACCGTCCTACTCCTAAAAACACCTTGAGGGCACCCCGGGTGTGCGGTTGGACCCAAAACACCGACATGAGGGTACCCCTAATTATGGTCCCCGACAGTAGCCCCCGAGCCTCGAAGGGAGTGTCAATACTCGCTTGGAGGCTTTTGTCGCACTTTTTTGCAAGGGGACCAGCCTTTCTCGGTTGCGTTTTGTTCCGGTGGGTTCGCGCGAGCGCACCCGCCGGGTGTAGCCCCCAAGGCCTCGGAGGAGTGGTTTGACTCCTCCGAGGTCTTAATGCCTCGCGCAATGCTTCAGCTGGTCTGGTCGTTCCCTCATGCGAGCTGGCCGTAGCCCGGGCGCACGGTCGGGTTCCAAGTTCTCGGGCTGGTATGTTGACGCTGTCAACGGTTTAGCCGGAGCCGGGTTTGCGAGAGCAGCCCCCGAGCCTCTGCGCAGGGCGAGAGGACGGTCAGGGACAGACTCAACTTTTTTACATACGCCCCTGCGTCGCCTTTTCGCAAGGAGGAGGGGGGAAAGCGCCATGTTGCCCTCGGAGGGCGCCGAACATGGTGTCTCCGGTGAGCTGCTGGCGGGTAATCCGAGCGGACATTCGTGTCCCATTTGTTAGGGGTCGGCTAGAGGCCCAGAGGCGCGCCCAAAAGTACCTGCGGGTGATCTGCCGGACCCGGTCCCCTGTCGACAGGGTCCGAGGGCTCGATGCCTCCCTCTGATGGGATTCCGTTACAAGATCGTTCCCGTTGGTCTCGGAAATGTCCTAGGGTACCTCGGGAGCGTAGCTCGAGCCTCGGTTATGTATCGAACGTACCCAGGGTCATCCCTCGCTCTATGTCTGAGGCGGCTGTGAACCCTTCGAGGGCCAGCCTTCGAACCCCTGATCAGTAGTGGGCGCGGAGCCCGAGTGGCCTGAGGCGGCCGTTGAACCCTTTCAAGGGGCCGGCCTTCGAACCTCTGACCAGTAGTGGGTGTGGAGCCCACGCGCTCTGAGGCGGCTGCTAAACCCCTCCGAGGGGCCAGCCTTCGAACCTCTGATCAGTAGGAGGGCTCGGAGCCTGTTTCCTTCACATAGAAGGGTCCTTTTCGGGGTATCCCCCTTTCCCGGTCCCTGTTGTAAGAGAGAGAAAGAGGAAAAGGACACAAAATCGGATGACGTGGCGTACCTTTTTTGAGGCGGTCATTATGGCGGAGGCGAAGCGTCGCTCGCTTCCCCTGCCAGAGGCGCCGCTTGTCCCGCCGCGGAGTTAATGCGACGGGGCGAGTGGTTCGCGGGGCGGCCGTTGCGCGTGCGCAAGCCGTTCGAGGAACGGAACACGGGCGTGCCGTCTTCACGCCGTGGGAGAGGGTTCTCTCACTGCCCCAGGATGGGACGTAAGCTTGGCTGACGACGTGGCCGCTGCTCCCGCCCGCCTGCCACCGCCATTACTGCCAGCCCATTTTTGGCCGTATTGACCGTCGCGCCTGGCTGGCACTGCTGGGTCGTACGCGGGGTTGCCTCGAGTCACGGTACTGGTTCCGCAGTCGAGGAGGCGTGGCAATGGTGCGAGTGGCGGTGCAGTTGCTTGCACGTAGCGACCGGCGCGCCGGTTGCATGACTCGTGGGCGTGGGCCCCCATGCTGGGTGCGTTGGAAGTCGGAGGGGCGCGCCCACTTGGCGCGGTTGCATGCCGCCCGCATGGCTGCCCGCCCTTTCGCCCGCTGGTTTGGGCGAAAGCGGAGGAATGCTCGTAACCGCTGGGCGGTTGCATGCACCGCGCGCGGCGGTTTGGCTTCTCCTGCTCCGGGCCAGCTTGCATGACGCGTGGGACCCAGCCCCCGCGCCGTATGGGGAGGACCTTGGAGCGTGTTGGAGAAGACTCAGCCCACGACGGCTGGGGACGCAAGTAGGGAGAGTCGCCTTTAAAAGGAGGGTGACCCCCTTGAAAGGCGACCATGCCTTCGTGCTCCCTAATGCATCGTGTCTTTCCACCTTCCGAGCCCCCGGATGGGGGATGCCCGCAGTCCTTCCGCCTTGTCGTTGGAGGAACGCAACTCCGTGGGAGTTGGTACCTTTCAGCCATCGTTCGGCTTCAAGGATTTTCATCGTGCAGCCCGGCTGCACCCCTCCACCGGCGGTCACCCAGGACGGTGACCTCCAGTTTGATGGTGGGGGAAAGCAAGTCGGGCTGCGGCCTCTGCCCCTCCCTCAGCATCAAGGATTTTCATCATCAGTGTTGGGGTCGGCCCCTGCGTGGGCGGTGGCCCGCTCCTTCCCTCAGTGATCGGGGGGAAGGGCGTTCGCCGTTCGTGGCACTGGCAGCTGCCGCGTGCCCGGCTCTCGGACCCGAGTGGCTTCGGAGCCGCTCCCGGCGCCGCCTTCCGCCACGACAGCAGGAAGAGGTTCTTCCGCCGACGATATAGCCGGGGCCGCCCACGGACCGACCTCCAACTCTACGGCCTTCTGCCCGTCCTTGCCTCACGAGTTTGGGCACGGGCGAGGGCCTCCTGGCAGCAGCATCCGCCCTGAGGTCATCGCTGCTGTTGTTCGGCCCCCTGGAGCAGAAGTCGTCGTCATCGCCACTGCTGGAGCGGGTGACGGCGTGCCGTTCGTCGATCTTCTGTTGCTCCGTAGGCCCCCCAATCGTGTGGGGTTGTTCGTACCTGCGGAGGTGGAACCGGAGTTCCATTTGTGATGGCACCTTGAATGCCGATCTTTTTGTTCATTGTGGCTGTCGAGGCCTGAACGGGTATGTATTTTTGGCGCGGAGCTGTGTTTTTTCCTCATTTTCGAGCACTAAGACTCGCCTGTTGGTTGTCTGAACCGCTTCACCAAGCGTGAGTCGCCCCGTGCAAAGGTGACGAGTGAGGTATCCGTATCCTGGAGGCGTAGGAGTCCCTCGGCTCGGTCGGCCTTGCTGTCCGAGGCTTCTCTTGCTTAGTTAAAGGAACCCCTCAGTCGCTCTTCGATGAGCCGAAGCCAGGGGTAGCGGTGTCAGCACGGACAGAGGCAGAGTTGGCTCGAAAAGAAGACTTGGTCGGCCGGAGCCTGGCCGGGTCGTCCGTTAGCGGGACCGACGCCGGAGTTGATCTGCCGAGGCCTCGGGCCGGGCTGATGTCTTCGGGGGACAGCTGGCTGAGGCCTCGGGGTGACCAGCCGAGCCGCCTGATCGAGCCGGATTCTTGGAGGAGACCCAGGCAGCGATGGCCCGGGCGTGATGATGAAGTCGTCCTTCAGGGTGGAGATCCTCGGACCACGTCGCCGTCGGAGGCTAGGTCGGACCTCACCGAAGGTGTAGTCGACGCCTAGGGTGCTGCTGCTCCCTTCAACTGTCAAGATCCGAGCCTGCAGGATCGGATTATCTTGTAGTGTGCGTTTTCTGCGGTCGCCGAGGCCCAAACACACCCTCGCCGTGTTGTAAAGCTGTGTTTCTTTTCCTCTTGTTTCGAGTATCTGGACTTTTTCGTCGGTAACAGAATTGTCTGTGCGAGCGAGAGTTGCTTTTCACGAAAGGTGATGAGTGAGGTATCCGTATCCCGGAGGCGTAGGAATCCCTCGGCTCGGTCGGCCTTGCCGCTTACACGTGCTCTTGCCCGTCCATGGGGTTCTGTCACCGACGCAGTCGAGAAGGCCCAAAGAATCGCTTCGGCAGAGGAACTTTCGAGCGTGAAGACTTGTTCGATCCGCGGAATCACCTATCCGAACGCGAGTTACTTATCGCAGAAGGTGATGAGTGAGGTATCCGTATCCCGGAGGCGTAGGAGTCCCTCGGCTCGGCCAGCCTTGGCTGCTTACGTGTACTCCGTCGTTTTCAGGATCCACCTTCGAAGAAGTCAAAAAGCACGAAAGACATTCTGGCAGAAAGGATCTTTTTTCGAGGAAAATTTCGACGCAGAGGGGGTTCCCCCCTTTTAGCCCACGAGGGAGGGTCGGGCTTTGCCGCGGCAAGGCTGACCCTTCCTTGATGACTAAACTTTGCGTGGGAGCGAGGTATATAAACAACTTGAAAACATCTTAAGGGTAGAAGCGACGTAGCTGTTGGATGTTCCAAGCATTGCTGTAGACCTCGCCTTGACTGTTGGCCAGCTTGTACGTTCCGGGCTTCAGAACTTTGGCAATGACGAACGGCCCTTCCTAGGGAGGCGTAAGCTTGTGCCGCCCTCGGGCGTCCTGTCGTAGCCGAAGCACCAGGTCGCCCACCTGGAGGTCTCGGGACCAGACCCCTCGGGCGTGGTAGCGTCGTAGGGACTGCTGGTACCGCGCCGAGTGTAGTAAGGCCTTGTCCCGAGCCTCTTCCAGCTGGTCCAGCGAGTCTTCTCGACTAGCTTGGTTGCTTTGGTCGGCATAGGCCCTCGTCCTCGGGGAACCGTATTCTAAGTCTGTGGGCAAGATGGCCTCGGCCCCATAGACTAGAAAGAACGGCGTGAAGCCCGTGGCTCGGCTCGGCGTTGTCCTCAGGCTCCAGACCACCGAGGGGAGTTCCTTCATCCATTGCTTGCCGAACTTGTTGAGGTCGTTGTAGATCCGAGGCTTGAGTCCTTGTAGAATCATGTCGTTGGCACGCTCTACTTGTCCATTCGTCATGGGGTGAGCCACGGCGACCCAGTCCACCCGGATGTGGTAATCCTTGCAGAAGTCCAGGAACTTTCTGCCGGTGAACTGGGTGCCGTTGTCGGTGATGATGGAGTTCGAGACCCCAAAACGGTGGATGATGTTGGTGAAGAACGCCACCGCCTGTTCGGACCTCATGCTGTTTAGGGGTCGAACCTCGATCTACTTGGAGAATTTGTCGATGGTGACCAACAGGTGCGTGTAGCCCCCAGGTGCCTTCTGCAAGGGGCCGACGAGGTCCAGACCCCACACAGCAAAAGGCCAGGTGATGGGTATCATCTGCAGAGCCTGAGCAGGCAGGTGGGTCTGCCTTGCGTAGAACTGACACCCTTCGCAGGTGCGGACAATTCTAGCGGCATCGGCCATCACCGTTGGCCAGTAGAAACCTTGTCGGAAGGCGTTTCCTACAAGGGCTCGAGGTGCTGCGTGATGGCCACAAGCCCCCGAGTGTATCTCTTGTAGGAGCTTCTGGCCTTCGGCGATGGAGATGCATCGCTGGAGGATGCCTGAGGGGCTACGGTGGTAGAGCTCCTTCCCATCTCCCAGCAAGACGAATGACTTGGCGCGCCGCGTTAACCGCCGAGCTTCGGCTCGGTCGAGGGGTAGCTCTCCTCGATGGAGATATTGCAGGTACGTGATCTGCCAGTTTTGATTAGGCGTGACCCCGCTTCGCTCCTCCTCGACGCGCAGTGCCTCACCCTCGGGGGCCAAGGGTACCTCGGGCTGAACCGAGGATGCCCCTGGCCGAGCTAAGGGTGCCTCGGACCGAGCCGAGGGTGCCTCGGACTGAGCCGAGGGTACCTCAGGCTGGGCCGAGGGTGCCTCGGGCTCGGGCGTGTCGTCGATCTTGACGGAGGGTTGATGCATGTTTCGGAAGAAGACGTCCAGGGGAACGGTTGTTCGCCCCGAGGCTATTTTAGCCAGCTCGTCCGCAGTCTCGTTGTAGCGCCGGGCGATGTGGTTGAGCTCGAGCCTGTAGAACTTGTCTTCCAGGCGCCGAACCTCATCGCAGTAGACCTCCATCTTCGGGTCACAGCAGTGAGAGTTCTTCATGACTTGGTCGATGACGAGCTGCGAGTCACCACGAGCGTCAAGGCGTCGGACCCCTAGCTCGATGGCGATCCGCAACCCGTTGACCAGAGCCTCGTACTCAGCCACATTGTTGGACGCCGGGAAATGGAGGCGTAGCACGTAGCGTAGGTGCTTCCCGAGGGGCGAGATGAAGAGTAGGCCGGCGCCGGCTCCTGTCTTCATCAGCGACCCGTCGAAGAACATGGTCCAGAGTTCCGGCTGGATCGGAACTATTGGGAGCTGGGTGTCGACTCATTCAGCCACGAAGTCCGCCAAAACTTGGGACTTGATGGCCTTCCGAGGGGCGAACGAGATTGTTTCGCCCATGATTTCCACCGCCCACTTTGCGATTCTACCCGAGGCCTCTCGGCACTGGATGATCTCCCCCAGGGGGAAGGATGACACCACAGTTACCGGATGAGACTCGAAGTAGTGTCGCAACTTCCGCCGCGTCAGGATCACCGCGTACAGCAGCTTCTGAACTTGTGGGTAGCGGATTTTGGTCTCGGACAGTACCTCGCTGATGAAGTAGACTGGCCTCTGAACGGGCAATGTATGCCCCTCTTCTCGTCTCTCAACCACAATCGCGGCGCTAACCACCTGAGTGGTCGCGGCGACGTAGATCAAGAGGGCTTCTCCGGCAGCGGGGGGCACCAAGATGGGCGCATTCGTGAGGAGCGCCTTCAGGTTCTCGAGGGCTTCCTCGGCCTCAGGGGTCCAAGTGAAGCACTCGGCCTTCCTTAAGAGGCGGTACAGAGGCAGGCCTCTTTCGCCGAGGCGTGAGATGAAGCGGCTCAGAGCCGCATGACATCCCATGACTCTCTATACGCCTTTCAAGTCCTTGATGGTCCCCATGCTGGTGATGGCTGCGATCTTCTCCGGGTTGGCTTCGATGCCCCGCTCGGAGACGATGAACCCCAAGAGCATGCCTCGGGGCACCCCGAAGACACACTTTTCGGGATTTAGCTTCACGCCTTTCGCCTTGAGACATCGGAATGTCACTTCAAGGTCGGAAAGGAGGTCGGAGGCTTTCCTTGTCTTGACTACGATGTCATCGACGTAGGCCTCGACCGTCCGGCCAATGTGTTGGCCGAACACATGGTTCATGCACCGCTGGTACGTCGCACCCGCATTCCTCGAGCCGAACGGCATGGTGACATAGCAGTACATGCCGAAGGGCGTGATGAAAGAAGTCGCAAGCTGGTCGGACTCCTTCATCCTGATTTGGTGATACCCTGAGTAGGCATCGAGGAAAGACAGGGTTTCGCACCCAGCAGTGGAATCCACGATTTGATCGATGCGAGGCAGAGGGTAGGGAACCTTCGGACATGCTTAGTTTAGACTAGTGTAGTCTACACACATCCGCCATTTCCCTCCTTTCTTTCTCACAAGCACAGGGTTGGCAAGCCATTCAGGATGGAATACCTCTTTGATGAACCCTGCCGCCATTAGCTTGTGGATCTCCTCGCCTATGGCTCTGCACTTTTCTTCGTCGAATCGGCGCAGAGGCTGCTTGACGGGTCGGGCTCCGGCTCGGATATCCAGCGAGTGCTCGGCGACTTCCCTCGATATGCCAGGCATGTCCGAGGGACTCCACGCGAAGACGTCGGCGTTCACGTGGAGAAAGTCGACGAGCACTGCTTCCTATTTGGGATCGAGCTCGGAGTCGATCCGGATCTGCTTGGAGGCGTCGCTGCTGGGGTCGAGGGGGACGGACTTAACCGTCTCCGCTGGCTCGAAGTTGCCGGCGTGACGCTTCACGTCTGGCACCTCCTTAGAGAGGCTCTCCAGGTCGGCGATGAGGGCCTCGGATTCGGCGAGGGCCTCGACGTACTCCACGCACTCGACGTCGCATTCGAACGCGTGTCGGTACGTGGGGCCGACGGTGATGACCCCGTTGGGGCCCGACATCTTGAGCTTGAGGTAGGTGTAGTTGGGGACGGCCATGAACTTCGCGTAGCATGGCCTTCCCAGCACTGCGTGGTAGGTTCCTCAGAACCCGACCACCTCGAACGTGAGGGTCTCCCTTCGGAAGTTGGAGGGTGCTCCGAAGCAGACGGGAAGGTCGAGTTGTCCGAGGGGCTGGACACGCTTCCCGGGGATGATCCCGTGGAAAGGCGCAGCGCCTGCCCGGACCGAGGACAGATCAACACGCAGGAGCCCGAGGGTCTCGACGTAGATGATGTTGAGGCTGCTGCCTCCGTCCATGAGGACCTTGGTGAGCCTGACGTCGCCGATGATGGGGTCGACAACGAGCGGGTATTTCCCCGGGCTCGGCACGTGGTCGGGGTGGTCGGCTTGGTCGAAGGTGATGGGCTTGTCGGACCAGTCTAGGTATACTGGCGCCGCCACCTTCACCGAATAGACCTCCCGACGTTCTTGCTTGCGGTGCCGAGCCGAGGCATTCGCCGCCTGCCCACCGTAGATCATGAAGTAGTCGCGGACATCGGGGAACTCTCTTGCCTGGTGATCTTCCTTCTTGTCGTCGTCGCGAGCCCTGCCACCCTCCGCGGGTGGCCCGGCCTTGTGGAAGTGGCATCGAAGCATAGCGCACTCCTCAAGGGTGTGCTTGACGGGCCCCTGATGATAGGGGCACGGTTCCTTGAGCATCTTGTCGAAGAGGTTGGCACCTCCGGGGGGTTTCCGAGGGTTCTTGTACTCGGTGGCGGCGACAAGGTCCGCGTCGGTGGCGTCGCGTTTCGCTTCCGACTTCTTCTTGCCCTTCTTCTTGGCGCCGCGCTGAGTTGACGCCTCGGGGGCATCTTCCGGTGGGCGGCCCTGGGGCTGCTTGTCCTTCTGGAAGATAGCTTCAACCGCCTCCTGGCCAGAGGCGAACTTGGTGGCGATGTCCATCAGCTCGCTCGCCCTGGTGGGGGTCTTGCGACCCAGCTTGCTCACCAGGTCGCGGCAGGTGGTGCCGGCGAGGAACGCGCCGATGACATCTGAATCGGTGATGTTGGGCAGCTCGGTGCGCTGCTTCGAGAATCGCCGGATGTAGTCCCGGAGAGACTCTCCCGGCTGCTGCCGGCAGCTTCAGAGGTCCCAGGAGTTTCCAGGGCGTACGTACGTGCCCTGGAAATTGCCGGCGAAGGCTTGGACCAGGTCGTCTCAGTTGGAGATCTGCCCCGGAGGCAGGTGCTCCAACCAGGCGCGAGAGGTGTCGGAGAGGAACAGGGGGAGGTTGCGGATGATGAGGTTGTCATCGTCCGTTCCACCCAGTTGGCAGGCCAGCCGGTAGTCCACGAGCCACAGTTCCGGTCTCGTCTCGCCCGAGTACTTTGTGATAGTAGTCGGGGGTCGGAACCGGGTCGGGAACGGCGCCCGTCGTATGGCGCGGCTGAAAGCCTGCGGACCGGGTGGTTCGGGCGAAGGACTCCGATCCTCCCCGCTGTCGTAGCGTCCTCCACGCCTGGGGTGGTAGCCTCGGCGCACCCTCTCGTCGAGGTGGGCCCGACGGTCGCGATGATGGTGCTCGTTGCCGAGGCAACCCGGGGCCGCAGGCGCTGTGTTGCGCGTGCGCCTGGTGTGGACCGAGGCTTCCCGCATGAATCAGAAAGTCGCGGCGCGATGTTCCGAGGGGTACCCCTGCCTTCGGGAAGCGGAGCTTTCGGCCCATCGGACCGCGGCGCCCTCCAGGAGATTCTTGAGCTCTCCCTGGATTCGCCGCCCCTCGGTGGTTGATGGCTCCGGCATCGCGCGGAGAAGAATTGCTGCTGCTGCCAGGTTCTGGCCGACCCCACTGGAAGCGGGTGGTGGCCTCACCCTGACATCGTCGGTGATGCGGTGCTGGATACCCTGGGGTAGATGGCGCACTTCTCCGGCCGGAGGTTGGCCCGCCCATTCCTGCCCGATGTCCCGGCGGACCGGCTCAAGTGTTCCTGCTCCCTCGTCGAGCCTGGCCTGCACCCCGCAGATTTGCTCGAGCTGTGGGTCATGACCCCCCGCCTGAACGGGGACCACAGCTAGCTCCCGTAGGATGTCAACGCGAGGCACATGCCTAGGGAGATCACCGTTCTCCGGCATACCGGGATGGTTACCTTCGGAGGGACCCCCTAGATCGACGTGGAAACATTCACGACTTGGGCCGCAGTCCTCGTCGCCGAGGCTGCGGCTACCGTCGGAACAGTCGGAAAGGCAGTAGTCGCATGCGGTCATGAAGTCCCGCATGGCACTGGGGTTACCAAGTCCGGAGAAATCCCAACAGAAGTCGGGCTCGTCATCTTCCTCGGACCCCGAGGGCCCGTAGGTCAAGACGTCCGCCAGCCGGTCCCAGGGTGACCGCATACGATACCCCAGAGGGTTTGGACTCGCCTCTACGGGAGCGTCCGCCAAAGCGAAGCCGCTTGGCGGGTCGAGGCTGAATCCAAGGGGCGTGAGATGGGAATCGGTCGGTACCTCTTGGTCGACGGGCGGTGATGAAGTCACGTCAGGGACTGACTGCACCGTCGTCTCAGGTACGAGGGTGATGCCCAGCAAGCCTTTCGCGAGCGTGCTGGCGTCGTCTGTTTGCTCGGAATTGGCATGTTGCGGGGAGACGGCGATCGTCTTCGTCTCAAACGCGAGGTCGATGCCCGACGCGCCCCCCGTTGGGGCGCCGCCGCCGTCGACTTGCTCGACAGCCGACGAGGTGCCGCCTCCTGCTTGGCCTTGGTTGCCCCGCCTCCTCCTCCGTCGGCGGGGGAGAGGGCGGGGTGAGCTCGAATGTTGTTCTTCCACCGGGAAGACGTCGTCGATTCCGCCGCCGGCGGGCGGGCTGTCGGCCGCCATTGTCGCTGTCGCACGGCGGGGAAGGAGTATCATGTCGTAGCTGCCGTCGAGGGACATGAACTCAAGACTCCCGAAACGGAGCACCATCCCGGGCTGGAGAGGTTGCTGGAGACTGCCCATCTGGAGCTTGACAGGAAGCTGTTCGTCAACACGCAGCAGGCCCCTACCTGGCGCGCCAACTGTCGGCGTTTCGAGACCGGGGGGTCCCTGGGCCGACGAGTGAAATGTCACCGCGTGCCCCAGCCCAGATGGGTCGGCGCGAGGCCGAGCGCGAAGGGGGGAGAAAGGCGGCCGGAGACGGGCGTGAGAGAGGTGGAAATCCCGCGGCCTTCGTAGGGCTGGACAAAATACTCGTGGCTCGATAACTCGCTCGACTCAGCTCGTTAGTAGCTTGGCTCGACTCGGCTCGTTTTAATTTTGTAGCGAGCCAAGCTAGCATTCTAGCTCGGTTCTCTAATGAGTCAGCTCGAGTGAGCTCGTGAGCTAGCTCGTGAGCCAAACGAGCTAAGCCACAACACAAGTTTGTCTAGTCGTTGTGTCGTCTCATCTCTCATAGTCTTATTTTCTCATAGTTATGATCTGTGATATGGACATGTGTGGATATGTCATGTGCTTAAATATTTACATTATTGCATTGCCACATACCTATATTGCATATTTAATATTTGATTATTGGTTATGGTTTTGTGAACTTTGTTTCTAGCAGCGTATGATGTTAGTGTTGTGCAATGAAATGTTACATGTTTGTGGAATGGATAATGAATTGCTTTATAATGATGTTTGTTGCTATCTTATTATAATAAGGATTTATAAATTTGTAAGTTAATACATATTTGTTTATTTAATTTAATATTAAAAGTTAGAAGCGCTAGGATGATGATATGATAATAATATTATAAAGGTTTTGGGTTTGTATTGTTAAACATTTAAAATATGATTTTCGGTTATATATATATATGTGCATAGATCTTTGTAGCTAGTTGTGTGGCTCGCGAGCTTAACGAGCTGGCTCGAGTTTTCTAACGAGCCGAGCCGAGCCAGCTGTTTAGCTCGTTAGTATAACGAGCCGAGCTGAGTTGGCTCGTTACAGTAACGAGCCATAACGAGCCAAGCTATAACGAGCCGAGCTGGCTCGATATCCACCCCTAGGCCTTCGTGTTCGTCCCGCGCCCAGGTCGGGTGCGCTTGCAGTAGGGGGTTACAAGCGTCCACGCGGGAGAGGGAGCGAGCGGCCTCACGCGAGCGCCTGTCCCGTCCTCGTCCCCGCGCAGCCAACCCTTTGTAAGAGGGCCGTGGTCCTTCCTTTTATAGGCGTAAGGAGAGGATCCAGGTGTACAATGGGGGTGTAGCAGAGTGCTAACGTGTCTAGCGGAGGAGAGCTAGCGCCCTAAGTACAAGCCATCGTGGCAGCCGGAGAGGTTTTGGCACCCGGTTCGTGTGGTGTCGTGGCCGTCGGAGGAGCGCTGAAGCCTGGCGGAAGGACAGCTGTCGGGGCTGTCGAGTCCTTGCTGACGTCCTCTTGCTTCCGTAAAGGGCTGAGAGCCGCCATCGTCATAGAGCGTGCGGGGCGCCATCATTACTTGTCTGGCGAAGCGAGCCAGATGGGACGCCGGTCTTGTTCCCCGTAGCCTGAGTCAGCTTGGGGTAGGGAAATGATGGTGCCTCCCGTTGACGTGGTCGGTCCGCGCCCTAGGTTGGGCGATGTGGAAGCTCCTCCGAGGTCGAGGTTGAGTCTGTCTTCCGTGGCCGAGGTCGAGTCCGAGCCCTTGGGTCGGGCGAGGCGGAGACCGTCGGCTGAGGCCAGGGCTGAGTCCGAGCCTTGGGGTCGGGCGAAGCGGAGTTCGTCGTCTTCCGGGGCTGAGCCCGAGTCCGAGCCCTGGGTCGAGCGGAGCGGAGTTCGCCGTCTTCCGGGGCTGAGCCCAAGTCCGAGCCCTGGGTCGGGCGGAGCGGAGTTCGCCGTCTTCCGGGGCTGAGCCCAAGTCCGAGCCGTGGGTCGGGCGAAGCGGAGCTTCCTATGGTGCCTGAGGTCGGGCCTGACTGCCTGTCGTCCTCACTCTGTCGAGTGGCACAGCAGTCGGAGCGGCGCAGGCGGCGCTGTCCTTCTGTCAGGCCGGTCAGTGGAGCGGCGAAGTGACTGCGGTCACTTCGGCTCTGTCGACTGAAGGGCGCGCGTCAGGATAAAGGTGTCATGCCACCTTTGCATTAAATGCTCCTGCGATTTGGTCGGTTGGCACGGCGATTTGGTCAGGGTTGCTTCTTGGCGAAGACAGGGCCTCAGGCGAGCCGGAAGTGTGTTCGTCGCTGGAGGGGGGGCCTCGGGCGAGACGGATATCCTCCGGGGTCGGCTGCCCTTGCCCGAGGCTGGTGTCACACCCGGCTTTAAGGGACAAAGCCAGGTGCATCTTATACATGCGCCAAGAAGACAACATATACAATAACAGAGTGTATAGAGATAAATGTCATAAAACATCAGAGTATTTATTACATAGCGGAAGACTTATTACAAAGTAAAAGAATAAATATAAAACGAACTAAGGATCGTTGGCGCCAATGTCGACTGAGAAACGCCACCTAGATCAGATCATACTCCTCGTCTTGTGGCTCCTCCTGAACCACCTGTTCTTCTCCTGTGGGGGGGTGTGAGACAGCAAGAGTGAGCTCACATACGTTCATAGCTCAACAAGTCGTGGGGAATAATGTGGCATGAACTCGCCAAAGGTGGGAGTTCATGAAGTGTAAGGCCGATCAATGAAATAGAGGCTGAAGCTGAACATTGCTTTTATAAGTTGGTCAAAATTTTATTAGCAATTACTAAGTGTAAGTAAATACCAAACCTTAATAATAATAAAGAAAAGTAATAGTAAAATAATCCCAAATGCGATGCAAATGTCAAATTAAATTTAAGTTCCATAAATTAATCATGTGAGGGTCCGAGCCGCTCATGACCGTGAGCACGGCTAGTATACTAGTTTTACACTCTACAGAGGTTGCGCATCTTTACCCACAAGTCCTGTTACCCATCTGCCAAGAGATGGCCAATCCCATACACCTCTACCGAGGAGGCGAGGCAGGGTAACACTACGAGGCCTTTACAAAGTTCCACTAGCTTCAGAAATCCTGCTACAGTTTATAGGAAGCTCCAGTGCAGGGTTCTTGCCTGACCGCCATCGCAGCAAAATCAACCCAAGGACCTCCCTACACTGACCACTCCCCTACTGCCCTTGCCCCTTTCGGGTAAGGAAGACCTCCACTAGCTTTCCTAGTTAATCAGCCAAGGGCGTCCCATTATACCCTTGTGGTAGCACTGTTTTCCCGGGTGGTCGCTCCATGTTCCCATTAACATAATGATCTTAACATGAACAGTAATAATAAAATAGAATAAAAGAGTAATTATGAATAAAGTATCTTCATACTCAAATCCACATAAAGCAATAGCAGGTACTACCCAAAGAAATATTTCAGTGGTAAACAAGGTATAAAGATAGCCAAAACTAGGGTAACCTATTGGGTCCCATCAAAATTATCCTATGCAGATCATTATAATTAATAAGAACATGGCTGGGAAAAAGTAAGTGATCAAGGGCACAACTTGCCTTCAATGAGCTCCTGCCCAGCTACTCCTACTTGCTGAACCTCAGATTCCACAGTGGCTTGCTCGTCTACTCGCATCAACACAATACATACATAGTATAGCAAAAATTAACATTGCACCAAACATGTAAATAAAATACACAGTAAAAATCTACACATTAAAATGAAATCATAGGAACTGGAATCATTAAATTTGGAGTTATAGAATTCAAGTTATGAATTTCTTAAGGTTTAATGTGCTTGAAATAGGATTAAATGATAAATTAATTTTATTACTGTTTTCATGTAGAAACAGAGACTCTAGATGATGGAGAATAAAATTACAAAATTTTAGGAACTGGAATGGAGTGATTTGGACTAAAAATGGATTTCCTATGCATTTTACAAGTTTCTATATTTGTTTTTGTATTAAAAACGAATTTCTATAATTAATTCTCTGTTTTTAATCATCTCAGGACTGGGCGTCTATTTCCAGAAAGATCAGGGGCTAAACCAGAGTTTTCCCCAAGACACAGATCACAGCTACGTGGACTGCGGGTTGAATCTCAATAAACCCAGGGGTTCTTTAATAAAACGCCGAGGCCGAAGGGGGTATCGGTGAACCCAGGCCGTTGGATCAAAACCACACGGCCTAGATTAGAGGGTTATAAATCTGAACCGGTACGCTGTCGCGGCCGTTGGATCCAAAATCAACCGTCCAGATCTAATACGACCCACGGTGAATCTTATGCGCCCGATTAGAGACGGACGGACCGGATTGATCCCGCCGAACCGGTATCCTACTCTTAATCCACGCCGTCCATCATGATCTAACGGCGCACGCGTTCCCTCCTCAGATCTAATCATGGCCGTTGAATACGATCGAACGACCCATGCTTTATCCCCTTCCTCGAGCCGAGGCACGACGGCGCTTCCCACCGCACGGCGGCGAGCCCGCCGGGGTTTCGTATTCGGCCGGCCCGAGCACCCATCATCAATTAACTCGCGCCACGCAAAGTTGATGCATCCCTAAACTCGATCCCCCAACCAATTTTGGCCGACCCCGAACGCCCGACTCGGTACACGGCACGCCGCGGCGGCACCATGGCCGGATAGCGGACCCAGGGGCATAGCTACACCATTTTACAATTCGCTAGCGCATAGCCTAAAGGAAGGGAGGACGGATACGGTGGGGACTCACCAACGGACGGCCGAGGCCATACGACGCTTGCCCACGGGGAGGGGCGGAACTCGCCTGCAGTGGTCTCGGCGGCGAGCAATTCGCACACTACACCAACGCAAAACTCCAATTGAACGCGCGACCGACTTCCTTGGACGATTGCGATCCTACTCGGCCCCACGCCGAAGCGAATTCGCCCGCACCGAAGAAGTTCATCGGCGACGCGACTAGCTCTCCCTGGCGGCGTCCAATCCCCTCCTCTGCTCTCTCTTTTCGCGGCGGTAATGTCTACTAGAGTATATCGCGGTGCACTGGGAATCAGGGAGGCACCCAGGGGTTCTTATCCTCGAGTCAATGCCGCCCCAAAGTGCCCGATTCTCGCGCGAGCTGAACGGCTCGGTCGAAGGACGGGGACGACGAGCAGCGCGTTCTGTTCCACGGGTCCCACTCGCCAGCGAGCACGCAAGCACCTGAGGGACCGGTCCACGAGCAGTGGCCCAGTGAGCGCGCGCGGCAGAGGGGAGATCTGACGAAGGTGGCCCGCATGGAAGTGACTGACGCGAGGGAGAGGCTAGCCAGCGGGCCCCGCGAGGCAGCTGGTCGAGCGCGTGCACAGCGGTTGATACTGGGCCGCGTAGAAAGAAAATGCACCTTGGGCCAGAAATGAAGCAGGCCCTTGAAGCCCTTTTATTCTTTTTCTTTTTCTGTTTTCTTTCTTCTTCTTTTCTAGGTTTAAATTTGAATTTGAATTTTTGAAGTCAAACTTGTGCTACCTTAACCTTTATTACGTTTGTGAGGTTAAAAATACTATTTTTAGAAATATAATTATATTTTTATATCATTTATCCTCTTCTCATTTTCAAAAATCCTATATTTTCAATTTAGGGTTTAATCCAATTTCTAGTCATTTTTATATTATTATTATTTTTATTTAATGCACAAACATAAAACTCCAACAAGATGTACTTTATTTTATTTTAGAATCATTTGTTTGGATTAAATCCTCTTAATTACATGTATGCTCTTTTCATGATGCAAATATGACACATAAAATAAGGATATCACCATATAATCCTTTTATACACTTTTGAGTATTACAAATCCTACCCCCCTTAAAAATAATCTCGTCCTCGAGATTTAGGAAGATCTAGGGAAAAGGTGGGGAAAATCTATATGAAGCTCTTCTTCTCTTTCCCAAGTTGCTTCATCTTCGCCATGGTGATTCCATTGAACTTTGCACATCTTTATAACCTTGTTCCTCGTAACTCGAGTCAAAGTATCCAAAATCTTGATGGGGTACTCAGCATAAGTCAAATCCTCTTGAACACTAAGGTCCTCCATTGGTAATTGTTCCTCAGGTACTCTAAGACACTTCTTCAGCTGAGATACATGAAAGACATCATGAACATCCGCAAGATGATCCGGTAACTCCAATTGATATGCAACCTCTCCCACTCGCTTTAAGATTAAAAAGGGTCCAATAAAGCGAGGGGACAACTTTCCTTTGACTTTGAATCTTCTCATACCCCGGAGTGGTGACACCTTCAAATAGACATAATCACCCTCCTTAAACTCTAGCAGTCTTCTCCGGGTATCAGCATAGCTTTTCTGCCTGGACTGTGCAGTTCTCAAATTCTCCCTTATTTGCTGAACTTGTTCTTCTGCTTCCTGTATAATCTCAGGCCCAAACAACTGCCTTTCACCAGTTTGATCCCAATATAATGGAGTCCTGCACTTTCTGCCATATAAAGCCTCAAACGGTGACATCTTCAAACTGGCCAGATAGCTATTATTATAGGAGAACTCAGCATAAGGTAAACTCTTATCCCAACTTCCACCATGCTTAAGGGCACAAGCTCTTAACATATCTTCTAACACTTGGTTAGTCCTCTCTGTCTGCCCATCAGTCTGGGGATGGTAAGCCGAACTAAAATTCAATCTTGTATCCAATGACTCGTGCAACTTCTTCCAATATCGAGAGGTAAACTGTGATCCCCGATCTGACACAATCTTCTTTGGCACACCATGTAGGCATACAATCCGTGCCATGTACAACTCTGCCAACTTGGCTCCTGAATACGTGGTCTTCACTGGAATAAAGTGGGCTACTTTAGTTAGCCTGTCCACAATCACCCATATAGAATCATATCCAGCAGACGTGCGGGGTAATCCAACAATGAAGTCCATGCCAATCTCTTCCCATTTCCACTCAGGTATCTTCAGTGGATGTAGTAGTCCGGCTGGCCTCTAGTGTTCAGCCTTATCTCTTTGGCATACATCGCACATAGCCACATGTGCAGCCACATCTCTCTTCAAACCATACCACCAATACTTTTGCTTCAAATCCTGATACATCTTAGTGCTTCTAGGATGAATAGAATAAACTGAGTCATGTGCCTCCTTCAATATGGTTTCCCGAAGACTATCAATATCGGGAACACAGATCCGATTCTTGAACCATATGGTGCCTTGCTCATCCTCTATGAACTCTGGGCCTCTACCCTCTGTTATTAGATCCTTGATCTCCTGAATCTTAGCATCACCAATCTGACCTTTAGGAATTTCTTGCTCCAAGGTAGGTTCCAATTCAATAGTCACTCCTTCCGTATGTGTAACAATTCCCAGGTTGAGCTTCTCAAAATCTTTTGTTAATTCATCAGGTAGCTGGACGACGAAAGCGGAGTGAACATGCTCCTTACGACTCAAGGCATCTGCAACCAAATTTGCCTTGCCTGGGTGGTAATGAATTTCCAAATCATAATCCTTAATAAGCTCCAACCAACGGCGTTGCCTAAGGTTGAGATCCTTCTGAGTGAATATATACTTCAAACTCTTATGATCCGTGTATACTTGGCACTTAGTTCCCATAATGTAGTGTCTCCAAATCTTAAGTGCATGCACAACGGCAGCCAATTCCAAGTCATGAGTGGGGTAGTTCAATTCATGTTTGCGCAACTGACGAGATGCATAGGCGATCACATGACCTTCTTGCATAAGCACGCATCCCAATCCTTGGCCACATGCATCACAATAAATGTCAAATCCCTTCTGCAGATCTGGCATAATCAATACTGGCGGTGACATCAATCTCTCCTTCAATTGATCAAAGCTCTCTTGGCATTTCTCATCCCACTTGAATTCTCTTCCTTTCTCCAAAAGCGAGGTCATAGGCTTGGCAATCTTAGAGAACCCTTCAATAAATCTCCAATAATATCCTGCGAGTCCCAAGAAACTCTGAATCTCAGTAACTGTAGTGGGCACTCTCCACTCCATTGTCTCCTTCACTTTAGCAGGATCCACTGCTATTCCTCCATTAGAAATAATATGTCCAAGGAATGGCACCTTGTCAATCCAAAACTCACACTTGCTGAACTTAGCATAGAGTTGATTATCTCGCAGCTTTTGTAGCACCAACCTTAGATGTTGTTCATGATCACTCTCATTCTTAGAATAGATAAGGATATCGTCGATGAACACCACGACAAATCTGTCCAAATACTCCATAAACACCTTATTCATCAAATTTATGAAATAAGTTGGTGCATTGGTTAATCCAAACGACATAACAGTGAACTCATATAATCCATATCGGGTCGATAAAATCATCTTGGGAATATCCGATGGCCTAATTCTTCATTTGGTGATAACCCGGTCGGAGTTCAATCTTCGAGAATACCCTTACACCTCTCATCTGATCAAATAAATCCTCAATGCGAATAATGGACACTTGTTCTTCATAGTGACACCATTAAGGGACCTTTAATCCACGCACATCCCTTGCAATCCATCTTTCTTCTGTACAAACAAAATCGGCGCTCTCCAAGGTGAGGAATTCGGACGTAAGTAACTAGCCTCTTGTAATTCCGTTATCCGCCTCTTCAGCCCCTTTAACTCTACTACAGACATCTTGTATGGTCGTTTGAAAGTAGGGGCAGCCCCAGGTAAGAGATCAATGACTAACTCAACTTCCCTATTTGGTGGCATCCCTGGTAACTCTTCTGGGAAGACATCTGGAAAATCTCTAACCACATGGATGTTGTCACCAACAAACTTCCCATCGACTAAGAATGCCGCAAATTTGGTGGCGGTAGTTACTGCAACTTCAACTTCAAATCTTTGTCCTTTGGAATTGGTAAGTTCTACGGTTCCCTGAGCATAGTGTATATACTGCCTTTGCCTTTCTTAACCATGACATAACAAGGATCACGTCTATAGTGCTCTCTTCTAACACTATAGGGGTAGCCCATCTGGGTTAGAAATACAGGGTAGGAAATGAAGAATTGTAGACAAGGCGAGTAATTTACGAGAAATGTTACTGTAGAGGATTTATTAGCTAAGTAGATTAGTGTGTCACATACTAAAGTTAATTCATTATCTTATGGTGGTACATGCTAAGATGCCCGGCTATACTATTTCAATCAATCAAAGAAACAAATCAAGCATTGATCATCAGAACAATCAACCAACATTTTTAATAGAGAAAATAAATTTTTTTGTCTTAGGTATCCTATCTCTTAAAAAGGTCATAAATGTAGAATTCCAAAGTGTGAAATCCATCTTGTCTCAGAGTAGAAAAGGTAAGAATCATCAGAGTGGAACAGTAGAAGGTGAGACAAGATCAAGATAAGTATAGAAAGAATTAGAGTAAGTTAAGTATAGAATGAATCTAAAGAAGGTAAGTAGGTAAGGGTTTTGTCCATTTCTATCTAGGTTTCGTCCTACAGTCAACATTTCCTCTGATACCACTTCTGTCACACCCGGCTTTAAGGGACAAAGCCAGGTGCATCTCATACATGCGCCAAGAAGACAACATATACAATAACAGAGTGTATAGAGATAAATGTCATAAAACATCAGAGTATTTATTACATAGCAGAAGACTTATTACAAAGTAAAAGAATAAATATAAAAAGAACTAAGGATCGTTGGCGCCAATGTCGACTGAGAAACGCCACCTAGATCATATCATACTCCTCGTCTTGTGGCTCCTCCTGAACCACCTGTTCTTCTCCTGTGGGGGGGTGTGAGACAGCAAGAGTGAGCTCACATACGTTCATAGCTCAACAAGTCGTGGGGAATAATGTGCCATGAACTCGCTAAAGGTGGGAGTTCATGAAGTGTAAGGCCGATCAATGAAATAGAGGCTGAAGCTGAGCATTGCTTTTATAAGTTGGTCAAAATTTTATTAGCAATTACTAAGTGTAAGTAAATACCAAACCTTAATAATAATAAAGAAAAGTAATAGTAAAATAATCCCAAATGCGATGCAAATGTCAAATTAAATTTAAGTTCCATAAATTAATCATGTGAGGGTCCGAGCCGCTCATGACCGTGAGCACGGCTAGTATACTAGTTTTACACTCTGCAGAGGTTGCGCATCTTTACCCACAAGTCATGTTACCCATCTGCCAAGAGATGGTCAATCCCATACACCTCTACCGAGGAGGCGAGGCAGGGTAACACTACGAGGCCTTTACAAAGTTCCACTAGCTTCAGAAATCCCGCTACAGTTTATAGGAAGCTCCAGTGCAGGGTTCTTGCCTGACCGCCATCGCAGCAAAATCAACCCAAGGACCTCCCTACACTGACCACTCCCCTACTGCCCTTGCCCCTTTCGGGTAAGGAAGACCTCCACTAGCTTTCCTAGTTAATCAGCCAAGGGCGTCCCATTATACCCTTGTGGTAGCACTGTTTTCCCGGGTGGTCGCTCCATGTTCCCATTAACATAATGATCTTAACATGAACAGTAATAATAAAATAGAATAAAAGAGTAATTATGAATAAAGTATCTTCATACCCAAATCCACATAAAGCAATAGCAGGTACTACCCAAAGAAATATTTCAGTGGTAAACAAGGTATAAAGATAGCCAAAACTAGGGTAACCTATTGGGTCCCATCAAAATTATCCTATGCAGATCATTATAATTAATAAGAACATGGCTGGGAAAAAGTAAGTGATCAAGGGCACAACTTGCCTTCAATGAGCTCCTGCTCAGCTACTCCTACTTGCTGAACCTCAGATTCCACAGTGGCTTGCTCGTCTACTCGCATCAACACAATACATACATAGTATAGCAAAAATTAACATTGCACCAAACATGTAAATAAAATACACAGTAAAAATCTACTCATTAAAATGAAATCATAGGAACTGGAATCACTAAATTTGGAGTTATAGAATTCAAGTTATGAATTTCTTAAGGTTTAATGTGCTTGAAATAGGATTAATTGATAAATTAATTTTATTACTGTTTTCATGTAGAAACAGAGACTCTAGATGATGGAGAATAAAATTACAAAATTTTAGGAACTGGAATGGAGTGATTTGGACTAAAAATGGATTTCCTATGCATTTTACAAGTTTCTATATTTGTTTTTGTATTAAAAACGAATTTCTATAAGTAATTCTCTGTTTTTAATCATCTCAGGACTGGGCGTCTATTTTCAGAAAGATCAGGGGCTAAACCAGAGTTTTCCCCAAGACACAGATCACAGCTACGTGGACTGCGGGTTGAATCTCAATAAACCCAGGGGTTCTTTAATAAAACGCCGAGGCCGAAGGGGGTATCGGTGAACCCAGGCCGTTGGATCAAAACCACACGGCCCAGATTAGAGGGTTATAAATCTAAACCGGTACGCTGTCGCGGCCGTTGGATCCAAAATCAACCGTCCAGATCTAATACGGCCCACGGTGAATCTTATGCGCCCGATTAGAGACGGACGGACCGAATTGCTCCCACCGAACCGGTATCCTACTCTTAATCCACGCCGTCCATCATGATCTAACGGCGCACGCGTTCCCTCCTCAGATCTAATCATGGCCGTTGAATACGATCGAACGACCCATGCTTCATCCCCTTCCTCGAGCCGAGGCACGACGGCGCTTCCCACCGCACGGCGGCGAGCCCGCCGGGGTTTCGAATTCGGTCGGCCCGAGCACCCATCATCAATTAACTCGCGCCACGCAAAGTTGATGCATCCCTAAACTCGATCCCCCAACCAATTTTGGCCGACCCCGAGCGCCCGACTCGGTACACGGCACGCCGCGGCAGCACCATGGCCGGATAGCGGACCCAGGGGCATAGCTACACCATTTTACAATTCGCTAGCGCATAGCCTAAAGGAAGGGAGGACGGATACGGTGGGGACTCACCAACGGACGGCCGAGGCCATACGACGCTTGCCCACGGGGAGGGGCGGAACTCGCCTGCAGTGGTCTCGGCGGCGAGCAATTCGCACACTACACCAACGCAAAACTCCAATTGAACGCGCGACCGGCTTCCTTGGACGATTGCGATCCTACTCGGCCCCACGCCGAAGCGAATTCGCCCGCACCGAAGAAGTTCACCGGCGACGCGACTAGCTCTCCCTGGCGGCGTCCAATCCCCTCCTCTGCTCTCTCTTTTCGCGGCGGTAATGTCTACTAGAGTCTATCGCGGTGCACTGGGAATCAGGGAGGCACCCAGGGGTTCTTATCCTCGAGTCAATGCGGCCCCAAAGTGCCCGATTCTCGCGCGAGCTGAACGGCTCGGCCGAAGGACGAGGACGACGAGCAGCGCGTTCTGTTCCACGGGTCCCACTCGCCAGCGAGCACGCAAGCACCTGAGGGACCGGTCCACGAGCAGTGGCCCAGTGAGCGCGCGCGGCAGAGGGGAGATCTGACGAAGGTGGCCCGCATGGAAGTGACTGGCGCGAGGGAGAGGCTGGCCAGCGGGCCCCGCGAGGCAGCTGGTCGAGCGCGCGCACAACGGTTGTTACTGGGCCGCGTAGAAAGAAAATGCACCTTGGGCCAGAAATGAAGCAGTCGGCCCTTGAAGCCCTTTTATTCTTTTTCTTTTTCTGTTTTCTTTCTTCTTCTTTTCTAGGTTTAAATTTGAATTTGAATTTTTGAAGTCAAACTTGTGCTACCTTAACCTTTATTACGTTTGTGAGGTTAAAAATACTATTTTTAGAAATATAATTATATTTTTATATCATTTATCCTCTTCTCATTTTCAAAAATCCTATATTTTCAATTTAGGGTTTAATCCAATTTCTAGTCATTTTTATATTATTATTATTATTTTTATTTAATGCACAAACATAAAACTCCAACAAGATGTACTTTATTTTATTTTAGAATCATTTGTTTGGATTAAATCCTCTTAATTACATGTATGCTCTTTTCATGATGCAAATATGACACATAAAATAAGGATATCACCATATAATCCTTTTATACACTTTTGAGTATTACAGCTGGGCTCGGGCGAGGCATGATCGAGTCCCTCGAATGGACCGATCCCTGACTTAGTCGCACCCATCAGGCCTTTGCAGCTTTGTGCTGATGGGGGTTACCAGCTGAGAATTAGGAGCCTTGAGGGTACCCCTAATTATGGTCCCCGACACTAACTTTGTAGGACCCAACAAGAGTTGGGTACCTAAGACCCAAGCCTAAATTTGCCTTGCAGGTTTATGCATCCGGGGGCTCAAGCTGGATTATCGACAGCGGATGCACAAACCACATGACAGGGGAGAAGAATATGTTCACCTCCTACGTCAAGAACAAGGACTCCCAAGATTCAATCATATTCGGTGATGGGAACCAAGGCAAGGTTAAAGGACTAGGAAAAATAGCAATTTCATCCGAGCACTCCATTTCTAATGTGTTTTTAGTAGAATCACTCGGATATAACTTGTTGTCTGTTAGTCAATTATGTAATATGGGGTATAATTGCTTATTTACAAATGTAGACGTGTCTGTCTTTAGAAGGAGTGATGGTTCATTAGCTTTTAAGGGTGTACTATACGGCAAACTCTATTTAGTTGATTTTGCAAAGGAGGAGGCCGGTCTAGATGCATGTTTAATTGCTAAGACTAGCATGGGCTGGCTGTGGCATCGCCGTCTAGCACATGTGGGGATGAAGAACCTTCACAAACTTCTAAAGGGAGAACATGTGTTATGACTAACAAATGTTACTTTCGAAAAAGATAGACCTTGTGCAGCTTGTCAAGCAGGTAAACAGGTGGGAAGTGCTCATCATAGCAAGAATGTAATGACCACATCAAGACCTCTAGAGTTACTTCATATGGACCTCTTCGGACCCGTCGCCTACCTAAGCATAGGAGGAAGTAAGTATGGTCTTGTTATAGTTGATGATTTTTCTCGCTTCACTTGGGTATTCTTTTTGCAGGATAAAACAGAAACCCAAGGGACCCTCAAGCGCTTCCTAAGGAGAGCTCAAAATGAGTTTGAGCTCAAGGTGAAGAAGATAAGGAGCGACAACGGGTCCGAGTTCAAGAACCTTCAAGTGGAGGAGTACCTTAAGGAGGAAGGAATCAAGCACGAGTTCTCTGCTCCCTACACACCATAGCAAAATGGTGTGGTAGAGAGGAAGAACAGGACGCTCATTGACATGGCGAGGATGATGTGTGGCCACAGGAACAAAAGGAGCAAGATTAACCTTCTTCCTCAACAATGGTGCAACCCCCAACTCAAGACGATGAACAGGTTCATCAAGAAGAGGCGTGTGATCAAGGGGGAGCACAAGATGATCATGTTATGGAGGAAGAAGCACAACATGCCCCTCCAACTCAAGTTCGAGCGATGATTCAAAGGAATCATCCCGTCGACCAAATATTGGGTGATATTAGCAAGGGAGTAACTACTCGCTCTAGATTAGTTAATTTTTGTGAGCATTACTCTTTTGTCTCTTCTATTGAGCCTTTCAGGGTAGAAGAGGCCTTGCTAGATCCGGACTAGGTGTTGGCCATGCAGGAGGAGCTCAACAATTTCAAGAGAAATGAAGTTTGGACATTGGTGCCTCGTTCCAACCAAAACGTTGTGGGAACCAAGTGGGTGTTCCGCAACAAACAGGACGAGCACGGGGTGGTAACAAGGAACAAGGCACGACTTGTGGCAAAAGGTTATGCCCAAGTCGCAGGTTTGGACTTTGAGGAGACTTTTGCTCCTGTGGCTAGGCTGTAACACCCAAAATCCTATTTTGAATGTACAAAAATGATTATTCTAAGGTCTAAATAAAAGGTCATGAATAAAGAATTTATTAGCCTAGTAATTATTTCTTGGAAATAAGTAAATAGTGGTATTATTTTTCTTTATCAAAGATAGATTTGGGTCTCAAAACTAAAAGTAAAAAAATTGAAAATCTTTTAATAAACGCAAAGAGTTCTAATTTCTGATATGAGAGAATTATTCTCTTCTTCGCCCTCTCTCATGAATTAAGCATCAATATTATGATAAAGTAAATAATAAAATATTATTGCATCATGCTGGGATTATTTTGTTTGTCAAAATTCAGATTTGAATTTGTTTGAAAATTTAAATTGAAACTTGATTATAAAATGAAATAGAGGAAAGGAATTGAAAAAAAAGGGAAAAGAAACCGGACTACGGTTTGGGCCAAATTCTCGCCCTCGGCCCAGCTCGGCTTCCACGCTGCTGGCCGTGCGCCCTGGCTCGCTGCCGGCCCAGTCTCTCTGGCGCGTAAGCCTCCCACTTACATGCGGGCCCGGGGCGTCAGAAGCTTCTTCTTTCCCCGTTCCGGATCCATCGTGTCGTGCCTGCGCCCAGAAATAGGATCGCGCCGCCTGTACTCCCGGGTGGTTCCACTCGATCCGAAAATCACGCCGAGCTCCCGGGCTATGTCCGCCGCCCCTGTGCGCTGGTACCTCCCCTCTCGGCGCCCTACAACAGATTTGCGCAATCCGCGATTCGCGCGACCGGCTCAACAAACTCCGTAAAACGCCCGTCGCCACCAGGTTCGGTGCAACAGGGAAACCTCGGACATCAGGGTATAAATGGGAGGCCGCGTGACTCTTCCCCTCGGCCATCGAGAAACACCAGGGATTGAGAGAGAGGGTGAGGGTGTAGCTCGTGAGCGTTCACTGGCGGAAAAAAAGGAAGCCGCCCGCGACCAAACTCGTGCCCCGCCATCGCCAAGACCTCTAGATGGGGCCCAGGGTGACCACCAGGGCTTGTGGATGATTGTGTGGCGTTCGCGGGCACAGTCGACCGATCGAGGCAGTGGAATTTCTCATCGGGACAACGGATCCACCGCATTGCCACCATGCTTCGTGGCCGGGGCTTATGGCTGTGTGATTCACGGTATGGCACCCACCCTCTTGCTCGCATGGCTACCCGCTTCGTATAGCGCTGTTCGATTTGGTGTTTGGGGAGACTGGGGAGCTCAGCTATGCCTCGCCGGCCATGGCGCCGCCGGGGAATACTCATGCGCCGCCGTCCGGGTGGCTAGGGAAGGGGGGTGTGCGTGGACCGTTGATATGGTTGTGGGTGGTTTTGATTAAAAGCTACCCTGTTGTTTCGCGGGGATCATCTCGTTCGTCAGTCGGTGGATGAACGGTCGGGGTCGGGTCTCAACGTTTTAATGGTTGGGTCAAATCTGGGCCGTGGGCTTTTAATCCAAAGGTTAATACAGATGCATACCCCTTCGGCTTACTGTCTTGCAAAAGAGCCCTCCTGGAATTTGAAAGCCAACCCGCAATCCACGGCAGAGAAACTCTGAGTCTGCGGACTTTTTGTGTTAACGCCCCTGTACTTTCCGATAATATTGCGCCAAGTCCAGAGAACAATAAAAATAGAAAATTGATTATAGAAAATGATGTTTAATACAAAAACAATACTAGAAACTTGTATAATTCCTAGAAACTTCAAATTAAGTCCAAATTGATCCATTCTAGTTTCTATAATTTTGTAATAATATTGTCTATCAACTATTAACACTGTTTAGCCATGAAACTTGAATTAAAATTATTCATTTGGATTAATCTATTCTAAGCACTAAATAATTTCAGAAATTCATAACTTAATAACCGTAGCTCCGAATTTAGTGGTTCTTGTTTCCACGATCTCGTAGCAGCGCGTAGATTATTATTATGCAACTTATTCTTATGTTTGGTGTGATGTTAATTTTATCTATACACTGTTTGTTTGTATTGCTACGACTAGTGCGAGGTACGAGTTATCTGAAGAGCAAGTTGGTACCTGGAATCTCAAGTCTCAGGCAAGTTGTGCCCTTGATCACTTCTTTTTACCCAACCATGTTCTGATTAATCATAATGATCTGCATAGGTTAATTTTGATGGGACCCAATAGGTTACCCTAGTTTGATTATCTTTATACCTTGTTACCACTGAACTTTTTGGGTAGTACTTGCTAGTGCTTTATGTGGTTTTGGGTATGAAGATACATTACTCATGATCACACTTTTTATTATCTGTTTATTATTATTGTTCATGATAAGATCATTATGTTAATTGGAACATGGAGCGACCACCCGGGAAAACAGTGCTACCACAAGGGTTTAATGGGACGCCCTTGGCTGATTAATTAGGAAAGCTAGTGGAAGACTACCTTACCCGAAAGGGGCAAGGGCAGTAGGGGAGTGGTCAGTGTAGGGAGGCCCTCGGGAGGATTTTGCTGCGATGGCGGTCCTGCAAGGGATTCCTGCATTGGAGCTTCCTATAAACTGTAGCGGGTTTTCTGAAGCTAGTGGAACTTTGTAAAGGCCTCGTAGTGTTACCCTGCCTCGCCTCCTCGGTAGAGGTGTATGGGAAGTCGCGATCCCTTGCCGGATGGGTAACATGACTTGTGGGTAAAGATGCGCAACCTCTGCAGAGTGTAAAACTGGTATACTAGCCGTGCTCACGGTCATGAGCAGCTCGGACCCTCACATGAATAATTTATGGAACTTAAATTCAATTTGTCATATGCATTGCATCGCAGGTGATGTTGTTACTTCTGTTCTACTATTTAATTGGGTTGGTATTTACTTATACTTAGTAATGGCTAATAAAATTTTGACCAACTTTAAAAGCAATGCTCAGCTTCAGCCATCCTCTTTGGTAAGCCTTACACTTCACATGAGCTTCCACCTTTGGCGAGTTCATACACATTATTCCCCACAACTTGTTGAGCGATGAACGTATGTGAGCTCACTCTTGCTGTCTCACACCCCCCCACAGGTCAAGAACAGGTACCGCAGGATGAGGCGCATGGAGGATGCTGTGATGAGTTCGTGAGAGGTCTAGGTCGTCGTCTCCCAGTCAACTTTGGGTTGCTGGACCATTGTCTCCTTATAATGTAATTATTTATTTTGTATAGAACTCCTGTTATATATAAAGATGTGACATTCGATCCTGTGCCACTATACATCATATGTGTGAGACTTGGTCCCAGCATATCTGGTGTTTATGTTCGCGCCCGGGTCTTGGTGCCCCGAAATCCGGGTGTGACAGAAGTGGTATCAGAGGAATGTTGACTGTAGGACGAAACCTAGATAGAACTGGACAACCAATATTTACTTACCTTTGCTACTCTGATTCTTTTCTAAACTTTTCTTAATCTTTTCTCATCTATTTTCCGCTTTACTCTGATTATTCTTACCTTTTCTTTCTAAGACAAATGTGGATTTCACACTTTGAAATCCTGCACCTAAAGTGACCTTTAGGAATAGGAGACCTACTCATAGGAACAAAAACAAAACTAATTTTATTGATATCTATGAACTTGAATGTTTGTTCTAATGATACTTGTTTGATTTGGATCTTTGATTAAGTGTGATGAGTTGTGGAGTAATGTCCACAATTACATCTGCATATACATCTAGGCATACAGGATAGTATAAATAAAATGACTATACAAACTAAGAATATCCCCCACTAGAATATATTTTAATAGATCTATCTTATCTTAAAAGATTCTATCCTACACTCATAGATCCATCTCCTCTCAAAAGATCCTAACTTATCCTAATCTAGCTTAATAGATTTACCTTATCTTAAGAGATACTCTATTGCCTTAATAGAATCATCCTATCTTGAAAAAGATTTCATGTCATCCTAATAGATCTAACTGACCTCAAAAGATTCTATGTTATCCTTAGGGATTCATCTTGCCCTAATTAGCATATTTATCCCACTCTAGAATAACAACCATGAGCTAATCTAAAATTGATTTAGATCTTATCTAGTCTAAAATAGTCATATCAATTTATTCTGGATATGATCCAATCTAATAAGTTAATCTAACCTTAAGTTGACCTAAAACCTAAGGATAGTCCCTTAACAAGTTAACACTAGTAAAAAAACTGGATCCTATAAACTTGTTCTCCCCTCATGCATTTAAATCTAAAATTAGTGCATTAGACAAACTCAACCGTGAGCATAAGAACTAACCCAACCAATAGTGTCATGATGGATTGCATAATCTGTTTATCCTCACCTAAAACAAACTTTTGACCTACATCAAGCAGCCTATCTCACCCATATCTATCTTAACCATATTCCCAAACTCCGATGACATACACTAACCTCGAATCAATGAAACCAAGACTAGAGAAGAAAAGATCAACCTTGTCAAGGAAGGAGAGAAGTCAAACTCAATCTTCAGATGCATTACCACCCAACACGGAGTTCTTTCTCACCATAAACTTTCTTACCCCTGGCTATTCTTTCCCTAACCTACCCATCTCTTATATCCCACATAATAAGTAGCCGGATACCTATGCTCTCCTAATCACCCACTATTGACTACAAAAAATGAGACTCTGGAAGTTTGAACCAATTATAGACTAAAAGCTTAATTACAAACCAATCCTTATGTATCCCTTTCTTACAAATCTCGAGGACGAGATTTCTGTTAAGGGGGTAGGATTTGTAACACCCAAAATCCTATTTTGAATGTACAAAAATGATTATTCTAAGGTCTAAATAAAAGGTCATGAATAAAGAATTTATTAGCCTAGTAATTATTTCTTGGAAATAAGTAAATAGTGGTATTATTTTTCTTTATCAAAGATAGATTTGGGTCTCAAAACTAAAAGTAAAAAAATTGAAAATCTTTTAATAAACGTAAAGAGTTCTAATTTCTGATATGAGAGAATTATTCTCTTCTTCGCCCTCTCTCATGAATTAAGCATCAATATTATGATAAAGTAAATAATAAAATATTATTGCATCATGCTAGGATTATTTTGTTTGTCAAAACTCAGATTTGAATTTGTTTGAAAATTTAAATTGAAACTTGATAATAAAATGAAATAGAGGAAAGGAATTGAAAAAAAAGGGAAAAGAAACCGGACTACGGTTTGGGCCAAATTCTCGCCCTCGGCCCAGCTCGGCTTCCACGCTGCTTGCCGTGCGCCCTGGCTCGCTGCCGGCCCAGTCTCTCTGGCGCGTAAGCCTCCCACTTACATGCGGGCCCGGGGCGTCAAAAGCTTCTTCTTTCCCCGTTCCGGATCCATCGTGTCGTGCCTGCGCCCAGAAATAGGATCGTGCCGCCTGTACTCCCGGGTGGTTCCACTCGATCCGAAAATCACGCCGAGCTCCCGGGCTATGTCCGCCGCCCCTGTGTGCTGGTACCTCCCCTCTCGGCGCCCTACAACAGATTTGCGCAATCCGCGATTCGCGCGACCGGCTCAACAAACTCCGTAAAACGCCCGTCGCCACCAGGTTCGGTGCAACAGGGAAACCTCGGACATCAGGGTATAAATGGGAGGCCGCGTGACTCTTCCCCTCGGCCATCGAGAAACACCAGGGATTGAGAGAGAGGGTGAGGGTGTAGCTCGTGAGCGTTCACTGGCGGAAAAAAAAGGAAGCCGCCCGCGACCAAACTCGTGCCCCGCCATCGCCAAGACCTCTAGATGGGGCCCAGGGTGACCACCAGGGCTTGTGGATGATTGTGTGGCGTTCGCGGGCACAGTCGACCGATCGAGGCAGTGGAATTTCTCATCGGGACAACGGATCCACCGCATTGCCGCCATGCTTCACGGCCGGGGATTATGGCTGTGTGATTCACGGTATGGCACCCACCCTCTTGCTCGCATGGCTACCCGCTTCGTATAGCGCTGTTCGATTTGGTGTTTGGGGAGACTGGGGAGCTCAGCTATGCCTCGCCGGCCATGGCGCCGCCGGGGAATACTCATGCGCCGCCGTCCGGGTGGCTAGGGAAGGGGGGTGTGAGTGGACCGTTGATCTGGTTGTGGGTGGTTTTGATTAAAAGCTACCCTGTTGTTTCGCGGGGATCATCTCGTTCGTCAGTCGGTGGATGAACGGTCGGGGTCGGGTCTCAACGTTTTAATGGTTGGGTCAAATCTGGGCCGTGGGCTTTTAATCCAAAGGTTAATACAGATGCATACCCCTTCGGCTTACTGTCTTGCAAAAGAGCCCTCCTGGAATTTGAAAACCAACCCGCAATCCACGGCAGAGAAACTCTGAGTCTGCGGACTTTTTGTGTTAACGCCCCTGTACTTTCCGATAATATTGCGCCAAGTCCAGAGAACAATAAAAATAGAAAATTGATTATAGAAAATGATTTTTAATACAAAAACAATACTAGAAACTTGTATAATTCCTAGAAACTTCAAATTAAGTCCAAATTGATCCATTCTAGTTTCTATAATTTTGTAATAATATTGTCTATCAACTATTAACACTGTTTAGCCATGAAACTTGAATTAAAATTATTCATTTGGATTAATCTATTCTAAGCACTAAATAATTTCAGAAATTCATAACTTAATAACCGTAGCTCCGAATTTAGTGGTTCTTGTTTCCACGATCTCGTAGCAGCGCGTAGATTATTATTATGCAACTTATTCTTATGTTTGGTGTGATGTTAATTTTATCTATACACTGTTTGTTTGTATTGCTACGACTAGTGCGAGGTACGAGTTATCTGAAGAGCAAGTTGGTACCTGGAATCTCAAGTCTCAGGCAAGTTGTGCCCTTGATCACTTCTTTTTACCCAACCATGTTCTGATTAATCATAATGATCTGCATAGGTTAATTTTGATGGGACCCAATAGGTTACCCTAGTTTGATTATCTTTATACCTTGTTACCACTGAACTTTTTGGGTAGTACTTGCTAGTTCTTTATGTGGTTTTGGGTATGAAGATACATTACTCATGATCACACTTTTTATTATCTGTTTATTATTATTGTTCATGATAAGATCATTATGTTAATTGGAACATGGAGCGACCACCCGGGAAAACAGTGCTACCACAAGGGTTTAATGGGACGCCCTTGGCTGATTAATTAGGAAAGCTAGTGGAAGACTACCTTACCCGAAAGGGGCAAGGGCAGTAGGGGAGTGGTCAGTGTAGGGAGGCCCTCGGGAGAATTTTGCTGCGATGGCGGTCCTGCAAGGGATTCCTGCATTGGAGCTTCCTATAAACTGTAGCGGGTTTTCTGAAGCTAGTGGAACTTTGTAAAGGCCTCGTAGTGTTACCCTGCCTCGCCTCCTCGGTAGAGGTGTATGGGAAGTCGCGATCCCTTGGCGGATGGGTAACATGACTTGTGGGTAAAGATGCGCAACCTCTGCAGAGTGTAAAACTGGTATACTAGCCGTGCTCACGGTCATGAGCAGCTCGGACCCTCACATGAATAATTTATGGAACTTAAATTCAATTTGTCATATGCATTGCATCGCAGGTGATGTTGTTACTTCTGTTCTACTATTTAATTGGGTTGGTATTTACTTATACTTAGTAATGGCTAATAAAATTTTGACCAACTTTAAAAGCAATGCTCAGCTTCAGCCATCCTCTTTGGTAAGCCTTACACTTCACATGAGCTCCCACCTTTGGCGAGTTCATACACATTATTCCCCACAACTTGTTGAGCGATGAACGTATGTGAGCTCACTCTTGCTGTCTCACACCCCCCCACAGGTCAAGAACAGGTACCGCAGGATGAGGCGCATGGAGGATGCTGTGATGAGTTCGTGAGAGGTCTAGGCCGTCGTCTCCCAGTCAACTTTGGGTTGCTGGACCATTGTCTCCTTATAATGTAATTATTTATTTTGTATAGAACTCCTGTTATATATAAAGATGTGACATTCGATCCTGTGCCACTATACATCATATGTGTGAGACTTGGTCCCAGCATATCTGGTGTTTATGTTCGCGCCCGGGTCTTGGTGCCCCGAAATCCGGGTGTGACATAGGCTTGAGTCAATTCGCATATTGTTAGCCTATGCCGCTCACCATTCTTTCAGGTTGTTCCAAATGGATGTGAAGAGCGCTTTCCTCAACGGGCCAATCAAGGAGGAGGTGTACGTAGAACAACCCCCTGGCTTTGAGGATGAACGGTACCCCGACCACGTGTGTAAGCTCTCTAAGGCGCTCTATGGACTTAAGAAAGCCCCAAGAGCATGGTATGAATGCCTTAGAGACTTTTTAATTGCTAATGCTTTCAAGGTTGGGAAAGCCGATCCAACTTTATTCACTAAGACTTGTGATGGTGACTTATTTGTGTGCGAAATTTATGTCGATGACATAATATTTGGTTCTACTAAACAAAAGTCTTATGAAGAATTTAGCAGGGTGATGACTCAAAAGTTTGAAACGTCGATGATGGGCGAGTTGAACTACTTCCTTGGGTTCCAAGTGAAGCAATTCAAGGACGGCACTTTCATCTCCTAAACGAAGTACACGCAAGACTTGATCAAGCGGTTTGGGATGAAGGACGCCAAGCCCGCAAAGACTCCAATGGGAACTGACGGACACATTGACCTCAACAAAGGAGGTAAGTCCGTTGATCAAAAAGCATACCGGTCTATGATAGGTTCCTTGCTTTACTTATGTGCTAGTAGATCAGATATTATGCTTAGTGTATGCATGTGTGCTAGATTTCAATCCGATCCAAGGGAGTGTCACTTAGTGGCCGTGAAGCGAATTCTTAGATATTTAGTCGCTACGCCTTGCTTTGGGATCTGGTATCCAAAGGGGTCTACCTTTGACTTAATTGGATATTCAGACTCCGATTATGCTGGATGTAAGGTTGATAGGAAGAGTACATCAGGGACGTGCCAATTCTTAGGAAGGTCCCTGGTGTCTTGGAGTTCTAAGAAACAAACTTCCGTTGCCCTGTCCACCGCTGAGGCCGAGTATGTTGCCGCAGGACAGTGTTGCGCGCAACTACTTTGGATGAGGCAAACCCTCCGGGACTTTGGCTACAATCTGAGCAAAGTCTCACTCCTATGTGATAATGAGAGTGTTATCCGCATGGCGGATAATCCTGTTGAACACAGCCGCACAAAGCACATAGACATCCGACATCACTTTTTGAGAGACCACCAGCAAAAGGGAGATATCGAAGTGTTTTATGTTAGCACCGAGAACCAGCTAGCCGATATCTTTACCAAGCCTCTAGATGAGAAGATCTTTTGCAGACTGCGTAGTGAGCTAAATGTCTTAGATTCGCGGAACTTGGATTGATTTATAGCATACATGTGTTTTATGCCTTTGATCATGTTCCTTTATGCATTTTCTTGCTTAATTATGGTGATCAAGTTGTACAACGCAATCCCCGGATCTCAAAAGTCCATGTGTGAGTGATGCACATATTTAGGGGGAGATGTGCTACAACTAGATCCTTTGAGACTAACCATGTGTTTGAGTTTTCTTCAATTAGTCTCAAAGATATATTGAAAGGGAAAGGTGGACTTGGACCATGAAAGACTTCCACTGCACTCCGATGAGAGGGTAACTTACTCCAAGTTCATCTCCATACTCTTATTGCCTTTTACTCTTATTTGAAGATTTTGGTGAGGCAATGGGGTTTAAGGGCCAAAAATGATCCTGTTTTGGTGCTTGATGCCAAAGGGGGAGAAATTAAGGCTAAAGCAAATGTATCAGCTACCACTTGAGAATTTTGAAAATAGTAGAGTTAGAACTTTTGTTTTGTCAAAATACTCAAAATACTCTAAGTGTCTCTTTTTGTCAAAAGTTGGTCTCTTGTGGGGAGAATGTTTGATTATGGGAAAAAGGGGGAGTTTTTGAATCTCTGATCAATTTCTTTTGGAATACCTTTCACTATGCCTCAACAAGTGAATTTGACTTAGAGATAGGAAATTGAGTTTGATTTGCAAAAACAAACCAAGTGGTGGCAAAGAATGATCCAAATATGCCAAATTTGAATCAAAACAAATTCTTGTTCTCATTTGTTGCTTTTTGTTGTGTTGGCATAAATCACCAAAAAGGGGGAGATTAAAAGGGAAATGTGCCCTTGGGCCATTTCTAAGTATTTTGGTGATTAAGTGTCCCACACAAATGGTTATGTGTTAATCTATGCCAAATGGTGGACAAAGTGCAAATCAATACAAAAGTATGATTCTAGACTTAGTACATTGGTTTTTGTGTACTAACATATTTGTCTAAGTGCTAGAATCAGAGAAAAGACAAATGGAAAAGACTTGGCTCGAGGAGCCAAGACTCTGTCAGTCTGGGTGCACCGGACTGTCCAGTGGTGCACCGGACAGTGTCCGGTGCGCCAGGCTGGCGCTGGTCAACTGGCCGCTCTCGGGAACTCGATGGTGGCGTACGGCTATAATTCACCGAACTGTCCGGTGGTGCACCGGACTGTCCGGTGAGCCAACGGTCGGCCGAGCCAACGGTCGGCCGCGCAATCCGCGTGTGACGCGTGGCCGGGCCAACGGTCTGATGGGGGCACCGGACTGTCTGGTGTGCACCGGACAGTGTCCGGTGCGCCAACAGATCCAATTCTTCAATGGTCGGCTGCGCCAGAACAGGAAAGAAATCTGCACCGGACAGTGTCCGGTGGTGCACCGGACTGTCCGGTGCACCAGTCGATAGAAGGCAAGAATTGCCTTCCTGGATTGCTCTCAACGGCTCCTAGCTGCCTTGGGGCTATAAAAGGGACTCTTAGGCGCATGAAGGAGAATACCAAGCATTCTTTGATCATCTCTTAGCACCAAGACATCTCTCTAGCGCATTTGATTCATTGTGATAGCAATTTGAGCTCCTCTTGAGTTGAGAACTCCATGTGTGATCTTAGAGCTCAAGTTGTGACTTGTGTGCGTGTTTGTGCTCGTGCTTTGAGGCTTGTTTGTGTTGCTCTTCCCACTCTTACATTTGTGCTTCTTTGTGATCATCTCATTATAAGGGCGAGAGGCTCCAAGTTGTGGAGATTCCTCGCAAACGGGAAAGAGTAAAGGAAAAAGAACACCGTGGTATTCAAGTTGATCATTGGATCACTTGAAAGGAGTTGAGTGCAACTCTCGTCCATTGGGACGCCACAACGTGGACTAGGTAAGTGTTGTACTTGGACGAACCACGGGATAAATATCTGTGTCTCTTGTGCTTGTTCTCACTGTGTCAATTGTGGTTCACAAGAGCTCTCCTTAGCCACTTGATTTCATTGTGCTAACACTTAATCAAGTTTGTGGCTTTAAGTTTCAAGTTTTTACAGGATCACCTATTCACCCCCCCCCCCATCTAGGTGCTCTCAGTAGTGCATGCGGCAGCATGGGCGTACTGCCTGCCAGTGGAATGGACAGGCATGCCGCCTGCGAAATGGACTGGTCGCTGCCTGCCCGCGGAATGGACAAGTCTCATTAAATGCGGAGGCGGCACATCGCCTGTCAGTGGAATGGACATGGCTCAATAAATGTCATGGCGGCACATCGCCTGCCAGTGGAATGGACAGGCGGCGCGCCTTGTCCGCAATAAATGCAGAGGCTGCGCAGCCCAGAGGCCTTACGTCAAGCTCCGCATGTTGGCTTACGTCACGTGCACCATGCCACGTGGCAGCATAGGGGCTCCACCTGAGTGGGGAGCAGAAGCGCATACGGTATGGTCCGGACACGTGTCGGCTCCGAACCCCCGCTTGGCCTTGATTAAGGCCTGGGTGTTCTTTGTCCCAGAATCCCGGGACCCTACTATGCGTGGCCCAAACCCCACACAGAGGGGTCCGGAACCCACCCTAGGGGTCTGGTTTGCGCCCGTGGAGGTCCTGGACCTTACCCGGAGGTCCAGTCTGTATATACAGGGGTCCGACACTTTCCCATGGGGTCCGGACCCACTTTTGATACCTTGGAGTATATCATCTTCTCTGGCCACGTGGTGCCCCCGAAGCCGTCCACGTGGTGGGGTCGGGTGATGTTTACCACGCGACTAGAGATAGCCGAGTGGGTACCGCGTCTTCAAACTGTAACAATGGGTACCCTAGTTTCAGGGTACCGACAGTGGCCCCCGGGCCCACCTCAGGGGAGGATACGAGCCTGCAGGTGGGGCCAAAGCTTGATTAGCGATTAACGCGCCTCTTCCGTGCGTTTGCTGACGTAATCACCGCCAATCCGCCTTCGGTCACGCCAACTGCCATGTCTGTCCCCGTGGCTGACTGACCCACGACCCCCATGCCTGATGGTTTCGCCGGACCACGCGCGAGGCGCCTCGATACCACTGCATTGGTTTAAAAAATCACCTTCTCTGTCTTCTGTCGTGGCCCCGAGGAAGCGCACTACCGGCGCGTGCGGCGGTTCGCCTTCTCTGCACCCGGGAACCGACACTCGAGGAGTATGACTTGTGGGCCTAGGCCCCCATGTCATAGACTGGGCTGTTGTTTCTTGCGGCGGAGATGAAGAGGTGCGCTACTGCGGGCGGCGGTTCACCTCTTCCGCACCCAAAGTTCAGCGCACAATCTATATGACTTGTGGACCCGGGCCCCCGTGTCATAGACTAGGTTACCTTGGTGCGCGTCTGTAAAGCCCAAAATTGGTAGAATAAAAAAAATAAAGGAAAAAATATTTATGATAGTATTCCAATATTTAAAACAAAAGACTTTTATAATCAGAGATTAAAATACACTCATATAACTTAAACCAACCTTTGTTAAATAATATGATTAGAAATGTCCTCCAAAAGAACTAAGTTAAAAAATAATTTAATAAACATTACACACTAGAAAGTCCTATCTCTTAAATAAATAGGAACATAATTTTAAATTAACCTACAAGAGTAATAAGGATTCTATTATATGTATTGTGTAATGGAGCATTTCACACTTGAATCATTTGCCCTAATAATTGAATAAAAAAATATAAATAAATTTGCATCTCATACTGGTATCCTTTTGATTATTCATTATAATTAAGTTTAGAATTTAAACTTTATTTGAAGACCATTTGAAATTAGAGGTTTAAATGAAATAAAAAGAAAAGAAAAGGACTGACTTAACATGGGCCAAATTCCAGAGTCCCGGCCCACCTTTCCCCACATCCGCTCCGCTGCGCTATACGGAGGCTTCCACTGACGCCGGGTCCCACCTGCCAGACGGATACCGTGCGCTCTCGCTCACGCTTGTGGCCGAGTCGATCGACGTTCTCGGACGCTGACTCGGGGGCCCCACCCGGCTGTTTGCACATGTGATTGCACCTGGACTCGCTGCAGCGGCTGACTGTGGGCCCCTGGTCTCCGGCGGGAGGTCTCCTTCCGCCTGGTGCATCAACTACCGCCGCAACCTCCGCGCATAACCGGAAAAATCGGCGCTGATCGTTCTTGGAGCTGGGGAATAAAACTTGGGCACCCCTGCGCCCTCTTCTCTATCTGCCTCCCTCTCCTCTCCGTTCCACACCCCATGACCGAACCCCACCGTGAGAGATATAGCGCGTGCAGCGGAGGCAAGAAGTGCGCCCGCCGTCGAGGACCTCTAGGCGTCGTGGTTGGACATCGGCTCACGGTTGGAGGCCCTGCGCAGCACCCGGGGTTCGTGTTCGTGGCCTGGGCGGGAGCTGTTGTGCATTGGGATCCAACGAATTTCACGTCGTGGTTCCATCGCCACCACAGATCCATCCTTCACCGTGGTCGCTGAACATTCGTCGTGTTCCTTGGTGAGTATGCCCTATCGACTTCGCGATGTCCTCCTCTTCCTGTACCCTAAGTCGTATTGGAGAATAGCTGGGGGATTGCCGGGACCGTGCACGCCGGCCAGGGCGCCGTCGCTGCCTGTATCCGCGGGAGGAAGAAGAAAGAACCAGAGCCGTCCATCTCTGACCAAGGGTTAGGATTAGATCTGCGATTGGGCATCTCTGGGCCCTTGGATCAAAAGATAGTAGCCTGGATTTGTGCACACATGCCCTTTTGGGTCAGGCTCACCTCAACCGTTGATCTGGTCTCGAATGGGCATGATTCGAGCATGGGCGTGGACGAGTCGCTGGCCATTGATCCTAGATCTAATGGTCGATGTTGTATGCAGGTTCATTAAGGGGAAAGTCTAATCCGGTCCGGTGGTTGACGATCCAACGGCCAGAAGCGACCGATACCCCTTCGCCAAGTCGATTTTGTAAAAGAGCCCTCCTGGAATTTAGGAACTAACCCGCAGTCTAGTGAATAGTGTTCTGAGTCTAGGATTTATTACACCGAGACCCCTGGGTTTCTGTTTAATCATGCGCTCAGTCCAAATATTGGTTATAACAGGGAAACTAATTGAGAAATTGATTTTTTATATAAAAACAAATGCCTAGAACTTGTTTAATTCATATAAAATTCATATGAGGTCCAAATCAATCCATTTCAATTTCTATAATTCTATAATATTATTTTTATCAGTTAGTGCCACTGTTTTGACATGAAAGTCACATTAAAATTTATATTCTATTTAATCTCGTACAAAACACATAAAATCATTAGAAATTCATAACTTTCTCATTTTAACTTCAAATTGAGTCATTCCAGTTGCAATAATTTTATTTTAATATTGTCTACCAACCAGTAACACTGTTTAGCCATGAAACTTGAATTAAAATTGTCCATTCGAATTAATCTATTCTAGGTACTCGATAACTCCATAAAATCATAACTTTCTAACTGTAACTCCGAATTTAGCGATTCTTTTTCCTACGATCTCGTTACGATACATAGATTATTATTATACGGTTTATTCTTATGTTTGGTGTGATGTTAATTTTGCCTATACCATGTTTGTCTGTATTGCTACGTTTAGCAGTGAGGACACGTGTCACAGAAAAGCAAGTTGGTACCTAGAATCTCAAGTCCCAGGCAAGTTGTGCCCTTGATCACTTCTTTTACCCACTCATGTTCTAATTAATCATAATGATCTGCATAGGTTAATTTTGATGGGACCTAATAGGTTACCCTAGTTTGTCTATCTTTATGCCTTGTTTACCACTGAACTTTTTGGGTAGTACTCGCTAGTGCTATATGTGGTTTTGGGCATTGAGATACACATTATTCATGATTATACTTTTCTTATCCGTTGTTATTTACTGTTCATGTCAAGATCATTAATGTTAATTGGAACATAGAGCTTAACTTGAGAAACACGTGCCACCACAAGGGTTTATGGACGCCCTTGGCTGATTAATTAGGAAAGCTAGTGGAGGACTACCTTACCCGAAAGGGGGCAAGGGCAGTAGGGGAGTGGTCAGTGTAGGGAGGTCCTTGCTTGATTTTGCTGCGATGGCGGTCAGGCAAGAACCCTGCATTGGAGCTTCCTATAAACTGTAGCGGGTTTTCTAAAGCTAGTGGAACTTTGTAAAGGCCTCGTAGTGTTACCCTGCCTCGCCTCCTCGGTAGAGGTGTATGGGAAGTCGCGATCCCTTGGCAGATGGGTAACATGACTTGTGGGTAAAGGGTACCACCTCTGCAGAGTGTAAAACTGGTATACTAGCCGAGCTGACGGTCATGAGTAGCTCAGGACTCTCCGATGATTAATTTATGGAACTAAATTCAATTTTTCATATGCATTGCATCGCAGGTGATGTTGTTACTTTTGTTCTACTACTTAATTGGGTTTGGTATTTACTTATACTTAGTAATTGCTAATAAAATTTTGACCAACTTTAAAAGCAATGCTCAGCTCTACCCATCCTCTTTGGTAAGCCTTACACTTCACATGAGCTCCCACCTTTGGCGAGTTCATTCACATTATTCCCCACAACTTGTTGAGCGATGAACGTATGTGAGCTCACTCTTGCTGTCTCACACCCCCCACAGGTCAAGAACAGGTACCGCAGGATGAGGCGCATGGAGGATGCTGCGACGAGTTCGTGAGAGGTCTAGGCCGTCGTCTCCCAGTCAACTTTGGGTTGCTGGACCGTTGTCTCCTTATAATGTAATTATTTATTTAATTATTTTGTATAGAACTTCTATTATATAGTAAAGATGTGACATTCGATCCTGTGCCATGATTCATCATATGTGTGAGACTTGGTCCCAGCACACCTGGTGATTATGTTCGCGCCCGGGTCTTGGTGCCCCGAAATCCGGGTGTGACAGCGTCGGGCATGCGTCGGACGGGATTTCCTGTAGCGTTTCGGGGCGCGAGCGAGAGAGTCTGCCTTGAAGAGGGATTCACCCTGCGTGCAGCGGTTACGCTTTCGCATTCTCTCCCAATCGCTGCGCCCTTTTGCCTTCGAGCTCTCTGCTTTGCGCCGTCGTAGTCGCCATGGCCTCGCTAGTTCATCCTGAGCGTTTCCAGACTAAGGGGCGCTCAACAACGTGGTGCGCCACCTGCTCGGATGGAGCGCGCCGGCGTTCGCCGGAAGGATCCGCGCCGGCGCCACTCCCCTCGGCGATCTCGCCGCCGGGGAGTTCGTGCTGTTCGTCTCCTACCTATCCTGCGGGTTTGCGCTGCCAATCTCGCCTTTCTTCTTGCTGCTGTTGGAGGAGCTCAGCCTCCTGCTTTAGCACCTCACGCCCCACTCCATCCTCCAGGCAGCCATCTTCGTCCACCTCTGTGAGATGTTCGTGGGGGTGGCTCCCAGCACCTCCCTCTTTCACCATTTCTTCGTGTTGGTGAAGTCTGGGAAGGCCAAGGACCACCTCGGCACCTACTACTTCCAGACAAGGTCGGATTCAGCCGTGGCCTACATCCCCACCCTTGGCGGCGCAAGGTGGGAGAACTAGCGCGGCGACTGGGTGATCGCCAGCGCCGAGGCCAATGACCGCCTCATCCTGCCGAGCGACGGGCCAGCACTCGACCGGAAGCAATGGAGGGCCAAGCCATCCCTGGCGCCGGAGTACCTGCCCGTGCTGGACAGAATCAAGACCTTGGCATCCGGTGGTCTGACCTCCATGCATGTGGTCGGTGACTTCCTGAAGCACCGAATCACGCCGCTGCAAAGGAGGGCGCGCCTGTGTTGCTGGTTCACCGGCTCAAACGACATCGGCCGGATCCAGCGCGGGTCGGGGACCGACCTGTCCTGGGAGGAGCTGGAGCTTCTGGTGAAGGGGATTACTGGTGAGTCCTTTGTCCCTGAGTGCCTAATCCTCTCCCAGGGCATCCCTGCGCTCTACGATGACCTAGGGTTAAGGACGACGATCTTGGCCACGCTGTCGACCTTCGACGAGAGCGGCGTGGCGGTTCGCCAGACCGGCGGCCGGGACCCCCCACCACGGCATCCGGGTCTCTGATGTGTCGGCTGGAGGCCCCCAGACTGCCGGTGTGGCTCCCAGCGCCCCCGCCGTGGCTCCTAGTGCCTCCGCCGCGGCCCCCGCCCCTTGGACAAGGGCAAAGGGGCCGCATGCAGTTCCTCCGCCCCAGGTGGTACCGGAGGGTCGGAGGAAGAGAGGCGACGCCAACTGCGCCGCACCGACGGGTCATTTATCTCAGACCCCCCAGAAGCGTCAGAGGACTGCTGGTGGGGACGAGGAGGCCGGTTCCATGGCCCAGGGCGCGCAGAGGCGCATCATTCCTCCCCCACCACCACCATCGGGTCCACCGCCACCACAACCACCACCATCGTTGGGTCCGCCGCCGCCACCATCACCTGGGGGTGATTTCCCCCAGGGGCACCAGCAGCAGCAACAACAACAACAGCAGCAATAGCAGCAGCAGCAAAAGCAGCGGTCGCCCCGCTTCCAGGGTCGCTGGAAGGTCGAGGGCCCCAAGTGAGTGTAACCCCTTTTTTCCATTAGTCTATTTATCATGCCGACGGGTCTTAACCCATCCTTTGCTTGTCAGGGCTTCCTCCCCCTCTGCTCCTAAGGTCGCGCCTCCTCCGCCAGATACCATGCCCGATGGGTCTGGCTTTCAGTAGCAGGCATCTGCTAGGAGTGGTGCCGGCGGTCCGCCCCCGGCCGCTGCAACTGCACCGACGGCTGCCGCAGCCTCAACGACGGTGATGCCATCGAGTACGCCGTCGGCAGCGGCGGAGGAGGTCCCAACTGCGCCCGCCTCCACCATCGAGGGTGACGTGAGGGGCGCGTCCAGCTCCATCCCGCCGCGCACTCCGGAGCAGACGGAGGTGATTTTCGGGCGGCGGCTCCGGTCCGGCGCCGAGCCAGAAGCAGCGCCAGTTCCCCTACCTCGGGAGTTGTCTCGTGCCCATCAGGCTCTTCATGAGACTGAGGCGGCGATCCTGCGGGAGTGGGAGGCGCTTGAGGCCGAACACCAGCGCCTCAGCGACTGGAGTACCCAGTTGGAGGAGCGCACCAAGGCGGCGTCCTGCCAGTTCGCCGAGCTTGAGCGGGACCGCAAGGACTACAAAAAGGACCTCCAGAAGGTGTACGCCCGGGAGCTGGAGGCGAGTCGGAAGGAGAAGAGGTTGGCCAAGAAGGAGGAGGCCTTGAACCAGAGGGAGGAGGTCATCACAGAGCTCTAGGCCAAGCTGAGTGCCTTCATCGAAATCCTGAAGGAGCAGCGAGTTCAGCAGACCGCGGTTGTGGAGAGGATCCAAAAATGGGAGCGGGAGCTGGAGGACAAGGTCAACAACATTGCCCTGGCCGAGGAGAACCTCAAGGAGAAGGATGCTTCCCTGGATATATAAGTGGGCGACGGATCTCGCCTAGCGGGAGAAGGACCTCGCCTTCAGGGAGGAAATGTTTGAAAGGCAGGATAAGTTGCTGACCGAGCATGAGCTCGAAGCGGAGGAGAAGGCGAAAAAGCTGGAAGAGAGGGTCTGCCAGTTCTAGGCGGCACAGGCAGCACCGGGCCCCCAAGCGGTGGAGAAAACGCTTGAAGGTCTCCGGGCGGAGCATTGCGCCGGGGTCCAGCGCATCGCCGCATGGGCCAGCGAGGCGAGCACGACACTTGTGTCGCTAGGGGTGAGTCCCATCCCGGTGTCGGAGCTGTCGACGTCCATCTCCGACGCGCTCCCGGTGCTGGACTCCGCCTTCGACGCCTGGACCAGATTCTTAGCGCCCGCCTGGAGGCCGAAGGCAGCAGGCTCTGCCGGGCGGTAATCGAGTATATCCTGACGTGCTTCCGGAGCCACGACCCGGCCATCTCCTTGGAGCCGGTGATCGCTGGTCCGGTGGTCGAGACTGAAGACGCCGCCCGGGAGGGCGTACAAGGTGTCGTAGAACTGGTGGCCGAACGCTTCCCGCGGGATCCTGCTAATGATGAGTAGCTAGATCTGCAGAGAGAAGGCAAGGGTCCCATTGGGAAGCGGCTTTGTAATATTTTTTGGTTCTGTAAGATACTTTTGAGTACTATTTATCAAGCAGTATTAGCACTTATCTGTTTGCTATTTGTCCTTGCTATGTATGGCGTTACCAACTCCTCCCTGGTACTTGGCCCCCTGGGATGTAGGCTCGACGTGTCGAGGCTGGATACCAGTATACCTAAGAAAGAGTTGGTGACCCGGCCCCCAGGAGGTAGTCTCGACTGGGACCTGGACCTGTACACAACTTCGGCTAGGAAGTGTTAGTAGCACACCCATAGGACCCATCGTCTGGTATCTGCCATCCTTTGATTCATGCAACAGGACCTACAGGATTGAGTCTAGGAAGCCAAGCCCTATGCCCGGAACTACAGGATCACAACTCTACTAGGGTACCCGTTGTAGAGTGGTGGAGGTGCAGGCTTAGGGTACGGGACCAGGCTAAGCGGCTACATAGCTCTGGACCACTCCAGGAAATGGGCGCCCATTCTCTAGAACCGGACCCATAGGTTGCCGGACCCCCTGTATCAGGATAGGGGTCCCGAACTGCAAGCCTGACTTACTCAATTCGGATGTCATCATACCAGCAAGGGTGGGAACTGCATGGGTGAGTTAGATAAAAAATAATATCCAGAAACTATAGCAGAATAAAACCATCACAGAAGCACATCTGGGGGGTAAATCTTTTCTTTATAACTTGATATGCATGGGTGTAGACCAACAGGCGGGGCTTATGAGGGCGGACCTCACCGGACTGACGTACACATATGCACAACCTAGTTACAAAAAGAAGAAACCTCAACCCCTCAGACTTGCTCCTATGGGTAGAACTTACGGAGATGCTCTATGTTCCAGGGGTTGGGAAGAGGCACTCCTTCAGTTGTGGCAAGGCGGACACACCCTGGTCGGCATACTTCCGTCACCTTGAAGGGTCCTTCCCAATTGGGGGAGTTTGTGGAGCCCTTCTAGGTTCAGTACTCGCCTTAGGACTAGGTCCCCGACCCTGAGCTCCCTACTATGCACGAACCATTGATGGTAGCGCCTGAGCGCCTGGTTTTACCGTGCATTTCGGATCGCCGCTTTCCATCTGCGCTCGTCGATGAAGTCCATGTCCTCACGCCATAGTTGTTCCTGCATAGACTCATCAAACGACTAGACCCGTGGGGAGGCCATAAGGATTTTTGGGGGAAGGCACGCTTCGACCCCGTAGACCAGGAAGAACGAGGTCTCCCCGGTAGCTCGGCTGGGTGTGGACTGGTTCCCCCATAGCACAGACGGTAGCTCATTGGCCCAATTTGCACCATGCTTTTTCAAGCAGTCATAGGTGCGTGTCTTGAGTCCCCTGAGGATCTCTGCATTTGCCCTCTCAACTTGGCCGTTGCTCCTGGGATGAGCCACAGACGCAAAGCAGAGTTGGGTGCCGATGTCCTCGCAATACTCCTGGAAGAGCTGACTTGTAAACTGGGTCCTGTTGTCCGTAATGATACGGCTTGGGACCCCAAATCTGCAGACGATCGACTTGAGGAAGGCAACAGCAGCACCCTAGGTGATGCTAACCACAGGGGTGGCCTCAGGCCACTTCGTGAACTTGTCGATGGCGACGAAGAGGAATCGGTACCCGCCGACGACCCTGGGGAATGATCCCAGGATATCCACCCCCATACGGCGAATGGCCAGGAGGGTGGAATCATCTGTAGAGCCTAAGCTGGTGTGTGTATCTGCTTTGCATGGAACTGACACGCCTTACAGGACTTTACCATCTCAGCTGCATCCTGGAGAGCTGTTGGCCAGTAAAAGCCATGCCAGAAGGCCTTACCAACCAGTGTGTGGGATGCTGAATGACTTCCGCACTCTCCTCCATGGATCTCCGCGAGTAACTCACGGCCCTCCTCCTGGGTGATGCACCGCATAAGAATGTCGTTGGCGCCACGGCGGTAGAGACCCCCTCGACGACCGTGTAGCATTTAGCCAACCGCATTATGCGCTCTACGGACACATGATCTTCAGGAAGGATTTTTTTCCTTCAGGTAGTCCCAGATCTCGGAGATCCTTGCATCGGGACCACTCTAAGATACTGGTTGTGGCGCTAAGGGGCTGGCAGGACCCCCTGTAGCACACACTGTCTTCGGTGGGTTCTGTAGATGGTACGCCACCGGAACCGCTAGCTTTGAGGTGCTAGTCTCGCCCCCTTCGTCCAGTTCGGCAGGCTGGGCGGTGGGTCTCAGTAGTCGTCTTTCGAAGATGCCCTCGGGCACAGGTGCCCAAGTTGATGCCCTCACGAAGAGTTCATCTGCCGCCGAGTTGTCAGCCCGAGGAACATGTTGCAGTTCCAGGGCTGTGAAGTCTTTTTCCAGCTTCCTTACGTGGAGGAGGTAAGCTGCGAGCCTGGGCTCGTTGCAGCTACACTCCCCGCGGACTTGCTTGATGATCAGCTGGGAGTCCCCCTTCACAAGGAGCTAGCGGATCCCCATGGATAGGGCGACCGACAAGCCGAAGATCAATGCTTCGTATTCTGCCATATTTTTGGTGGCCTTGAACTCAAGGTGCACCATGTACTTCACTTGATCCCCGTTGGGGTCGATGAGGACCACCCCAGCCCCGCCAACTTATTTACGGACGGATCCGTCAGAGAAGAGCGTCCAGTGGGGCCCGGTGAAGACCGGACCCCTGGGCTCCGCAGGTGTGGGGTCCGAATCAGGATCTGGACCCCCAGAAGCGCTCGGGGGAGGTGTCCACTCCATGATGAAGTCAGCCAGGACCTGGCTCTTGACAGCGTGGCGAGGGTGGAAGTCCAGCTGGAACTCAGCGAGCTCCACTGCGCACTTGGCGATGTTGCCTGTGGCGTTAGAGTTGTGGAGGATGGCCCTTAACAGAAAGGAGGTCACCACCCCGACCCTATGTGCCTGGAAATAGTGGTGCAGCTTCCTGGACGCAACAAGCAAAGCATAGAGAAGTTTGTGTGTCTCAAGGTACCTGGCTTTTGCTTTGTGGAGGACCTCACTGACGTAGTAGACTAGCTTCTGAACGGTCCAGACCCCTGTAGCCGGTCCCGAGCCCTCAGGTTCCTGGCCCTCTTGTGCCATACTTTCGACGACCAGCACCATGCTCACCGCTTCTACAGCCGCCGTGATGTATAAGTACAACGGCTCCCCAGTTTCTGGAGCTACCAGTATTTGCAGAGACACCAGGTGCTGCTTCAAATCTGAAAAGGCTTGTTCTGCCTCTTCGGTCCAAGAGAATGGGTCGAACTTCCGCAATAGCTTGAAGAAGGGCAGCGCCCTCTCAGCCAGCCTTGAAATGAAGCGGCTAAGGGCGGCTAACGACCCCGTAAGCTTCTGGACGTCCTTGATACGGGCCGGAGGCCTCATCGCCTCAATCGCCTTGATCTTCTCCGGGTTTGCTTCAATGCCCTGGCACGAAACCAGGAACCCTAGCAACTTCCCTGCAGAGACACCAAAGATGCACTTGTCCGGGTTCAGCTTCGTGCGTGTTGCCCGCAGCTTGTCGAAGACCAGGGTTAAGTATTCCACTAGGGTCGACCCTCTCTTAGTCTTGACCATGATGTCATCGACGTATACTTCCACCTTGTCCCTAATCAGGTCCCCAAAAGTCTTACTCGTCGCCCGCACAAATGTTGGCAAGGCGTTTTTCAGACCGTAAGGCATTACGACATAGCAGTAAAGCCCATCCACTGTTACAAAAGCGGTATGCTTCCTATCTTCCCTAGACATCTGGATTTGATGGAAACCAGAGGTTGCACCCGAAGGTAGAGTCCACGATTTGATCTATATGTGGAAGTGGATACGAGTCCTTGGGACAAGCCTTATTAAGGCTGGTGTAGTAGATGCACATCCAAAGCTTCCCATTCGCCTTAGGGACGATGATTGGGTTGGCCAACCACACTAGGTGATGAACCTCTTCGATGAAGCTAGCGTCTAGCAGCTTCCGGACCTCCTTTCGGATGAAGTCCTACCGCTCAATGGACTGTCTCCGAGGCTTCTGACTCACCAGTTTGGCGTCAGGGTTGATCTTCAGATGGTGCTCGATCACCTTCTTGGGGATCCTAGGCATCTGCAACGGCCCCCATACGAACACGTCGGCATTTGCCTGGAGGAAGGCGACGAGCGCGAGTTCCTATTTTTCCTCCAGATCACCCGCTATGCGAGTGGTATGGGGGAATCCGCGCAGAGCCGGATGGCCTTGACGGGGACGTCGTCCGCCTCGGATGGCTGCACCTTTGACACCTTGGTAGGCGCCTTGGTGCCGGAGGTCGAGGGGTCCCTCCTTCCGTCATCCGGGTGAGCAACTTCTGCCGCCAGGGCGTGCAGCTTCTCCACAGTCGTAAGCGCAGCGGTGCGATCGCCCCGCACAGTGAGGACCCCGGTTGGGGATGGTGTGACGGAACCTCCCAAGTAATTAGGCCCACCTATAGTTGTCCTTGTCCAACGGACCTCAGACAACCCTGTAGGTGCCCCTGAACTACTTGACAAGTTCGGTATCTTCTTTCTTACCTTTCCAGGAATGTTTCACCCATCTTGCAGACATTACAGAACATCGGAGATAAAGAAATGCGAAAGCGATTACATAATTTACATTTATTTAAAAAGTAAGATCGAGTTACTTATTACAGACCAGAGTTATCCTAGGAGTGCAGAGTAATATTATTACAATACCAGGGGAGGCAAAAACTCCTCCCGATAGTTTTTAAACAAAAGTTCTATATGGAGGACCAAGTCCTCCCGCGGCTTCACTCTTGTTTTTCTTCCTTGGGAACCACCTTGGAGCAAAAGCAACAAAAATTTGTCGCTTCCTCACCTAAAAACAACGGAGGGATAAACCCTGAGTATGGAATTACTCAGCAAGTCTTACCCGACTAAAGAAAAGACTCTCAAGGGTATGCTGGTTTAAGGGAGTCAAGGTAAGGCTTCTCAATAATCAAAGACTCTGTTTTGCAGAAATGCTTACTAAAGTGGATCCTTAAAAATCCAGTTTTATTTGTCAAGTTAAGTAGGATTACCTGTAACTAGAGTTCTTTCTACCCTAGTTCAATCACTGGTCCTGCACTAGCCAATTTCTTAACAAAAACCCATCATCTTTAGTGGATTGCTACGTGTAAGTCAGTGACCAAGTCTTCATAACCGCGAAGGTACGGCGATCCGAATCGATTATACTCAGCTCAGGATCTCCAATCACACGACATATGTAGCACTTAACCCTTGCATATGTCAACCCGCCACCGGGGTTCTTAAGACCAGATCAGGTTCACGCAAACCAAGAGCACAGATACACCACCGTCCAGCCTCTTGCCACGGAGGGTACACGCTACTCCCGCCACTGCTCCACGCCCATTTCGTGTTATCTTATTCTGGCCTTAGTCTGCCCGAGGCAAGGCTTACCCATGACGAGGCATGTGACCAGTTAAAGGGTCCTCGGTCATCAAGCCTACATCGAGACGGTCCTTAATCGACTCAGACGGAGACACTACATCGAGACTCTCTTCTCGTGCAAGTCACCCGCCCGGTCTCAGCTTAATCATTTAAACCCAAATCTTGGTACCTGGCAGAGGTACATCTTTTCCGATGTTGAACCCATCATGGCCATGATGGATCCACCATCAAGTTTTATTTTTGAAAACAACCCTCCCACTTTGCCAAACATCTTTTGTAAAACAAATCCTTTTGTTTTTCTAAAGCAATACTAAGGGTTCGTTTGGCAAAGCTCCAGCTCCTGCTTCTTTAGCTCCAGATCCTGATCCTCATGAGGAGCTGATCCTCCTGATTCTCCTAGAAAATCAAAATCATTTTTAAAACCGTTTGGCAAGTAAACTGATTCTTGTCTTCTGAGAGTTGGTGGTCTGCGGCGATTGTCTGTTTTACCTTTTGCAGTTCAACTTTGTTACAAACCAAGTATGATGCATATACGGAAAAAATATGAAACAATAACATATAAAATATTTCCATCATAGTAATGCATAAAATGGTCTCAAATGTTTATTCCTTAAATTGGCTCGTTATGTTTTTGTCCAATGGCAATTGCGGGTAATTTCGATCAAACTTTAAGGGGAGGTCCATATTTGGTTGGTTGAGGAGCTGTTTTAAGGTAGGGTGGAGCAGGTTTTTTTAGATCCCACCTTTCTTCACAAAAACGACTCCCGATCTTTCGGCTCCACACGAGAATCAGTTTAAAAAAATACTCGTTTGGCACGGTTCCTCCAGATCCTCACTTACAATCAGGAGCTGGAGCTGTGCCAAACGGGCCCTAAGCATAGAAAAACCTTTTTGTAAAAACAGGGTTTCAAGGAAGGTAATCAAGTTCAAGGAAGGTAATGCAGGAATTGTTTAAGCATTCAACTCCTATCACCTAATGCAGCAGGCAAGTGAGAAAGATTTTAAAAACATCAAGGAAGGTGGCAAATGCACCTGGGCTTGCCTTCGTTAGTAGGTGAGTCAGGCTCGGTCCCGCAGATATCGAAGTAGAAACAATTCCCGGCCTGAGAATCCGAAGGTGGTGGTGTCTTCTCTTCGGTCACTTCAATCTCTTCTTCGTTTTCTAAATATAACCATATAGGTATATATATAAGAATGAATGCCATGAGAGTGCAAAGATAATAAAGATTTATTATCTAAGTCTTGAATACAACTTCCTTTCACGGAACTCCGAGAACTTAGGGTTTCGGGAGTTAGTAAAGGAGTTCATAGAGCAGGGGGGTTTTAGGTTCTAAGTATCAAACAAGGTCCAAATCAACCCAAACTCTACCCAAGGCCTCTAAATAATGTGTAGAGCTTATGTAAAAAGTTTGAGCAATTTTGGGATTATTATCTATTTTCTAAAAATCCAAAACTAATACTTTAAACTACTTTAAATTCCTTAAAATTCCTTATTTAACCTAAAAATCATGAAACTATTTTTATTAATATCTAGGGAAAATAAAAAAAACTAGGAAAATTGGTTTCACATTTTTAACATTTTTCTATAATTTTCTACAGATTTCTAAAGTTGGATAGAAAAAGAAAAGTGAAAAGATTGAACAGTGTTGGGCTGCATTCAGCCCAGACGGCCCATCTGAGGACAGAAGCGTGCCCGCGTTCGCCCGCGCGCACTGGCGACTTTGCACAGAGACCCTCGGGTTTTTAACTAACTGGGAATGAGTTCTTTCACTGTTTCTTGTGTCGCTAATAGGTTGCAAATAAACCCTCGATCTTCTATCTCTTCTCCAAAAACACCCCTGGCCATGGCGCACTCGTCGTTCGTCCCTGACGTGGTCCGTACCGGCCATGGCCAGCGACGACTGTTACGGCTAACTACCGGGGAGGCATCACTGGCTTAAGGCGACCTAGGAACACGCATCAATTTGACAAGAACGCGCTGAGAACGGCCTGTCCACGTGCACGGCGGAAACCGCGGTGTCGATCCCGTGTTCTCAATTATCCACGCTCGGATCGGTTAAACGACCACTACGAGGAGCTTCATGAACACATAGAGCTGCTAAAACAATGCTTGAATCGGACAGGGACTTACCAGAGAGGGCTGGCCACGGAGCGCAGGGCTTTACGTTCGCCGGAGACAGAGAAAGGGGGAAATCGGTGTCGCGGCGGCTCGAGTTGAAATTGGGGTTGGGGATTGAGGCTACAGGGCCGTAAGAGGCTGTGTTTTCATTGCGCGCAATCAATTTGGGCGAAGATGGAGAGGGCAGTGCGAATTTGACTTCGATGAGCTTCACTGATGGAGATGAAAGCACCTCGCCGTGGCTCCTTGCTCAATTTATAGGCACGGCGGTCCGGTGATTGATCCGCGGCCACGAGGTGCGCTATTAACGCATGGCAACCACGTAAGGGAGAGGCACAGTGAGGCGAATCAAAGCATGTGCGACAGCGCGGCGGACAACGCTGAGTCACGGCGACCGCCGGTGAGGTAACTCCGGCCACATGCGGTTGGGTTCGCGGAGACGTGCCACGTACGAGTTACCCTTTTCCCGGCGTTATCCATCCCTCACCGTGCACGAATCCGGGCGGCGATCAACGACGGCGAGCTGAGCTAGCGTTCTGATCTACTCAGTTACTGTACCATGGCGATTGTTCTTCAGTCGCCAGAACCGACCATCTTCTCCCATCTTGATCTCCGGATTCTTATTAGAAACAGAGCAATATCCTTTACTAAGATTTGTTCACCATGTATCAGCCTACAAACTAGCTATAGGATTCATGGGCTAAAACCGAGTGGATTCAAAAATATGGCACCTCAAACTTGGCCTCACCTCACTGAGACCATTTCTAACCTAGGGTTCAGTTTCATTTTTCTAATCCAGTTCTGACAGAGCGACTTTGAGTAGATTTTTCTCCAGTTTTTGTATAACAACAGCAGGAGATGTCTGCGTCAAAGTTGCTCTCCTTTTATTGCTCTACAAATTTGATGTGGTGACCTAAGGCAAAAACCCTAGAATTTGAAAGATACAAAGCTCCAAAGTTGAACCAATTCTCTGATTTTCAGACTTAGCATGAAATCTCAATTAAGGTCCTTTTTGCAAATGAGTCCAAAACTTAGGGTTTGGCTTGTAAATTCACATATGAGTGACCCAAATGACTTAAGATACTTATTTAACTTGGTTTTTGCAATTTAGTCCAAAAGTGGACTAATTTTGTACATAGGTCCCTAGGGTTTGGTTTTAGGGTTTTCCAGGGTTTCAATTAGGGTTTCTGGTATCTCAGGGGTATAAATGTGATTCATCTTTACTCTTGGGAACATTTTATGACTATTCCCCTAGGGCTTTTAGGTTTTCTCAATTTGGGTTATGTCTTACCCCTTTAATCCCTATTTAGGGTTATGCTTCCTTCCCAGGGTTCTATTTGCAAAGTGCTATAACAATACAACTTGTTTGAAATTTTTACCTAGTGAATGCACTCTAGGTGTGTCAAACATATGCAATGCCAATGTTTATGATGCCATGCTCAAGTTTTAGTTACAGTAACACCAGGGGTGTTACATCCTTCCCCCCATAAAAAAATCTCGTCCCGAGATTAAAAGTCCTAGGGTAAGTAATGGAAAAGGAAACGCGACATACTTTTATTTCCTTACTTCTGGTACAAGGCAGGGGTGGTTTGGGAATCACTCCTTTATTACAACAGCTATAAATGCTTTACAAATTACAAGAGGCTAAAAAGCCTGGGAAATTCTTATCTAAAAAGTCTTGAGTTTCCCATGTAGCCTCATCTTCAGAATGTTGGTTCCACTGTATCTTGTAGAACTTGAGAGTTTTTCTCCAGGTAACCCTGTCCTTTTGATCCAAGACTCGAATAGGGTGCTCAGAATATGTCAAGTCCGGCTCAAGGACAACATCTGTCACTTCAACGGTTCGATCGGAAACCCGAAGACACTTCTTCAATTGTGACACGTGGAACACATTATGCACAGCAGACAAGGTTTTGGGTAACTCGAGTTGGTATGCCACTGGTCCACATTGCTCAAGTATAGGGAATGGACCAATATACCGGGGTGCAAGCTTTCCTTTAACCCCGAAACGTGATACCCCCTTCATTGGCGAAACTTTCAGGTAGACATAGTCTCCCACAAGGAAGTATAAGGGCATTCACCGTTTGTCTGCATATCTCTTTTGACGAGCTTGGGCTTTCTTCAAATTATGAATTATCCTCTGAACCTTTTCTTCAGTTTCTTTCACCATATCAGGCCTGAAGAAGTACCTTTCACCAGGTTCAGACCAATTTAGCAGAGTACGACATCGTCGTCCATATAAAGCTTCAAAGGGTGCCATCTTGATGCTTTCTTGATAGCTATTATTATATGAAAATTCCGCTAACGGCAAACATTCATCCCATTTTTGTGGAAATTCCAGAACACATGCCCGCAGCATATCTTCCAGTATTTGGTTCACTCTCTCAGTCTGTCCACTGGTTTGAGGATGATAGGCCGAACTGTGGAGCAACTTAGTACCCAAGGATTTGTGAAGTGCTTCCCAAAACTTGGCTACAAATTGAGGTCCACGATCCGACACTATGGTCTTCGGAACACCATGCAGACTAAGAATACGAGCAATGTACAATTGGGCATAGACAGTAACTGGGTGATCTGTCTTGACCGACAGAAAGTGAGCAATCTTCGTAAGCCGATCAATTATAACCCAGATAGAATCATACCCTTTTGTAGTCCTGGGTAATCCCACAATGAAGTCCATACTAATATCTTCCCATTTCCATGTTGGGAAAGGTAAAGATTGTAATGGACCAGCAGTCTTCATGTATATAGCCTTGACACGTTTACAAGTGTCACATCTAGCCACATAGCGTGTAATTTCAATTTTTCATATTTGCCCACCAATAGAGATGATGTCAGCCAGAAGAACACATAAGGTTCCATGTGTGCAATTTGCTTCTTCTGATGACACTGTACTATCTGAGTCTGTTGAGCGAGCGGCAATTATGCAATTTTACCCAAACAGAATCAGATGCACCATCTTGGGTAAAACACACAGAAAGAGGTTTACCAACAAGTGGTTACAGTAAGTTCATAGCACACGAGACGGGTGTGAATGTCGAATAACACCACAGTCAACTCATGTTAACCAAGGAATCCAAGTCCACGAAAGGTGAGATAGATTCAAGAAAATCACCAGCGGAGGGATCTGTAGATGCAGACTTTGCAACTAGTCCATTTTATCCCGCACTAGTCATGGATCGACATGATCACACACGCAGAAAAAGCACGCATGAGACAGTCGAGGCGTGACTAGAGCGATAATTAGGTGGTTTAATTTTGGTAAGTACTTTCTTTAGGGTGAGTTGAACCAAAGTGAGTTTAGATGACTCGATAAAACGATCTCTAAACTCAGCCTTCGTTCATCGGGCAGTTACAAGTTAGTCAAAACCAACTTGTTGAACTACTTTTGACATTAAGCAAATCCTCTCAGTACCATTGGTAAACCAAGGGTTGAGAGTTCACTCTTTGTTAATAAGAGGTTATGTATGTGGGTAAAAATTTATTTGGTCAAGTTGTTCATCCGTTTCTCTCATGCGAGATGAATTATCCACTGGTTTAGGGAATACATGGATTAAATAAGAGAGCGAATGAACAAACTCCTGCATTTCAGCAGCAGGGGAAACAGATCTCTATTTTGAGAGCTAATCAGTTGTTTTCCAACACTAAAAAGCTCCAAGACTTCACCTTTACACAAAGGATGTAAAGGGAACTTGTATAAGTAGTCACTACCAAGATCAAAAGAAATAAGACCACACATGAAAGTGGTATGCCCTTTTGATCCAATGGAAATGACAGATGTTGCTTGATCTCTTTCACAAACAACATAGAAATTGTTGCAAGAAAAAGATCAATGGAAGATAACACATCAGTGTAATTCCATAATGGATCATGACTAGGGACCTTGATACCGGTATGCGCCAAGCAGCAAAATCCTGGGTGCACATTCACAGGAGGCTCTCAGTTTCGCTGCGGTACCACAAGTCCTTAACCATGACACCATTACAAAACTGGCACCAATAATGAATCTCACGAGGTAAAAACAATTTGTGTAGAGATAACCTATTAATATAATCTCATAATGGATTATGACTACTAACTGTGATACTAGCGTAAACCGAGCAGCACAACCATGTGTATGCATCCACAGGAGGCCCTTGGTTTTATCGCAGTATCATCAATTTTAGTCATAACACCATTACCAGACGTAACCAATAAGAAATCTCACACGACACCAATGGATTGAGTAAGGGTGACTATATACAAAGAAATACTCCACCAGTAAAGATGGTTACAAGTAGAGCGCCAAATAGATCATGGCCGAGGAAGTGAACAAGGCATGGCCATAACCTAAACTTGATGAAAGAAGTACGATGGGAGACTGTTAATTCAGCCCCAGGCATATTTCTATGCCCATCATAGAGATCACAAGGTCAAGGATTAAGTTGGTATGCCTTCGATAGATATGAAGGAACCAAAGGCATCAAATTCAAGGAAATGGTCGGACATGTCTTTCCTAGGTTGGGTTAATAAAGCAACACGACGATCCACAAGGAGAGGCCAAATACAATGGAGACCTCAACCTGCATCAACTGAATAAGAGAATGGTTCTAAAAGGAGACATGACTTGAGATCCTTGTTTGGAGTCTAGGTACACTTTAGGTCCGACAAAGAAATTATCTAGGCATTTATTTGTATGGGTGTGGTCATGGAGTGATAACGAAAAGTTCAACTTTGGGTCAGGTCATGGTTCACTAAATACGAATAGCCCAATTTTGGGTTTAGGCAATCAAATCACCAACTCTCTATTGGCCATAACTCAACCTGATAGTTCTCATATCAGGGTTGAGAATTGCTTTATGCTAGGCTAACCAGTTCATGCCTAAGATGGTATCTATGTCTTGGCCTTTCAGAACAATCATATTAGCAGGAAAGTCCCGTCCGGCCAATGTTACGGGCACTAGGTAAGCCACTTCTTTTCACTTTTGGTAGCTTTACTGTCGGGCGGGGAAAACCATTCGTCAACCAACTTCGTAGAGGGAGGGGGCCTGAAAAGGTCCAGTTCACCATCAAGTGCTTCTCCCGCTACATGAGAAGGTCCGGCTTCCATTCCGACATAATCTGCAGGGACGTTCGGGTGCAGTTGTGAATACAACACATGAACTTCTTCATGTAGTGTATTATAATATACCTGCAAGTTATCCATGGCTAAGCTAAGCTCCTCCACACGGGCTCGAGCTTTGGCTTCCTTAGCCCAGGCGAGTGGACGAGAGTTAACCGCCCAATCGAGCGCTAGATCTCGTTTCGCGAGTTGGTCTTGCAAGTAGCAGATGGCTGCATCTGCGACCCATAGATCATCCCTGTGACAGAGTTCTGGTTGAAGCAGTTCGACTTGTGCTTCTAGATCCCGATAGGATCGTTGCTACCACTGCTACTTTCTTCATGTCTTGGGGCAAGTTAATGGTGGGGTATGCAAAGGGGTCTAGTAGATTTGCACGCGGTCTTTCTGGTGCGTGGCAGCATTTCTCTAAGGGGGAAATTTTATTAGTATAGTGCTTAGCATGATGCATGTATAATTACAGAATCAACCGTAGTTGATTCACACCTTCTATAGATTGCACTCTTCCTATCTGGTCTTTAAGATAAACTCTTCAGAATACTTAGGTAAGAAGGGAAGAGAGTTTCTAGGTAAGTCTTTTAGAAAATCCTTTTGAAGATGCCTCATAATATCTGCAGAGAAGGGCTACGCTCCAATACCAGCTGTGACGGAACCTCCCAAGTAATTAGGCCCACCTATAGTTGTCCTTGTCCAACGGACCTCAGACAACCCTGTAGGTGCCCCTGAACTACTTGACAAGTTTGGTATCTTCTTTCTTACCTTTCCAGGAACGTTTCACTCATCTTGCAGACATTACAGAACATCAGAGATAAAGAAATGCGGAAGCGATTACATAATTTACATTTATTTAAAAAGTAAGATCGAGTTACTTATTACAGACCAGAGTTATCCTAGGAGTGCAGAGTAATATTATTACAATACCAGGGGAGGCAAAAACTCCTCCCGATAGTTTTTAAACAAAAGTTCTATATGGAGGACCAAGTCCTCCCGCGGCTTCACTCTTGTTTTTCTTCCTTGGGAACCACCTTGGAGCAAAAGCAACAAAAATTTGTCGCTTCCTCACCTAAAAACAACGGAGGGATAAACCCTGAGTATGGAATTACTCAGCAAGTCTTACCCGACTAAAGAAAAGACTCTCAAGGGTATGCTGGTTTAAGGGAGTCAAGGTAAGGCTTCTCAATAATCAAAGACTCTGTTTTGCAGAAATGCTTACTAAAGTGGATCCTTAAAAATCCAGTTTTATTTGTCAAGTTAAGTAGGATTACCTGTAACTAGAGTTCTTTCTACCCTAGTTCAATCACTAGTCCTGCACTAGCCAATTTCTTAACAAAAACCCATCATCTTTAGTGGATTGCTACGTGTAAGTCAGTGACCAAGTCTTCATAACCGCGAAGGTACGGCGATCCAAATCGATTATACTCAGCTGAGGATCTCCAATCACACGACATATGTAGCACTTAACCCTTGCATATGTCAACCCGCCACCGGGGTTCTTAAGACCAGATCAGGTTCACGCAAACCGAGAGCACAGATACACCACCGTTCAGCCTCTTGCCACGGAGGGTACACGCTACTCCCGCCACCGCTCCACGCCCATTTCGTGTTATCTTATTCTGGCCTTAGTCTGCCCGAGGCAAGGCTTACCCATGACGAGGCATGTGACCAGTTAAAGGTCCTCGGTCATCAAGCCTAGATCGAGACGGTCCTTAATCGACTCAGACGGAGACACTACATCGAGACTCTCTTCTCGTGCAAGTAACCCACCCGGTCTCAGCTTAATCATTTAAACCCAAATCTTCGTACCTGGCAGAGGTACATCTTTTCCGATGTTGAACCCATCATGTCCATGATGGATCCACCATGAAGTTTTATTTTTGAAAACAACCCTCCCACTTTGCCAAACATCTTTTGTAAAACAAATCCTTTTGTTTTTCTAAAGCAATACTAAGCATAGAAAAACCTTTTTGTAAAAACAGGGTTTCAAGGAAGGTAATCAAGTTCAAGGAAGGTAATGCAGGGATTGTTTAAGCATTCAACTCCTATCACCTAATGCAGCAGGCAAGTGAGAAAGATTTTAAAAACATCAAGGAAGGTGGCAAATGCACCGGGGCTTGCCTTCGTTAGTAGGTGAGTCAGGCTCGGCCCCGCAAATATCGAAGTAGAAACAATTTCCGGCCTGAGAATCCGAAGGTGGTGGTGTCTTCTCTTCGGTCACTTCAATCTCTTCTTTGTTTTCTAAATATAACCATATAGGTATATATATAAGAATGAATGCCATGAGAGTGCAAAGATAATAAAGATTTATTATCTAAGTCTTGAATACAACTTCCCTTCATGGAACTCCGAGAACTTAGGGTTTCCGGAGTCAGTAAAGGAGTTCATAGAGCAGGGGGGTTTTAGGTTCTAAGTATCAAACAAGGTCCAAATCAACCCAACCTCTACCCAAGGCCTCTAAATAATGTGTAGAGCTTATGTAAAAAGTTTGAGCAATTTTGGGATTATTATCTATTTTCTAAAAATCCAGAACTAATACTTTAAACTACTTTAAATTCCTTAAAATTCCTTATTTAACCTAAAAATCATGAAACTATTTTTATTAATATCTAGGGAAAATAAAAAAACTATTAAAATTGGTTTCACATTTTTAACATTTTTCTATAATTTTCTACAGATTTCTAAAGTTGGATAGAAAAAGGAAAGTGAAAAGATTGAACAGTGCTGGGCTGCATTCAGCCCAGACGGCCCATCTGAGGACAGAAGCGCGCCCGCGTGTTGCACAGAGACCCTCGGGTTTTTAACTAACTGGGAATGAGTTCTTTCACTATTTCTTGTGTCGCTGACAGGTTGCAAATAAACCCTCGATCTTCTATCTCTTCTCCAAAAACACCCCTGGCCATGGCGCACTCGTCGTTCGTCCCTGACGTGGTCCGTACCGGCCATGGCCGGCGATGACTGTTACGACTAACTACCGGGGAGGCATCACTGGCTTAAGGCGACCTAGGAACACGCATCAATTTGACAAGAACGCACTGAGAACGGCCTGTCCACGTGCACGGTGGAAACCGCGGTGTCGATCACGTGTTCTCAATTATCCACGCTCGGATCGGTTAAACGACCACTACGAGGAGCTTCATGAACACATAGAGCTGCTAAAACAAGGCTTGAATCGGACAGGGACTTACCAGAGAGGGCTGGCCACGGAGCGCAGGGCTTTACGTTCGCCGGAGACAGAGAAAGGGGGAAATCGGTGTCGCGGCGGCTCGAGTTGAAATTGGGGTTGGGGATTGAGGCTACATGGCCATAAGAGGCTGTGTTTTCATTGCGCGCAATCAATTTGGGCGAAGATGGAGAGGGCAGTGCAAATTTGACTTCGACTGAGCTTCACTGGTGGAGATGAAAGCACCTCGCCGTGGCTCCTTGCTCAATTTATAGGCACGGCGGTCCGGTGATTGATCCGCGGCCACGAGGTGCGCTATTAACGCATGGCAACCACGTAAGGGAGAGGCACAGTGAGGCGAATCAAAGCATGTGCGACAGCGTGGTGGACAACGCTGAGTCACGGCGACCGCCGGTGAGGTAACTCCGGCGACATGCGGCTGGGTTCGCGAAGTCGTGCCACGTACGAGTTACCCTTTTCCCGGCGTTATCCATCCCTCACCGTGCACGAATCCGGGCGGCGATCAACGACGGCGAGCTGAGCTGGCGTTCTGATCTGCTCAGTTACTGTACCATGGCGATTGTTCTTCAGTCACCAGAACCGACCATCTTCTCCCATCTTGATCTCCGGATTCTTATTAGAAACAGAGCAATATCCTTTACTAAGATTTGTTCACCATGTATCAGCCTACAAACTAGCTATAGGATTCATGGGCTAAAACCGAGTGGATTCAAAAATATGGCGCCTCAAACTTGGCCTCACCTCACTGAGACCATTTCTAACCTAGGGTTCAGTTTCATTTTTCTAATCCAGTTCTGACAGAGCGACTTTGAGTAGATTTTTCTCCAATTTTTGTATAACAACAGCAGGAGATGTCTGCATCAAAGTTGCTCTCCTTTTATTGCTCTACAAATTTGATGTGGTGACCTAAGGCAAAAACCCTAGAATTTGAAAGATACAAAGCTCCAAAGTTGAACCAATTCTCTGATTTTCAGACTTAGCATGAAATCTCAATTAAGGTCCTTTTTGCAAATGAGTCCAAAACTTAGGGTTTGGCTTGTAAATTCACATATGAGTGACCCAAATGACTTAAGATACTTATTTAACTTGGTTTTTGCACTTTAGTCCAAAAGTGGACTAATTTTGTACATAGGTCCCTAGGGTTTGGTTTTAGGGTTTTCCAGGGTTTCAATTAGGGTTTCTGGTATCTCAGGGGTATAAATGTGATTCATCTTTACTCTTGGGAACATTTTATGACTATTCCCCTAGGGCTTTTAGGTTTTCTCAATTTGGGTTATGTCTTACCCCTTTAATCCCTATTTAGGGTTAAGCTTCCTTCCCAGGGTTCTATTTGCAAAGTGCTATAACAATACAAATTGTTTGAAATTTTTACCTAGTGAATGCACTCTAGGTGTGTCAAACATATGCAATGCCAATGTTTATGATGCCATGCTCAAGTTTTAGTTACAGTAACACCAGGGGTGTTACAGATGGCATCTTGAGGACCAAATACCCATAATGGGCAATGGCCATGAACCGGTACAGGGCCGGCCTGCCAATGATGGCATTGAATGGGAGGTTAACCTCTGCAACGTCGAACTGGACGTTCTCTGTGCGGAAGTTTTCCTCTGTCCCGAATGTAACCGGGAGCGTGATGCTCCCAAGGGGATACACCGGTTGCGCGCCCACTCCGAAGAATGGACGAGAGAGTCCAAGTCGGGACCGTGGGATCTGTAGCTGCCTGAACGCAGCGTGGCTGATGACGTTGAGCCCAGCCCCACCGTCGATCAAAACGTGATGCAGCTTGATGTTGGCAATGATAGGGCGGTGATGAGCGACAGTACATCGGCCCCTACCATGTTCTCGGGGCAGTCGGATGCCTCAAATCGAAGGAGATAGTGGTGCTCCGCCACCGATGGTGTGGGCTGTCTTCGGGACCCCTAGGGTCACCGACAGGACCTCGCGGCGCAGAGACTTCACGTTCTTGCGGGAGGTGAGCTCCCAGCTTCCGCCGTACATTACGTACAACTTCTTGCGGCCATCGGTATCATCACCGGAGTTGGAGTCTCCAGTGAGGATGTCCTTGAGGACCTGCTCGGGGAACTGATACCTGAGGTCCCGTTCTCCCGCGGCCACATCACTGTCATTGACCCTCTCCTTGCCAGGCCGGCGACGAGGTGGGGAGCCATCCTTGGAAGTCCGCTCGCGCCGCTCGATGACGCGTTTCGCGAGCTTGATGATCTCGCGGCACTCTGCGGTGCTGTGGCGACTGTTGGGGTGCACAGGGCATGAGCCACTGTTGCCTCCCTGTGGCCGTGGGTGCTTGTTGCGCTCGTTCCGGCCCCCAGTCGCAGCTACGACGACCGGAGCAGCAGTCTGCGGCCTCTCGTGGCTGCGATTCTTCTTCTTCTTCTTCTTTTTGCCGTCTTGGATGACGGCACCCGAGCCACCCATCTGGGCGACTCCGGTCTATGGTGTCGAGTGCCATGCACGACCCTCGACAACTCTTACACACTTGTCGGCCAGAGCGAAGAGTGTGGTGACAGTTTCCACGTCATGCGTGGCCAACTTCTCCAACATCTTCTCATCACGTACCCCCTGGCGGAAAGCGGTGATGATGGAAGCATCAACGATACGGGGTATAGTCCCTCGTATCTTAGTGAAGCGGGAGATGAAAGCCCGGAGAGTTTCCCTAGGTTCCTGCCTCACTGCATGGAGGTGAGCCTCAACGCCATGCTGTTGATAAGCGCTGGCGAAGTTTGCTGTGAACCACGCGCAGAGCTCTTCCCAGGAGTAGATCGATCCTGGGGTGAGATTCATGAGCCAGGTCTAGGCTAGCCCAGACAAGGCTACATGGAAGTATGTTGCCATTACGACAATGTCTCCACCTGCTGCCGTAATAGCAAGAATTCTAATGGATTTGACGTACCGTCGTACTTCTCCGGCAGGTGTGGCCGGAACTTGGATGGACAAGTCACCGCGCGGAGATGATCCGCCAGTGCGGCGCAGCCCACGCCGGCCAATGGGACACCCGCCTGGATCCGGGTGCCCGTTGGAGTTTGCGGTGCAACCCCATCGAAGTCGTGGTCGAGGTTGCGACCCTCGAAGTTTAGCCAGCGCTCATGTGCCCTCTCTAGAGAGACTCGTGCGTCCTCGCCCGCACGCCTGCAGTTGAGTTCTACCCGTAGGTCATCAGACCTCTCTAGAGAGACTGGATCGTCCTCTCCCGCACGCCTGTGGTTGAGCTCCGCCCGCAAGTCCTCAGTCGGTTCGGCCCTCAACGAGGGTGAGTGCACTGACGCTGACGCCTCGTGTTGACGCCGGGATGATCGAGTCTTGGGCCTGGCTGAGCCAGAATGCACCATGCCGAGCAGACGATCGACATCGTCACGCCACTGCTTCATGGCCCCCAGCGAGGCCGTGGAACTAGGAGGGTGGCGTAGCAACTCCTTGGCTACAGACAAGGCCCCAGGCGCAGCCCTTGACGCCCTGGACGCCTGCGCAGGAGTGTGCTGCCGCGCAGAGCGCACAGCAGCAGCACCAGGCGCAGGGCGGCTGGAGGTCCGAGGCGTGGAAGACACAGCTTCTTCCTCCATCGGGAAGTCTTCGGGATCAAAGTCATGGTGCTCGACGATCTGGACCATGGTGTCGAGTAGGAAAACAAGCAAGAACCTAAGCCAAGAGTCCCCTACCTGGCGCGCCAAATGTCGGAGAGGAAACTCTTCGGCCGGGTGGCGGAACGCACCCGCCCTAAATCCTAAGATGAGGATGGGGCCTAAGCATTTTGCCTGCTAGGTGGATTCGGGATGAACACAAGAACACACAAGGGTTTAGAGTGGTTCAGGCCGCCGGAGCGTAATACCCTACTCCACTATGTATTGTATTGAGACTGTGAGCTTGAGAGCTTGAATGAACTTGTGAGTCTGATTGTCTGAGTGAATCTGCCTTGTGTTGGGGGCCTTTGTCCTCCGAAGGTCCTCAAAAACGTAATTTAACAGTGTTTTCCAAGCATGGTTTATAGACAGGTACCTTCGGATTCAGGATTAAAGGCATATACGATGAGAAGGATATGATCGTGACAAAGGTTACTGTTACTTCGAAGCTATGCGCAAAGGAGCTTCGGCTCAATCGCGGGAGAAGGAACCGACTTAAAGGGGGAAAAGGCTATCTAGTCCTCATAGATTTTTATATAAGCCAATAGTAAATGTAAAGGGCATGATTGTAATTTCTCATAGGCTGTGTCATGTGCCTATAAATAGATGAACAGTACCCTCGTACTGTTCACGCTGACTTGTACTTGCTTTTGCGTCACGCTTGTACTTTTCTGCCTTCTGTCAAGCCGAAGGTACTTTTGTAATTCATTATTGTTCCTGCCTTTTCATGATTATATAATTAAGAATGAATTAATGATGTTATATGATTGTTTATGTTGTTTTCTATATGTTATATACTTCTTCTTTTATTTAACATATACTGCGATGATGAAGGTATGTCCTTCATGACCTTCGTCTGAAGATCATTATATCCTAAGGGAAATAATGCTTCGAAGGACGAAGGGCTTAACATTTAATATCTTGTGTTGCCTTGTTCTTAATTCATAGTATTTGAGAACAAGTCCCCAACATTGGCGCCCACCTCCGGTGAACCCTTTTTTGACCTTCGTCATGCCGCCGAAGAAAGTTTCAGCACCAGGGATTGCCGCACTGCAGCCACTGGACCCAAATCAAGAGACCCTCTCTCTACGAGAGGCCCGAAGCCAGAAAAGGAAGGCCACCAGTCCAACACTCCAGGAGGAGGAGTTGGACCAAGAGATCAGAAACATGGAGATAATTCATCAGCAAGTATAAAGGAAGAAGGAGAAGATCGCTCGACTGGCTGATCTTCAAAGGCAGATCGACGAAGCCACTGAAGAAGTACGCCATCTTGCTCAAGACGAACAAGATCGAAGGCCCCAACACACGGAGCTTCATCAAGAAGGCTTATTCAACGAGGATGGATGGTATGATGATTTCAATCATGATACCTTTACCTTTGATAATGCTTCTCCCTTGGCAGCAGAACTGCATGCTATCCCATGGCCTCCATCATACAAGCCGTCTCAGCTCCCCATGTATGATGGGCATTCAGATCCGAAACAGTTTTTGATGAGTTATGAAGCAACTATATCTTTATATGGAGGCAATGCAGTTGTCATGGCCAAGTCCTTCGTCATGGCAGTTCGGAATGTGGCCCAAACATGGTATTCTTCTCTTCGGCCAGGGACTATTACTTCGTGGCAGAAGCTCAAGGATATGCTAGTAACAAGTTTCCATGGCTTTCAGACGAAGCTAGTCACAGCTCAGGCCCTGTTCCAATGCACACAAGACCATGAGGAGTATCTTCAGGCATATGTCCGAAGGTTCTTGCGTCTGAGAGCACAAGCGCCTGCAGTGCCCAATGAAATTGTCATTAAGGCCATGATCAAGGGGCTTCGTCCAGGACCTACTACCTAGTATTTCGCTAGAAAGCCCCCACAGACTCTGGAGAAGCTGCTTCAAAAGATGGATAAGTACATCCGGGCTGACAATGACTTCCGCCAAAAAAGGGAGGAAGCATACAGGTTCTCTGAGATGACCAGGGGCTTCGGAGGAAGAATCCACCCAAGGCATGTTAGGTCAATTCACAACTCCACTCAGAGTGATGACAGAGGAAGTCAGCTGCAGAGGCCACAATATACTTCACAATCTTCGGGGCAGCAACAAAGCTCTTTTCGGCCACCGGCTCCAAGAGGCAGAGGCGCCAGGGGTTTTGGAGGAAGATATGGGGATCGGTCCAGGAAGATCTACTGCCTATTTTGTGGTGAAGACAAGGGCCACACTACAAGAATGTGCCAAATCACCATCCAAAAGCAGAAGGAGATCGCAGAAGCCGAAGCCCGGCAAAGTCAACCGAAGCAGGTCCTGCACACTGCTTCGTGTCACTCACCCTACATACGAGAATATGTGGGTAATCATCCTGCAGCTTTTGTTGCTTCAGCTAGTCAGCCACAGGCTTCTTGGACGCAGCTTCCACCTCTACCACCACTACAACCTGCCTATTCACGAGGTCAGCAGCCAGAAGGGAGCCAACAGACCCATCAGCAGCGAGATTTCAGGGAGGAATCCGAAGCTCGCACAGTCAACAGTACTGTGCCAGAATCAAAACACATCTATTGAGAGATATCCTACCTCCGAAACATTTTTACATTCATTGTCATTTTCTTTTTAATAAGGAACAATCAACGTAAACGTAGTTTTCTTGTCATTTTTAATTTCTTGTAATAGCTTCGCTTCTGTCAGAATGAAATATATCTTTTCCACGGACTTACGAAGCTCAAAAATTGATGAAGCTCAAAAGTCGTTCCTAAGGGAATGCAGAGCTAAAAATCACATTGCAAGTTTCACCGAAGCTACAAAAAGTCGTTCCTAAGGGAGCACAGTGTAAGTTTTCTGCTCAAAAGTCGTTCTGAAGGTAATGCAGAGCCAAATACCGCCGAAATATAAGGCGAAGCACGAAAAGTCAACGCGAATACCACCGAAATAGAAGGCGAAGAAGTTCAAAAGACGTTCCTAAGGGGATGCAGAACTTACACCGAAAAATAAGCGGTGAAGCCGAAAAATAAACGGCAAAGAGATTTTGATTGTTCCTAAGGGGACGTAGAGATTGTGTTTTAGCGTGGGTATGTGTCTTTGGCATTAGCATCATTCTTTGCATCATATCATAACATCATATCACATAGCATCACATCATACATCATATCACACCAATGACATGAACTGGAAACGAAGCCGATCTTCGGAGAATTCTTTACAAAGATGAAAAGGTGCTAAGGCACAAAGTAAGCTGAGAATTACAGCTTCATCAGTTCTGATGTGGAAGAAGGGATCTATTGTTTACGAAGCATTGATGTTTTTATGAAGTATGGATGTTCTTACGAGGCATAAAAGCTCTTCTTTATGAAGCATGAAAAGAAGGGAAGGTGTTTTTTCGTCGAAGGCTCAAAAACGGTATGTACATAAAGTTTCATGCATCGCAAAGAACTGAATTACAAACAACTTACATATTACATTCAAAATTATAAACATCAAATATTACAGACTTAGTTCAACAAATGTTACATTAATATCCTAGAAATGTTTTTACAATAACTGCTATTCTTCCTTCAGAACTTTCTCTGCAACTTCGTTAAGCAGTTTGGTAACAACTTCGTCGATAATAGCTTCGGCCATATTAATGATTTCTATTGCTTTCTTCATTTCTGGGTCGGCAAGTGGGTCGAATGGCTCTAGTGGAGGAGGTAGTTCAGCTGCGGTAGAAAACATCAATTAGTTCGAAGTCACGAAAATAAACGACAAAGCTAAAAGCCATTAAGTAATACCTATCCGTCTCTCGAGTTCCGCAGTTTTCTCAGCTTCTTTCGTTGCTTCTCGAGCGTCATGAATATCTTTTTCACTCTTCTTCATTATTTCATGAGCCATTTCTCGGCCACCATTTTTCCAGATATCAGTGAAAAATTTCCGCCTATTAAACTTGCTTCGACCGAGGGGTCCTTCGTGTCATCCACGGAGAAGGCAGCTTCGGCCTGGGCCAAGGTTTTAACATGATCGCAACCCGCCTTCTCCAAGACGGCTGCAACTCCTCTCGCACCAGAGAATGCGCAGAAGTCCCCACGGTCACTTAAGATTTCCTCGAAAGCTTCGGCTTCACCACTGATCCACTCGATAACGCCTTCAGGGTCGCCTAGTATGAAGTTGTCTTCATTTGAATAAGCGCCCACGTTGGCGAAGCTAGTCTTCATCTTCTTCACGCACCCCACAGATTTTTCAAAACATCTTTCCTTGGATGCGCGAAGCTCTGCAACTGTTTTTTTCTAAATAATTTTTCCAATATTCGCTGGCATCTCAATTAGCTTCAGCGACAGCGCATTTTTCTTTGGCCTCAGCTAGTTGTTTTCGAAGGTCTTCGATTTCATTCTTCTGGTCCTCAGCGTGAGCTTTGGAACTAGCTTCGTCTTCTTTTATTTTGTTATCAATGAAATTAATATTTTATCCTTCTCAAGGCCTTCGTTCCTTAGTTCAATCACCTCTGAACGAATGTTGTTCAGAGCCGTTGTACACCCTTCATCTTCGATATTTTTCTGTGCTCTGAGGGCATTGCTGAGAATCAAGCCCTACAAGAGGAGTACAATATTAAGTATAAACAAATGAAATAATTCGTTTTCAAATGCAAAATTGATTTTCATACCTTTATGCTATTATATGCTAAACTGTCAACCAATTCATCCTTTGACAATACTGAGAGGCCATCTTCTAGCTTCGGAAATCTGAAGCTTCTTCCTATCTCCCGGCTGACGGATATCTCTTTGTTATCCGGGAGACAGTACAAAAAATCTTCTTCTCTGCTGCCATTAAACACCAATGCTCCCTTCGGGTATTTCAGTTTTTGGGAGTAATGTTGAGCTTCTCGTTTTTCTTTCTTAGAAAGCGTCTTTCTCGAAGCATGGCGGATGATATAATCAATGCTCTCTTTCAAAGCTTCGGGAGTAGGAGTAGCAACCTTTTCAGGCGAAGTTTGCTCTGAGGCCTTTTCTTCTATCGCCTTTTCTTCAATTTCTGAAGGTTTTTTCTCGGCGAGCTCTGAAGGCCCAGCTTCGACACTAGTTTGGCTTACTGCAGCTTCAATTTCGGCCGGCTTTGTTTCAGCTTCGGTTTGCATTTTCGAAGCCTCGGCGATTTTCCCTAAAGGAGTAGATCTTAAAGCCTTTGTTGTTTCTAACACATATAGTACATTTGCCATCCTTCTTCTTTTGGGAGTTGCCGCAAAACTTTTTTGTGCCTTCGGCACTGTTACTTCTGCCGGAGGGCTTAAAATTTCTAACATTTTTGTTCCTTCAATTTTTGGCTCTTCGACCTTATCTTTATCAGTCTTCGACTCAGCTAACTCGGCTGAGGGTACCTTTGGCATTATAGCCGGATCTTCAGCCTTCTGCGTAGGAGGAATGGGCTCCTTTGGTTCAGCAGCTGAAGAAGTCTCCCTGGCAAACTCAGGCACCATGGCCGGTTCAATATAACGTGGCCGGTGGGTAAGGACTTTCAACTTTTTGCTCTTTGGCGCAGGCTCATCTGAAGTGGCCGAAGCAGCAGTCTTGGCCGAAGCAGCAGTTTTCCTCTTCTTTCCCCATCCCCGCAGCGGGTAGCAGTAGTCGGGGTAAACAAAACCAATGGCATCAAAAACTCTGTTCAATCTCTTTTTTCCTCGGCCCCCGAAGGATGTGGATAATGCATTATCTTATGCTTTGGAATATGGCCCAAGCAGTTCATCACTTGTAACTTCGATGCATTTCAACCAGTCATCATTTGGTTCATCGAACTTATCCCCATATCTGAAGGCGTATTTCAGTCGAATCAGGTCACCTTCGCTAGACTCGGTGACAGTCTCCTTCGGCATTTCCCAGTTCTCTACAAGCGGCCATACTCTGAATGCTATATGTTCTTGAATCAAGTCTCTTGTACCAATGAAAAAGCATACAGTACCAAAGGCCTTCTGGCATGCTTCGGCGGCTTCATCGATTTCAACCTTCGGCTTTCGAAGGCCGAAGCGGGACCATATGGGACGCATAATAACCTCCTTAACATCCTCCCTCGCTACCAAATCGTTCTTCACATAAAACCATTCCTCCATCCAATTTCCCGGCCATCTTTTCCGAAATGTTGGCACTAGGTAGCTTGAATTGGGACGGGCGATAAATCCATAACAACCGAAGTTGTTGTGATACTGTTCTTTTCCAGTGGCCTTCGTTTCATACATAAGTTCATGCATGCTGTAGAAGCATTTTGCGCTTGGGTCTATACCTTGGCTCCTTGTTGCCCAGACGAAGACTCCCATCCTCAATATAGCTTCGGGGGTCAGTTGATGAAGGAAAATTTGGAAGGTTTTCAACACTTCAACTACAAACCTGCTCAGTGGGAACCGAAGCCCAGCTTTAAAGAAGCTTCGGAAGATCACAACTTCATTCTCCTCAGGCGCAGGAGTGTTATTGTCTTCGCCAGCCCTCACAATAGATATATCTCAAAAGTACCTCCCCCTCATGCTCTCAAGGTGACTTTGCTTGATGGTCGACTTTCCGAAAATTGTATGGCTTGGCCTCCACGGTCGATCTTCAGAATCTTCACCCCCACTTTCTGTATCATAGTTGTCACTGTCACCAGTGTCTTCAGACAGGCCTTCCAATATCTCTTTTGTAATCTTCTCTGTATTTGATTTTGCCATTGATTCTAAAAACCCAGCTATATAAGGATTCACAGCCTTCTTCTGCTCAAAGAGCTTCTCCTCTTCGGTTAGCTTCGTCTCAGCAACAACCTTCTTATCTTGAGACATCTTTTCTTCGGAAATGACGAAAACGTGTCCTTCAAACCGAAGCTTAGAAAGCTTGAGAAACTAAGCAAGCGTTGGTGAGCAAGAGCTATAAAATTGAGCAAGCAAAGCAAATGGCGCAAGCAGCGTACCAAATGTGGTTGGTGCAAGTTCTTATTTATATGCTCGGCGCGCCCTGAGTTGGAGGGTCCCGCCTGTCATTGACTGTTGCTATTCTAGCAAAGGGAAGGTGTTTTTTTGGACCTTCGGCTTAAGGCCTTCGTCCATGTCGCAGTCTGAATTCGTTATCTTAAACAAATTAATACTGCGAGGGGCTACTGTTGGGGGTCTTCGTCCTCCGAAGGTCCTCAAAAACGTAATTTAACAGTGTTTTCCAAGCATGGTTTATAGACAGGTACCTTCAGATTCAGGATTAAAGGTATATACGATGAGAAGGATATGATCGTGATGAAGGTTGCCGTTACTTCGAAGCTATGCGCAAAGGAGCTTCGGCTCAATCGCGGGAGAAGGAACCGACTTAAAGGGGAAAAGGCTATCCAGTCCTCATAGATTTTTCTATAAGCCAATAGTAAATGTAAAGGGCACGACTGTAATTTCTCATAGGCTGTGTCCTGTGCCTATAAATAGATAAACAGTACCCTCGTACGGTTCACGCTGACTTGTACTTGCTTTTGTGTCACGCTTGTACTTTTCTGCCTTCTGTCAAGCCGAAGGTACTTTTGTAATTCATCATTGTTCCTGCCTTTTCATGATTATATAATTAAGAATGAATTAATGATGTTATATGATTGTTTATGTTGTTTTCTATATGTTATATACTTCTGCTTTTATTTAACATATACTGCGATGATGAAGGTATGTCCTTCATGACCTTCGTCTGAAGATCATTATATCCTAAGGGAAATAATGCTTCGAAGGACGAAGGGCTTTAACATTTAATATCTTGTGTTGTCTTGTTCTTAATCCATAGTATTTGAGAACAAGTCCCCAACACATTGTAACGTCGTGTGCCCTCCCTTTTATAGCTCAAAGGGGGCACTTACAAGGATGCTGAGCCCCGACATGTGGGCCCAGGAGCAAAACGGAGGGAATACATTATAGGAGTAACTAATGCGAGTACGCCTGAGCAATCTCCTAGCGCCATGTTGTCTGTAGTCCATGCAGTACTGATATGTTGCGGCTGCTTCCTTGGTAACGCGCGAGTAATGATGAGCGTAGTGCATGCGGCAGCATGGGCGTACTGCCTGCCAGTGAAATGGACAGGCACGCCGCCTGCGGAATGGACTAGTCGCCGCCTGCCCGCGGAATGGACAAGTCTCATTAAATGCGAAGGCGGCACATCGCCTGTCAGTGGAATGGACATGGCTCAATAAATGTCATGGCGGCACATCGCCTGCGAGTGGAATGGACAGGCGGCGCGCCTTGTCCGCAATAAATGCAGAGGCTACGCAGCCCAGAGGCCTTACGTCAGGCTCCGCCCGTTGGCTTACGTCACTTGCACCATGCCACGTGGCAGCATCGGGGCTCCGCCTGAGTGGGGAGCAGAAGCGCATACGGTATGGTCCGGACATGTGTCGGCTCCGGAACCCCGCCTGGCCTTGATTAAGGCATGGGTGTTCTTTGTCCTAGAATCCTGGGACCCTGCTGTGAGTGGCCCGGACCCCACACAGAGGGGTCCGAAACCCACTCTAGGGGTCCGGTTTGCGCCCGTGGAGGTCCTGGACCTTACCCGGAGGTTCAGTCTGTATATACAGGGGTCCGGCACTTTCCCATGGGGGTCCAGACCCACTGTTGATACCTTGGACTATATCATCTTCTCTGGCCACGTGGCGCCCCTGGAGCCGTCCACGTGGTGGGGTCGGGTGCTGTTTACCACGCGATTAGAGATAGCCACGTGGGTACCGCGTCTTCATACTGTAACAAGGGGTACCCTAGTTTCAGGGTACCGACACATGGAATTATTGAATTGACTCAGTAGAGCGGCATACCTTTGAAAGCATAAACACACACAACAATCAAGTGGATTCAGATAAAACATACCATAACTGAAAGAGAGCTATCCTGGCATATAAAAAGGAAACCTCGGTTTTTACAAAGTTGATAGCTTGAGCTTCATTTTTTTAGCCATACATATTTTTTAGACATGAAATTTGTTTGTCACTGTTATACTTGCAGTTCTTGCTACCAATGAGTAGTATTATGCTTGTTGTTGCTAATACCTTTGCTATTTTATCACTTTCTTTTACCATGGGGTTCATCTTTAGTGTACCTTTTTTTGTTATAATTCCATCAAATTGTTCTTAGTATAGATTGGAACTATTAATAAAACACCAAGCTCATAGTAATCAATAGAAAACAATACTATAAGGAGTAGTTATATCAATATCAATTTCCTCAAAAGTGCAAGAAGAAAATTGTTGCTATGACCTGGCAGGGGAAGCACACGACTTGCTCTTGTTACAGTGCTCATAGGTGCAACCCACATTTTTTTCTAGAATATGCAGATATCGAACCCAACAGTTGTAATCATGGAATAAAGATAGGCACTTGAAATGTTTGTAACCCCCATTGACACTGATTCCTCTGCACACGTGTTGCTATTCATGATAGGAACTGCTATCATGCTACAGTTTTTTTGAGTTTATGCCACTTGAGATATCTTATATGAAAGCTTTGGATGATAGCTGTTTTCAACACAATGATTTTGATTGTATGTTTTCCCTGAACCGATGTACTAACTTGAAAGAGCCCTTAATGCTTGTTAGTAGCAAAATGGCTCTGCTATTCAAAGTAAGATTTGACATCACAGATTTGCCATCTGGAACATGATACAGAGGATTGTAAGCCACCAAGAAAGCAATTGTGAGATGGAGAATTGCATTTATTGTTGCAAGAAGGGACATCAAGAATAAGAGATGGATTGATCCCATAATTCTCTCCAACTCAGTGCCCAAGTGTACCAAGGCATGCATGTTGAATAGCACATGAAGCAAAGAACCATAAAAGAGAACAGATGTGTAGAACTTGTATACTGAAGAAAATTATAAAGGATGTTAGAGGCTCAAGGTGGACTATTAGATATATCAAAGAAAAAGGGCAAGTCTGGGATAAACTGAATAGATAGGAAGTAACTATGGCTAATGCTTGTGTACATCAAATAAACTGAAAATCGACGAGGGGGCCTTCGCGGGTAGCGGTTCTTGTGGGTGAGCGTCGAGGGTGGACTATTGGGGGTCGGGCGTGGTCATTGCAAGGCAAGAGCCATCACAAGCGGGCGAGCGCTAAGGGTCATGGGGCGGCAGTTGTTGCAGGCCTGAGGGGGCCTTCATGGGCAGCGAATGTTGTGGGTGAGCGCCGAGGGTCGTGGGGCAGCAGTTGTTGTGGGCAGCGAACGCAGAACATGGTCGAGGGAGGGTGACACACGAAAGTGTCCCATTAAAGTAGTAGAGAAGAGATAGAGATTACATAGATGGTAGCCACCAAATAGTTACGACAAAAGTAAAATGCAAATAGGTATTTTTCATATCTTTTACTTACAATGCCACAAGGTAGCTATGAAATTTTCTATAAACGCCAACCGAAAATAAAGTGCCTTTTTTTACAGATGTTGCTCTCTAAATTGGAAAAACATGTAAACCAAGGGACTCTAATATTTAATATAAACTACAGATGATGTGAGATTTTGCTCACAGTTCAAGATAGTAAGAGGGCTCAAATTCCTATATAGGTGTAAGACCAAAGAATTAGATCAAATATGAAGAATTGGTCTGTGCCAAGTCTCCACAGAAACACAGAGAGGAACCACTAAAGGTCTGGCATACTAGCATCAACAAAAATCCTTGACATCTTTTTTAAAAACTTGGGAAATAGACTACCCAGCAAGGATTTTTTTATCGGCAACAAGATTCAGGGAAAATGATGAGCTTAAAACTGCTAGAGCAGTAAAATCTAGCTAGAACAGCAAGGTCTCCCAATTCAAGATTTTTAACTTCAGTTTTCGGGTCCTCGATAAAAAATAACAACATAAAAACAGGTCAACAAGAATTGATGAGCATGAAGCAGATATAACTCAGTTCACCTAAAAAGTATTTAATAACTATCAAAAGCACATGAGCAACATAAGCTATAGTGAAATGTCACGGGTAGACAAGTATGCGGCTAATGAACAATAACTAATGCAGCCTAAGTCCGTCAAAAATACCATTACATCGTACCACAGTAAGCAAGGCAAAGATATAACTTACAAGAGTGAAAAAGACAAAATGAACGAAGCTGATTGATGAGGCAAACAAACTGCAGGATACATAAGAACAAGGCTCACCAATTCTCAACCAACGAGTTGCCTAACTCGTACTGGGGTCCATCAAAGAGATAATTCTGCATAAGATAAATGCATATTCATTAAGCTCTTGTCAATAGGAGAATTCCCTAAATAACATACGAGGCATTGATGCTTTCTGTTGATATCATACATAATTCACTATCTGAGCATATCATTGTTTAAATGTGTTATACTGTTAAGACACATTTTTATGTAGCCTTGTTGAGTTCACAATTAGCACACGGATTGGATCCAATAGAGAGTCCTCTCAACCAACCAAACAATTAGTGGAATAATGAATTCCAGTCGAGGAATGACCGAATGAGAAAATTTCAGTGTCTACCAAATGGAGAGGTTTAATTGCACGAATAGCTTGAGCAGCACAAACTGCTTGACTAAGTACTTTGAATGAACCAAATAACTCACCAATATACAACTACTAAAAACATGTAAAGATCATCTTTATTTTCCAAAGCATAATAACCAACACCACTCAAGAAGATGATACATTATTTGAAAATGCAGTGGACTTCACAAAATCGAAAATAAATGCATAATATCTATGCAGCATTTCTGTCCACCAAGCACAAAAAAGGAAAAAAGTTGTCATTATAGATAGATAAACAAGAAATTTCAACCATGAAGCATGGCACAATAGATGTCCAGAGGTAACCTACCTCAGCTTCATTGAAAAGCCCACAAGCTTGATTTGTTGTATTCAACAAAGATGCTTCCTACATTTAAAACATTCAAAAGTTATTTACATCCAACTCTAGAGCCTAGCAGGTAGGTATCTTCTGAAATATATGGCATAAATCATCAGGTCTCTTGTCCATGTTTCATTCTTTACCTGCTTACAAATAAATCAAAGGGAAGAAACACATCGCGAGTTGTAAATTTTAAGTGATAATGACTGGCAAGTGACACTGTGATATGCTCTAGAATTGGTTCCTTTTGCTTCTCTACATCAGGCTCCTTCATTTTCCTGTATGCCTGGAAAAGGTCCCAAAGTTAATGTTCTTTAATACCCATCATTCGAAAATCATGGAACAAAGGTATTGTTTCTTGATATTGTATCTTACTGTCAGTTATTAATTAAGACCAACAACTTATCAATCACTGATTCATCAAAGTATCCAAGGAAAAACGATTTGGGAGGAATAAGTCATGACAGTACCTAGTTCCCAGCACAACTTGGATGACTCCAAAAGTACACCTGTAAGAAAACTATTATAGGCTAGGAGCTAGAGAGGAAAAGGTTATGAACAACAAAATATATTTGTTTGCCACACGAACAATATGTAAAGGTGTAGTTATATGCAAGAGCAAGATGTTGGATAATACAGGAAATTATTTTTGTATCCCACTCTTGCAGCCTTAGCTGCAAAAAGAAAAAGACGTATAGCGTAGGGAATGCATATTTTTGATCAGACTGCTTCCTAGTTGGCCACCACTTCTAGAGTTGATTAACACTACCACAGCGCAGCATAGCACATTATACACAGTGACTGGTTCAGAGGCCGGCTTCAATATGTAATCAGGAATACACAATGACTGGCAGAACCGTGCACTAACTGTTGTGGACGCCTACAGTAATTTTGTACCGGGAAATTAGCTAGTCGACCATAGCTAATTTTTAGTATAGCTAGTAATTAGCCATGTGTACTCAAACAGGCCTCAACTGTTAGACAAACAATAGGCAGATAGACTTTGCAACTCTTAGCTCCATAATTTTCTCATCCGAAATTCTAGGAGTCACAAAACTGAATACTATTCCCATTTCTCAGCTTACCAATAAAGAGTTTTATGAAACATACTTCCAATTCAGAAAATTAGATGTTTCCCTTGTTTTTTTTGGTAAAAAACAAAAGGACTTGTTGGAACCTTTTTTTACAAAATTAATTCTGAAACATTGCATCAATCACTTAACATTCTGATGCGACTCTCAGAGTTGAGATCAAATATCTCCATTAAAATTTGGTGACAATGTAGTGGGTTAGAAGCAGGACCTTTAGTTCTAAATGGCAATGGCAATGTGGTAAGACTCGAGAGCATGGCCTGCTTGGTCTAGTGTATGGATAAAGCATATTATGTATTTTATGATAAAAAGAAGTTACCTTTTCAAGAAGTGCTTCTCGAAGCTCAGGAAGACCATCATCAGAGCCATATTTACTAAGCGTCGGTTCCCTAATTATTTTTTCGACCTTAGCCATTGCTGACTCAGGAGGTTGCCAGTAAACAACTCCCTGCATTCAGAACGAAAACTAATTTCTCAGAAATATCTCGTTTTGTGTTTGTGCCATTGACATTAAGATCACCGTCACAAAACACAGACTCATTGCACAAACAAATCGAGCAAATTATGGTCAGATACCTGCGTAAGCGACATGACATCCTTGGCCCCTGGAAGCAGTTCTTGTATCTAAAAAAATGGACGTCATCAGGAACAACTCGCCAAACAAGACCAAGAAACTCAGAGCCAAGATGCGATTCTGGCAAGGTGGGAGAAGTTCGTCACCTTGACCATGACAGGCGCGTCCGTCTCCACCGCCCTCCTCGCCAGCTTAACGAAGCTACCCATGTCTCCATCTCTTGCTCAGGTCATAGCCCTCCTCCTCCAAGAGGAAGAAAGGACTGGAGATTTTGTGGAATAGTCTAGAGTTAGTCTAGAGTCAGAGATCCAAGGAGAATCCCAAGCGGCGGCTTGTCATGGAGGAGGTCCGGATCTTGAAGCGCGGCGAGGAACCGCCCGCTCCAGCTCCCTCGCCAGCCCCGACACTGGTGATAGCAGCGCCCCCCGTGGCGCAAACCGCGACGGTTGACCACGCGCCATCTGCTCCACTGGTCGGATCGGGCCACAGGCGCCCGCTGTGGTGCCAATTGTCACACCCGGTTTTAGAAGGCAAACCAAATGCGAACCATGTACGTGCCAGGATCAGTTATTCACGTACACAGCGGTTACATAACATGGACATCATCACACAGTGCTCAAATAGTATTAAAAGGGGAAATAATAGTCGATTACATCATACGTCTGAGACGTCCATATAGTCCTTACAATAAATCAAAGTGCGAAAAAGAAACATAGATAAACGCGGCCTTCACAGGCAGCCGACTGGGGGTTGCCGCTAACCCATGCCTAGAACTCATCGTAATCTTGGAACTCCTGAAGGTCTCCTTCCACAACTTCATCTTCTCCTGAGCAGTGGTTGCAATGCTGACAACCTGGGGATGGGGGGTTTGGTGTGTAGAGCAAGGGTGAGTACACATCAACATACTCAGCAAGTATCCTGTATGGCTGTAGTGGACTAGCTTTATGTGGGGGATAAGTCAAGCAGTTGCTTTTAGTTGGTCAGATTATTATTTACTAATAGAAAGCCAGGTTTTAGCATTAACCCAAGTTATTAGCCCGATGTACCCTTTCCAAACGGAAAGAATACCACTTACCAGCACCATAGTCATAACCAAAACCATCGATCTCATAACCACTTGTACCATAATGTATCTGATCAAGTACCACTAATCACTGGAGCTCCCTTGGCCGCTCATAACCGCGAGCACGGCTGATATATCAGTTTTCAAACACTCTGCAGAGGTTGTGCACTTTACCCACAAGTCGTGATTCCCTCTTGCCTCGGGCCGATCAAACCCTTAAACACTACCAAGGTGAATAGGCAGGGTCTCACTACGTAGCCTTTACAAAGATTCCCCGGGGCTGTAGCCGCCCGTTAGGTTTCCTAAATGCACCGCGCTCCTCCCCAAGGGGCGAACCCAAACTTGGCAGAGCGAGCCGCATACACCGAGCCCCATTGACGGCACGACGGCTAAGCGAACTATACCTCAGATCCTCTAATTATTCAGCTAAGGGCACCCCATTCCACCCTCATGGTTGCACTGTTTTCCCGGGCGGTCATCCATAGAACAGGTCCTTACGGAGAGGCACTCGAGAAACCGCTCGAGCCCCCTTGAAGACCACAAGTACAACATCATAATAAGAGAAGGGAAAACAGCGTATCATAGATAATCTCATCATGTTCATTGATTAGAGTTTGAGCAATAGCATAAAGCTAAACAATAATAATCGAACCTAAAAAGGTAAACAAGGACATGGATAACAAAGCTAGTCAATCCTTAGGCATAAATGTATAAAGCGGGAGGTGAATTAAAGAATGAATAGGACAGAGATAGGTCAAAGGACACTTGCCTCCACCAACCGACTGCTGCTCAGGGGCTTCTCCTGCGAGTTCCTCGGGCTCTTCGACCGGATCGTTCTCTATGTGATTGCAAGCATACATACATCCATCCATTCAAATTAGGGAACAAACAGTACACCATACAAGAGAACAAATGAAGTAAATATGCATAGAATATCACATACGATAATGAACTTACCATGGTTAGAAAGAAATGAGAAAAGGTCTCGCGAGAGTTAAAGCTTATGCCCGAGACGCACTATGGGTTGATGAATAACTAGACGTCACGTGTTCTAATTCCAATTGGTCTTAACAAAAGAATTAGCTACATGCACTAATGTAAACGTTACCACTTTTAGTAGATTAACATTGAATGAGTTAGGCAATTAGCTATACAAATTAACTAACGTAACCAATTTCCAAATTGAGACTCCTATCTTATTAATATAAACACGTGATTAGCGTGCATAGGACACGGGGGGGGGGGGGGGTAGACGGGGCGTCTGGGGGTAGACGGGGCACGACGGGTCGTGCCAAGGCACGCGCGCGAGACCGCACGCACACGCCACGAACTAGCCGTGCGCACGTCGGGGCCGAGCGCTAGCCGAGCTCAAAGCCGCGCGCTAAAGGCACGCTGGGCCGAGCTTGAGGCCACGCCGGGGCCGTCACGACGCGAGCAAGGCACGGCGGGGCGAGCGGGCAAGCGCGCCGGGGCAAGCGAGCACGGGCGAGCGAGGACGCGGCCGGGCGAGGACACGGCCGGGCGAGGCCGGGCGCGGGGGCGGGTGGTCGAGCCGGGGCGCGACAGGAGCGGCCGAGCCGGGGCACGGGGCGGCCGAGCTCGCCGAGAGGCGGCCGAGCCGGGGTGGGGCCGAACGGGCGCGGGGCTCGCCGGAGGCGAGGCGGCCGAGGGCGGGGCGGACGGGGGCAGCCGGACGCGAGGGGCCGAGCGGGGCTCGCGCGGGGGCGGCCGGGCCGGGACAGCCGGGGCGCGGCGAGGGGCGGGCTCGCCGGAGCGAGGCGCGCCGGGGCCGGGGGTGGCCGAGGCGGGGCGGTCGAGCGGCGGCGAGGGGCGGGCGGCCGGGCGCGAGGGGCCGAGGGCGGTCGAGCCGGGGGTGGCCGGCGCCGGGGCCGAGCTTGCCGGAGGCGGCCGAGCTCGTCGAGCCGGGGACGGCCGGGGGCGGCGCGGGGAGGGCGGCCGAGCGGGCGGCGGGGCGCAGGGCGGCCGAGGGCAACCGGGCGCGGGGGTGGCCGGGCCGGGACCGAGCTCGCCGGAGGCGGTCGAGCTCGCCGAGCCGGGGGCGGTCGGGCCGGGGACGGCCGGGGGCGCCGCGGGGAGGGCGGCCGAGGGCGACCGGGTGCAGGGCCGGCCGGGGCCGGGGCCGAGGCGGGCGCGCCCATGGCGCGGGGGCAGGGGACGCCGGCGGGAGGGAAGGAGGAGGGAGGGGAGGAGAGGAGGGAGGGGGGAGGGAGAAAACTCACCGGAGAGGGAGGCCGGCGCGGCGGCGACGCCGGGGAGGGGCGGCGGCGGCGAGGGGGCGGGACGGGGGCGACGACGGCTAGGGTTAGGGTGAGGGGGAGAGAGAGAGAGGGGATGACGAGCGGGGCCCGCGGGGAGGGGATTTTTTGGAAAAAAAAGAAAAGAGGAGGGGGGCGGTTGGGCCGGCTGGGCCCAAAAGGGGTGGGTGTGGGGGATAGATATCCCCCGGGTCCACTAAAAGAGTAAAAGACCTCACGAAAGGCCCAAGGGCCCAATAAATCGTAAGGTCATTCTTTCATGGGCCTGGGGAGAGACAACCAGCAAAGCAGATCGACATGAGGCCGGATTGGTGCAAACCCGGACGACCCACAACGTCGAGCGAGTGACCACAACAGAGATCCGACTTTCCCGCGTTGGAGCCCCCATGCAACGGAGCCATGCGAGGATAAGTCGGCAGGGCTACAGGGAGATAAACTCAAGCAGTTCACTATATTTTAGCTACACATTGTTATCATATCCACATGTATTGCCCCACGGTCGAGTATATAAGGCCTAGGGGGCACCCCTTCAGAACGATCGACCCTATTACTTAGCCACCCACATCAACTCTCTGCATTCTCAATTCAGAGAGCTCTCTTGTAACCTTGTCCACCAAGCATACTCACCAGGACGTAGGGTGTTACGCGTCTCTAAGCGGCCCAAACCTGCAAACATTGTCCACTGTCCCTCGTGCATCTGGCACGAACCATTTTGCTACAGTCGTCGACACCGTCCTACTCCTAAAAACACCTTGAGGGGCATCCCCAGGTGTGCGGTCGGACCCAAAACACCGACAGCTGGCGCGCCAGGTAGGGGGTGTGTCGACAATCCAAGCTAGCTCAATGGCCGTCACCTTCTACAGCAAGATCACCCTTCGTCCGGATCCGTATTCTGCTTCGGAACAATCTCATCCGTAGCAGACGAAGGGAACTCTACACCGCATTGCGGATCCACCGGAAAAGAAGTCTCCTCCAACAAACTCCGAAAATGCCGGAGAAGCGCAACCTCCAGCTCTCCGGAAAAAGATCGTCTCCGGAAAGTCGGAGGCCGAGGGCCCGCTGACCCGGAGAACTCCACTGTCTACTTCCCCGATAAGAGAATGGACACAGATCATGAGGAAAAAGGAGACCAAGGGGAAGCAAGTTGTTCTTTTCGTTCCTCCGCCCTCAAAGGAGAACGGAAAGAAGGTCGCCATGACAGCAGCATCGTTCTATCCTGACGTCCTCTTCATCGGGAGAGCGGAATCGCCCACCGTCTCCGACGACGAGCCGATCGCACCCGGAGAAGAACCGCCTCAACGAGAATCCCGCCGACGGAGGAACCGGCGCAGGAACGTTCGACGACATCACGTGGCCGGAGAACGGGATCCGGAGCAACCTGTCTCGCGAGACGAGGTCTCGGAGATAGGAGAAACTCCGGAAGAACGCGTCTTCAGAGAACGAAGGAACTCCCGACGACGTGATCGCCGACGGGCTCAGGAACAAGCCGAGCAAGATGCAAGGCAACACCGGGAGAATCCATTCTTCGGGCGCAACCTGAACCCCGACTTCGCCCGAGCCATGAACACGCCGAGCGAAGTCGGAGGAGTACTAGCTCAGATAGCTGATGGACTCCCTCGGACTCCCGACGCCGAGGGCTACCGACGATTGTTCACCCAGGCGGCCAACCATCTTCTACCGCTTGCTCACCCGCCGAACGATCTACGACACGCCATCAACAGTCGCCGAGACGCGCGAAGCTCCATCAATGCTTCGCGCGAAAGGCGGCATGAGAACGAGATCCGCCGCCGGGAGGAGTACGACAGGGATCATGGCATCCCAGCTCGGAGCCAGGCCACCAGAACTGAGTCGGCAACGGCCTCAACTGGCGGTACCACCTGGGGACGGTCGAGGAACCACAACCACTACTCCCCTCCCCGGGACAGACATCATCCCCGACGATAGGAGGACACATGCGGAGTGTCTGCTCTTACTCCGCGCCTTAGGGCCATCCAATGGCCTCCCAACTTCAAGGTATCCAATGTCGACAAATATGAACCTAAGCCGGATCCAGGGGGCTGGCTAGCCGTCTACACCACCGCTGCTCGAGCTGCTGGGGCGTCCGAAGACGTGATGACCGCGTACTTACCCATTGTCCTTGGGCAAGACGCGCTGCAATGGCTGCGACATCTACCCCGACACTGCATCGACGACTGGGGCGACTTCAGTCGACGCTTCACCGCCAACTTCCAGTCCCTCTCCGACAAACCGGCGCAACCGTGGGACCTCAAATCCATCAAGCGCCGGGGGGACGAGACTCTCCGGTCGTACCTCAAAAGGTTCCAGACCATGAGAAACCATATCCCCGAGGTCACGGAGGCGGCCGTGATCGAGGACTTCTACAGAGGATCCAATGACTCGGCTTTCGTCCGAGCCATACTACAGAAGGCGCCGACTACCTCCGAGGAGCTGTTCTGGGAAGCCGACCTCTACATCACCGCCGACAAGCGGGCCCAGGACCTCATCGGAGGAGCAAAGCCCGCACCGGCAGCACCACGACGCGACGCGAACCAGCAACCCGACAAACGATGGGAGAAGAGGCCTCGCGAAGAAGTACACGCCGCCGGACCACCTGCCTCTCGCGCCCGAGGAGGACCTCGTGGAGGCGAACGCACGCTGGACGACATCCTCGACGCCCAGTGCCCGTACCACAAGGACATGCGCCACACTCTTCGTAACTGCCGGGACTTCAAGCACTCCGTCGGGCACGGCCGACCCTTCCAACCTCTACCTCCTCCACCGAGGGGAGGACCAGATGAACCACGACAACCCCATCAGCAGGAGGAGGGAGGAGGAGGAGCCTTCCCGCGCGTTGACAGGGAGGTCAATGTCATTTTCGGCGGACATGGGTCGCAGGAAAACAAAAGACAACAAAAGCTCAACGACCGCCAGATACTGGTGGCGACCACCGGTCCTCCCGCCCCATATCGGTGGTCAGAGCACCCGATTACTTTCACTCGGGAGGATCAATGGCTCAACTTCGACCATCCAGGCAAATACCCGCTCCTCGTCGATCCGGTGATCCGAGAGAGCCGGGTGAAGAAGGTGCTAGTGGACGGGGGGATCAGCATCAACGTCACCTTCCCCCGGACACTCCAAGGCTTGGGAGTTCACCTCAAAGAGCTCCACGAGTCGGACACTCCTTTCTTCGACATCGTGCCGACGGAAGGAGAATACCCGCTGGGCCACATCTACATGCCTGTCACCTTCGGAACTCCGGAGAACTACAGAACTGAGTTCCTGAGGTTTGAAGTGGCGAACTTCGACTGCAGGTACAACGCCATCATCGGGAGGCCGGGACTGGCCAAATTCATGGCCATCTCCCATTACACGTACATGATACTGAAGATGCCAGGACCGCAAGGAATCATAACTGTGCGCGCCGACTTCCAAGGCGTCGCAGAGTGTTTCCGAGTGGCCATCCAAGCAGCCCTCACCACCAAGCCGTCGGCGGTTTCTTCAACACTGGCGAACTCTAAGCCTGAGGAGGACCTTGCAGTACCGGCAAACGAAGCTCAGGCCGCGACCTCTATGCGGCCGACTGAAGAAACCAAGAGGATCAACCTGGGGTTCGCTGATGAATGCAAGACTGCCATCATCAGCTCTAGCTTGGACGACAAATAGGAAAGCGCGCTCGTCCAGTTTCTGCAAGATAACCGAGATGTATTCGCATGGCAACCTGCGGATATGCCGGGAGTCCCAAGAGAACTGGTCGAGCACAAACTAAAGGTCTATCCCCAGGCAAGGCCGATTCGGCAAAAGCTACGTCGTTTCACGCCCGACAAGAGAGAGGCCATTCACGCCGAGTTAGCTCGCTTGGTCGCGGCTGGATTTATTAGAGAAGTGTTACACCCCGAGTGGTTAGCCAACCCTGTTCTTGTACTCAAAAAGAATAAAGTGGATTGGCGCATGTGCGTCGACTATACCGATCTCAACAAACACTGTCTGAAGGATCCCTTCGGGCTCCCAAGGATAGATCAAGTGGTGGACTCCACCGATGGATGTTCTGTGCTGTCTTTCTTGGATTGCTATTCTGGATACCATCAGATTAGTTTGGCGAAGGAAGAGGAGGAAAAAACAGCGTTCATCACTCCGTTTGGTGTTTTCTATTACACCTCCATGTCGTTCGGCCTCAAAAACGCTGGAGCGACTTATCAGAGAGCCATTCAAACGTGCTTAGCCGATCACTGGGGCAAGCATGTGGAGGCCTACGTAGATGATGTGGTAATCAAAACGGAGAATTCGGAAAACTTCATCGAAGACTTACAGCTGGTTTTCAACAGTCTGAGACGGTATAGATGGAAGCTTAATCCCGAAAAATGTGTTTTCGGGGTACCAGCAGGAAAGTTACTCGGGTTTATCGTCAGCCACCGAGGAATTGAGGCTAATCCGGATAAGATTGAAGCTATCATGAAGATGGAAGCACCTCGATCACAAAAGAAGGTTCAGCGACTTACTGGATGTATGGCAGCTCTGAGCAGATTTATATCCAGGCTGGGGGAAAAAGGTTTGCCGTTTTACAAGCTACTCAAGAAGGTGGATAAGTTTCAGTGGACTTCAGAAGCACAGGAAGCTCTAGATGCACTGAAGAGATTCTTGACAACACCACCAGTACTGAAGCCACCCCGACGAGCTACGTCAACTCAACCAGCTGAAGATCTGCTACTATATATCTCTTGCACGACTCACGTGGTAAGCACTGCGTTGGTAGTCAAGCGAGTAGAAGAAGGACATGCCTACCCAGCGCAACATCCTGTTTACTTCATCAGTGAAGTTCTAGGCCCCTCAAAGAAAAAGTATCCTCAAGTTCAGAAGCTATTATACGCAGTGCTTCTAACTGCCCGCAAGCTACGTCACTACTTTGATGACCACAAAGTCATAGTAGTCACTGGTTTTCCAATAGGGGATATTCTTCACAACAAGGAAGCCATTGGCCGGATAGCCAAATGGGCTTGTGAGTTGGGATCTCATGACATCGAGTTCTGACCTCGCACTGCCATCAAAACTCAAGCACTGGATGATTTCGTATCAGAGTGGACTGAGCAGCAAGTACCAGATAACCCAGAGACTGCAGAAGTATGGCGAATGTATTTTGATGGCTCGCTGAGGCTGCAGGGAGCAGGAGCGGGGATTCTCTTCACCGCACCTGGAGGTGAGCACCTCAAATACGCCCTCCAGTTGCTATTTCCGGCCTCCAACAATGCAGCCGAGTATGAAGCTCTGATCCATGGATTGAACATCGCCATATCATTGGGCATCAAGAGATTGATGGTATACGGAGACTCTCTGGTAGTCATTAGCCAGATAAACAAAGAGTGGGATTGTTCAAGCGATTCAATGGGAAAATACTGCACTGCCGTCCGAAAGCTGGAAGATAAATTTGAGGGTCTGGAATTTCATCATGTAGAAAGAGATCGGAACACAACAGCTGACGTACTGTCCAAGCTAGGATCCAGTCGAACTCAGGTCCCACCCGGAGTCTTTGTGCAAGAAATACTACAGCCGAGTATCTCAATGGATCAAACAGAAGAGTGCAACATTATAGATCAACCCGAGTCAGACTCTGATGACTGGAGAAGGCCAATCATCAAGTATATAAAGAATGAAGAAGAACCAGATGACAAGAACTCGGCCAAGCGCATTGCCAGACAGTCGGCTCACTACACACTCATTGGGGAGATATTGTACAGAAGGGGTGCTTCAGGCGTCCTCATGAAGTGCATTCTCCCGTCTACTGGGAAGCAACTTCTGGAGGAGGTCCATGCTAGGCAATGTGGAATACATGCAGCCTCCAGAACACTAGTCGGGAAGGTCTTCAGGTCAAGATTCTATTGGCCAACAGCAAATATTGATGCAGCCGAGTTAGTTCAGAGGTGCGAAGCTTGCCAATACTTGTCAAAGCAACAACATCTGCCAGCACAGCAACTGCAGACCATACCAGTAACTTGGCCTTTCGCATGCTGGGGACTGGATATGATTGGACCTTTCAAGAAAGCTCAAGGGGGATACACTCATGTATTGGTAGCAATCGACAAATTCACTAAATGGATAGAGTTCAAGCCCATTGCTTCTTTAACCTCTACTAAGGCCGTGGAATTCATACAAGACATAATATTCAGATTCGGGATACCAAACAGCATCATAACTGACTTAGGATCCAACTTCACAAGTTCAGAGTTCTTCGACTTCTGCAAGCAAAAGAGCATTCAGATCAAGTATGCATCTGTAGCACATCCAAGAGCCAACGGGCAGGTTGAGCGAGCCAACGGGATGATACTGGAGGCACTCAGGAAAAAGGTCTTCGACAAGAATGAAAAATTCGCAGGAAAGTGGATAAGGGAATTGCCCTATGTCGTTTGGAGCCTAAGAACCCAACCCAGCCAAGCTTTGCATGGAAACACTCCTTTCTTCATGGTCTATGGGTCGGAGGCAGTGCTACCCGCCGATCTCAAGTTCGGGGCGCCAAGGTTGATTTTCAAAAACATAGCAGAAGTCGAGGCCACCAGGCTGGAGGACATTGATGTACTTGAAGAAGAACGGCTGAATGCGGTAATCCAATCAGCACGGTACCAGCAGACTCTAAGGCGCTATCACGACAAGGCTGTGCGACAACGATCCTTCTCAATAGGAGATCTCGTCCTCCGCCGAATTCTAACGGGGGAGGGACGGCACAAGTTATCGCCATTATGGGAAGGACCCTTCATAGTAGCAGAAATCACTCGGCCCGGATCATATCGCCTCACTCAGATGGATGGCACAGAAGTCGGGAACTCCTGGAACATAGAACACCTCAGGAAGTTTTATCCCTAGTTGTATCTCAAAAAGCTATCGGGACGACGATGTACTCTGAAAAGTGGAAATATGTCATCAATAAAAAAGGGGTTTCAAAGATACTCAATTTGTTCATGATTGACTTGCATTCTTACTTAACTCGGGGTGACCACTATGCCCCGCTAACGGAGCAATCGACTTAAGTCGGCAACAACTTAAGGCGGTGCGACATGCTCACGCTTACTTAACTCGGGGTGACCACTATGCCCCGCTAACGGAGCAATCGGCTTAAGTCGACAACGACTTAAGGCGGTGCGACATGCTCACGCTTACTTAACTCGGGGTGACCACTATGCCCTGCTAACGGAGCAATCGGCTTAAGTCGGCAACGACTTAAGGCGGTGCGACATGCTCACGCTTACTTAACTCGGGGTGACCACTATGCCCTGCGAACGGAGCAATCGGCTTAAGTCGGCAACGACTTAAGGTAGTGCGACATGCTCACGCTTACTTAACTCGGGGTGACCACTATGCCCCGCTAACGGAGCAATCGGCTTAAGTCGGCAATGACTTAAGGCGGTGCGACATGCTCACGCTTACTTAACTCGGGGTGACCACTATGCCCTGCGAATGGAGCAATCGGCTTAAGTCGGCAACGACTTAAGGCGGTGCGACATGCTCACGCTTACTTAACTCGGGGTGACCACTATGCCCCGCTAACGGAGCAATTGACTTAAGTCGGCAACGACTTAAGGCGGTGCGACATGCTCACGCTTACTTAACTCGGGGTGACCACTATGCCCCGCTAACAGAGCAATCGGCTTAAGTCGACAACGACTTAAGGCGGTGCGACATGCTCACGCTTACTTAACTCGGGGTGACCACTATGCCCTGCGAACGGAGCAATCGGCTTAAGTCGGCAACGACTTAAGGCGATGCGACATGCTCACGCTTACTTAACTCAGGGTGACCACTATGCCCTACTAACGGAGCAATCGGCTAAAGTCAGCGGCGACTTAAGCCGATGCAACATGCTCACGACTACGCAATTCAGGGTGACCACTACGCCCTATTAACAAAAACAAGCGACTTAAGTCAGCAACGACTTAAGGCGATCTGACGAGATTACAATTACTCATATAAAGATGACTTCTATATCCTGCAAACAAATTTCATAACCATCGCGCATTGTTTTACTACTGCAAACTTACAGACTGATGAACTTTGAAACAATACGAGAATAACAATGTCGTTTAAGTACTGAAATGACGTCCTCTAACAAATGTCTGACCATGCTAACCGTGCGCTCAGAGCACGCAAAACGTTTCTCTACTTGGTGATATTTTTCTCAGGAGCGATCGACGAGGAAGGACGACTCGAGGAATCAGGGGCAACATTCACATCAGCTCTTATATCTTCAGGAACAACCACGCCGGGTCTCCTCATCAAGATTCGCCCCGCCCGAATAGCCTTGTCCATGGCTCTGTCGCGCTGGGCTCTGAGAGTAACAGAAGTTTCTTCGGCAACCTTAGCAGCGAGTCGAGCAGTTTCTAACTCCTGGACAATGGATTTCTTGGAAACTCGGAGTTCTTTGATGGTAGCGTCCTTCGCTGATATCAACTGCTTGAGGCGGGTCACTTCATCCGCGGATTCCTGCAGCTTACAACGTTGATTGTCCAATTCTTCCATTGTAAAGCGGTGACTCCTCTCCAAGATGGTCAGCGAGTTGCTAGAATCACGATACAATCTGTCAAGACTGTCACGAGAAGCAGCAAGGATACGTTTTTCTTCCTGCAAGCAAAAGTCAACTGCCTCAAAAACCAAGCAAGTAATAGGAACACAACAAGGCAAAGCACAGTTTTGTAAATCACCTTTTCAGAATTGAGCTGAGCATGAAGAGAAGAACTCAGTGCATTGGCGTCATCCAAGGCAGCGGAGACCTGACCCAGTTCAGTTTGGCTCTGAGAGTACTTCTCCTCAAAGTCAGTGCACCGCTGGACCAATTCAGCCTGATCTCGGGAATGTTTTTCCTCAAGAGTTGAAATCTGCCGAGTCATTCCTAGTAGGAGATAATCAAACAAAAAGGGGTCAGAATGTAAAGCAGTCCACAGTGAAGGCAAAGAGAAGCAAAAAAGCACTAACCGGCGTTGGTTGCCTCCAATTCAGAGACGCGATGTTGAAGTGACACTGGATTCCAACATACAAGAGACGAAGCTACTTCTGGGACGGAAGCACCCTGTAACCTCAGCTGGCTAGCCATTCCATCCACCAAAGCCTGATGAGGAGAACAGATAAGTGTAATGACACCAGTTCATGCAATGTAAAAATCAAGCTAAAATACACCACAGTACCTGGAGGTTGGAAAAGAACGAAGGGATCCCCAAATCAGGAGAGATCAGTTGATAACCAGGCGTAAGGCCACCACCCGAAGCAGCTTGCAATGAACCAGTAGGAATCAGCTCGGTGCCTTCAACAGAGCCAAACACTCGGTCAGCGGAGACGCTGCCCTCTAAAGCGACTCCCTGGTCCAAGGCTCGGGCTACCACCATACAGCCAGAGTGTGGAGGAGATCCCGCATGAACGTCCATGGAAGTACAGGAGGGAGACCCCGCTCGAGCACCCTCGGGGGCTGGGTCATAGTTTGCACTGCCCACTTGAGCCGGATCATCCCCGGCAGCACCCTCGGGGGCTGGGCAGTGGCTTACATTCCCCACCCGAGCCAAATCATCCCCGGCGACATCCTCGGGGGCTGGGCATGTGTCAGCACCATCCTTGGGGTCCAAGTTCTCTGCAGTAGCCACCTCTAAGGTTGACGGGCCCTCAGCTACTTCCATAGGACCAGGACGATCCAAGTCAGTCTCCCGACCCTCGAGATCGCGCTCTAAGGTCGACGAGGCATGGGATGACCTCAACCCAGCGTCAGGCACGTCAGCGCAAACCTCCATTACACCATCATCCACTAGCTCCGACAACAAGTCCTCTAGGACCATATCCTCAAGAGTCTGATCAAAGTTGGCCAGGGACAGTTCTTGCAGACCAATGAGGGCAGACAAAGCAGGAGAGGGAACTCCACTACTTTCACCGCTGGCGATGAACTGCCGACTGTTTTTTCGAGTCAAAGGAATTTCATTCTCTTCCTCCTCGTCATCCACATTGGCAACACAAGCAGCACCCCCATTGGGATCAGCAACAGATAGAGCACCCACATTGAGATCAGCAGCGGATTGGGTACACCCATTGGGTTCAGCATCAGTAAATCCAGTCGCAGGCACTTCTTCAGCAGCAGGAACCGAGGTACCAGCATCCCGATCCAAACTGGATACTCGCCGGAGGCGTCTTCTTTTCTTCTTCTGCTCATCAGCAGAAGGATCAGGCTGATTGGCTCGGCAAGGGCGCCTCGGGCGAGTACTGATAGGCTTCTGAGTATCCAAAGTTGTATCAGCCTCTGGGAGGGGCGCCACTACCAACGCCCCAGCAGGAGCAGCGTCGAAAGAATCCTCAGCCAGCAAATCAAGCATAGCGCTTATCTCTGCATCACTAGGGTTCAGGGGCACCTCAAAATGGACCTGCCGTTCATCATCAGGAATCTCCCCAAGCGAGGCAACCAAGGCACTAACTTCTTCAGCAGAGGGTCGCACTCTAAGGCCCAAACTGCCATCAGTGACAGGTGGATTCGACACAAAAAGGGTGAAGGCTTTGGGAGGAGGCAGGTTCCAGGCCGAGTATGCCACCGGAGCACCAACATTTGACACTTTGCCCCTAAGGATCATCTCAAGTCGGCTCACCAAGTCTGCAGAGGGAATTCTTCTGTTGGTAACCCGAGTTGAGTCGGCTAGCCCTCGATATAGATAAGCTGGATATGCCCTGTCTCAATGGCTAGATATTCTTGAAAACAAAATCAGTAACCACGGCTTCAGCAGTCAGACCCCTCTCTTTCAGCAATCCAACTTCAGCTAGCAACACACCTGCCTCAGCTACCTCCTGATCTGTGGGAGACTCGGTCCAGCTTGGGGTGCGAACGTCCGGCTGTCTTCCCGACCGGGAGGGGAGAGAATTCCCATAATTCTCAACTATGAACCACTCCAAGCGCCATCCCTTGATACTGTCCTTGAGAGGGATCTCGAGATATTCAGTCTTCCTCCCGCGGCGCATCTCCAAGCTGGCACCCCCAACCAACTGATGTTGTCCCCCGGCCATCCCAGGGCGACAATGATACAAGTATTTCCACAACCCGAAATATGGTAGCACGCCGAGAAAGGCTTCGCATAAATGAACTAAAATGGAGATTTGCAGGATAGAATTGGGGTTCAAATGAGTCAAATTAAGATGGTAGAAATCAAGGAGGCCACGGAAAAAGGGAGAAATGGGAAGGCCAAGGCCGCGGAGAAGGAAAGGGGCATAAACAACGGACTCATGGGTATCCTCAGTTGGAACAGTAAACCCATGGCAAATCCGCCAAGAACAAAGTTCCCGCGGAGGAAGAACCCCGATGGATACGAGGTGGAGAAGTTCAGGCTCAGAAATGACGGACATGTGGTTACCTGCGAAAGGCAACTGGTTGTTGGGGTCGATTGGAGGAATCACCGCAGCAGACGAACTCGAGGTCTTCCTCTTGGGCGCCATCTCGATTCTACCAGCGAGCAGAGTGGGAGGCGAATGGCAGAGAGGATTCGGAAGCGAGAAAGCAAGAACTAGGGCACGAAAAGCAAAGGCGGCTAAAAGCGCAGCACTTATGGGATATTCTCGAGCCAGATACCGTTTCAAAAAGTGCCCAGTCAGCACCCGGCGGTTATTTCCAAAACACCGGCGTGCCACGTGGTCACCCGGCAGTTATTTCCAGAACACCGGTGCGCCACCTCATCACTCGGCTATCATCCTCAAAGTGGCCCGCGTGGCCTGCTATCACTCGGCGTTACCTCTAAAACGCTGACGTCGCCCTCCAGTTACTCGGCGTTGCCTCTAAAACGCTGATATCGTGTTCAGTCACTCGGCGTTACCTCTAAAACGCTGATGTCGCCCCCCAGTCACTCGGCGTTACCTCTAAAACGCTGATATCGCATTCCGTCGCTCGGTGTTACCTCTAAAACGCTGACGTCGCCCTCTGACATCGTCTCAAGTCGCTCGGCAGTTATCTCTAAAACTCCAACATTGTGTTCAGTCACTCGGCAGTTACCTCTAAAGCGCCGACACCATCTACAAGTTACTCGGCAGCTATTTCTGAAAGCATCAGTTTGATGCCCGAGTTATTCACTTACTGTCTCAAAGGAATTAGCTTCACAAATGAGCAGGACAATCATCAAGGAGAAGCCAACATCATTCTTTCATTAGAGAGGAAGATAACATACTTACAAATCAACTCTTTACGAGTTGATACTTCCCTACTACTACTACATTACATTACTGCTACTACTACTACACTACGCTATACTATTCTACACTACTAAATACTACTACATTATTCTAACTATACTATACTAATATCTAAAAGACCAGCGGCATCTAGCCACTGGCCCTGCTGCCGCCGCCGCCCCTGCCGCCCCTGGTGCTGCCCCTGCTGCTGCTGCCCCAGTTGCTGCCCCTGCTGCCGCCGCCGTCACCGTCCTTGCTGCCGCCGCCACCGCCCTTGCCGCTGCCGTCACCATCACCGTCGCCACCGCCGCCGCCGTCGTCGTCGTCGTCGTCGTCATCCTCATCCTCGCCGCCGTCGTCCGAGTCCTCCTCATCCGAGGAGTACTCCAACTCATCCGAGCCCTCGAGCCCGGATCGCTCGACGGCCCGGATATACGTCCAGACCTCCGCCGCGAGCCCCTGGGAGTCGTCTGAGTCGTCAGACGACTCACGCAGGGGGATGGGAGCCGGAGACCCCTCAGACTCAGAGGAGAACTCCTCCTCTGAGTACTCCGAGTCACCAAACTCCTCCGATGGAGGAGTTGGCTCACGCTTGCGCTTGTTGTTCTTGCCCATGGTGAAAGCAAAAGGGAGAGAAGAAAGGGAAGCAACAGAGAACAGCGAGAGATGTGAAAAAGCCAGAGAGACAATGGCGTTATTTATAGAAGGAGAAGGCAACTGTCACCTCCAACCGCGGTCACTGAACAGTCGCAAAAGCATTCAATAAGCACTCCAACCCGTTTGAAGACGCGTCAGGCGGCTGACGCCGTTTCACGCAACACAACACCCATTGGGACTCTAGTCAACAGCGCGGAGGATATGATTACACCCGCCGTCACATCACATTACTACGCAGAAGCAGCCGGCTAAAACACTCAGCGTACCAAGCCGTCCCTTGCCCACACCCATTGGGGGGGACGTCCAGGAATTATCGGTATATTTTTCAAAACGGTCACATCTGTGCAGGGCACGCAATGAATACCTCAAGACAAAAATGAGATACCAGTGAGGATCAGAGGAAAGCCAAATATAGCCAGTGAAGTACAAAATATGGCCGACAGAAGCGACGTGAAGACTAGACAGAGAACGTCCATCAAACGTCCAATCAGTCGCAGAGCAAATAAATTGCACTACCTAGCAAGATATGGATGGATTGCGAACTCGGCTGCTAAAGACAAAATATATGCTGACCTCTGAAGCATAATATTGATGACATAATGCTGACCTCCAAAGCATAATGTGGATAGCTTCATGCCAATTTTTACAAACAGAAAGGATAATTTTCAGCAAAGAGGCACAAAAGGAAGACCTTCGAATGGATTATCCTCAAAAATCCATTTGAAGGTCGGGGGCTACACCCATTGGGTGCACCTCCGGTGCACCCCATGGATTATCATTCCAAGCCAAGATAGTGCCGACTTCTAAGGCGTGGGACAAGATTAAAAACAAGGCCGGCCCTCAACCAAAACACAGGAGCACAAATGGAAATAATTTCTGGGGAAGACCTTCGAGTAGATTATTTTCTAAAATCTACTCGAAGCTCGGGGGCTACACCCATTGGGTGCACCTCCGGTGCACCCAATGAAGTTCAGAATCCTACAAATTGAAATGTCGGCCTCTAAGGCACAAGCACGAAACAAAGCTTCGGTTTATGAGTGATCAAAAGCAGGAGGAGACAATAAGAAGTCATTTTCTTCAAATCACCTGCAAGCTGGACCTGGGATCTTTGGGCTGATTACCTCTAAATTAACCCAAAGATCGGGGGCTTGTGGGGGATAGATATCCCCTGGGTCCACTAAAAGAGTAAAAGACCTCACGAAAGGCCCAAGGGCCCAATAAATCGTAAGGTCATTCTTTCGTGGGCCTGGGGAGAGACAACCAGCAAAGCAAATCGACATGAGGCCGGATTGGTGCAAACCCGGACGACCCACAACGTCGAGCGAGTGACTACAACAGAGATCCGACTTTCCCGCGTTGGAGCCCCCATGCAACGGAGCCATGCGAGGATAAGTCGGCAGGGCTACAGGGAGATAAACTCAAGCAGTTCACTATATTTTAGCTACACATTGTTATCATATCCACATGTATTGCCCCACGGTCGAGTATATAAGGCCTAGGGGGCACCCCTTCAGAACGATCGACCCTATTACTTAGCCACCCACATCAACTCTCTGCATTCTCAATTCAGAGAGCTCTCTTGTAACCTTGTCCACCAAGCATACTCACCAGGACGTAGGGTGTTACGCGTCTCTAAGCGGCCCAAAACTGCAAACATTGTCCACTGTCCCTCGTGCATCTGGCACGAACCATTTTGCTACAGTCGTCGACACCGTCCTACTCCTAAAAACACCTTGAGGGGCATCCCCAGGTGTGCGGTCGGACCCAAAACACCGACAGTGGGGGGGCGCGCGGCTGGGCCGCCAGGCGGCCCACGGCGGGAAGGGAAGGGGGGCGGCTGGGCCGCCGCAAGGCCCACGCGGGGGGGGGGGAAGGGGGGCGGCTGGGCCGAAAATGGGGAAGGAGGGGGGAGAGGAGAAGGAAAAGGTTTTCTTTTTCTAAAATCTATTTTCCTCTAGATGAATGCATTCACATTTTTAAACAATCAAAAGGTATGCATGGTTCGGCATGGTGCATCACACAGAATAAAATATTTTAGGGTTTTGCTTTACATGGGACCTCAAGCCGAATCCCGCTATACTTTAGAAAAGATCAAGGTTTAGCGAGGTGAAAAGAGAAAAGGAAAGGGTAACGCCTGAATTTGGTGGGGGAAAAGAAGAAAAAAATTCTACCCCCAAATTCAGGGTGTTACACCAATGAAGAAGATGGTGTCGCCCCCCGCTGCATCTCCAGCAGAGGTGGAGGCGAGTGGGGGGATCCACGGCATCCGCGTGCACGTTGATGGCGGAGGCGGGCGTCTCACGGGGTAGAGAGAGCGCCTGTCATGCCGGCGATTCTGGCGGGCATGCGCAGGGTGGGGCGGGGGCGTGGTCGAGTGGAGCATGTGGAACCTTCCATCCGAGGTCCAGGCAGAACTGTACACCAGTAAATTGTGGACGCCTACACTCTGCTCTTAAGGAATAGTAGAGATAAGTTGTATATCATACGTGAGTGTTTATCCCCAAACACTAGCACTTATCCGATCCACGTAGAGTGCTCACTCTTCACAACTTCTCAACTAGTATTTCTCTTCGTGTCTCGGGCAGGATGAGCATGTTACCCTCACAATGTCTTCTCCTAAGCCACACACAACTTGATGCGGGATTCCAAAGAGCCACAAGCCCACAACCTCCAAACAATCTAGAAGGTAGCTACCTTTAAAAGTAACAAGCGCTACTGGTTTGTAAATCGGTCACCTAGTGTCGCTCGTTGCAATCACTTAATACAAATGTTGGGATATGATCCTCGGTCCCTCGTGCCATCGGTCAGCGAGCACATTGGGGAAGAGGCTTCCGGCAGCTGGGGTCTACTTGTCAGTTAGAGGAGATAGGTAGTGTTCACCTTGAAAGAACTCGCTCTTGAACGAACCCCGCGACACAACTTGCTCAGTCCTTGTATTGTTGACAAATCCGAAGGTCACTGGCATCGTGATCTTGCCGAGCGCTACAATCTGCCTTCCTCCGAAGCCACAAAGAGGGTGTGTAGCATCATGAATCTTGTCCTCTGGCTCCTGCATTTGTCTGAAGGCCTTAGCAAAGATAATATCCGCTGCACTGTCTGTATCAACCAGAACATTGTGGACCAGAAATCCTTTGATTACGCAAGAAATAACCATAGCATTATTGTGAGGGTAATCCTTGAGCTGAAGGTCCTCTTGGGAGAAGGTAATTGGGATATGGGACCATCTCGACTTGATGAAGGGTCCCTGCACCCCGACATGTTGTACCCTTCTCTGTGCCTCCTTCTTTTGCTTCTTGTTGGCCGGCTCTGAGCATGAACCGCCTGTTATTGGGAGTACCAGCTTCGTAGCTGAAGTAGCTCCAGCTTGGTTGTTGAACGAAGCCATCAGCTCAAAAAGTGGAAGTGAGTTCACCGGAGGTGGGCGCCAATGTTGGGGACTTGTTCTCAAATGCTTTGAATTAAGAACAAGGCAACATAAAATGTTAAACATTAATGCTCTTCGTCCGCTGAAGCATTATCTTCCCAAGGATTTAATGAACTTCGGACGAAGACCATGAGCAAAATATCACGAAGGTCACGCCTTCGTGATCAGACTTATAAAACAGCGTAAAATGAAATATGAAACATAAAACATTATAGAAAGATATATCAAAAACAGATAATTTTATTCACATATTTCATCATATAAACCTAAATATTAAAACATAATGTTTAGGTACATTTATACCTTCGCCTTGGCAGAAAGCAATAATTCCAGCGTAATGTGCCAGTGATTACCAGATTGCGTGAATAGTACAGGGGTATTGTTCACCTATTTATAGGCACAGGGCGCAGCCTATGTAAAATTACATTTATGCCCTTTACAATCGACTACAATAATGACACAAAACATCATGGGTCTTTAAGTCATTTCATCTTTAAGTCGGTTCACCCCTTCGTCTTGAGATCTGTCATTGTGTCGAAGCTTTATAGGTGATAGCTTCGGCGTTGCTTCTGAGAGGGTCTGCCAAAGGTGTTCTCTTTCTTTTAGGATCTTCGGCTACAAAGCATACCCCCAACAGATAGGAAGAGCACATCAGGGACTTGTCAGTTTTTGGGAAGATCCCTGGTGTCTTGGGCTTCAAAGAAACAAAACTCAGTAACTCTTTCTATTGCCAAAGCCGAGTACTTTGCCGCAGGCCATTGTTGCGCGCAGTTGCTTTGGATGAGGCAAACCCTTAGGGACTATGGCTACAAATTGAGCAAAGTCCCTCTCCTATGTGACAATGAGAGTGCAATCCGCATGGCGGATAATCACGTTGAGCACAACCGCACTAAGCACATAGCCATTCGGTATCACTTTTTGAGGGATCACCAACAAAGGGGGATATCGAGATTGCTTATGTTAGCACCAAAGAATAACTAGCCGATATCTTTACCAAGCCTTTAGATGAGAAAACCTTTACCAAACTTAGGAATGAGCTAAACATTCTTGATTCTCGGAACTTTGATTGATACTTTGCACACATAGCTCATTCACGTACCTTTGATCATATATCTTTTATGTCTATGGCTAATGTGTTTTCCAGTGTATTCCTATGCTAAGTCGTAGATTGAAAGGGAAATGGAGTCTTCGGCGAAGACAAGGCTTCCACTCCACTCTATCGGTATTGTTTACCCTTCGCCGTCACTCCGCACCGCTCTCCACTTTGGTATAATCTTCACTCATATTCCTTTGTACCATTGAGGAGAAAGTAAAAAGGGCTCTCAAAAGACTCTGTTTTTGGCGATTAATGCCAAAGGGGGAGAAATATAGCTCAAAGCAAAAGGACCGCACCACCACCAATGTCAAAAGTTTTTAAAAGAAGTTTTCAATTAGCATCTTATGATGAAAATTTTAATAGACACATTTCAAATTGGTATCTAAAATATTTGATCTTCTTTCAATTGGTAAAACCCTCTTGAACACTAAGAGGAGAATTTCACTCAGGGGGAGTTTTGTTTAAGTCAAAGGAAAAGCATTTGAAATATGGGGAGAAAATTTCAAATCTTGAAAATGCTTCTCGAAATCTTATTCATATACCTTTGACTATTTGCAAAAGACTTTGAAGAGATTTTCCAAAAGAATTTGCAAAAACAAAACAAGTGGTGCAAATGTGGTCCAAAATGTTAAAAGAAAGAAAGCAATCCATGCATATCTAGTGAAAGTATAAATTGGTTTAATTCCAAGCAACCTTTGCACTTGCCTTATGCAAACTAGTTCAATTCTGCACTCATATATTTGCTTTGGTTTGTGTTGGCATCAATCACCAAAAAGGGGGAGATTAAAAGGGAAATAGGGTTAAACCTTTTCCTAAATGATTTTGGTGGTTGAATTGCCCAACACAAATAATTGGACTAACTAGTTTGCTCTAGATTATATGTTCTACAGGTGCTAAAGGTTCAACACAAACCAATAAAAAGATTAAAGTTAGGGTTCAAAAGAAAGGAGCAAAAGAAACAGAAGAGAACCCTGGTCTGGCGCATCGGACTGTCCGGTGTGCAACCGGATAGTGTCCGGTGTGCCAGGGATCGTACATGCTGAACTCTTCACCTTCGGGTTTCTGGAGAGTTGCTCCGCTGTAATTCACTGGACTGTCCGGTGGGTCACCGGACTGTCCGGTGTGCCAGCGGAGCAACGGCTACGAAGCACAACGGTCGACTCCAACGGTCGCCTGCAAACGTGAACAGTGCGCGGACAGTTCGCGCAGAGTCAGAGCAGCGCCAGAAGGCGCACCTGACAGTGAACAATGACTGTCCGGTGCCCCAAGCTGTCAGAGCTCCAACGGTCGAAACCGTCAGAACCCTAACGGTTGGGTGACGTGGCTCGCGCACCGGACAGTGTCCGGTGGCGCACCAGACTGTCCGGTGCGCCCATCGACAGACAACCTCCCCAACGGTTGGTTTGGTGGTTGGGGCTATAAATACCCCCAACCACCACCACTCCAAGCATCCAAGTTTTTCAGACTTCACATTCAATACAAGAGCTAGTGCAATCAATACAAGACACAATTCAATAGAATCAAAGCCTCTCCAAGTCCCAAATCCACTCCAAGCAAATAGTGACTAGAGAGAGTTTTGCTCGTGTTCTTTGAGCTCTTGTTCTTGGATCGCTTTCTTCTTCCCCATTCTTGTTCTTCAAAGCACTTGTAATCAAAGCAAGAGACACCAATTGTGTGGTGGTCCTTGTGGGGTCTAAGTGACTCGTTTGATTAAGGAGAAAGCTCACTCGGTCTAGGTGACCATTTGAGAGAGGGAAAGGGTTGAAAGAGACCCGGTGTTTGTGACCACCTCAACGGGGACTAGGTTTGCAAGAACCGAACCTCAGTAAAACAAATCACCGTGTCATCCGCTCTATTTTCATTGGTTGATTTGTTTTCGCCCTCTCTTTCGGACTCGGTTTTATTTCTAACGCTAACCCCGGCTTGTAGTTGTGCTTAAAGTTTGTAAATTTCAGTTTCTGCCTATTAACCCCCCTCTAGGCGACTTTCATAAACCATGACAAACAAATATAATCCCTTAGGGCCCTTCATGCCTCGGGGCACCTATCGCCATTGTCGTGTCCTAGGGCACCTAACGATATAAGTCCCTAGGATCTCTCCTACTTTAGGGCACCTAGCAGTATAAGCCTTGGGGCCCACACGTCTCGGGACACCTAATGGTATAAACCCTTAGGCCACTTAACGGTATAAGCCCCTATGACTCCTCATGCCCCGAGGCACCTAATAATATAAGCCTTAGAGGGATCCTCGTGTCCTGAGGCATCTAACGGTATAGGTTCCTGAAGCCTCACATGCCTTGGTGCATCTGACGGTGTAAACCTTCGAAAGGGGGGCCTCATGCCCCAAGGTACCTAAAGATGTAAGCCCCATGACCCATGTGCTATAGGGAAAGTCGAACACGCTCAGTGCAAGACCAACCCCCAAACACATGTTTGCACGTGGTTGATAATGGATTGTAAACTAGCTGTTAACTAAGCAAGGAGTCTGGTGCACTCATCAAACAAAGTCAATGGACATGTGTGGTAAGTATTAGGTTGATATATACACTATTACATGCTCTCTATGTGCCCTATTTGGTGTGTGCCACATTAGATAGGCCCAGTGCAATGTAAAGCTCAAATGCATGTTTAACATGCTCTCAGATGAGTGTCCGACCGATATATGTCAACATATTTTGTTTTGTTTGGATCTATATGTTCGAGTCCGGTCGAGTCTCGAGTGAACTCAGAGGGACCTAAATAATGATAATGTTGGATTGCTTGGGCTAGAACAGAACCAGAAAAATACCTAAAAAAGAGCACATGATGAGCTTGCTCAAGGTCCTATTTAGATCAACTAAAACTTTAAGCAGACTAAAGTTTAGTTATACTAAAGTTTAGATGGGCCACTTTTACTCTAGTATTTCTTGATTTGTGGACTGATAAAAATAAACTTAAAACAAAAGCATTCCATATATACCTTCATACTCGTCTTTAATTCACATAAATTCACTTTTGCCAGGTCTAATGAATATTTGGATTGAGAACTACGGTAAAGTTTAGTCTATTTTTAATTATATACATTAACATTTAGTGTTTAAAGTCTGACTGAAATTTAGTATCTTGCATACCAACAGGCCCCGAGCTGTGCGTTCATTAAGGAGACTAGGGTTGAATATCGAGCTAGCTTGGCTCGTTAAGCTAATGAGCTGGCTCGGCTCGTTAAGCGAACGAGCCACACAGACAGCTCGGTTTAGCTCGTCTACGAGCTTGAGCTGGCTCGTTTAGCTCGTGAGTCATAACAGAAAAAACTATATATATAATAATCAACTTCTAGTTAGTTCTAAACCAATTTAACAATATAAAATAACAAATATACTTATATTTTCACAGACCATATCAATATAACACTAAATTAACATGACTCATCACTTATCAATTCATCATTGTCGGAGTTTCGAACCTCGCTCGGACAAGTAAATTTATTGTACACGTTGCAGGCTCCAGAGGATGTACATGGTGGACGTAAGATTTATACTTGTTCGGGCAGAACGTCCCCACATCTAGTCATCGGTTGGCTTGCGCTATCGGCACCATTGATGATCAAAAGTCGTAGTAGGGGTTACAAGCAAGGCGAGAGAGGGAGGAGAGGCACCCAAGTCTCTTGTTCGTAGTGGAGGTGGTTACAAGGTGTAGTCCTAGATAAGTCTTAGCTTGGTGATGAGGCTCCGATCTTCTAGTCCTCCTCGAGTTCGTCGGTCTTCTAGGTGTTGTCTTCCTTGGCGTCCCTCCTCCCGTTGTCCGCCCGAGAGAAAGAACCTCCATAGTCCGGGGACAACCTCCTTTTATAGGCTAAGTAGAGGGGTCGGCCCGTGATGGCTTCCTAAAGAAGGAGCCACCAGGTGAAGGTAACATTGTCGTCTTACCATGGTGTAAAGTCATGTGCATGCTTGAGGTCGCTTGGTTGTACTGTATTCTTTATTATGTACTGTGCGGGTAGCGTGGGCCTGAGCGCCAACATTTGAGCTATGCTGACCCGTGCCTTCATAGCTTGGGGCTCGACGCGGCTTGTCGTGTTGCGCCCTACCAGCGGTCTGTGTACTCAGGCCTAGTCCCGATAGGCCATGAGTGCGCCGCTGTCTGGGGGACGCGCAGTGCGCCTCAGTCCGAGGGGCTCATAGGTCATGAGTGCTCTACGGCCCGAGAGGTTCGTAGGTCATGAGTGGGAGGTAGACCGGTGCCTCGGTTGTGGCTTGAGGCTAGGCGCAGTCAATGTGGTCGGTCATTTATAGCGGTTGGTTTCAGGCCAGGCACAAGATTCACTCGAATGGTTTCCCTTCGGCACGCCCAACTCCCTGTCCAGTTCCGCCACGCCCGACCCCGGGCTCGGTGCTGCGGGATTCGTCCGGGGGCGGGTTCTTCCAGGATAGACGTTACCTGTCTCCTCCGATTAACCAGTGGGTCCCAGTTGTCAAGGGCCCGTTCCCTAGTGTGCTCGCTGATCGGTGGACCCCATGGACTGGGGATCATATCCCCGACAATCATAAATTCACAATTCACACACATGTTCATCGGTTTTTTAACCCACAATTACAACTGTACAAATCTGTTTAACGCATAAACACAGTTCATCGTTTATCAGTTTAACTTATAGGTCATATGTATCGTGTATATATATATATATATATATATATATATATATATATATATATATATATATATATATATATATATATATATATATATATATATATATATATATATATATATATATATATATATATAATATGTTTATCAATTAATGCGTAAATAATATGCATATAGTTTTGTTTTATTAAAATGTGATAGCTCGTTTAGCTTGTGAGCCGGCTCATTAACAAATCGAGGTAAGACGTTAGTTTAGGCGTTGAAAAAATTTAACGAGCTGATTGAAACTGAGCCCAAGTGACCATAAATTCAGCGAACCTAGGAGCAACAAGCATAACGTGTAGTTCTAAATGAGACGATTGGCTGGTTCTCCTTCTCGAGATGGCGTGGCGAGATGCATGGGCATGGGCACCACTTGGCGATCGAGGCCCCAGGAGCAGGCTTGGCGGGCGCCCAGGGCCCAGACCTGGCGCGCAAGGCGAGGCGAGGGGCCTGAGACTAGCCGCAGCGGTAGACGCTGCCTCTACCCCTCCCCTTGCATGCGGCGCGTAGGGGATACCCTATAGCCGCAGCGGTGCCCCCTACAGCGCCCTCTACGTGTCGATCACTTTCTCTTTCCCCCCAGATTTAGCGTGTCACTGTTCATCACCCTAAACACTGTGTTGTGGGTCTACGAGTAATTGTTAGTAGATAAAAAATTGATAGTTGATATATAAAATGATATTTTATAGTGGTAGTGGGGTATAGGGGAGTATTTAGGGGGAACCGCTGCGGGAGATGAAAAAATAGGGGGAAAAATAGGGGGGAAAAGTGATTTAGGGGGAAAAATTTAGAGGTAAGGGTTGCGGATAGCCTGAAGGCTGGCTGAAGCATGAGGCTATCCGCAACCGTTACCCCTAAATTTTTCCCCCTATATCACTTTTTCCCCCTATTTTTTCATCTCACGCAGTGGTTTCCCCTAAATACTCCCTCTATACCCCACTACCACTATAAAATATCATTTTCTATACCAACTATCAATTTTTTATCTACTAACAATTACTCGTGGACCCACAGCACAGTGTTTAGGGTGATGAACAGTGACACGCTAGATATGGGGGGAGAGAGAAGAAAACCGACACGTAGGGGCACCGCTGCGGCATAGGGTGCCCCCTACAGCCTAGCTGGAAGAGGAGGGGGAGCGGTAGGGTAGACCACTGCGGTCAGTCTGAGCATGCTCTGGCTGTGCTGCTAGTCTGCTGTGCACCTGTGCTTGGACAAGGACGACACGTTCGTCTCATATAGCAAGAGCAGGCACCACGGTGATGGTATTTGTACGTCTGGTCGGGCATGCATGCATTGCAGATGCTGCCGATCGCGCGGACTGGTGATCGGTGGTGACGATGCCATTTGCCATAGCCTCGCGTGCAGATTTGGCTGACCGATCGACAACGACGGACGGACGGTGGCGGTGGTCGATCGACACGTAAACAGGCGATGGCGGCGGCGACGGCAGCCTTGCCCGACCGGTGCGGTGACTGGCGAGTGGCGACTGGTGAGCGGCCTTCTGCCGATGCCTGCCGTCGTGCCTGCGGAGCGGATGGACATGGATGCCGAGACCGACCGATAAAAGCTGAAGGCTGCAGCCGGCCGGTTCTTTGATTCTCTGTCGCAGTCGCAGCAGTCGATCCGCCAAGCTCGCACGCAAAGCCACTGCCGGCCGTCCCGTCCCGTCTGTGGCCGGAGCCCGGAGGCTGTACTGGGTCAATGGCGGGCGCCGGTTAGTCGTGGACACATGGCATTGCCATCGCATACTCAAGTAGTACAGTCCGCGTTGAATCTGACGGACACGGACACTGGGTCCAGGACCAGCACATCCAGGTTGCAGGCATCGTCCACCGGCGTACGGACTACGGAGTACTTGTTCCTATGAGTGACGACTGGAGGGGAGCATCAGGAGAGGAGGTCCAGTTCGAAACGAAGCCAAAGCACGCAGGAACTGAAGGCGATGGCCGATGGACGATGGCATGGCAGCTCAGTCCCTCTCTTCCGGCGGCCGGCGCCACACTGACACTGAGCAGCACGCATGCATACATCTCAAAGCTCAAAGGAGATCTATCTGTAAAAGCACAAAGGAGCTCTATCTAATGAGGGGTATCATTATCATCTAGTGCGTCTATCATATCAAGAAAGAGATAGCAGTATAGCAGTAGTTGTAGGCCAGCCAGCAATTAGGCAAACGCACCATCGAACTGCATGCGTGCCACCTTCTTTAATCAATCTGACACTAATCAGCAGCAGCTTTATTTGTTGTAGGGCGCTAGGCGTGCGATGCTCGGGCGGAGCTAAAAATTACACGCACGGGGCACCCAAAAAGATTAGACCTATAATTAAAAAAATGAATGTAAGTCGCTTTGTTAAGTCGGGAGTGTTTAGTTTGAGAAATCAATCCATCCAAAATGAGGTGGTTTATTATGGGTCAATTCTTTAATGGCAACGACTAATATGCAAGAAGTCATTATGTGCAAGCGTGCAAACATGTCTTTTGATCCGTTAGATCTAGATCTAACCGTATGCTATATTTAACATTTAAATCCTCTTACCACCACCTCGTGTAACTTTATAAAAAAGCCCCAAACAAACCACGATTACACATACGGTTGGATTTATATCCAACAGACCAAGTGAGATATGCTTGCACGCTTACACCTAATGACTGCTTGCATATTAGTCGTTACATTCCTTAATAGTGTGTTTGGTTTGCAAGATGACCCGGTCTGAAATCATCCGATCCAAACACCGAAGCCGCTGAAACCGTTTGGTTAATGTCATTGAGCCAACTCGTCCGTCACAAACACGTTCAGCAACATAACAAATCTGCAGGACGGGTCGATTCCTCCGATTTCACCGAACAAGTAAGTTATAAATTTGGTAGGATGACCACAATCCTCATACTAGTACTAACTAACTATCAGGAATGAGATAACGATGGATCAACTCGTTCCATTCACAAATCAAACAAAAAATAAGGAGTGAGAATATGATGGACCAACTCATTCCTCGAACCAAACAAGGTTTCTCACGGTGATCCTCTAATTCCATTCCTTATAATGATGATATGAATAAATTAATCAATTTCACATGGGTGTTCTTATATTTTCTTAGTTCATCAATTTAACATGGATATTTATATTTTCTAATATGTGTATTCTATAATTTTAGACGTTATTTTTTTTCCGGTGATAATTGGCATATCCGCTGACCGCTGACAACAAGCCTTCATAATGGATTCATAAATTTTAAGACCTATTGGCTTAGTATTTTGGATGTGATCATAGAGGTGATTTATTCTCTAGTTGTGTTTTGTACGATCTTATTATGTAGATGATATTTGTTAGTGTCTAGGAAAATACCATACCTCCGAATGTTGGCAAAATATCTTCCAGACCTTTATTTATAAAAGGCAGACTGGTAGTGAGCCTCGCTTGGTGCTAACTCGTCGTCCCCGAGGTTGTGTGCCCTAGGGGCTAAGACTCGTGCCAGTCAGGCCCTGGAAGCAGAGGAGCCCTACATGCTAGGGCTTTACATAAAAACCTCCAACACTTCCCAAAACACTCCTAGAGCAGGACGACCTTAGGCGACATGACCACGACATCATGTGCCCCCGGAATAGGTCACTCGTGTGATGTTGAAAAGTTGGGATAAGGCTATCAACCGTTGCATTTTTTTTGAACCGTCGCATTTTTTGTCATAGGCGATGTTGCAATCTAAACGTGTCGTTGTAGCCATGTCTGAGGTCACAGACATACTCGCGAGCACTATGCAGTGTCGGCGACTACAATGGTCATTGGCTATGCCACACACAATGGCAACGTGCGCCATTGTAGCCACACTTAAGGTCGCATGCATATCCGTGAGCACTGAAAGTCGCCTAGAGGGGGGTGAATAGGCGAAACCTGAAAATTATAACTTAAATACAAACTAGATCCCTTGATTAGTGATTGGAACAAGAAGCACAATTATCGGAGTGTAAAACTAAGTCTCTTGCTTGTAAAGAGTGTTGCTTTCAAAGAATGCGGAATTAGCAAATCAATATAACTAATAAGTTTATGGAATATAGAGCAAGAGGGCTTAGGTAAAAGGAGTAATAACGCAAGTTCTTTCTTGCAAGGCGTTGCTTTTCTAAATGAGAATTTAACTTGAAGCAACACAAAATAATATTAGCAAGGAATAGTGCAAGAGAACTTAGAGAGGAAGAAAACAAACAAATCAAAAACAATGAGCACAAGAGACACGGGTGATTTGTTTTACTGAGGTTCGGTTCTCGAGAACCTAATCCCCATTGAGGAGTCCACTAAGGACGAGTCTTTTTCAACTCTTTCCCTCTCTCCACCGATCACCAAGACCGGTGAGCTCTTCTTCTTCTTTTCAACAAGAGACCGAAGTCTCCGCAAGGCCAACCACAAAGATAAGGGCTCTTGCTAGCTTTACAATGAATGGGAGTCAAAACTCCATGCTCAAATGATCACAAGAGGTAGCACACACTTTCTCTCAATGATTCTGACAAGGCACTATCACTAAACGTACACGAGTAGCTCTTTCTTGCTTGATCTCTCTTTTGTGGCACTTGTGAGGCTTTGAAATGTATGGAAGTGATGCTCTAGTAGATAGGAGTGAATACCCAACTCTCGTGTATGAAATGGATCAATGAATACTTGAATGGGCTGGTTGGGGTGGCTTTTATAGCCCTCAACCACCCATATAGCCGTTGGGGCACATCTGCCAGAAATTGTACTGACGGACGGTCCACGGCTAGGGCCCGGACGGTCCGCGACCCTCCAACGGTCGTTTCTGACATCTCCAACGGATACGTCTGACAGATCAATGTCTAGATCAACGGCTATCTGCCTTGGTGACACCATGCGGACGGTCCACCCTTGGTCCCGGACAGTCTGCATCAGCTCTATAATTCCTTTGGCTCAACTTGTCACCTTCGGGCTGAACTAGGTCTTCACATGCGGATGGTCTGTGAATTATAGTCGGACGGTCCGCACTATATAGCCGGACAGTCCGTGGTTTAGTCGGACTATCCACAATTTTTAGTTCCTGGCCGAAGTCGAAATGGTGTTGCGGACGGTCCGCCAGAAGGGGCCAGACGGTCCACGCTAGGCAATTTCAGAACTTGAGTTTCTGACTTCCCGTTGATCTTTGAACAATCTTCTCCAAGTTGCTTTGGCTAAACTTGAGAGAGATCCTATGACTTATAAAAATATCTCAAGTGGTTTCCATCTATTCTAAATCATGGATCATGAACATTTTGATTCTTTCATTCATATTTCTTCTTTTGCTCAAACCAGCTCCAAAATAGTGATACATTGATTTTGAGCTTTCCAACCTGAAAGGGAATTAGGCTTACACCTAGTTCCTAAATAATTTTGGTGGTTGAATTGCCCAACACAAATAATTGGACTAACTAGTTTGCTCTAGTGTATAAGTTATACAGGTGTCAAAGGTTCACAACAAGCAAGTTTAAAGGACCAAAGTTGGGTTCAAAATAGAGAGCCAAAGGCATCCCGAAAGGCTCCCTGGTCTGGCGCACCGAACTGTCCGGTGGCGCACCGGACAGTGTCCGGTGCACCAGGGGACCTCGCGCAGAACTCCTCAGCCTCGGGATTTTCCTGAAGCCGACGCGCTATAATTCACCGGACTGTCCGGTGTACACCGGACAGTGTCCGGTGCTCCAAGAGGACGCGCTTCGGAACTTGGCAGCCTCGGGAATTTGCAGCGGTTGCTCCGCTATAATTCACCGGACATGTCCGGTGTACACCGGACTGTCCGGTGCAACTCCGGAGCAATGGCTACTTCGCGCCAACGGTCACCTGCAGGCGCATTTAATGCGCGCCAGAAGCGCGCAGAAGTCAGGCACGCGCGCGCTGGCACACCGGACATTGAACAGTACATGTCTGGTGTGCACCGGACATCCAGGCGGGCCCAGAAGTCAGAACTCCAACGGTCAAAATCCAACGGCATTGGTGACGTGGCTGGCGCACCGGACATGTCCGGTGTGCACCGGAGTGTCCGGTGTGCACCGGAGTGTCCGGTGCACCATACGACAGTCAGCCTCCACCAACGGTCATGTTTGGTGGTTGGGGCTATAAATACCCCAACCACCCCACCATTCATTGCATCCAAGTTTTCCAGCTTCCAACCACTATACAAGAGCTAGCATTCATTGCAAAGCACACCAAAAGAGATCAAATCCTCTCTCAACTCCACACAAGGCCTTAGTGACTAGAGAGAGTGATTTGTAGTGTTCATTTGAGCTCTTGCGCTTGGATCGCTTCTTTTCTTTGGTATTCTTTCTTGTGATCAAACACTCACTTGTAATTGAGGCAAGAGACACCAATTGTGTGGTGGTCCTTGCGGGAAGTTTGATTCCCAAGTGATTTGAGAAGAGAAGCTCACTCGGTCCGAGGGACCGTTTGAGAGAGGGAAAGGGTTGAAAAAGACCCGACCTTTGTGGCCTCCTCAACGGGGAGTAGGTTTGCAAAAACCGAACCTCGGTAAAACAAATCCGTGTGTCTCACTTCTTATTTGCTTGAGATTTGTTTTGCACCCTCTCTCGCGGACTCATTTTTATTTCTAACGCTAACCCGGCTTGTAGTTGTGTTTATATTTGTAAATTTCAGTTTCGCCCTATTCACCCCCCCTCTAGGCGACTATCAATTGGTATCAGAGCCCGGTACTTCATTAGAGCCTAACCGCTCGAAGTGATGTCGGGAGATCACGCCAATAAGGAGATGGAGACCGGCGAAAAGCCCACTACAAGCCACGGGAGCACTTCATCGGGAGAGTCCCGTACCAAGAGGAAGGAGAAGAAGGACTCCTCCAAAGGGAAGGAGAAGAAATCTTCTTCACACAAAGAGAAGAAGGAAAACTTCTCTTCTCACAAGCCTCGTCGAAGCGGGGACAAGAAAAAGAAGATGAGGAAAGTGGTCTACTACGAGACCGACTCTTCATCAACATCCACCTCCGGCTCCGACGCGGCGTCCGTCACTTCTAACTTTCTAAGCGCCAAGAGCGCAAGAAGTATAGTAAGATTTGAAAGGGAAATGTGCCCTTGGGCCATTTCTAAGTATTTTGGTGATTGGGTGCCAACACAAGTGCTTAAATGTGAATTTATGCTCATGGATGAACAAAGTGCAAATCAAGAGCAAAGGTATGTTTCTAAGTCCTAGTACATTGGTTTTGTGTACTAATATACTTGTCTAAAGTGTTGGAAACAGAAAGTAGAAGAAAAGAGAAGAGATGCAGAAAGCTTGGCTGTGTACAACCAAGTTGCAGTTCGGTCTGGAGCACCGGACTGTCCGGTGGTGCACCGGACAGTGTCCGGTGCGCCAGGCTGACTCGGCGCGAACTGCCCGCTCTCGGGAATTTGCCGACGGCGTACGGCTAAAATTCACCGGACTGTCCGGTGTGCACCGGACTGTCCGGTGAGCCAACGGTCGGCTGAGCCAACGGTCGGCAGCGGAATCTGCGCGCGACACGTGGCTAGATCAACGGTCGGAAGGGGGCACCGGACTGTCCGGTGTGCACCGGACATGTCCGGTGCGCCAACGGCTCCCAGATCTTCAACAGTCAGCAACGGTCGGCTGCGCTGTTTATGGAAATAAATCGGGCACCGGACAGTGTCCGGTGTGCACCGGACTGTCCGGTGCACCCGACGACAGAAGGCAAGGATGGCCTTCCAGATTTGTTCTCAACGGCTCCTAGCTGCCTTGGGGCTATAAAAGGGACCCCTAGGCGCATGGAGGAGGACACCAAGCAACCTTAGAGCAATCTTGATCATCCACACTCAGTCTTTGCGCATTCGTTTGTCATTCTAAGTGATTCGAGCTCCGTTCTAGTGAGAATTTTGAGATAGTCTTTTGAGCTCGATTCTTGGCCGTGTGTGTGCGCATTTTGCTGTGGATTTGTGTGTGTTGCTTCCCTCCCTTACTCCGTGCTTCTTTGTGAAACTCAATTGTAAGGGCGAGAGACTCCAAGTTGTGGAGATTCCTCGCAAACGGGAAAAGATCTAAGAAAAGAAGAACACCGTGGTATTCAAGTTGATCATTGGATCACTTGAGAGGAGTTGAGTGCAACTCTCGTCCGTTGGGACGCCACAACGTGGAGTAGGCAAGTTTTGTACTTGGCCGAACCACGGGATAACCACCGTGTCATCTCTGTGATTGAATTCTTGTGGTTATTGTGTTTTGGCTCCTCTCTAGCCACTTGGCAATAATTGTGCTAACGCTTAATCAAAGTTTTTGTGGCTATAAGTTTAAGTTTTACAGGATCACCTATTCACCCCCCCTCTAGGTGCTCTCAATTGGTATCAAAGGCGTTCTCTTCAAGAAAGGGACTAACCGCCCGAAGAGATGGATCCTAAGGGGAAGGGAATCGTGATCAACGATAAGGAGAAGGAGTCCTTCGTCAATGAGCTCAAAGATGACAAGCCTACCGACTCCGGCTCGGGTCATAGACGAAAGGAAGGGAAGAAGAAGAAGACGAGGCGCATCAAGGAGATCGTCTACTACGACGACAGTGATGAGTCTACTTCTTCCCAAAAGGACGACGACCACAACGACTACGAGCAAAGGAAACCGGTTAATTCTAACTTTTCCTTTGACTACTCTCGTATTCCGCAAAGTTCAAATTCACATTTGCTTTCCATTCCACTCGGCAAGCCCCCACACTTTGATGGGGAGGACTACGGATTTTGGAGCCACAAAATGCGTAGTCACCTATTCTCTCTCCATCCTAGTATATGGGAGATTGTAGATAGTGGAATGCACTTTGATAGTTCGGATAGTCCTATATTCATTAATGAGCAAATCCATAAGAATGCACAAGCTACTACTGTTCTTCTAGCTTCATTGTGCAGGGATGAATATAACAAAGTGAGCGGCTTGGATAACGCCAAGCAAATCTGGGACACCCTCAAGATCTCTCATGAGGGAAATGACGCTACCTTGCTCACCAAAATGGAGTTGGTGGAGGGCGAGCTTGGACGGTTCGCGATGATAAGGGGCGAGGAGCCAACTCAAACATACAACCGGCTCAAGACCCTTATCAACAAAATAAGGAGCTACGGAAGCACGCGATCGACGGACCACGACGTCGTCCGACTAATGCTAAGGTCCTTTACCGTTCTTGATCCTCATTTGGTGAATAATATTCGTGAGAATCCCAGGTACACCAAAATGTCGCCCGAAGAAGTCCTAGGAAAATTCGTCAGCGGGCGAATGATGATCAAGGAGGCGAGGTACGTGGACGACGCCTTGAATGGACCGATCAACGAGCCGCAACCTCTTGCTCTCAAAGCCACAAGAAGCAAGGAGGCGCTACCTAGCAAGGTGGCACAAATTGAAGCGGCCGGACTTAATAATGAAGAGATGGCCCTCATCATCAAAAGATTCAAGATGACGCTTAAGGGTCGCAAGGGACAGCCAAGCAAGACCAAAGCCAAGGGGAAGCGCTCATGCTTCAAATGCGGTAAGCTTGGTCATTTTATTGCTAACTGTCCCGACAATGATAGTGATCAGGACCAAGGGAACGAGAGGGAGAAGAAGAAGAACTATAAGAAGGCAAAGGGCGAGGCGCATCTAGGCAAGGAGTGGGACTCGGATTGCTCCTCTTCCGACTCCGACAATGAAGGACTCGCCGCCACCGCCTTCAACAAATCAACCATCTTCCCCAACGAACGTCACACATGCCTTATGGCAAGGGAGAAGAAGGTATGTACTCGCAACTCTACCTATGCTTCTTCAAGTGAGGACGAATCTAGTGATGAGGATGAAGTAGATTATTCATGTTTGTTCAAAGGCCTAGATAGAACCAAGGTAGACAAAATTAATGAATTAATTGATGCCTTGAATGAAAAGAATATACTTTTAGAAAAGCAAGAGGATTTGTTGTATGAAGAACATGATAAGTTTGTAAGGCTCAAAAATCCCTTGCATTAGAAATTAAGAGGAATGAAATGCTTGCTTGTGAAGTGTCTACATGCCATGATTCTATTTCTAACTTAAAGAGCATAAACGATGATTTAAATGCTAAACTAGTAGAAGCAAATAAATCCAACTCTTGTGTTGAACATGTTGAAATTTGCACTAGGTGTAAGGACATTGATATTAATGCTTGTAGTGAACACTTAGTTTCTATTTCAAAATTGAATGATGAATTAGCTAGTCTTAATGCTCAACTTAAGACTAGCAAGAGTGATTTTGATAAACTGAAATTTGCTAGGGATGCCTACACTGTTGGTAGACACCCCTCCATTAAGGATGGACTTGGCTTCAAAAGGGAAGCCAAGAACTTAACAAGCCATAAGGCTCCCATTCCCGCTAAGGAGAAAGGGAAGGCCCCTATGGCTACTAGTGCTAAAAAGAACCATGCCTTTTTGTATCATGATAGGAGACAAACTAGAAATGCTTATAGGAGTTATAATGCGTACGATAATTTTTCTCATGCTATGTTTGCTTCTAGTTCCTCATATGTGTATGATAGAAATGTTGGTAGAAGGGACGTTGTTCATAATATGCCTAGGAGAAATGTTGTGAATATTCCTAGGAAAGTTAATGAACCTTCTACAATATATCATGCTTTGAATGCTTCCTTTGCAATTTGTAGAAAGGATAGAAAGGTAATTGCTAGGAAGTTAGGGGCAAAATGCAAGGGTGATAAAACTTGCATTTGGGTCCCTAAGGATATTTGTGCTAACCTTGTAGGACCCAACATGAGTTGGGTACCTAAAACCCAAGCCTAAATTTGCCTTGCAGGTTTATGCATCCGGGGGTTCAAGCTGGATTATAGACAGCGGATGCACAAACCATATGACGGGGGAGAAGAAGATGTTCACCTCCTACGTCAAGAATAAGGATTCCCAAGATTCAATTATATTCGGTGATGGGAATCAAGGCAAGGTAAAAGGGTTAGGTAAAATTGCAATTTCTAATGAGCACTCTATTTCAAATGTGTTTTTAGTAGAGTCTCTTGGATATAATTTGCTATCTGTTAGTCAATTATGCAACATGGGGTATAACTGTCTATTTACGAATGTAGATGTGTCAGTCTTTAGAAGAAGTGATGGTTCACTAGCTTTTAAGGGTGTATTAGACGGCAAGCTTTACTTAGTTGATTTTGCAAAAGAAGAGGCCGGTCTAGATGCATGCTTAATTGCTAAGACTAGCATGGGCTGGCTGTGGCATCGCCGCTTAGCACATGTAGGGATGAAGAACCTTCACAAGCTTCTAAAGGGAGAACACGTGATAGGATTAACTAATGTGCAATTCGAAAAAGATAGACCTTGTGCAGCTTGTCAGGCAGGTAAACAAGTGGGAGGAGCACATCACAGCAAGAATGTGATGACCACTTCAAGACCCCTGGAGCTGCTGCATATGGACCTCTTCGGACCCGTCACCTATCTGAGTATAGGAGGAAGTAAGTATGGTCTAGTTATTGTTGATGACTTTTCCCGCTTCACTTGGGTGTTCTTTTTGCAGGATAAGTCTGAAACCCAAGGGACCCTCAAGCGCTTCCTCAGGAGAGCTCAAAATGAGTTTGAGCTCAAGGTGAAGAAGATAAGGAGCGACAACGGGTCCGAGTTCAAGAACCTTCAAGTGGAAGAGTTTCTTGAGGAGGAAGGGATCAAGCACGAGTTCTCCGCTCCCTACACACCACAGCAAAATGGTGTGGTAGAGAGGAAGAACAGGACGCTAATCGATATGGCGAGGACGATGCTTGGAGAATTCAAGACCCCCGAGCGGTTTTGGTCGGAAGCCGTGAACACGGCTTGCCACGCCATCAACAGGGTCTACCTTCACCGCCTCCTCAAGAAGACGTCGTATGAACTTCTAACCGGTAACAAACCCAATGTATCTTACTTTCGTGTATTTGGGAGCAAGTGCTACATTCTAGTGAAGAAGGGTAGAAATTCTAAATTTGCTCCCAAAGGTGTAGAGGGGTTTTTGTTAGGTTATGACTCAAATACAAAGGCGTATAGAGTCTTCAACAAATCATCGGGTTTGGTTGAAGTCTCTAGCGACGTTGTATTTGATGAGACTAATGGCTCTCCAAGAGAGCAAGTTGTTGATTGTGATGATGTAGATGAAGAAGATGTTCCGACGGCCGCTATACGAACCATGGCGATTGGTGATGTGCGACCACAGGAACAAGATGAGCAAGATCAACCTTCTTCCTCAACTATGGTGCATCCCCCAACTCAAGACGATGAACAGGTTCATCAACAGGAGGCGTGTGATCAAGGGGGAGCACAAGATGATCATGTGATGGAGGAAGAAGCGCAACCGGCACCTCCAACCCAAGTTCGAGCGATGATTCAAAGGGATCATCCCGTCGACCAAATTCTGGGTGACATTAGCAAGGGAGTAACTACTCGGTCTCGATTAGTTAATTTTTGTGAGCATTACTCCTTTGTCTCTTCTATTGAGCCTTTTAGGGTAGAAGAGGCCTTGCTAGATCCGGACTGGGTGTTGGCCATGCAAGAGGAGCTAAACAACTTCAAGCGCAATGAAGTTTGGACACTAGTGCCTCGTCCCAAGCAAAATGTTGTGGGAACCAAGTGGGTGTTCCGCAACAAACAGGACGAGCACGGGGTGGTGACAAGGAACAAGGCTCGACTTGTGGCAAAAGGTTATGCCCAAGTCGCAGGTTTGGACTTTGAGGAGACGTTTGCTCCTGTGGCTAGGCTAGAATCGATTCGTATCTTGCTAGCATATGCCGCTCACCATTCTTTCAGGTTGTTCCAAATGGATGTGAAGAGCGCTTTCCTCAACGGGCCAATAAAGGAGGAGGTGTACGTGGAGCAACCCCCTGGCTTCGAGGATGAACGGTACCCCGACCACGTGTGTAAGCTCTCTAAGGCGCTCTATGGACTTAAGCAAGCCCCAAGAGCATGGTATGAATGCCTTAGAGATTTCTTAATTGCTAATGCTTTCAAGGTCGGGAAAGCCGATCCAACTCTCTTCACTAAGACATGTGATGGTGATTTGTTTGTGTGCCAAATTTATGTCGATGACATAATATTTGGTTCTACTAATAAAAAGTCTTGTGAAGAGTTTAGCAGGGTGATGACGCAGAAATTCGAGATGTCAATGATGGGCGAGTTGAACTACTTCCTTGGGTTCCAAGTGAAGCAACTCAAGGACGGAACCTTCATCTCTCAAACGAAGTACACGCAAGATCTGCTGAAGCGGTTTGGGATGAAGGACGCCAAGCCTGCAAAGACGCCGATGGGAACCGACGGACACACCGACCTCAACAAAGGTGGTAAGTCCGTTGATCAAAAAGCATACCGGTCCATGATAGGTTCTTTGCTTTATTTATGTGCTAGTAGACCGGATATTATGCTTAGCGTATGCATGTGTGCTAGATTTCAATCCGATCCTAAGGAGTGTCACTTAGTGGCGGTGAAGCGAATCCTTAGATATTTAGTTGCTACGCCTTGCCTCGGGCTCTGGTATCCAAAGGGGTCTACCTTTGACTTGATTGGATATTCAGACTCCGATTATGCTGGATGTAAGGTCGATAGGAAGAGTACATCGGGGACGTGCCAATTCTTAGGAAGGTCCTTGGTGTCATGGAAATCTAAGAAACAAACCTCCGTTGCCCTATCCACCGCTGAGGCCGAGTACGTTGCCGCAGGACAGTGTTGCGCGCAACTACTTTGGATGAGGCAAACCCTCAGGGACTTTGGCTACAATCTGAGCAAAGTCCCACTCCTATGTGATAATGAGAGTGCTATCCGCATGACGGAAAATCCTGTTGAGCACAGCCGCACAAAGCACATAGACATCCGGCATCACTTTTTGAGAGACCACCAGCAAAAGGGAGATATCGAAGTGTTTCATGTTAGCACCGAGAACCAGCTAGCCGATATCTTTACCAAGCCTCTAGATGAGAAGACCTTTTGCAAGTTGCGTAGTGAGCTAAATGTCTTAGATTCGCGGAACTTGGATTGAATTGTAGCATACATGTGTTTATGCCTTGATCATGTTCATTCTGCATTTTGTTGCTTATTGTGGTGCTCAAGTTGTACAAACATTCCCCGGACCTCACAAGTCCCTGTGTAAGTGATGCACATATTTAGGGGGAGTTGTGTTACAACTTGACCCTTTGAGACTAACAATATGCTTGAGTTTGTTTGACTTAGTCTCGAAGGAGAATTGAAAGGGAAAAGGTGGACTTGGACCATGAAATACTTCCACTGCACTCCGATGAGAGGGTAACTAATTCCAAGTTCATCTCATGAACTCTTATTGCCATTTGATCTTAATTGAAGATTTTGGTGAGGCAATGGGGTTAAAGGGCCAAGATTGATCCCGTTTTGGTGCTTGATGCCAAAGGGGGAGAAAATAAAGGTCAAAGTGATAAATGGATCAGCTACCACTTGAGAGATTTTGAAACTAGTAGAATAGAGCTTTTGGTTTGTCAAAACTCTTTTATTGCATCTCTTGTCAAAAGTTGGCTTCTTGTGGGGAAAAGTAGTGATTATAGGAAAAAGGGGGAGTTTTTGAAATCTTTGATCAATCTCTTTTGGAATGACTCTCTTTATGCTTCAACATGTGTGTTTGACTTAGAGATAGAGATTTGAGTTTAATTTACAAAAACAAACCAAGTGGTGGCAAAGGATGATCCATATATGCCAAATTCGATTCAAAACAAAAATGAGTTTTATTTGAAGTGATATTGCACTTGTTCTTGTTGCTTTATGTTGTGTTGGCATAAATCACCAAAAAGGGGGAGATTGAAAGGGAAATGTGCCCTTGGGCCATTTCTAAGTATTTTGGTGATTGGGTGCCAACACAAGTGCTTAAATGTGAATTTATGCTCATGGATGAACAAAGTGCAAATCAAGAGCAAAGGTATGTTTCTAAGTCCTAGTACATTGGTTTTGTGTACTAATATACTTGTCTAAAGTGTTGGAAACAGAAAGTAGAAGAAAAGAGAAGAGATGCAGAAAGCTTGGCTGTGTACAGCCAAGTTGCAGTTCGGTCTGGAGCACCGGACTGTCCGGTGGTGCACCGGACAGTGTCCGGTGCGCCAGGCTGACTCGGCGCGAACTGCCCGCTCTCGGGAATTTGCCGACGGCGTACGGCTAAAATTCACCGGACTGTCCGGTGTGCACCGGATTGTCCGGTGTGCACCGGACTGTCCGGTGAGCCAACGGTCGGCTGAGCCAACGGTCGGCAGCGGAATCTGCGCGCGACACGTGGCTGGATCAACGGTCGGAAGGGGGCACCGGACTGTCCGGTGCGCCAACGGCTCCCAGATCTTCAACAGTCAGCAACGGTCGGCTGCGCTGTTTATGGAAATAAATCGGGCACCGGACAGTGTCCGGTGCACCCGACGACAGAAGGCAAGGATGGCCTTCCAAATTTGTTCTCAACGGCTCCTAGCTGCCTTGGGGCTATAAAAGGGACCCCTAGGCGCATGGAGGAGGACACCAAGCAACCTTAGATCAATCTTGATCATCCACACTCAGTCTTTGCGCATTCGTTTGCCATTCTAAGTGATTCGAGCTCCGTTCTAGTGAGAATTTTGAGATAGTCTTTTGAGCTCGATTCTTGGCCGTGTGTGTGCGCATTTTGCTGTGGATTTGTGTGTGTTGCTGTCACACCCGGTTTTAGAAGGCAAACCGAATGCGAACCATGTACGTGCCAGGATCAGTTATTCACGTACACAGCAGTTACATAACATGGACATCATCACACAGTGCTCAAAATAGTATTAATAAGGGAAATAGTCGATTACATCATACGTCTGAGACGTCCATATAGTTCTTACAATAAATCAAAGTGCGGAAAAGAAACGTAGATAAACGCGGCCTTCACAGGCAGCCGACTGGGGGTTGCCGCTAACCCACACCTAGAACTCGTCGTAATCTTGGAACTCCTGGAAGTCTCCTTCCACAGCTTCATCTTCGCCTGAGCAGTGGTTGCAATGCTGACAACCTGGGGGGGGGTTTGGTGTGTAGAGCAAGGGTGAGTACACATCAACATACTCAGCAAGTATCCTGTTTGGCTGTAGTGGACTAGCTTTATGTGGGGATAAGTCAAGCAGTTGCTTTTAGTTGGTCAGATTATTATTTACTAGTAGAAAGCCAAGTTTTAGCATTTACCCAAGTTATTAACCCGATGTACCCTTTCCAAACGGAAAGAATACCACTTACCAGCACCATAGTCATAACCAAAACCATCAATCTCATAACCACCTGTACCACAATGTCTCTGATCAAGTACCACTAATCACTGGAGCTCCCTTGGCCGCTCATAACCGTGAGCACGGCTGATATATCAGTTTCATAACACTCTGCAGAGGTTGTGCACTTTACCCACAAGCCGTGATTCCCTCTTGCCTCGGGCCGATCAAACCCTTAAACACTACCAAGGTGAATAGGCAGGGTCTCACTACGTAGCCTTTACAAAGATTCCTCGGGGCTGTAGCCGCCCGTTAGGTTTCCTAAATGTACCGCACTCCTCCCCAAGGGACAAATCAACCTTGGCAGAGCGAGCCGCATACACCGAGCCCCATTGACGGCACGACGGCGAAGCGAACTACACCCCGGATCCTCTAATTATTCAGCTAAGGGCACCCCATTCCACCCTCATGGTTGCACTGTTTTCCCGGGCGGTCATCCATAGAACAGGTCCTTACGGAGAGGCACTCGAGAAACCGCTCGAGTCCCCTTAAATGCCACAAGTATAATCATAAATAAGAACGGGAAAACAGCGTATCATAGATAACCACATCATGTTCATTGATTAGAGTTGAGCAATAGCATAAAGCTAAACAGTAATAATCCAACCCAGATAGGTAAACAAGGACATGGATAACAAAAGCTAGTCAAACCTTAGGTATAAATATGTAATGCGGGGGGTGAATTAAAGAATGAATAGGACAAGGATAGGTCAAAGGACACTTGCCTCCACCAAACGACTGCTGCTCAGGGGCTTCTCCTGCGGGTTCCTCGGGCTCTTCGACCGGATCGTTCTCTATGCGATTGCAAACATACATACATCCATCCACATTTAATACAAAAGAACAGTACACCATACAAGGAAACAAATAAAGCGAATATGCATCAAGTATGACATTCGATATCGCATTTGTTATGGTTAGAAAGAAACGGGAAAGGGTCTCGCAGGGGGTTAAATCTTATGCGCTAACGATCAATTACAATTGGTTCTTAACAAAAGAATTCTGTTATATGCACTAGTGGGAACCTAATCGTTTTAAGTTGATCAACATCGCACGAGATAAACAATTAACTACATGAATCAATTAGCATAACGGAATTTTAAATTAAACTTCCTATTTCAATGGCATATGAACAACGATTAGCCTACTTAAAATAAAATAGCTATGATCACAGAAAGTAAATAAAATAAAATAAAAAAAATAATAAAAAAAACAGGGGGGGGCGGTTGAACCGGCCCTAGGGGCGGTTGAACCGGCCGGCTGGGCGGCGAGCTGGGCGGCGGGGCGGCTGAGCCGGCCCGGTTGAACCGGCGGCCAGGCGAGCGCGCGGGGGGGGGGGGGTCGGGCTGGCCAGGCGGCCGAGCCGGCCAAACGGCCAGGCGAGCGCGCAGCCAAGGCGGCCAGGGGGCGCGCCGGCCAGGGCGGCCGGGGGCTGGCCGAGCCGGCCAGGGCGCGGCCGGGCGGGGCGGGCCGAGCCGGCCATGGCGGCGGCCAAGGCGCCGAGCGGCAAGGGGAAAGGGGAGGGGGGGAATGGGGAAAGGAGGAGAGGGGGAGGGGGCTCACCGGTGACGGGGACGGGGCGGGGCGGGGCGGCCGAGCGGGGCGGCCGAGCGGCGACGGGGAGGGGCGGCGCTAGGGCAGGGGGTAGGGGCGGCGGTGGCTTAGGGTGAGGGAGAGAAAATGAGAGAAAATGAGAGGGAGGGAGAAAGAATTGGGGGAAAAAGGGGAGGTGGGGGGGGGCGGCATGGGCCAATTGGGCCCAAGGGGGGGGCGCCAGGGGCGGCTGGGCCGGCCGGGGTCGGCCCACGGCGCGGGAGAGAGAGAAAAAGAGGAGAGAGAAAGAGAGAGAGAAAAAAAAGAAAGAAAAGATCTTCTCCTCATTTTCGAAATCCGATCTTTCTATATGAATGCATTTGCACTTTCAAAGCAATCAAAAGAAATGCAAGGTTCGGCATGGTGCATCAAACAACATAAAGTATTTAGGGTTTTTCTTACACGGGAAATCCAAACCGAATCCCGCTAGAACTTTGGAAAAGGTCAAGGTGTAGCGAGGGCAAAAAGAAAAAGAAAAGGTAACGCCCGAATTTTGGCGAGTAAAGAAAAGAAAAAAATTCAACTGCAAAATTCGGGGCGTTACAAACCTATCCCCCTTAAAAGAATCTCGCCCTCGAGATTCAGGGCTGGCTAGCAAAGAGCTCTGGGTACTTGGCCACTAGATCATCTTCACGCTCCCAGGTTGCTTCTTCCTCAGAGTGGTGATTCCATCTGACCTTGCACATTCTGATGGTCTTCCTTCGGGTGACTCTATCTGCAATCTCAAGGATCTGAGCTGGCTTCTCAACATAGGTCAAGTCCTCCTGGACCTCAAGACCTTCCACTGGCAACTGCTCTTCTGGCACACGCAAGCACTTCTTCAACTGAGACACATGAAAGACATTATGCACAGCAGACAAATTCTCGGGTAAACTGAGCTGATAGGCCACTTCTCCTCGCTTTGCAAGAATCTGATACGGACCAATGTAGCGGGGTGCTAGCTTGCCTTTCACTCCGAATCTTCTGACTCCTCTGATCGGTGACACTTTCAGATAGACAAAGTCTCCGACTTCAAAACTCAGCTCTCTTCTTCTTGTGTCTGCATAGCTTCGCTGCCTCGATTGCGCTATCTTCAGATTCTCTCGAACCATCTTGATGTTCTCTTCGGCTTCAAGCAAAATGTCTGGCCCAAACACTTGCTTTTCTCCAGGCTGATCCCATTGCAACGGAGTTCTGCAACTCCTTCCATAGAGCGCCTGAAATGGTGACATCTTCAAACTGGCCTGGATGGTAATGGATCTCCAACTCATAATCTTTGATCAACTCTAACCATCTTCGTTGCCTCATGTTCAACTCTGACTGAGTGAATATGTACTTAAGACTCTTGTGGTCTGTGTAAACATCGCATTTCTGTCCATACAGATAGTGCCTCCATGTCTTCAGTGCGTGAACCACTGCTGCCAACTCTAGATCATGGATTGGGTAATTCTTCTTATGAACCTTCAGCTGTCGGGACGAGTAAGCCACAACTCTTCCCTCTTGCATCAACACACATCCCAAACCTGTGTAACAAGCATCACAATACACCGAGAAGGGCTTGTGCACATCGGGCAAGACTAGGACAGGCGCTGTAGTCAACTTCTCTTTCAGCGCTTCAAAGGCCTCTTGACATTTCTGGGTCCACTTGAACTCAACTTTGTTGCCTAGCAACGCTGTCATAGGTTTCGCGATCTTCGAAAACCCTTCAATGAATCGCCGATAATATCCGGCCATTCCAATGAAGCTCTTGATTCCTCTAGCATCTGTTGGCGCTTTCCAGCTCAAAATGTCTGCCACTTTCTTCGGATCCACAGCCAATCCTTCTTTGTTGATTATATGACCCAAGAACAGGACTTCACTGATCCAGAACTCACACTTGCTCAACTTTGCATACCACTGGTGCTCTCGCAATCTCTGCAACATCATCCTCAAATGATCTGCATGCTCTTCTTCGCTTTGGGAATAAACCAGAATATCATCAATGAATACCACCACAAACTTATCAAGGTAATCCATGAACACACTATTCATCAAGTTCATGAAGAATGCTGGCGCATTGGTCAAACCAAAAGACATCACTGTGAACTCGTACAACCCATACTTGGAAATGAATGCCGTCTTCGGAATATCCGAAGGTCGGATTCTGAGCTGATGATAACCTGACCTCAGATCAATCTTGGAGAACACACTGGCTCCTCTCAACTGGTCGAACAGATCTTCTATTCTGGGCAAGGGATACTTGTTCTTGATCGTGACTTCATTCAAAGCTCGATAATCGATGCACATCCTCTTAGTGCCATCTTTCTTCTCCACAAATAGGACAGGGGCGACCCAAGGCGAGGTGCTTGGCCGAATGTAACCTTTCTCTGACAGCTCATCAATCTGCTTCTTAAGCTCATCCAACTCTGGTCCAGATATTCTGTAAGCTCTCTTAAAGATAGGGGCGGTTCTAGGAAGAAGCTCTATGGCAAACTCAACTTTCCGCTCTGGTGGCATACCCGGTAAATCCTTTGGAAACACATCTGGGAATTCAGACACTACCTTGATACTCTCAATTGGGTCTGCTTTACTGCTATCAACGGCCATCTGATAACAACTTCCTTTCTTTGGCTCAGGCGGGACTAACTCAGTCACCACTTCCTCTCCTTGTGGGGACACCAACTTTATTGTCCTTTTATCACAACCGATAACTGCCTGATACTTATCTAGCCAATTCATCCCTAGGATGACATCTATTCCCTGAGTACCCATTACTATAAGGTTGGCGGGAAACGCTATCCCCCTTATTTCCACACTTATATTCAAACAAATGCTATCGGCTCGAATTCTACCACCAGCTGAGTCAATTTGAATGGGGGTTGACATAGTAGTAATTGGAAGATTATGTGCTTCTACCCACGATGCAGTAATGAAAGAATGCGTTGCTCCAGTATCAAATAACACTTCTGCAATATGGGAGTCGACTGGGAACATACCTACTATCATGCCGGGGGTCTCCTGAACTGCTTCAGCCTCCAAGTGGTTCAGCCTTCCATGATTATAGCGCGGCTGAGAGCGATTGCCTGATCCAGGCTGAGACACATTCGGCTTTGCTGGGGCATTGGGGCCTGACTGCTGCTGGGCTGCCTTCTTCGGACATTGCATCACCCAGTGGCCTTGCTCTCCACAGTGGAAACATGCCCTGTTTCCAACCTGAGCTGGTGCTGCCTGACTGTTCTGCTGGTTTGCTGGGGCAGGAAGACGAGGTGCTTGCTGATTCTGCCTCGGAAACTGACCTCCTGACTGATTGCTCTGACGGTTCTGGTACTGATTCTGAGGGTACTGCCTTTGAAACTGCTGATGCTGCTGAGGTGGACGCTGGTTCTGCCTGAACTGCTGAGGTTGATTGCCTGAGAAACGAGGGCGGCTGCTGCTTCCAGGCTGGGGTCCACTGATCTTGCGCTTACGATCTTCCATCTCCTTACGCTTCCTTTCTGTCATGATTGCTCTGTCAATCAGGTGCTGGAATGTCGGGAAGGTGTGATTCATCAGTTGATAATGCAGAGGGTCAACCAAGCCTCTCAGGAAACGGTATTGTCGCTTGGCGTCGGTGTTGACATCTTCAGGAGCATAGCGAGACAATTGCAGAAACTTGTCCCGGTACTCACTGACAGACAACGGCCCTTGCTTGAGGGCCAGGAACTCCTCCTTCTTCACTGTCATCAGACCTGCAGGCACGTGGTACTGACGAAAGCTACCTCTGAATTCTTCCCAGGTGATGGTGTCGGGGTTGGCATGGGTGGCGAGGTAAGACTCCCACCATGATTGGGCTGCTCCTCTCAACAGACGGGGACCATACAGAACTTTCTCCCTGTCATCACACTGAGCGGTATGCAACTCCCGCTCCACAGTGCGCAGCCAATCTTCAGCATCCATGGGGTCAGAAGAGTGAGCGAACGTTGGTGGATGACCTCTCATGAATTCAGCACGCTTGTCTCTGGGCATCGGAGGCATCTGAGGCTGGGGTGGTGCTTGCTGCTGCTGCTGCTGCTGCTGAATGGCGGCCAAAGTCTGACCGATGGCCTGAACTGCCTGAGTCTGCATCAGAAACATCTGCTCAATCGACATCGGGGGCGGGGGCGGCAGCTGCTGCTGCTGGGGCACCTCATCCTACTGACCGGCTCGCTCCTGCTGAGCACGCCTTCCTCCTCTACGCCTGTTCTCTGACATCTGCAGAATGCGACCACACATCAGAACTGATCTGGCAAATCTTGCAGCATAAGAAAAGAGAAGAAGATTCTTCAACAGCACTGAACAGATGAGCATCTTCACTGATCTCCAACACAGACCACACAGCTTCTCAGATAAAGAGGAAAGGAGAATAATGGGTTTCCCAACTATATAACTAACTTTATTACCATAATAGATAAACCAAAATGCAGGGGATTCCCACACTCTGGTGACAGTCATTACAAAGATCCAAACCAAACATAGTTCATCATGACAAACATAAATGCACAGGATATAGCAAACTACCCTGTCTAACTAAGACTAACTAAGACTGAGACTAAAGCTAAAACTGAAGCTTCTATGTATATATATTTCGTATTAATTACAAGATCCAACTCTAACGATCTATGGTTCTAGAGTTATCTTGGTCTTGCAGGCGGGATTGCCATAAGACTGGTGTCCACGCTGAGGTGAGCGGTACGGGTGCTGAGTCCCAACGGGAGCGGGGGAACCACCATCCAAATAACGACGTTCCGCGCGCTCAGCCCGCAGCAGGGCGATCTCAGCACGAGCCCTACTCAGCTCGTCTAATGCATGGTCCAGCTCCGTGTTTAGCACGGCGGCTAGGTTGACTGTGCTGCTCAACCTAGGATTGCCCTCACCGACAGGTGAGACAATCACGCCTCCTGTGCTGCCAGATGGACGGCGGGGGTAATACTTCAGGTCAAGACCGTCAGCTGCCCCACCGAAAACCGAGCAGTAGTGCGAAAGCGCACGCCGTGCAGCATCTTGCATGGCTGCCTCAGCTGAGTCCCGTTCAGAGATAGAATAGTGCTCTGAACAGGCCTCTGCACCCTGGAGACTGTTCTCCGGGCAGCGCACCAAGCAGGTTGCCTCCCAGCGGTCCGGGTAGACCCCGCGACTATGCTGGTAGACCACACAGCGATACTCGACGGACCAAGTATGCCGGTCAAATGCCCGACGTAGCAGGGTGTCGAGCGCATCGTGGAAGTGACACCCGCGAGCAGCGTCGCGAGTGATGGGTCGAGCAACCCATCCTTCCGGCTCAGGGTTAGCAGAGAAGTCGGTGTCGTGGCTCGAGCTGTCGTCGCCATCTCCGTCGTCTGGGTCTCCTCTAGCAGCTGCTCTAGAAGCTGGGGCGCCCAGTGGTGGTGCAGGGGGCGGCTCCAGAGGAAGCACAGGGGAGCAGCTCCTCACAGACTCTATCTCCTGCTGGAGCGAGAAGGAAGAGCTCTGCTGCTCCTGTCGTCGACGCTCCTGCTCCTCACGCAGGCGGTGGTGTAGTCTCTCCAAGTGGCTGGACTGTCCGGCCACGGGACGGCGAAGCGGACGCTCAGCAAGGCGGGAGGGTAAGAAGGGGATGACTGACTTTCGTGCAGTGTGTCTAAGTCGAGCCATCTACAAAAGACATCGCAAGCAAAAGGGTGAGAACAGAATTAATATGACCAGCAAGTAATGAATCATAAGTAAATGAAGGATTAGAATAAAACATGATTTTCAGCAAGGTATTATATATAGTAGAACATAGGTTTGGTCGGTATGACCAACTTTTGAAGAGATATCAAAGTCAAGGCAGAGACAGAGGTCTATAGTCCTTAGAACGACCATTCTACTCTAGGTTAGCGGTCCTACAGTCAGCACGGCTTTGATACCACTTATGTCACACCCGGTTTTAGAAGGCAAACCGAATGCGAACCATGTACGTGCCAGGATCAGTTATTCACGTACACAGCAGTTACATAACATGGACATCATCACACAGTGCTCAAAATAGTATTAATAAGGGAAATAGTCGATTACATCATACGTCTGAGACGTCCATATAGTTCTTACAATAAATCAAAGTGCGGAAAAGAAACGTAGATAAACGCGGCCTTCACAGGCAGCCGACTGGGGGTTGCCGCTAACCCACACCTAGAACTCGTCGTAATCTTGGAACTCCTGGAAGTCTCCTTCCACAGCTTCATCTTCGCCTGAGCAGTGGTTGCAATGCTAACAACCTGGGGGGGGGTTTGGTGTGTAGAGCAAGGGTGAGTACACATCAACATACTCAGCAAGTATCCTGTTTGGCTGTAGTGGACTAGCTTTATGTGGGGATAAGTCAAGCAGTTGCTTTTAGTTGGTCAGATTATTATTTACTAGTAGAAAGCCAAGTTTTAGCATTTACCCAAGTTATTAACCCGATGTACCCTTTCCAAACGGAAAGAATACCACTTACCAGCACCATAGTCATAACCAAAACCATCAATCTCATAACCACCTGTACCACAATGTCTCTGATCAAGTACCACTAATCACTGGAGCTCCCTTGGCCGCTCATAACCGTGAGCACGGCTGATATATCAGTTTCATAACACTCTGCAGAGGTTGTGCACTTTACCCACAAGCCGTGATTCCCTCTTGCCTCGGGCCGATCAAACCCTTAAACACTACCAAGGTGAATAGGCAGGGTCTCACTACGTAGCCTTTACAAAGATTCCTCGGGGCTGTAGCCACCCGTTAGGTTTCCTAAATGTACCGCACTCCTCCCCAAGGGACAAATCAACCTTGGCAGAGCGAGCCGCATACACCGAGCCCCATTGACGGCACGACGGCGAAGCGAACTACACCCCGGATCCTCTAATTATTCAGCTAAGGGCACCCCATTCCACCCTCATGGTTGCACTGTTTTCCCGGGCGGTCATCCATAGAACAGGTCCTTACGGAGAGGCACTCGAGAAACCGCTCGAGTCCCCTTAAATGCCACAAGTATAATCATAAATAAGAACGGGAAAACAGCGTATCATAGATAACCACATCATGTTCATTGATTAGAGTTGAGCAATAGCATAAAGCTAAACAGTAATAATCCAACCCAGATAGGTAAACAAGGACATGGATAACAAAAGCTAGTCAAACCTTAGGTATAAATATGTAATGCGGGGGGTGAATTAAAGAATGAATAGGACAAGGATAGGTCAAAGGACACTTGCCTCCACCAAACGACTGCTGCTTAGGGGCTTCTCCTGCGGGTTCCTCGGGCTCTTCGACCGGATCGTTCTCTATGCGATTGCAAACATACATACATCCATCCACATTTAATACAAAAGAACAGTACACCATACAAGGAAACAAATAAAGCGAATATGCATCAAGTATGACATTCGATATCGCATTTGTTATGGTTAGAAAGAAACGGGAAAGGGTCTCGCAGGGGGTTAAATCTTATGCGCTAACGATCAATTACAATTGGTTCTTAACAAAAGAATTCTGTTATATGCACTAGTGGGAACCTAATCGTTTTAAGTTGATCAACATCGCACGAGATAAACAATTAACTACATGAATCAATTAGCATAACGGAATTTTAAATTAAACTTCCTATTTCAATGGCATATGAACAACGATTAGCCTACTTAAAATAAAATAGCTATGATCACAGAAAGTAAATAAAATAAAATAAAAAAAATAATAAAAAAAACAGGGGGGGCGGTTGAACCGGCCCTAGGGGCGGTTGAACCGGCCGGCTGGGCGGCGAGCTGGGCGGCGGGGCGGCTGAGCCGGCCCGGTTGAACCGGCGGCCAGGCGAGCGCGCGGGGGGGGTCGGGCTGGCCAGGCGGCCGAGCCGGCCAAACGGCCAGGCGAGCGCGCAGCCAAGGCGGCCAGGGGGCGCGCCGGCCAGGGCGGCCAGGGGGCGCGCCGGCGGGGGGCACGGCCGGGGGCTGGCCGAGCCGGCCAGGGCGCGGCCGGGCGGGGCGGGCCGAGCCGGCCATGGCGGCGGCCAAGGCGCCGAGCGGCAAGGGGAAAGGGGAGGGGGGGAATGGGGAAAGGAGGAGAGGGGGAGGGGGCTCACCGGCGACGGGGACAGGGCGGGGCGGGGCGGCCGAGCGGGGCGGCCGAGCGGCGACGGGGAGGGGCGGCGCTAGGGCAGGGGGTAGGGGCGGCGGTGGCTTAGGGCGAGGGAGAGAAAATGAGAGAAAATGAGAGGGAGGGAGAAAGAATTGGGGAAAAAGGGGAGGTGGGGGGGCGGCATGGGCCAATTGGGCCCAAGGGGGGGGGCGCCAGGGGCGGCTGGGCCGGCCGGGGTCGGCCCACGGCGCGGGAGAGAGAGAAAAAGAGGAGAGAGAAAGAGAGAGAGAAAAAAAAGAAAGAAAAGATCTTCTCCTCATTTTCGAAATCCGATCTTTCTATATGAATGCATTTGCACTTTCAAAGCAATCAAAAGAAATGCAAGGTTCGGCATGTTGCATCAAACAACATAAAGTATTTAGGGTTTTTCTTACACGGGAAATCCAAACCGAATCCCGCTAGAACTTTGGAAAAGGTCAAGGTGTAGCGAGGGCAAAAAGAAAAAGAAAAGGTAACGCCCGAATTTTGGCGAGTAAAGAAAAGAAAAAATTCAACTGCAAAATTCGGGGCGTTACAGTTGCTTCCCTCCCTTACTCCGTGCTTCTTTGTGAAACTCAATTGTAAGGGCGAGAGACTCCAAGTTGTGGAGATTCCTCGCAAACGGGAAAAGATCTAAGAAAAGAAGAACACCGTGGTATTCAAGTTGATCATTGGATCACTTGAGAGGAGTTGAGTGCAACTCTCGTCCGTTGGGACGCCACAACGTGGAGTAGGCAAGTTTTGTACTTGGCCGAACCACGGGATAACCACCGTGTCATCTCTGTGATTGAATTCTTGTGGTTATTGTGTTTTGGCTCCTCTCTAGCCACTTGGCAATAATTGTGCTAACGCTTAATCAAAGTTTTTGTGGCTATAAGTTTAAGTTTTACAGGATCACCTATTCACCCCCCCACTAGGTGCTCTCAAGATTCCCCTACGCTACCCTCGCATTTCTAAACATACACCTTTACTTTCCGTCCCATTAGGCAAACCACCAACATTTGATGGTGAAGATTATGCTAGGTGGAGTGATTTAATGCGATTTCATCTAACCTCACTCCACAAAAGTATATAGGATGTTGTTGAGTTTGGTGCACAGGTACCATCCGTAGGGGATGAAGACTATGATGAGGATGAGGTGGCCCAAATCGAGCACTTCAACTCTCAAGCAACAACAATACTCCTCGCCTCTCTAAGTAGAGAGGAGTATAACAAAGTGCAAGGGTTGAAGAGCGCCAAGGAGGTTTGGGATGTGCTCAAAACCGCACACGAAGGAGATGAGCTCACAAAGATCACCAAGCGGGAGACGATCGAGGGGGAGCTCGGTCGGTTCCGGCTTCGCAAAGGGGAGGAGCCACAAAACATGTACAACCGGCTCAAGACCTTGGTGAATCAAGTGCGCAACCTCGGGAGCAAAAAGGGGGATGACCACGAGGTGGTTAAGGTTATTCTAAGATCTCTTATTTTCCTTAACCCTACTCAAGTTCAATTAATCCGTGGCAACCCAAGATATACACTAATGACCCCCGAGGAAGTAATCGGGAATTTTGTAAGTTTTGAGTGCATGATCGAAGGCTCGAGGAAGATCAACGAGCTTGATGATCCCTCCACATCCGAAGCTCAACCCGTCGCATTCAAGGCGACGGAGGAAAAGAAGGAGGAGTCTACACCAAGTAGACAACCAATCGACGCCTCCAAGCTCGACAATGAGGAAATGGCGCTCGTCATCAAGAGCTTCCGCCAAATCCTCAAACAAAGGAGGGGGAAAGACTACAAGCCCCGCTCCAAGAAGGTTTGCTACAAATGTGGTAAGCCCGGTCATTTTATTGCAAAATATCCTATATCTAGTGACAGTGACCGGGGCGACGACAAGAAGGGGAGAAGGAAGGAGAAGAAGAAATACTACAAGAAGAGGGGCGGCGATGCCTATGTTTGTCGGGAGTGGGACTCCGACGAAAGCTCTAGCGACTCCTCCTCCGACGAGGACGCCGCCAACATCGCCGTCACCAAGGGACTCCTCTTCCCCAACGTCGGCCACAAGTGCCTCATGGCAAAGGACGGCAAAAAGAAGAAGGTTAAATCTAAATCCTCCACTAGATATGAGTCCTCTAGTGATGATAATGCTAGTGATGAGGAAGATAATTTGCGTACCCTTTTTGCCAACCTTAACATGGAACAAAAAGAGAAATTAAATGAATTAATTAGTGCTATCCATGAAAAGGATGACCTTTTGGACTCCCAAGAGGACTTCCTAATTAAGGAAAATAAGAAACATGTTAAGGTTAAGAATGCTTATGCTCTAGAGGTAGAAAAATGTGAGAAATTAACTAGTGAGCTAAGCACATGTCATGACACTATTACCAACCTTAGAAATGAAAATGCTAATTTGTTGGCTAAGGTTGATTGCCATGTTTGTGATGTTTCAAATTCCGATTCTAGAGATAATAATGATGATTTACTTGCTAGGATTGAAGAATTGAACATTTCACTTGCTAGCCTTAGAAATGAAAATGAAAAATTGCTTGCTAAGGCTAAAGATTTTGATGTTTGCAATGTTACTATTTCTAACCTTAGAAATGAAAACGACATATTACATGCTAAGGTTGTAGAATTAAAATCTTGCAAACCCCCTACATCTATAGTTGAGCATGTATCTATTTGTACTAGATGTAGAGATATTGATGTTGATGCTATTCATGATCACATGACTTTAATTAAACAACAAAATGATCATATAGCAAAACTAGATGCTAAAATTGCCGAGCATAACTTGGAAAATGAAAAATTTAAATTTGCTAGAAGTATGCTCTATAGTGGGAGACGCCCTGGCATCAAGGATGGCATTGGCTTCCAAAGGGGAGACAATGTCAAACTTAATGCCCCTCCTAAAAGATTGTCTAATTTTGTAAAGGGCAAGGCTCCCATGCCTCAGGATAACGAGGGTTACATTTTATACCCTGCCGGTTATCCTGATGACAAAATTAGGAGAATTCATTCTAGGAAGTCTCACTCTGGCCCTAATCATGCTTTCATGTATAAGGGTGAGACATCTAGCTCTAGGCAACCAACCCGTGCTAAGTTGCCTAAGAAGAAAACTCCTAGTGCATCAAATGAACATAACTTTTCATTTAAAACCTTTGATGCATCATATGTTTTGACTAACAAATCCGGCAAGGTCGTTGCCAAGTATGTTGGGGGCAAACACAAGAGCTCCAAAACTTGTGTTTGGGTTCCCAAAGTTCTTGTTTCTAATGCCAAAGGACCCAAAACCGTTTGGGTACCTAAAGTCAAGAACTAAAATTGTTTTGTAGGTTTATGCATCCGGGGGCTCAAGTTGGATCATCGATAGCGGGTGCACAAACCACATGACAGGGGAGAAAGGGATGTTCTCCTCCTACGAGAAAAACCAAGATCCCCAACGAGCTATCACATTCGGGGATGGAAATCAAGGTTTGGTCAAAGGTCTTGGTAAAATAGCTATATCTCCTGACCATTCTATTTCCAATGTTTTTCTTGTAGATTCATTAGATTACAATTTGCTTTCTGTATCTCAATTATGCAAAATGGGCTACAACTATCTCTTTACTGATGTAGGTGTCACTGTCTTTAGAAGAAGTGATGATTCAATAGCATTTAAGGGTGTGTTAGAGGGTCAGCTATACTTAGTAGATTTTGATAGAGCTGAACTCGACACATGCTTAATTGCTAAGACTAACATGGGTTGACTCTGGCACCGCCGACTAGCCCATGTTGGGATGAATAATCTTAAGGCCGCTTGAGCTACTCCACATGGATCTATTCGGCCCGATTGCTTACATAAGCATCGACGGGAGTAAGTATTGTCTTGTAATAGTGGATGATTATTCTCGCTTCACTTGGGTGTTCTTTTTGCAGGAAAAATCTCAAACCCAAGAAACCTTAAAGGGATTCTTGAGACGAGCTCAAAACGAGTTCGGCTTAAGGATCAAGAAAATTAGAAGCGACAACGGGACGGAGTTCAAGAACTCTCAAATCGAAGGCTTCCTTGAGGAGGAGGGCATCAAGCATGAGTTCTCTTCTCCCTACACGCCACAACAAAATGGTGTAGTGGAGAGGAAGAATAGAACTCTATTGGACATGGCAAGAACCATGCTTGATGAGTACAAGACTCCGGATCGGTTTTGGGCAGAGGCGGTCAACACCGCCTGCTACGCCATCAACCGGTTATATCTACACCAAATCCACAAGAAGACATCATACGAACTCCTAACCGGTAAAAAGCCCAACATTTCATATTTTAGAGTCTTTGGTAGCAAATGCTTCATTCTTATTAAAAGAGGTAGAAAATCTAAATTTGCTCCTAAGACTGTAGAAGGCTTTTTACTAGGATATGATTCAAACACAAGGGCATATAGAGTCTTTAACAAGTCCACTGGACAAGTTGAAGTTTCTTGTGACGTTGTGTTTGATGAGACTAACGGCTCTCAAGTAGAGCAAGTTGATCTTGATGAGATAGGTGATGAAGAGGCTCCGTGCATCGCGCTAAGGAACATGTCCATTGGGGATGTGTGTCCTAAGGAATCCGAAGAGCCTCTAAATGCACAAGATCAACCGTCCTCCTCCACGCAAGCATCTCCACCAACTCAAAATGAGAATGAAGCTCAAGTTGATGAAGTGGAGGATCAAACAAAAGAGCCACCTCAAGATAATGGCAATGATCAAGGGGGAGATACAAATGATCAAGACAAGGAGGATGAAGAGCCGAGGCCTCCATACCCAAGAGTCCACCAAGCAATCCAACGAGATCACCCCGTCGACACCATCCTCGGCGACATTCATAAGGGGGTAACTACTAGATCTCGTGTTTCACATTTTTGTGACCATTACTCTTTTGTTTCCTCTATTGAGCCGCACAGGGTAGAGGAAGCACTCCAAGATTCGGATTGGGTGGTGGCAATGCAAGAGGAGCTCAACAACTTCACTAGGAATGAGGTATGGCATTTAGTTCCACGTCCTAACCAAAATGTTGTAGGAACCAAATGGGTCTTCCGCAACAAGCAAGATGAGCATGGTGTGGTGACAAGGAACAAAGCTCGACTTGTGGCCAAGGGATACTCCCAAGTCGAAGGTTTGGATTTCGGTGAAACCTATGCACCCGTAGCTAGGCTTGAGTCAATTCACATTTTATTGGCCTATGCTACTTACCATGGCTTTAAGCTTTATCAAATGGACGTGAAAAGTGCCTTCCTCAATGGACCAATCAAGGAAGAGGTCTATGTTGAGCAACCTCCCGGCTTTGAAGACAGTGAGTATCCTAACCATGTCTATAAGCTCTCTAAGGCGCTTTATGGGCTCAAGCAAGCCCCAAGAGCATGGTATGAATGCCTTAGAGATTTTCTTATTGCAAATGGATTCAAAGTCGGAAAAGTCGATCCTACACTCTTTACCAAAACACTTGAAAATGATTTGTTTGTATGCCAAATTTATGTTGATGATATTATATTTGGGTCTACTAACGAATCTACATGTGAAGAGTTTAGTAGGATCATGACACAAAAGTTCGAGATGTCTATGATGGGGGAGTTGAAGTACTTCTTGGGATTTCAAGTGAAGCAACTCCAAGAGGGCACCTTCATTAGCCAAACGAAGTATACTCAAGACATTCTAAACAAGTTAGGGATGAAGGATGCCAAGCCCATCAAGACACCCATGGGAACTAATGGGCATCTCGACCTCGACACGGGAGGTAAGTCCGTGGATCAAAAGGTATACCGGTCGATGATAGGTTCTTTACTCTATTTATGTGCATCTCGACCAGACATTATGCTTTCCGTATGCATGTGTACAAGATTCCAAGCCGACCCTAAGGAAGCTCACCTTACGGCCGTAAAACGAATCTTGAGATATTTGGCTTATACTCCTAAGTTTGGGCTTTGGTATCCTAGGGGATCCACATTTGATTTGATTGGTTATTCGGATGCCGATTGGGCGGGGTGCAAAATCAATAGAAAGAGCACATCGGGGACTTGCTAGTTCTTGGGAAGATCCTTGGTGTCTTGGGCTTCAAAGAAGCAAAATTTGGTCGCTCTTTCTACCGCCGAAGCCGAGTACATTGTCGCAGGCCATTGTTGCGCGCAATTGCTTTGGATGAGGCAAACCCTGCGGGACTACGGTTACAAATTGACCAAAGTCCCTTTCCTATGTGATAATGAGAGTGCAATCAAGATGGCGGATAATCCCGTCGAGCATAGCCGCACTAAACACATAGCCATTCGGTATCACTTTTTAAGGGATCACCAACAAAAGGGAGATATCGAGATTTCATATATTAACACTAAAGATCAATTAGCCGATATCTTTACCAAGCCTCTTGATGAACAAACCTTTAACAAACTTAGGCATGAGCTAAATATTCTTGATTCTAGGAACTTCTTTTGTTGACTTGCACATATAGCTCATTTATATACCTTTGATCATGTCTCTTTCATATGCTATGACTAATGTGTGTTCAAGTCCATTTCAAACCTAGTCATAGGTGTATTGAAAGGGAATTGGAGTCTTCGGCGAAGACAAAGGCTTCCACTCCGTAATTCTTCCTTCGCCATCACTCTAAGCAACTCTCCATTTTTGGGGAGAAACCATGAGCACCAAGCAAAAAGACTCCATCTTTGGTATAATCTTCACTCATTTGTTTTGACCAAAGAGGGAGAATGTAACTCGAGGTCTCTAATGATTCCGTTTTTGGCGATTCATGCCAAAGGGGGAGAGAGTAAGAGCCCAAAGCAAAAGGACCGCACCACCACCAATTTCAAAAACTTAGTTTTGCAAAGAGTATTTTCAATTGGTATCTTATTATGTTCAAAAGGGGGTGAAAGTAGTATTTCAAAAATGATATGTCAAAACCCTCTTGAACACTAAGAGGTGGATCTCATTTAGGGGGAGTTTTGTTAAGTCAAAGGAAAAACATTTGAAACAGTGGGAGAAAATTTCAAATCTTGAAAATGTTCTTCAAAATCTTATTCATTTACCTTTAACTATTTGCAAAAGAACTTTGAAAAGGATTTACAAAAGAGTTTGCAAAAACAAAACATGTGGTGCAAGCGTGGTCCAAAATGTTAAAAACAAAGGAACGATCCATGCATATCTTGTAAGTATTAATATTGGCTCAATTCCAAGCAACCTTTGCACTTACATTATGCAAACTAGTTCAATTATGCACTTCTATATTTGCTTTGGTTTGTGTTGGCATCAATCACCAAAAAGGGGGAGATTGAAAGGGAATTAGGCTTACACCTAGTTCCTAAATAATTTTGGTGGTTGAATTGCCCAACACAAATAATTGGACTAACTAGTTTGCTCTAGTGTATAAGTTATACATGTGTCAAAGGTTCACAACAAGCAAATTTAAAGGACCAAAGTTGGGTTCAAAATAGAGAGCCAAAGGCATCCCGAAAGGCTCCCTGGTCTGGCGCACCGGACTGTCCGGTGGCGCACCGGACAGTGTCCGGTGCACCAGGGGACCTCGCGCAGAACTCCTCAGCCTCGGGATTTTCCTGAAGCCGACGCGCTATAATTCACCGGACTGTCCGGTGTACACCGGACAGTGTCCAGTGCTCCAAGAGGACGCGGCTTCGGAACTTGGCAGCCTCGGGAATTTGCAGCGGTTGCTCCGCTATAATTCACCGGACATGTCCGGTGTACACCGGACTGTCCGGTGCAACTCCGGAGCAACGGCTACTTCGCGCCAACGATCACCTGCAGGCACATTTAATGCGCGCCAGAAGCGCGCAGAAGTCAGGCACGCGCGCGCTGGCACACCGGACATTGAACAGTACATGTCCGGTGTGCACCGGACATCCAGGCGGGCCCAGAAGTCAGAACTCCAACGGTCAAAATCCAACGGCATTGGTGACGTGGCTGGCGCACCGGACTGTCCGGTGCACCATACGACAGTCAGCCTCCACCAACGGTCATGTTTGGTGGTTGGGGCTATAAATACCCCAACCACCCCACCATTCATTGCATCCAAGTTTTCCAGCTTCCAACCATTATACAAGAGCTAGCATTCATTGCAAAGCACACCAAAAGAGATCAAATCCTCTCTCAACTCCACACAAGGCCTTAGTGACTAGAGAGAGTGATTTGTAGTGTTCATTTGAGCTCTTGCGCTTGGATCGCTTCTTTTCTTTGGCATTCTTTTTTGTGATCAAACACTCACTTGTAATTGAGGCAAGAGACACCAATTGTGTGGTGGTCCTTGCGGGAAGTTTGATTCCCAAGTGATTTGAGAAGAGAAGCTCACTCGGTCCGAGGGACCGTTTGAGAGAGGGAAAGGGTTGAAAAAGACCCGGCCTTTGTGGCCTCCTCAACGGGGAGTAGGTTTGCAAAAACCGAACCTCGGTAAAACAAATCCGTGTGTCTCACTTCTTATTTGCTTGAGATTTGTTTTGCACCCTCTCTCGCGGACTCGTTTTTATTTTTAACGCTAACCCGACTTGTAGTTGTGTTTATATTTGTAAATTTCAGTTTCGCCCTATTCACCCCCCTCTAGGTGACTATCACAACCTTTTCTAGAAGTGTTGAATACGTTTCTCGGGGTATTTTGAACTTATCCAAAGAGTAGAAGTATTGGTAGTTCATCTATCTCATGTTTTACCCCTATTTTGTTGAATCTGAGTTGATTCTTCCTTAGAAACTGAACTGTTGAATCTTATGAACCTGTGAATCAAAGACTAGGCAAACTAGTTAGTCTGAATGGTTGTGATGGTCATCAAGCACCAAAATACAAGAAATGGTTTAAGACCATTTCCCTTTCAAGCACCATGCAGTGTGTGTGTGAGGTTGTAGCGCCTACCAATTACATCGTACTCAACAACATGACCTTTCATAGTTGCCACTATGACACATCACACTCGCTATTGTGGCACATTTAAAGCATGTGCCATGTATAATACAACAATTGTGACAATATATAAGACGTTATACCTATGATAGGAGAGGTTGCCTACCAACAGGGATGCAACTCTCTCATGCCTTGTGCTATAAAAGAAAAATGTAAAGCAATGTAGAAATCAAATTTTCCACTAGCAAGCTGTGTCGAGAGAGAACTAAAAGACGACAGCCTTCAAAGGTTGCCAATGACCGACCTTCAAGGGCTACCACCTACATTCAAATCTTAGAACATGAGTTTAGAGCTCTAGGTTCTTTGTTCTAGTCACTAGCTCAGTCATCATCTGAGTATGTAAGATTTGGATATCCTATTCCTCCACACATAGAATGTAAGGTATTATGCTCCGATGACATAGACCTATTGAAATTGTGCATGTGCATTCTACCATATCAGTGCTCTATTGCATCGGTCCCAGGCATATGCCCCCTCTCTGTTTGATTCTCTTTAGTATCCATAATATCGTGGTATCAAATCATGATGACATTTGGCACAAATAAGCATGGGTGTGATGCGCTTTGCTATGCTTCACCGACATGGCTTCATGTAACACCCCAAAATCACAATTTTGGGTTAAGTAAAAATTTCCTAAAAAGAAGCAAAGGAAAGTATCGTCTAATAAAGGATTAAGCCTTGACCCTTTCTAAAATAATTATAATTATAATAATAAATAGGTGATATTAAGAGTTTGGTAGTTAAAAACACTTAGATCCAAATCTTGAAACCAAACCCTAAGTTGAAACCGAAACGATAAATGAATGAGAGACTTTCAATCTATTTATCATTTCTTTTATAAACTATATAATAAAAGCACTCTTTAAAAAATATTTGAAGTGAAATAATTCATGATAGAAATTTGCATTAATTCCTCCTAAGTAAATGAGTAAATAATATTCATTTTTAATCGCACATTCATAAATAATATTTTTCTAAAAATAAATACCTTATCATATGTTTTATGGATAAAGGAACTAATATAAACACAAATATATAAAGTATATTATTTGCATATCATGTTGGAACATTTGTTTGTTTTATTTGAATTGCTAAACCTAGATTTAAATTAGAGGTTCAAATTGAAAACAAAAGTAAACAAAAAATAAAATAAGAAAAAGGAAACACTCACCCATACCCACCTTTGGCTGAAATCCTGGTGACCAGCCCACTTCCCCTGTGCACGCCCAATATCACTGACCGTGCGGGCCCACGTCGTGTGCCCCGCTCACGCACGCATGGGGTCTACCTCGTGGGACCCGCTAGTCCGCCACACACCCACATATCTATGTGATTCACTTGAGCCACTATCACGTGAAAGAGATACAATGAGGTGCTCATGATAGGCGTGAAAGAGATACAATGAGAAAGAGAATGAAAGGGGGAGGAAGCACACAAAAGGAGAAAGTTGTCCCACTTGTGAGCTGAACACAGTACCAAGATTCATACTGCCACGAGAGCATCCACGCTACCTCTATGACACATGACTCGACTCCATGGGACACGACATCGAGACGTGAACACCATGACCTACGGTAAAAATAGAAAATGTGTAAGTGTCCTGGCTAGGTTGAGCTCCTACCTAGCTAGACCGACTTCCTTGTGAAGTTTGCTTCTGTGAGATGGTTTTGGGTTTCTGAAAGGGAATTATGCTTACACCTACTTCCTAATTGATTTTGGTGGTTGAATTGCCCAACACAAATAATTGGACTAACTAGTTTGCTCTAGATTATATATTCTACAGGTGCCAAAGGTTCATCTACAACTATACTAAATCGACTGTCCGGAATACCGTAGAGTATTCCGGACAGGAGAAGCTTTTTGGAAAAACAGGCCAAGCGCGGACCGTCCGAGCCCTTGCGGCGGACCGTCCGCAACATCAGGATGACCCTCGGACAGAACCAATGCAAAAATACAAGTCTACACTACGGACCGTCCGGAGGAAAAGCAAGGATCGTCCGAGACCTTGCGCGGACCGTCCGGCCTCAGGCGCGGACCGTCCGGTAGGTGAGGAACCGAAAACCCGAAGGTGACGGGTTCGGAAAAATGAATTATAGCGCCCTCGCGGACCGTCCGGGGTGCACGACCGGACCGTCCGCGACTGGCTTTATCTGACATCTGACGACGCATTAAATGCAATATAGCCGTTGATATAGCCGTTACTGCTGACCGTTGCGTTTTCAGCCGTTGATCTACAGGGGCGGACCGTCCGGACCAGGCGGGCGGACCGTCCGCGCTCGACAGAATGGAGCAACGACTAGGAAGTGGTTGGTGGCTATAAATACAACCCCAACCACCTCCATTCACTACACCCCAAGCATTCCAACCTTCAACATTCAATACAAGAGCTAGCAATCCATTCCAAGACACATTCAAAGCCTCCAATCTCTCCAAGTTCCAAAATTGAGACAAGTGATCATTAGTGATTAGTAACTTGAGAGAGAGAAAGATCCGTGTGTTATTTGCCGCTCTTGTCGCTTGGCTTTTGCAATCGTGCTTTCTTTCATTCTTTCTTGCAAAACAACTCAATTGTAACCAAGGCAAGAGACACCAATTGTGTGGTGGTCCTTGCGGGGAAGTTTGTTCCCGTTTGATTGAGAAGGAGAAGCTCACTCGGTCCGAGGGACCGTTTGAGAGAGGGAAAGGGTTGAAAAAGACCCGGCCTTTGTGGCCTCCTCAACGGGGAGTAGGTTTGCGAGAACCGAACCTCGGTAAAACAAATCCGCGTGTCACACTCTTTATTTGATTGTGATTTGTTTTGCACCCTCTCTCACAGACTTCTTTATATTTCTAACGCTAACCCGGCTTATAGTTGTGATTAACTTTATAAATTTTAGTTTCGCCCTATTCACCCCCCCTCTAGGTGACTTTCAATTGGTATCAGAGCCCGGTGCTTCATTAGAGCCTAACCGCTCGAAGTGATGTCGGGAGATCACGCGAAGAGGGAAATGGAGACCGGCGACAAGCCCATCGGCGACAAGCCCACTACAAGTCATGGGAAGGCTTCATCGGAAGAGTCCCGCAACAAAAAGAAAGGGAAGGAGAAGAAAGCCTCTTCCCACAAGTCGCATCGGAGTGGCGACAAGAAAAAGAAAATGAGGAAGGTGGTCTACTACGAGACCGACACCTCATCACCTTCCACCTCCGGCTCCGACGCGCCCTCCATAACTTCTAAGCGCCATGAGCGCAAGAAGTTTAGTAAGATCCCCTTACACTACCCTCGCATTTCTAGACATACTCCATTACTTTCCGTTCCATTAGGCAAACCGCCAACCTTTGACGGTGAAGATTATGCTAGGTGGAGTGATTTAATGAAATTTCATCTAACCTCACTCCACAAAAGTATATGGAATGTTGTTGAGTTTGGAGCACAGGTACCATCCGTAGGGGATGAGGATTATGATGAGGACGAGGTGGCCCAAATCGAGCACTTCAACTCCCAAGCCACAACCATACTCCTCGCTTCTCTAAGTAGAGAGGAGTACAACAAGATGCAAGGATTAAAGAGCGCCAAGGAAGTTTGGGACGTGCTCAAGACCGCGCACGAGGGAGACGAGCTAACCAAGATCACCAAGCGGGAAACGATCGAGGGGGAGCTCGGTCGCTTTTGGCTTCGCAAAGGGGAAGATCCACAAGACATGTACAACCGGCTCAAAACCTTGGTGAACCAAGTGCGCAACATCGGGAGCAAAAAGTGGGATGACCACGAGATAGTTAAGGTTATTCTTAGATCACTTATTTTCCTTAACCCTACTCAAGTTTAATTAATTCGTGGTAATCCTAGATACACACTAATGACTCCCGAGGAAGTAATCGGGAATTTTGTGAGCTTTGAGTACATGATCAAGGGCTCAAAGAAAATCAATGAGCTAGATGATCCCTCCACATCCGAAGCACAACCGGTCGCATTTAAGGCGACGGAGGAGAAGAAGGAGGAGTCTACACCAAGTAGACAACCAATCGACGCCTCAAAGCTCGACAACAAGGAAATGGCGCTCGTCATCAAGAGCTTCCGCCAAATCCTCAAACAAAGGAGGGGGAAGGACTACAAACCCCGCTCCAAGAAAGTGTGCTACAAATGTGGTAAGCCCGGTCATTTTATCGCAAAATGTCCATTATCTAGTGATAGTGACAGGGGCGACGACAAGAAGGGGAGAAGAAAGGAAAAGAAGAAATACTACAAGAAGAAGGGTGGCGACGCTCATATATGCCGCGAGTGGGACTCGGACGAGAGCTCCTTCGACTCCTCCTCCGACGAGGACGCCGCCAACATCGCCATCAACAAGGGCCTTCTCTTCCCCAACGTCGGCCACAAGTGCCTTATGGCAAAGGACGACAAAAAGAAAAAGGTTAAATCTAAATCCTCCACTAGATATGAATCCTCTAGCGATGATAATGCTAGTGATGAGGAAGATAATTTGCGTACTCTTTTTGCCAACTTAAACATGCAACAAAAAGAGAAATTAAATGAATTAATTAGTGCCATCCATGAGAAGGATGATCTCTTGGACTCCCAAGAGGACTTCCTAATCAAGGAAAACAAAAAGCATGTTAAAGTTAAAAATGCTTATGCTCTAGAAGTTGAAAAATGTGAAAAATTATCTAGTGAGCTAAGCACTTGCCATGAGACCGTAGACAACCTTAGAAATGAGAATGCTAATTTGTTAGCTAAGGTTGATTCTATTGCTTGTAATGTTTCAACTCCCAATCTTAGAAATGATAATGATGATTTGCTTGCTAAGATTGAAGAATTGAACATTTCTCTTGCTAGCCTTAGAGATGAAAATGATAAATTGCTTGCTAAGGCTAAAGATTTTGATGTTTGCAATGTTACCATTTCCGACCTTAGAAGTAAAAATGAAATATTGCATGCTAAGGTTGTAGAATTAAAATCTTGCAAACCCTCTACATCTACCGTTGAGCACACTTCTATTTGCACTAGATGTAGAGATGTTGATATTAATGCTATTCATGATCACATGGCTTTAATTAAACAACAAAATGATCATATAGCAAAATTAGATGCTAAAATTGCTGAGCATGACTTAGAAAATGAAAAATTTAAATTTGCTAGAAGCATGCTCTATAGTGGGAGACACCCTGGCATTAAGGATGGCATTGGCTTCCAACAGGGAGGCAATGTCAAAATTAATGCCCCTCCTAAGAAATTGTCTAACTTTGTTAAGGGCAAGGCTCCCATGCCTCAGGATAACGAGGGTTACATTTTGTACCCTGTCGGTTATCCTGAGAGCAAAATTAGGAGAATTCATTCTAGGAAGTCTCACTCTGGCCCCAATCATGCTTTTATGTATAAGGGTGAGACATCTAGTTCTAGGCAACCAACCCGTGCTAAGTTGCCTAAGAAGAAAACTCCTAGTGCATCAAATGAACATAGCATTTCATTTAAAACTTTTGATGCATCTTATGTTTTAACTAACAAATCCGGCAAAGTAGTTGCCAAATATGTTGGGGGCAAGCACAAGGGGTCAAAAACTTGTGTTTGGGTACCCAAAGTTCTTGTGTCTAATGCCAAAGGACCCAAAACCATTTGGGTACCTAAAGTCAAGAACTAAACTTGTTTTGTAGGTTTATGCATCCGGGGGCTCAAGTTGGATCATCGACAGCGGGTGCACAAACCACATGACAGGGGAGAAGAAAATGTTCTCCTCCTATGAGAAAAACCAAGATTCCCAAAGAGCTATCACATTCGGGGATGGAAATCAAGGTTTGGTCAAAGGTTTGGGTAAAATTGCTATATCACCTGACCATTCCATTTCCAATGTTTTTCTTGTAGATTCTTTGGATTACAATTTGCTTTCCGTATCTCAATTATGTCAAATGGGCTACAACTGTCTATTTACTGATATAGGTGTCACTGTATTTAGAAGAAGTGATGATTCTGTAGCATTTAAGGGAGTGTTAGAGGGTCAGCTATACTTAGTAGATTTTGATAGAGCTGAACTCGACACTTGCTTAATTGCTAAGACTAACATGGGTTGGCTCTGGCACCGCCGACTAGCCCATGTTGGGATGAAGAATCTTCATAAGCTTCTAAAGGGAGAGCACATTTTAGGATTAACAAATGTTCATTTTGAGAAAGACAGGATTTGTAGCGCATGCCAAGCAGGAAAGCAAGTTGGAACCCATCATCCACACAAGAACATCATGACGACCGACAGGCCACTGGAACTCCTACACATGGATCTATTTGGCCCGATAGCTTACATAAGCATCGGCGGGAGTAAGTACTGTCTAGTTATTGTGGATGATTATTCTCGCTTCACTTGGGTATTCTTTTTGCAGGAAAAATCTCATACCCAAGAGACATTAAAGGGATTCTTGAGACGGGCTCAAAACGAGTTCGGCTTAAGGATCAAGAAAATTAGAAGCAACAACGGGACGGAGTTCAAGAACTCACAAATCGAAGGCTTCCTTGAGGAGGAGGGCATCAAGCATGAGTTCTCTTCTCCCTACACACCACAACAAAATGGTGTAGTGGAGAGAAAGAATAGAACTCTATTGGACATGGCAAGAACCATGCTTGATGAGTACAAGACTTCGGATCGGTTTTGGGCCGAAGCGGTCAACACCGCCTGCTACGCCATCAACCGGTTATATCTACACCGAATCCTCAAGAAGACATCATACGAACTCCTAACCAGTAAAAAGCCCAACATTTCATATTTTAGAGTCTTTGGTAGCAAATGCTTTATACTTGTTAAAAGAGGTAGAAAATCTAAATTTGCTCCTAAGACTTTAGAAGGCTTTTTACTAGGATATGATTCAAACACAAGGGCATATAGAGTCTTTAACAAGTCCACTGGACAAGTTGAAGTTTCTTGTGACGTTGTGTTTGATGAGACTAACGGCTCTCAAGTAGAGCAAGTTGATCTTGATGAGATAGGTGTTGAAGAGGCTCTGTGCATCGCGCTAAGGAACATGTCCATTAGGGATGTGTGTCCTAAGGAATCCGAAGAGCCTCCAAAAGCACAAGATCAACCATCCTCCTCCACGCAAGCATCTCCACCGACTCAAAATGAGGATGAAGCTCAAGATGATGAAGTAGAAGATCAAGCAAATGAGCCACCTCAAGATGACGACAATAATCAAGGGGGAGATGCAAATGATCAAGACAAGGAGGATGAAGAACCAAGGCCACCACACCCAAGAGTCCACCAAGCAATCCAACGAGATCACCCCGTCGACACCATCCTTGGCGATATTCATAAGGGGGTAACTACTAGATCTCGTGTTGCACATTTTTGTGAGCATTACTCTTTTGTTTCCTCTATTGAGCCACACAGGATAGAGGAAGCACTTCAAGATTCGGATTGGGTGGTGGCGATGCAAGAGGAGCTCGATAACTTCACTAGGAATGAGGTATGACATTTAGTTCCACGTCCTAACCAAAATGTTGTAGGAACCAAATGGGTGTTCCGCAACAAGCAAGATGAGCATGGTGTGGTGACAAGGAACAAAGCCCGACTTGTGGCCAAAGGATACTCCCAAGTCGAAGGTTTGGATTTCGGTGAAACCTATGCACCCGTAGCTAGGCTTGAGTCAATTCGTATATTATTAGCCTATGCTACTTACCATGGCTTCAAGCTTTATCAAATGGACGTGAAAAGTGCATTCCTCAACGGACCAATCAAGGAAGAGGTCTATGTTGAGCAACCTCCCGGCTTTGAAGATAGTGAGTACCCTAACCATGTTTATAAACTCTCTAAGGCGCTTTATGGGCTCAAGCAAGCCCCAAGAGCATGGTATGAATGCCTTAGAGATTTCCTTATAAATAATGGCTTCAAAGTCGGAAAGGCCGATCCTACTTTATTCACTAAAACTCTTGAAAATGATTTGTTTGTATGCCAAATTTATGTTGATGATATCATATTTTGGTCTACTAACGAATCTACATGTGACGAGTTTAGTAGGATCATGACACAAAAATTCGAGATGTCAATGATGGGGGAGTTGAAGTATTTCTTAGGATTTCAAGTGAAGCAACTCCAAGAGGGCACCTTCATTAGCCAAACGAAGTATACTCAAGATATTCTAAGCAAGTTTGGAATGAAGGATGCCAAACCCATCAAGACACCCATGGGAACAAATGGGCATCTCGACCTCGACACGGAAGGTAAATCCGTCGATCAAAAGGTATACCGGTCGATGATAGGCTCTTTACTCTATTTATGTGCATCTCGACCGGATATTATGCTTTCCGTATGCATGTGTGCAAGATTCCAAGCCGACCCTAAGGAAGCTCACCTTAAGGCCGTAAAACGAATCTTGAGATATTTAGTTTATACTCCTAAGTTTGGGCTTTGGTATCCTAGGGGATCCACATTTGATTTAATTGGTTATTCGGATGCCGATTGGGCGGGGTGTAAAATTAATAGGAAGAGCACATCAGGGACTTGCCAGTTCTTGGGAAAATCCTTGGTGTCTTGGGCTTCAAAGAAGCAAAATTCCGTAGCTCTTTCTACCACCGAAGCCGAGTACATTGCCGCAGGACATTGTTGCGCGCAACTACTTTGGATGAGGCAAACCCTTAGGGACTATGGTTACAAATTAACCAAAGTTCCTCTTCTATGTGATAATGAGAGTGCAATCCGCATGGCGGATAATCCCGTTGAGCATAGCCGCACTAAACACATAGCCATTCGGTATCATTTCTTAAGGGATCACTAACAAAAGGGAGATATCGAGATTTCATATATTAACACTAAAGATCAATTAGCCGATATCTTTACCAAGTGTTGGAACTTGCTCTCTGCTGCAAGTGGGCCAACGGGGGTGAACAATGGCGACAACAGGGTTACGTGCACGGGGGCAATAGCTCTGTTGATCTAGCCTCTCACGGGCACTGTGCGGGGGTATTTATAGGTGTTTGAGTGCCCAGCGTCTTGTGTTAAGGACGCATGTGCCCTCAGACGCCTAGTTTATCCCCGGAATATTCCCATAAAGCAGGGTTACAAGCTGTAATTACAAGTTTGCCTTTACAAGTCAGGCCCGTAATACAGAGGCGGCCACGCGGGGCCCGTTACAATGGGCCGGATCACACGTGGGCCTTGGGGCTGAACGAGGCCGCGCCGTGTGAGGTCGTCGCCGCAGGCCTTCGTCAAAGCGCCGAGTCCTGCGAAGGGTGTCCCTGCCCGCTTTGCCTCCGGCGGACCAGCGGCTGCAGCGAAGGCCTCGAGCGAAGGGTGGCGTCTTTGCCTTCGCTCCAACATTTGCCCTCCGAGGGACCAGTTCGACAAAGTCACCTGGTGCCGAAGACGTCGCTAGATGGCGGAGACGCTGCCCTCGCTCGAAGTGGTTCCGCGGGGGTTTTTGATGTGACCGTTGATGGACGGCGTACTGTTGGATTGCGGGTTTCCCGAAGCGTCGCGGCCTGTCGGGTTGTGGGTTTCCCGAGGAGCCGCGCCCTGCCTATAAAAGGGGGCGGGGGCGGCGCTGTTTGAATTCTGCTTTCCGCGCTCCGTAAAACCCTAGCCGCCCGCCGTCTTGCTGCTCCTTTTCCTCCGCTGCTCCCTTTGCTCGCCGTCGTTCTGGCTCGAGTGAAGCAAACCGCCCGCCGCCGCCGACGGTACGTAGCCATGCCATCCTCTTCTTCTTCCGCCACCGCCACGCCGCCGGCCGCCGCCTCGTCTGAGGAGACGTTGAGTAACGCGATGGTGGAAGAGTTGCGCGCCGGCGACTCTGTTGAATTCGGTGTGTCACGGATGACGTCAGGCCGTATTGAAGATATGCAGCGGTTGGGCTACTTTGGCGGCGGAGTCGCTCGTGCTCCGGGGACGGAGGAAGTCCCCGAGCCGGAGGGCGAGTTGGTTGTTTTCGAGGCGTTCTTCGCCGCCGGACTCCGCCTGCCTGCGCACCGGTTTGTCAGCGAAGTCCTGCGCAGATTCAGCGATAGACTTTGATTTTTGCGCACTTGTTGTGCTAAGTCCGGCTGCACCCTTAGGCGACTTCTGCGCGGATAGTCTTCGCGATAGACTTTGATTTTTGCGCACTTGTTGTGCTAAGTCCGGCTGCACCCTTAGGCGACTTCTGCGCGGATAGTCTTCGCGATAGACTTTGATTTTTGCGCACTTGTTGTGCTAAGTCCGGCTGCACCCTTAGGCGACTTCTGCGCGGATTGGTCGCACGCGAGGGTGGCTAGCGCTTAGCCTCGCGGTGACTTCGAATTGGTCGAATGCCGAAGACCGTTGTCGCGGTCTTTTTTCGACACATGCTTTTGCGGGGGATTTTTCTCACATATATTACATGGCTCCGCCTCGTTAAAAACCTCACCCCCCGGGAGGAAAAGAGTGCGGGCCGGTACAAGATTGTTTGCGGTGAATTACAAGGGCGAACTCAGCCCTAGGAATTAAACAAAAAATTTACGAAGGTTGTCAATGTTCCAGGAGTGCTCCAGGTCCTCGCCATCTGGCGTTGCGAGCCTGTAAGCGCTGGGGGAAGCTTTTGTCTTGACTATGAAGGGGCCCTCCCACTTGGGCTCCAGCTTGCCCTTGGACTCCGTCCGAGCTGTTCGGATGAGTACGAGGTCCCCCGCGCTGAACTCCTTTGGGATGACTGCGTGGTCGCGCCATGCTTTGGTCTGGGCTTGGTATTTGTTTAAGGCCTGCAGGGCGAAGACCCGGTCTCCGTCAATGAGATCTTTGGAGGTTGGCTCATCCACGTCAGGGGTGGCTGACGGAGCTGTGCGCGGAGACCCGTGTTTTATTTCTTGCGGGGTCATTGCCTCTGATCCGTATAGAAGGCGGAAAGGAGTGAACCCGGTCGCCCTGCACTCGGTTGTGTTCAGCGCCCAGACTGCCTCCGGTAGCAAGTCGGTCCATCTGCCCTTTTTCTCGTCGAGGAGCATCTTCTTGATGGCTGTGAAGATTTTCCCATTGGCACGCTCCACGACTCCGTTGGACTGCGGATGATAGACTGAAGCGAAGGCAAGCTTGGTGCCAATGGAAAAACAGAAATCCTTGAAATCTTGATTGTCAAACTGCTTGCCGTTGTCAACTGTTAGCTCGGACGGTACTCCGAAGCGGCAAACAATGTTCTGCCAAAAGAATTTTTGGGCAGTCTTTGATGTGATTGTGGACACAGCCCTCGCTTCAATCCACTTGGTGAAGTATTCGACGGCTACGAAGGCGAACTTGAGGTTCCCCTGAGCGGTGGGCAAGGGCCCGACGATGTCCAGGCCCCAGCGCTGAAGAGGCCATGTATGGGCGACCAGCTTTGTGTATTGCGAGGGGTTGCCTGATCGAGGAGAGAACTTCTGGCAGGCTTCGCAGGACCTTGCGACTCGATTTGCGGCGCAGATCATTGCAGGCCAGTAAAACCCTTGTCGGATCACCTTAGCAGCCAGGGCCCTTGGCCCCGCGTGCGAGCCGCAAGTTCCACTGTGGACCTCGCGCAAGATTTGGATGCCTTCGGTTTCGGTGACGCATTTAAGCATTGGCTGACTGACCCCCTTCTTGTATAATTGGCCCTCGATTAGCGCGAAGTCCCGGCTCCGATGCTCGAGGCGCTTCGCCTCACTGACGTCGGTTGGGTGATAGTATCCCTGTAGAAACAGGGTTATTGGGGCCCGCCAGTCTTCGGTCATGATTAGGTGGACTATACGGTGGCCCTCGCTATCATTTGTTATTTGGAGCCCTTCGGGGCTCCGGACGGCTGGCGTGCCGATGGTGTGAAAGAATACGTCGGAGGGCAGGGGCTCGCCCCTGGCGGCGGCCTTGGCTAATGCATCGGCCTCCTCATTCTTGGCCCTGTCCACATGCTGTAGGGTGAATCCCTTGAACTGCCTCTCGAGACTTCGGATAGCCGCGAGGTATTGCATGAGCGCGGGGTCTTTTGTTGCATAGTCTTTTTCGACCTGACCGACGACTATCTTGGAGTCTGTTTTGATGATACAGGTGGTGACTCCGAGGGCCCTTAGCTTGCGGAGGCCGAGGATGACTGCTTCATACTCTGCTATGTTGTTTGTACATTTGTCGGATTCCAGAGCGAAGCTGAGGCGTGCTGCATATCTGTGTTTGACTCCGGCTGGTGAGGTGATGACTGCAGCGACGCCTGCCCCCGCATGACACCATGCACCGTCGCAATGGATAGTCCAGACCTTTTCTGTGGATGGGTCCGGCTGTGTTACTGGCCCAGTCCAGTCGACGACGAAGTCTGCCAGGACTTGCGATTTGATGGCTGTCCTGGGCTCGAAGCTGATGTGGTAGCCGGAGAGCTCGGCTGCCCACTTGGCGATTCTCACTGATGCCTCCGGGTTCCTGAATAGTTCGCCGAGTCCCCTGTCCGAGGTGACTCGGACCTTGAATGCTTCAAAATAATGGCGCAGCTTGCGCGAGGACATAACAACTGCGTAAGCAATCTTCTCCAGCTCTGTCATGTTGCATTTGGATGGTGTCAGGACTTCGGAGACATAATAAACAGGGCACTGTCTGACTGCGCCTTCGACTGTCTGCTCCTGCACTAGTGCCGCGCTGACCGCGTGCGGCGAAGCCGCGACATAGAGCAATAAGGGGAGCGAGGAGTCTGGGCTTGTGAGGATGGCCAGCTCCGCCAGGTACTGTTTTAATGAGGCGAAGGCCGCTGCTTGCTCCGGTCCCCAAGCGAAGTCCTTCGCGCCGCGGAGGGTTTTGAGGAAGGGGAGACTTCGCTCGGCGGACCTGGAGATGAATCTATTGAGGGCGGCCATCCTGCCTGTCAGGCGCTGGACGTCCCTGGCGGACTGCGGAGGCGACATATCGACGATGGCCTGGATCTTGGTTGGGTTGGCCTCGATGCCTCGGCGGGACACCAGGTAGCCCAATATCTTGCCCTGGCGGACACCGAAAACGCACTTTTCCGGGTTTAGGCGGAGTCGTGCATCTCGCATGCTCGCGAATGTTTCCGCCAGGTCGGCGAGGTGGTCCTCCTTATTTTTGCTGGCGACGACGATGTCGTCCACATATGTGAATACATTTCTGCCGACCTGCCCTTCGAGCACCGTTTTGGTGAGTCTGGAGAAGGTGGACCCGGCATTCTTGAGACCCTCCGGCATTCTGACAAAGCAATAAGTGCCGAAGGGTGTTATAAAGCTGGTGCTGGCCTTGTCTTCCTCCTTCATGTATATCTGGTGATAGCCGGAGAAGCAGTCGAGGAGGGACATGACCTCGCATCCGGCCGCGCTATCGACTATTTTGTCGATCCGTGGCAACGGGAAATTGTCCTTTGGGCAGGACTTATTGAGACTGGTGAAGTCTATGCACATGCGCCATTTTCCGCTTTTCTTCTGCACCATCACAACATTGGAGAGCCACGTGGGGTAAGCCACCGGCTCGATGAATTTAGCCTCCAGGAGGCGATGCACCTCCGCCTTGGCGGCTTCTGTCTTTTCATCTGACATCTTGCGAAGCTTCTGCTTTTTGGGTCGCACCGAAGGGTCAATCCCCAGGCTGTGTTCGATTATGGCTCGGCTGACTCCGACCAGATCGAGGGCAGACCAGGCGAAGACATCTTTATTCTTGGCCAGGCAGCAGAGAAGTTTCTCTTCTTCAAGTGACGTGAGGTCTTCGCTGATAGTTACAGTCTGCTTGGGCGTGGCCTGATCGAGGGGGACAGTCTTGGTCCCGTCTTGGCACTGCAACTGTGCCTTGTCGTGCTGCTTGTCGGTTGGGCTAGCCGGCGCAGGGACTTCGCGCTGGGTCGTGAGACAGTGTACATTTCTCTGACCGGGCACGAAGTCCCGCTCTATGTTGCGCGCCGTCTGCTGGTGGCCGTAGATTGTGATGGCGCCCAGCGGGCCTGGTATCTTCATACATAGGTACAACCCGTGGATGGCGGCTTCGAATTTGTTGATGGAGCCTCGGCCCATGATGGCGTTGTATGGATATACCATGTCGACAATGTCGAAGGTTATTTGCTCACTTCGGGCATTGGGTGCTACACCGAAGGAGAGGGGCAACTCTATCTTGCCAACTGGAAAGGTGCCCTTGCCGCCGAAACCATACAACGGGTTGTCCGAAGGCTTCAGCAAGCTGTGGCTTATACCCATGCGGTCGAAGGCGTGGAGGAAGATGATGTCCGCCTGACTGCCGTTGTCGACAAGGACTTTGTGTAAGTCCCAACCTGCCACGCTGCAGTTGATGACCATTGCGTCGATGTGGGGGGCGCTGCGCAGGTCGACGTCTCGCGCGTCGAAGGTTAGCGGTATGTGGGACCACTTCGTCTGCACGACTGGGCCAGTGACGGCGACATGGTTGATGCTGCGGTAGTGGTCCCGCTTCTGCCGCTTGGTGTCGAAGTCGGTGCTTGACCCCCCTGTTATCATGTGAATGACTCCGCGATAAGGTTGATCGGCGAAGTCTTCTTGCTTTGGGGGATGGGGAATGTTTTGGTGTTGCTGGTGTGGTGGTGGGGGTGGAGGAGGTACGATTTGTACTTCCTGATGATGTTGGTAAGCGTGGTGCGGTGGATGCGGAGCGGGGGCGTGGACGTATGGTGGAGGGGGTGGCTGGTAGTTATGCGCGACAATTCTGGGATTGTCGGCCGGCTGCGCCCTCGCCATTCTATCTCTGGTGGCCTTCGTCTCGGGGCAGTCTTTGGTCTGGTGGGCGCAGTCTTCGCCGTGGAAAAGGCAATAGAACCGGCACGGCGGCTGCTGCGCCCGCCCTCGACCCCTGCCGCGCGTTCCATTTCCGCGGCCTTGGGGGGGATATTCCTGGCGGCGAGGGGGGTCAGCAGCAGGCTGTTGGTTGACGATGTTGTGGACTTGCTGCTGACTGCGGCTGTCTCGACTGGAGTCTGGCTGCGAAGTCCTTGTCCACGTGCGGCTGGACTGCGGAGTCTGACTGTTGGGTTTCCGTTGCGACTCGACCTTGCGCTGGTGGAGCTCTTCGGATTTGGCATATTTTTCGAAGAGCTGATATAGCTCCTGCAAGCTCTTGGGTGGATCCCTGATACAATGGCTGTAGAGGACGCCGGCCCGAAGGCCATTGATGGCGTAGTGGATAGCGATCTGATCGTCGACAGAGGGCAGCTGTGACTTGAGTGTTAAGAACTTGCGGTAATACTCCCGCAGAGTCTCCTTTTCCAGCTGTTTGCAAAGCGAGAGCTCGGCCAAAGCGTCGGTGTCTGGACGGTACCCTTGGAAGTTGAGGAGGAACTTGTCCCTGAGACTTCGCCACGAATCAATGGACAGCGGGGGCAATCTGGTGAACCAGGTGAGTGCTGGGCCCTCTAGGGCGATGATGAAAGACTTTGCCATTGTGGCGTCGTCCCCTCCGGCTGATGCAACGGCGACTTGGTAACTCATGATGTATTGCGCCGGATCGGTGCTGCCGTTGTACTTGGGGTATGCCCCCGCTCGAAAGTTGGCTGGCCAAGGCGTCACTTGCAGGTGTGGCGCCAGGGGACTTCGCTCGTCGAGGTAGTTGATCCCTTGGAATGGCGCGCCGTGCTGGGGGGCGTAGTCATGCTGGGGGAAACGCGGGTTCTCCGGCTGCGCCCGGTGCTGCAGGGGTTGGTCGTGCTGTCGGCCGAGGTAGCCTTCGCGCATGTCCTCCGGCTGAGCGCGTTGTTGGAGGGGTGGTTCTTGCTGCAAACCGAGGTGGCCTTCGCGCTGCATCAGCGCGATCTCGCGCTCGAGGTCTTGGGCTTTCTGCTCCTCGTCGCGTATCATTTGCCGCACTTTGGCTAATGCGGAAACACGTTGGCGCTTGGCCTCCGGTATCTCTTTCTGCCTCTGGAGATTGCGGTTCCTGAGGCGTAGGGCGCGCAGCTGCAGCTGTTCTTCTGTTGAGACGCCGAGGGCCTCACCATCCTCGGTGAGGTCGGCGCCTTCCAGTGGGGCGAAGCCTGGGGGCGGCTGCGACTGTCCTTCGGTTCCGCAGGTGCGGAAGGTGTCGTCTTCGCCGGTGTGGGGAACATTGTCCTCAATGGGCTCTTGGTGGGTGGATTGGGTGAGGGCGAGGGCCTTGCCCTTTCTTGCGGCCAGCAGTGCTGCCTTCGCAGCCTCGTCAGCCTTGGGGTTAGCTCTCTTGGGTGCCATCGCGGGTGGTTTTGTCGTAGCACGAACGGTGGGCGCCAAATGTTGGAACTTGCTCTCTGCTGCAAGTGGGCCAACGGGGGTGAACAATGGCGACAACAGGGTTACGTGCACGGGGGCAATAGCTCTGTTGATCTAGCCTCTCACGGGCACTGTGCGGGGGTATTTATAGGTGTCTGAGTGCCCAGCGTCTTGTGTTAAGGACGCATGTGCCCTCAGACGCCTAGTTTATCCCCGGAATATTCCCATAAAGCAGGGTTACAAGCTGTAATTACAAGTTTGCCTTTACAAGTCAGGCCCGTAATACAGAGGCGGCCACGCGGGGCCCGTTACAATGGGCCGGATCACACGTGGGCCTTGGGGCTGAACGAGGCCGCGCCGTGTGAGGTCGTCGCCGCAGGCCTTCGTCAAAGCGCCGAGTCCTGCGAAGGGTGTCCCTGCCCGCTTTGCCTCCGGCGGACCAGCGGCTGCAGCGAAGGCCTCGAGCGAAGGGTGGCGTCTTTGCCTTCGCTCCAACACCAAGCCATTGGATGAACAAACTTTTAACAAACTTAGGCATGAGCTAAATATTCTTGATTCTAGGAACTTCTTTTGTTGATTTGCACACAGCTCATTCATATACCTTTGATCATGTCTCTTTCATATGCTATGACTAATGTGTTTTCAAGTTTATTTCAAACCAAGTCATAGGTATATTGAAAGGGAATTGGAGTCTTCGGCGAAGACAAAGGCTTCCACTCCGTAACTCATCCTTCACCGTCACTCCGGGCAACTCTCCATCTTTGGGGGAGAGAGCCTAAGTCTTTGGTATAATCTTCACTCGTATTTTATTTGCTAAAGGGGAGAAAGTAGTCATGAAAGGGCTCTAATGATTCCGTTTTTGGCGATTTATGCCAAAGGCGGAGAGAACATGAGCCCAAAGCAAAAGGACCGCACCACCACCTAATTTTAAAATGATTTTCAATTGGAAATTTCAAATTGGTATCTTATTGTGTTCAAAAGGAGGAGAAAGTAGCATTTCAAAATTGATATATCAAAACCCTCTTGAACGCTAAGAGGAGAATTTCATTAAGGGGGAGTTTTGTTTAGTCAAAGGAAAAGCATTTGAAACAGGGGGAGAAAATTTCAAATCTTGAAAATGCTTCGCAAAATTCTATTCGTTTTATCTTTGACTATTTGCAAAAGGACTTTGAAAAGGATTTACAAAAGAATTTGCAAAAACAAAACATGTGGTGTAAGTGTGGTCCAAAATGTTAAAAATAAAGAAACAATCCATGCAAGAATTTATATTGGCGCAATTCTAAGTAACCTTTGCACTTACAATTATGCAAACTAGTTCAATTATATTTGCTTTGGTTTGTGTTGGCATCAATCACCAAAAAGGGGGAGATTGAAAGGGAATTAGGCTTACACCTACTTCCTAATTGATTTTGGTGGTTGAATTGCCCAACACAAATAATTGGACTAACTAGTTTGCTCTAGATTATATATTCTACAGGTGCCAAAGGTTCATCTACAACTATACTAAATCGACTGTCCGGAATACCGTAGAGTATTCCGGACAGGAGAAGCTTTTTGGAAAAACAGGCCAAGCGCGGACCGTCCGAGCCCTTGCGGCGGACCGTCCGCAACATCAGGATGACCCTCGGACAGAACCAATGCAAAAATACAAGTCTACACTACGGACCGTCCGGAGGAAAAGCAAGGACCGTCCGAGACCTTGCGCGGACCGTCCGGCCTCAGGCGCGGACCGTCCGGTAGGTGAGGAACCGAAAACCCGAAGGTGACGGGTTCGGAAAAATGAATTATAGCGCCCTCGCGGACCGTCCGGGGTGCACGACCGGACCGTCCGCGACTGGCTTTATCTGACATCTGACGACGCATTAAATGCAATATAGCCGTTGATATAGCCGTTACTGCTGACCGTTGCGTTTTCAGTCGTTGATCTACAGGGGCGGACCGTCCGGACCAGGCGGACGGACCGTCCGCGCTCGGCAGAATGGAGCAACGGCTAGGAAGTGGTTGGTGACTATAAATACAACCCCAACCACCTCCATTCACTACACCCCAAGCATTCCAACCTTCAACATTCAATACAAGAGCTAGCAATCCATTCCAAGACACATTCAAAGCCTCCAATCTCTCCAAGTTCCAAAATTGAGACAAGTGATCATTAGTGATTAGTAACTTGAGAGAGAGAAAGATCCGTGTGTTATTTGCCGCTCTTGTCGCTTGGCTTTTGCAATCGTGCTTTCTTTCATTCTTTCTTGCAAAACAACTCAATTGTAACCAAGGCAAGAGACACCAATTGTGTGGTGGTCCTTGCGGGGAAGTTTGTTTCCGTTTGATTGAGAAGGAGAAGCTCACTTGGTCCGAGGGACCGTTTGAGAGAGGGAAAGGGTTGAAAAAGACCCGGCCTTTGTGGCCTCCTCAACGGGGAGTAGGTTTGCGAGAACCGAACCTCGGTAAAACAAATCCGCGTGTCACACTCTTTATTTGATTGCGATTTGTTTTGCACCCTCTCTCACAGACTTCTTTATATTTCTAACGCTAACCCGGCTTGTAGTTGTGATTAACTTTGTAAATTTCAGTTTCGCCCTATTCACCCCCCCTCTAGGCGACTTTCAGTTTCAAATGTATGTTCTTCAATTCACTTCTTTTGTAGGTTTTCTAAGGTACGCAAGAAGTTCTTCAGTTCATCAAACCACCGGTTAGTTTATGTGATTTGAGTTTGTGTTGTTGCTTCATTTTGGTTAAAGCTTGTTTTCGAAAGTTTCGCTCTAGAGCTTGGTTTTTTTGTTGGTGTGAATATCCCACCGGGCCATCCAGAACCGTAAGGGCTCATTTGGTAATCAGAGAAATGGAGGGGATCCCTGATCACCAAACCAACCATAACTATATCAATTTTAATATTAACTTTCATTTACTCGCTCTTTAGTTGTTGTCTTTCTTGGTTTTTAGTTAAAGGATTGTCTAAACAACGGTCGTAACAAGGAGGGAGGAGCTGGAGAAGGCGAGTGAGGAGCCACACCGTAAAGACACGACTGACTTAGGATTACAATAAACTTAGAGCAACTCCAATAGTTATGTGAATTTTAGTTCTTTAAATCACAGATTTAAGAAGTTGCTAAATAACTTTGTGAGTAAAAAATGTGAGTTCTCCAATAATTCTCTAAATATAGGTTTTTTATAGTTTAGTTTTGTATCTATCCACATAAAAAGTCACAAATGTCATCAATTACCTTCATCGTCTACATAATGCAATCAATATTTTTGTTTAGGGAGCTGATAAATAGTTGCCAAATATAGAGAGAAATGAGGTTAGATAAGAAACTGCTAAATTTAGTAAGTTTATTTAGAGAACAGTTGAAAGGAGTTTTTATGTTAACTAGCTAAATTATTGATTTAGAAAGTTTTTTAGAGAACTAGTTCCTCCATCCCAAAATAGGAGTCGTTTTAGCTCTCGATTTTTTTGACTATATTCAAATGATATATATAAAACATATACATCAAGTGTATAAACTCACTAATTTACTAAAATGAATTTTATTTTGGAACGAGGGAGTACCGGAGTTGCTCTTAGTATTAAAACTGTTCAGTAAATATTTTTCAAAAGAATTTTTAACTCTACGACAGAAACTGCTCTGCGCAATGAAGAGTGAAAAAACAAGAACATTGGCCCTAATCTAATCTCGATCGGCACGGCTTGACCAGATCATGAGACTTGCTTCGCCTTTGCCCTTTGGTTTGGCCAAAATAAAAAGGAATCGAATAGACAAACAACCTGAGCATCCCATCCAATCAGTCGCGGTCGCACACACTCGCAGAGGCAGCCAGACTCCTGCCTCCTGCCCATTCAACTTTCCTTTTTCTTTTCTTTTATGTTGGGCTGCAATCTCCACGTGGGATCCATGAGATTTAATAGCAAGAGAATTCCTTTCTACTGCATAGCGACTTTACTTTCCTATTGTACTATTCGTTTTCTCGGTTTTACATTTAGTCCTCGTTCGGCAGTTTAGGAATTTTCTCATGCTGGTTTATTTTCTCACATGAATTGAGTGAATTCAAGCAATTCACCTAATTCATTGTGGAATTAAATCCTAAAACCCTATCAATCAATATTTGTTTGTTTCTCATATATGGATTATCTACCAAAATCCAAACAACTACGTTTGTTCGTTTACTCCATGTAGATTAAATCCCAAACTCTACTCCATGTAGATTAAATCACAAACTCAAAAACCAACACAAACGAATAAAAAACACAAATTTTTTATCCAGGTTTATGGAAGATAGAATGATCTGTTCGTAGGCATGCACGCATTGAATGCTCTATGAAACACCTTTTTTTTCTTTCACAAACTTGTACATAGAGCAGTCTTTACATGAGTATAAACATAGAGTATATCACTATCTCTCTAGAAATTTAAGCATGTATGTAATATGATTCTCAGTACATATCTCTTTTTTAAAATGAACATATTTTTATTTAGATCAAATAAAAAACACAAAATAACATAATTCAGCATCAAGTGATCAAATATTTCTGGAACGACAACATGTTGTCTTTACCAACATCAAACCTAAAGATGCATCAACTATTAGGACGTGACTTGACTCTCATCCGTGGACCCTTTTTTGACCGCAAGGGCACTGCCCCCATTTTCATTACGAAATGGTAAAAAGTCTTACAACCTAGATAACATGTGTCAAGCCAGAAACTAGTCTGTTTTCCATTACCAATGACTTTCCTACATAGTTTGTAGAAAATATCCTTCACATTAAACCTTTCCAAAACTGAATATCGTCTCGCTTTTTCCCAACTACAATGAGGGGATCTCCCTTGATATACTTGCTTCCGATTATTTGTTGCCAGAGGCCCTCTGAAGATTCAAGTATCCAGATCCATTTGGCAAGCAAACTGATGTTCATACATTTCAAGTCAATCACCTCGAGTCCACCCTACTAGATCCCAACCCTACTAGATCCCAACTAGCCAAATGGTATTTTTGGTCTCTTTCCCCCTTGCATAACAATATCTTTCTAATAATATCTATTTTTTCAGGACCATTTTCGGCACAGAGTACAGGGCAAACATGTAAAGGGGAACGTTAGAAAGACTGCTGTTAAGCAAAGTGATTCTTCCCTCCATACTCAAAATTTTTCCTTTCCATGTCTCAATCTTTTTTCAAGTTTTTCTACAATGCCTACCCATTGGGTTCTACTCAATTTCTTCTTATCTATTGACAACTCTAAATATTTCATAGGGAGCGTTTTTATGGGACAAGTAAAAATGTCGATATAAAGGTTTTCAAAGTTTCCAGCCTCCCCAAAACAAAATACTTCGCTTTTGTGAAAATTGATCTTGAAACCAGACATCTGCTCAAACATAATAAGGATGAGTTTCAAATTTCTAGTCATTTCTAGATCATCTTAAAGAAGAAAAATCGTATCGTCCTCTCTACTATGTGAGGAATTAACCCACTGAGCAACCCCTCATCATGAGTTTTTTTTACTAAAACAGCAAGGCCATCAGTCACTGAGTTGAAAAGGAGAGGGGGTCCCCTTGTCTCCCCCTTTATGGGTAGAGAAGTAAGGCCCAATAAGATTATTAGTTCGAATTGCAACCTCCCCCCACCCCCTCACTGTCTTCATCACCTAGTCACATCATTTATTGCTGAAACCTTTTTTCTAGCATTTGAAGAAGAAAGTTCCATTTAACTTTGTCATACGCCTTTTCAAAGTCAATTTTGATCATGATCCCACTTCGATTGTGTTTTTTAACCTCGTGAATGATTTCATGTAACGAAACAATGCTGTCCAAAATAAATCTGCATTTAATAAACCCTGTCTGAAAAAATCCAATCAATTTTTCAGTGAACCCACAAGAAGGTCTTGTTCCCACTGATCAAATCCAATCAATTGGTGAAAAAACTCTTTTTATTAGTCTCTTGTAGACTAATAAATTTAAGTTCTCATCCTTAATGATTTCTTTAAGGAAATGAAACTTTTCGGGATTTCTCAGCCCCCGACAGTTCCAAGATACACCTTTCATGATGAAACTATGGGGTGACATGTAACTTCAGGTTGCTGTCCCTCCCCTTATTAGGAGCATTTCTAACTTTTGGGGGGCTTTTTTTCTGTTTCTTTTTCTTATGGGCGATTTTTTTGTTGACTTGTTCAGACCCGCTGTACATTATCTCTCTTAACCTGTTGTCTAAAAGTTCATTGCCCTCGTCCTGACTCACAGGCATTTCTCCTAGTCACCGATTGTAGCAGCAGGCTAGACCTGCCTTTTTCGACGGATCTAATCAAACTAAGGCTCTCAGATTTCTCAATTTCATTGCATCCAAACGAGATATTTAAAGATGCAGCAATCTCACATAAAGTAGAGTCATCAGTATTTGAAACAGAGTACGGGTTAGCTGAGTGGATGAATGCGTCTTTAGCCTCCGCCCTAGAAATCGCCATATCCAACACCTTGATGTCTTCATAAGCTTCTAGCCTCGAGCTTCTCCTAACACCATCTGCTTGTTCACCTATTTTACCTTTGCCCTTTCTATTTTTAACCACCTGAAAGCCATCTTTCAGTGCTCCTTCTTCCTTTGTTTCATTCTCACCGTTTTGAGAATCATTCATTAGACCACCTACTTTTTTTAGCAAAGTCTTATGTCTCCTCGGAACATAACAAATCATCATCAATCCCATCATAATCCACTTTCTCTTCACCCTCATCATTACTCCCTCCGTTTCTTTTTATTTGTCGTCAGCGATAAATAAAAAGAAACGGAGGGAGTATTCATTATCAAACAAGCCAGATTCATCCCCCCATTCATCTTTAATATATAGATAGAAATAGCGGCCTTTACCGTTTTTCTCATGGAACTTTCTTACGGTATTGAGCCGTCACTTCTTTTACGTTTTCACATCTACTGTAATGGTGATTGAGCCCATCATTTACGTTAGCATTCCCATCATTGCGTGGAAACAAATTCTTTCGGCTGTTTTGCTGGAGCACAGCAGCCAGCTTTGCGACCTTTTCCCTTGCAAATTGCAATCGTAGCCTTCCAGTTGTTTAACCGACTTTTTCTTGCAGATACACTACTAGCGGCAAATTGCACTTGCATCGAGCCGGTCGTCAAAAAGTTTGTGAGGCGGCTCACGTACGCAAGTGCTGTAGGCACGTTCGGTTCGGATGAGTTTGCACTCGAGCAACGTGTCAGCACGTACGTGTCTCCACGGGTGCAATGCAGATAGCCATACAAACCAAGGTTCAGTAATGTCTGGTGCATCTGCATTCCCTATACCATCATCGCATTGACATATATGCATTATTATTCTGACAGCTTAGAGCTGATTTGATGACCAGGGATCACGGGAGGATCGGAGAGGATTGAGGGGAAAATTAGTTCATTTCCCCCTCAATTCCCTTCGATCCCCCGTGATCCACTTGTCACAAAATCAACCAAGAACGAACAATTCAGCCTCGTCTCACTTCATTTTCTAACTTGTGTTTGCAAGCTGGAACAGGATCACATCGCAAATAGGTTACGTATCAGAAAAGCATTCACATGCCCTGCCCATTCAAGTTAACTCCAGGATTAACGTACATACCTCATGCACAATTACAAGACTTCTTCAGAGCATCGTAGACACCTTCAAGAGTCGCATCTTGTACCAGCACAACCTTTTCCCTCGATTTAGAACCCGAGCCTATAGACACTTCTCTTTTCTTCACCCCAAGTACCTGCATATCTCACGGGGGTTTGCAGAAATTATTACGACAGGGAAGAGAAAGAAGATGTCAGATGAGTCGTATACTGGGTCAAAAAAGATACATTTGGATTATCCTAGACTCCTAGTTTATAACCATATCTAGCTCAGGTTTTCTTTCTGCCTTTTTTTTTGTTAACAATGAACTTAAGATGTTGTTTCCATGTTCATTGTTAACTTTAAACAAACCTCTCTGAATAAAGAGGTAAATGTTAATTCGGTTTTGGTGTCCAACTTTAACTCCTTAACCTTCAGAAGAAGGTTAGTTGGAGAAGGGGCCCAGAGCCTTGAAGAATTGGAACGGATTTGTAACAGATTTTGTCTTTCTGCTTCGAAAGACAAAGCGGTTTGGATGTTAAACAAAAAAAGGTTTGGCTGTTAGATCTGTTTACAATATATGCAGATGTAACCTGGAAAAAGCCCCTACAGGATGATTTCGAAGGATAAGATCCCTCAGAGGATCAAAGTCTTTTTGTGCCTTATTATGAAAAATAGGGTCCTGTCCAAAGGTGAACTTGAAGGTCAGAAATGGGCGGGGGGGGGGTACTGGCTGTCCCTGGTGTGGCCATACAGAATGAACAGATCATATCTTTTTTGAGTGTCAGGTGGCTGTTTTCACTTGGTGCGTGATCAATATTGGCATTAAATTCGTTTGACATGCCAAAAAACATTGATAAAATGTTTGGAGATTTGTTGGGTACCTTTAATAAGAGTGATAAAAACATGATTATTGTTGGTTGTCGCGTGGTTTTATGGGCTCTGTGGAGATCCAGAAATGAAATTTGCTTTAACGATATTCTTCCTTTGCTGTTTTTGGATGGACTCTTGGGCCATTATTCAGAAAGAGAAGCAAAAAAATATGGTGGAGGCAGGAAGCAACCTCATCAGAAGACTGGCTAAAGAATCCTGTTAAAAAACACACCAAACAAACCTTTTCTTTACAAATGAAAAACTTAATCTATGTTTTAACGTGCATCTAACTTATTTCTCTCTACGGATTACATCTCAATTTTTGCTGCCCCCCCTCCCCCAAAAAAAAGACTCAAGACCAGCAATGGTTCAAACAATTTGCTAGACAAATTTGCCTTTTCAACATGCTTAATAAGCTTAAACAACAATTCAACATTCCGTTGGTGGCATGGTGCAAACCATAGTTTACCATGCTCTAAAATTCAGCACATGAATGTATGTTTAGTCTAAAATGACTACTATTTTGGGACTGAGGGAGTACATCATTGCAATAAGCAATGCAAAAATCAAGCACCAAAAAAGTAAACCAAGCTACTCTCGTGCTCTACAATCACCGGTGTAGATTAAAGACGCAGATTGGTTCCAGCAAATGAGCAACATCAGAAAATCAGTCATGTAACATTTCTGTGTCCCGGCTTTCCGATTGAAATTTCCAAACCAGAGGGTTCTTAAGTTTTATGTCATTCCTGGGGGTTAGATTGAACTGTTTAAGTTGCTATTCCCAGCGCTTTATGAAGTTGGTTTACTCATCAGAGTTGGATAATTTCTAGTAGCTTCCTTCTAAAGTTTATGCAATCAGGCTAGGGAGTATCGAGCTGTACTGTAGACTATACACTATTACGCAAATACAAGCAAATTCGTACTGATAAAATGTTTTAGTAAATGGGCGATGAATGAACTACTCACCGAGCTGATAAAGTCGACAAGCGCGGCGTTGGCTTCGCCATCCCTCGCCGGCGCGTCGATCTGCACGCCCACCGCCTCGTCCCCAATCTCTGCAGAATCCCCCCCGCGCGCGTCATCGTTTGAGCAAGGAGAAAGAGGAACAGACCCCCGTGACAGCCGAGATGGAGGCGCTAGAAGGGGGCAGTGAGACAGACCGGACCTGTACCTGTGATGGTGGCGACCTTGGAGCCGGGCTTGGCGTGTATAGATATGGCCACGGTCGACGGCGGCATCAGGCGGAGGCAGCCAGGGAACCCTACAGCTCCGGTACTCGCCGCCGCGGTGGGCGGCGGCGGCGCCGCCCCTTTGGCCTTGCCTCGCTTCCCCGGAGCCATCTCGTTTCGATCGAAGTGGGCCCCGGCTCGATTCGTTCCGAGCTCCAACTGAAGTGGGCCCACTTGCACCCGCAGAAGTAATAAACATTGGCTCGCCTGAGGTAAGTTGAAACTAGTTTCATGTTTTTCTAAGCTATATAAACAAGATATTCAAAGCACTTTTTTGATCTGATTGGATTTTAGGACTTCTATTTTTTTTACATTGAGATATTTTAAAAGATAACTTATATGTATTTCTTAAAGTTTAATTGATCCTTAAATTACTTAAATGTGTTAGGGTAAGTTATATATATTCCGGTTTATCTTTCTTTTACTTGGTGAACACTTGAAACTCATCTTGTTTTGTTTCTACTATCTGCTAGATGCAATTTTTGTAACATGCAGAACCAGCAGAAGGATAAAATGTGTACTAGCTACTTAGCTAGACGACAGGGATTAGATTAAAAGGCAAAAAAGTTAAATACAAACAGGGATTAAAGGAGGCAACAAATAAACAAAAAAAATGTCTGAGCCCAGGTTCGAACTGGGGACCTTTAGTGTGTGAGACTAACGTGATAACCAACTACACCACCCAGACAATGTGTCAAAGTACCATTTTTATGTTTAATGTTAATGTGTGTTGTTGACACTTGTGCCAAGATTTGGCTCCATATTGAAAAGAAAAGCCAAGATTTATTGTATAATTATAATTTTAACAATGAAAGTATACTAGGATTGTTTCACAAAAGATAACATTAAACATTTCCATTGTTACACTCGTGGTGTGTTTGTCACTATCTCCTCTCTTACAAATTGATGCATTTAACCAGCTGATTGTGGCAAGCCCGGTTGGAATAGTGAGCTCTGCTAGACCGGTCCAGTAAGTATTCAGTTACAGCCGGTGACAATGGGGCTCTAAATTTTAGAGTACCTTCAACCGTTTCTAAAAATATATCTTCCAATAAACAATAATTGGGATGACCTTAAATGTCTTTGCTCCTTAAAAAAATATTGGACTCCAACATATCCCTTTAATTTCCTAAAAAACCGATAAACTTGGTAATTCACGAGCTCTTCGTTTGCCTTCACCAAGGAGCGTGGTCGGCGTGGGGTGCAGCCTCCATCGTGAAGAAGGTTTTAGCTAGCCCGCCGTCAATGAGAAGTTGGCCAAGATGGGCCACTGCTCGCTGCAGGGTGAGCTAGAGATGCCCCCGCGTCGCACGCTTCTCTATCAACTCTCTCACATCTCCGTTGTCCGCATCATTGTCGCCGACCGCGGTAGGTTGCCACGCTTCTCCCTCTACTCCCCCGCGGCGTGAGCAGGAGCTAGAGATGTCGCACGGCTGAGCTCGGGCCGAAGATTGGGAGCACAAAACGGCGCGCAAAGGTTTACGCAGTGAAGGAGGTTCTTTTCGTGTGCGGAAGGATACAGAGAGCTGACAGGGATCCGTTGGATGAGAGTTTTCGCATTTTCCCAAATTAAGGATTAGAATTAGTATTATTAGGATTTATTGGAGATGCTCTTACACTATAAAATTTAAAGATCGGATTACGATCAGACTCTGTTTCTATTTATTTTTAAACTAAAATTTAATTAGAACCCTAACATTTTATGAAGAAGCATTTACATCGTGATCCATAACCACTCGAGGGATGGCAATGGACACCCGAAACCCGATGGGTAAAAACTCTATTAGGGCACGGGTATGACGGATTTTGATACCCATGGGTATTTTATTGGGTCATTTGTTATGCCCATCGGGTACGGTGGGCGTGAGTATGTTCTATGTTGCCCCATACCCGCTACCCGATGGGGAACCCGCTAATATATGACACGTGGGTCTAGATTCAAATATTAAGTATTGTGTATTGAACAATTAGATTTGAAGTCATGATTTTTTCCACAGTTTTGTAGAATCAATGCTATGTTTTGTGTGATTTGAAGGCATGATGTTGCCATTTAATGTTGAATATTGTTGAACCCGTGATAAAATTATGTTGGGTTCGATACATTTGTTATGCTGGTACTTATTTTTATGATTCAAATGATCATGTCTATCGTAATGTTAATGGGTATGAGTACACAATGGGTACCCGCTACCCATGGTGGGTATGGGTATGACGTAATTTTGTACCCATGATGAGTAGTGGGTATGAGTATGGGTTAATTTTTTCTTAATGGGTATGAGTATGGCTTCGTGTGCCCACTGGATACCTTACCCACTGCCATCCCTCCACTCCTAGTTACAGCACTTTTAAGCAACCCTTTTATCTAATTCAAACACGTTACGTTGCATGCTGGTGTTAAGCTGTTTTTGATTAATCAGTTATTTGTTTAATTATTCACTTGGTCCTTTATAGCCTGAATAATACAATAGCTAGGTGACATCTGTTTGGCGTTGCATGCTATATATCAATTGTAACTAGGGTTGTGATAGTTCACAATTTGTTTGGACTCTTAAATAATGTTAGTTTAAAAATGAATAGGAATATAACTTGATCCTAATCCGATTTGATGTTTAAATTTTATAATTTAAATTTTAGAGCCTATTACCATCCTAATTGTAACACGCTACACTCACAGCACGTCAGCTGAATCAACAAGGTCATCTTCCAGGTACACCATATGAGCAAACCTTTACCACCAAAATTTAGGTCCCTTTTAGTTTCTTTAGTCCAGTGACTAAAGTTTAGTTAGGAGACTAAAATTTAGTCCTTACCATATTTGGTTCTAGAGACTAAAATTATTCAAGACACATTAAATGAATCATAAGAGTACTAAAATACCCCTTAGCATTCTCCCGCAATTAGTACAACTGAAATAAAGGAGGGGCAAAAGACGGAATTTATATAGTTTAGTCCTATTTAGCCACCCCTTGAGGGACTAGAGACTAAAACAGTTTAGTCTCTATTTTAGTCCCACCTTTTGGCAATTTAGGGATTAAATGAGACTAAAATGAAGGGACTAATCTTTAGTCCCTCAAACCAAACGGGGCCTTAAGCAACGCAAGAAAATTTTGCCAAAAATAGACACCCCCGCCCCAAAAACAAAATTCTTGTAGCAAAGAAAAAAAGGAAAAATGTCTTGAATGTTAAGAGCAACCAATATGACATATCCCTCAGAACGCCAGGTCTCAACAGTGTACTCACAGATATTGGTTCCTTCAACCTCCCATCAAAGTGATGAGGAGGGAGCACCAACTGAATGAGCACTCAGATTACTAAAATGTTCATCACAGGGATGGATATACGACAATCACATAGGAAGCATACAAGAGCCAAGTTAGGGATGGATATACGACAAGCACATAGGAAGCATACAAGAGCCAAGTTAGGGATGGATATACGACAAGCACATAGGATGCATACAAGAGCTAAGTTGAAGGGAAACTGACATCCTGCCAACATGTCACAATGCAAGCTGTAAGCAAAATATTCTGAAGCAAGCAAAATACATCTTGATCAGCTTGCTGAGAAACCTTTTCCTCGGTTGTAAATCAAGAATTTCCAAATGATAGGCCAGGAGCAATATGAGACCATGGCCAGTTGCTACTGCAAAAAAAGCTGCCATTCAATGTTGACCCAATTGGATTATGAGCAAATTAAGGATGGTTGTTATACAACAGTCATCCAATAAAACCAGTAGCGTTCAAACTTAAACAGCTCAGTGAGGCCCAGAATTGAGTTTTCTGTTTAAGGGCGTTTGATAAAAATGAACAATAGGATTATAGAAGAGAATAATTACATCTGCTACAGCCATCACATCATCTTCACTGACTCCTTGTTCTTTCAACTCCAGGACCGCCAAGCAAAAGCTCGTGCTGGTGGTGGATCAAATCCACTGAAAAGGACCGGGAAACGATGCATTTTGTTCTCAAAGTGAGAAACTCAAATAAAACAAGCTCAAAACTGTAACACCATCAGTAGTAGGACCAAAAAAAGAGCCAATTATCATGTGGCGGCATACAGATGGAAGGTGAAGATAGTCACCAAGGTACCAAACTAATACTAGAATGTTCAAAGGGACTGTGTTAATTGATACTCCCTCCGTTTCTTTTTATTTGTCGCTGGATAGTGCGATTTTACACTATCCAGCGACAAATAAAAAGAAACGGAGGGAGTAAATTCTAGAACCTCATTAATCGGTTTGCATGTGTGCATCCATCATATTAAGCAACTGTTCTCATCTAATCCATCAACTATATAACAGTATTCATAGGTTGAGTGATACAATCAGGCTTCAACGAACAATCAAGCAAATCCCATATACACAATAGAAATGGAGTAAAAACAGAAAAGTGGAGAACAGCAAAACGGTAGAACTGTAAAAGAAAAACCATCCTGCCCTCCACTTCAATATTATTTTAACTATGTACAGCTTTGCAGAACGACATTTCTATAGGGAAAATCACATAAGAAAAGAGAAGGATCTTACTTGATTGCATCATGGCATAGCGAATCCGGATGTTCTTTTTGTTTAGCTTCCTAACATACACATCATCAGAAACTCGATCTTCTTAGGGGGTGTTCAAGTTGTTGGACTATATAATCTGGACAGATTATAATCCCAAACAAACACCCCTTAATCTTCCCATCATGCGAGGAAATGTCACTGGTGCTGCCCTAATGCACAAGCGCGCTTGTTTCAGTAAGCCAGAAAGCAGCATGGAGAACAATTGTTACGGAAGACAAATGACATGACACTATTAAACAAATTATTTAGTATAAGCATACATAGACACACCAGGCATCTTCGGTTTATACATACGACGATACAAATGCAGCACAACTGAACCAAACGAAATGACATCTATATATGCAACCAAACACTGAGCAGAATGACGGTGATGGAGGAATAGCGAGCGGAGGCGGGGGAGGAGGAGCAGATCGAACGCAGATGGAACGGGAGGAGCGGCGGCGGTGGAAGAGGAGCGGCAGACTCGACGCAGGCTCGAGCCGTCAAGTGAATGGGAGATCTCCACGAACGGTGTCAGCTACGTTCTGATTTCGAAAAGGGGCAAAAAAGACCAAGCAGGTGATCTTTTCTCTGTTGATGTATCGAATGGCATTTTGTCTGTAAACAGCGTGTGAGAATGGTGAACTAGCGAAGATCTTACAGTCTAAGTTTGATAATGGCACTATTCCAAATTTCTCGGTAGGGCTCAGGGTCCTACTTAGAGAACAGTTGACAGGGGTTTCAACACAGAACCATGTTATACATCACTAAGAAAAATATTATAGATCTATTGTCCATGGATGAGCAATCAAACCTATGCGGTTTTCTCGTAGAGCTATATTCACAGAATCCAAACACACAGCAGCAAGGGACCGGAAAAGAGAGAGCACTGACTCTTCCATGGCCCTGAGCCACCTGGGCTCGGGCCTGGCGAGGCCCTTCACCAGCTTCCGCATCTTCGTCAGCAGCCCTCCGGCAGCATTACGACATCTCCCTCCCCTCCGCCCTCTTCGGAGAGATCTGAAAGTCGTAGAGACCTCGCCGCCGCCGCCGCCGCCACTGCGGAGTGGAATGGATGGGAAGTCTCGCTTTGCAGTTTCTCTCTGCCGAAGGACGGAGCCGCCTTCCGAGCTCGTGTGCTCGCGCGGTGTTATGGGCTTAGTTGGGCCCTCGACCCAGCCGCACGGCCTGCTAGACACAGTCGCCGTTGGATCGTACAGCTCGTAGCGGACAACGCGGATTGCGCGACTGCGGCCTGAGCGACGTGAATCCAAGCGTGCAAGCAAGCGGCGGTAATGGCGGCGGCTCTGCAAGCCACGCCGCTCAAAACCCTATCCATCTCCCGCCGGCGCGTCGGCGGCGCGGGGGCGCGGCCGCGTCCGATGGCGGCGAGCTTCCGATGCTCCGCGGCGGCGAGGAGCTACAATATCACGCTCCTCCCCGGAGACGGCATCGGCCCTGAGGTGGTCGCCGTCGCCAAGGACGTGCTGTCCCTCGCCGGCGCCCTCGAAGGTAAGCTGCTTCATCACCATCCAATGCTCGCTGCCTTAGCTCCCTGAACTCTTAGGCGCGAGCACGTAGCAGGATCATGACCCCCCTTGTTTGCTTCCTTGCGCCCGCCGCAGGCGTCGAGCTCCGGTTCCAGGAGAAGCTTGTGGGTGGCTCGGCCCTGGACGCCACCGGCGTGCCGCTCCCCGACGAGACACTCGACGCGGCCAAGGGTTCCGACGCCGTCCTCCTCGGCGCCATTGGAGGGTGAGCGGATTTGTTATTGACTTATTGTCATTTTCAGCAGCAGACACAGAGCCCCCAATATTGGCACTGCAGCGAATTGCATCCTTTTAGTTGGAATTGCGCTCTCACGCCTGCACTATGAGTACTTAGATGATGTTCTGTGGTTGTAGCTATAAGTGGGATAACAATGAGAAGCACCTCAAGCCTGAGACCGGGCTGCTGCAGCTCCGTGCCGGACTTGGGGTCTTTGCCAATCTGCGACCAGCTGCAGTATTGCCGCAGGTATGATCACGTCGGGTCTTCGTTTCAGTACAAATTGTGTCAGCGCTACTATGCTCATCTAGTCACTAACTGCTCTGGGGCTCACAGCTAGGTTAGATAGTTACCTTGTAAGTTTGGGTTGCATTTGGTCTGATTGACTCTCAGTGCGTTTAATGAATGGTAACATGTAGTCACTTCTTAGTTGCACAGAGACAAGTAAAAGGTCATGCAAGCATGAAACCATAATTTGGGGGTGGATATTCTGAGATCATTTGCTTAATTGCTCATGGTTGTAATTATGGAAGTGCACTCTGGTGCAAGTTTTAATTGAAATGGCTGTATTTCTAGCTAATGTCACTTGACTGTCCTTTTTATAGCTACTTTTTTTCTTTGACCTCATGCTCTTTGTAGTTGGTAGATGCATCCACTCTGAAGAAAGAGGTAGCTGAAGGTGTTGACATCATGGTTGTCAGAGAGCTTACTGGAGGTAATTCTGACTGAAAACGATAAAACATGGACCATGTTTTTGTTGGTTCAATACCAATATAGTATTTGATTTTTCATTCTAATGAAAGTATGAAACTCATGGCTTCAAAGAGTAATTCATAATTTCATGTGCCAGGCATCTACTTCGGCAAACCCAGGGGTTTTGGAACAAATGACAATGGAGATGACATTGGGTTCAACACAGAAGTTTATTCAGCTTCTGAGGTGACTCCGCGCTCCATTACATATTCTACTATCTTTCCCTTGACAAAAGAAAGTATTTGAGATGCCATCCGTTCTGCCATCCAAGCCCTAACCAGAACCAGTTAGGGATGCAGGATGCAGTTCCGAAGAGATATTGTATCCAGAACTCTTTATTTGATATTATTCAAATTAAGGTGCATTCATTTGTAAAAAAATTGTCCTTCTTTGTTTCATCCCCAGATTGATCGTATCGCACGAGTCGCATTTGAGGTTGCTCGCAAGAGAAGAGGGAGACTATGCTCGGTTGACAAAGCAAATGTCTTGGAGGTACATTTTTTATACCTATCTTAAATGAATATCAAAACTTGTTTTGAAGCAATATTCTGTGTGAAATGTTATTTGACCCTTTCTTTGAATTGAAATTCCATCTTTTGGTTACAAGATATAAAGACTTTATTTTCTGCTATTGATATGCAAATATTTTTTAGCATTATGCTGACACTAGAAAACACCTGGAAAAGGTTAAATGTATATGGTTGTGGACCCTTTTTAATTGCACATTGTTAAAAGTCAATACAACCCTTTTGGTACCTTATTATTGTAGGCATCTATGCTTTGGAGGAAAAGGGTGACTGCACTAGCTTCGGAATTCCCTGATATTGAGCTCTCACACATGTATGTTGATAATGCTGCGATGCAGCTTGTTAGGAATCCTAAGCAGGTTTACTTCTGTTCACCCCCCCCCCCCCCCCTTTCTCTTGACGTAACTCATTGTACCCTGGCTAAGCATCAAGAAGATATATTGAATGTTGATCTTAATTTTCTTTATTGCTGCAGTTTGACACAATTGTCACAAACAATATTTTTGGTGACATATTATCTGATGAAGCATCAATGATTACGGGAAGTATTGGAATGCTCCCATCTGCCAGTGTTGGTGAATCGGTAATTGAATCCCTCCAGTACTTTGAAGTTCTCTGAATTGTTTATAGATACCATTATATTCTGCTGCAAATTTAAAAGGGCAGCTGAAAATGCCATTTCTGTTCCTATGCAGGGACCTGGTCTTTTTGAACCTATTCATGGCTCTGCCCCTGATATTGCTGGACAGGTTGAGATGACATCTATTTCAAAAACTCTGACACTAGATGGGTTTAAATTATGTTTGTCTCAAATTTTCTTTCCCTCCTGTTATGTGTTGAGTGCAGGACAAGGCCAATCCATTGGCTACAATTCTTAGTGCAGCGATGCTATTGAGATATGGCCTAGGAGAAGAAAATGCTGCGAACAGAATTGAAGCTGCAGTTACTGAAACACTGAACCATGGGTTCCGAACTGGGGACATATATTCTCCTGGAACAGTAAGATAGATTTTCTTGCAGAACCATTATCAATGAATTATGGGGCTGTTTGGTTTGAGGAATCACCTCATCCTTAGTTGAGATGGTCCATCATGATTCATGAGTTCATCACATGAATTTTGGTGGAATGGATCCAACCTTCATGCTTTTTTTAGCTTTATATCGTACATGTTTAATGCCAATTACTTGATCCTCACCTAGAGAAGGTAGTATTGGACAAATCATTCAGGTAGTGTAATAGCATTGGACAAATCTTTTAAGCATATTAACTCTCTCGTGCGGTCATGCCTCCGTGGAAGAAAGTGATAGCTAACTTCCGAAGGCATGTATTGTATTTGAATTTTGGTTGATCTCATTCTGAGAGGCTTATGTTCCCAATTGGCAGACATTGGTTGGATGCAAGCGGATGGGGGAAGAAGTCCTGAAGACAGTGAACTCACTGAAGGAAGTGGCTGCTGTAAACTGATGCATGTTGGTACTTAATTTATAACCCTACAGGATGAGATGGTTGAAAGGGACTTGCATTTTATTAGAAGTTGAGCCTGGTGAAAGAGAGCACTGCGTCTGGTTTTGAATCGCAACTGTAGCGGCTGAACCGACGGTCTTTTTTCATTTCTGGTGTTTGTTGGCCTTCCTGTAACTCAATTTTGTACAAGGAAGGATAAGCATATGTATGATAAAATGGGATAGTTTATGCCAGTTGAATAAAATATGTTCTATAACTTCTATTCATGCTTTTATGCCTTCAATTTCGTACGAGATGGACCGAGCTGGCAAATCAAGACAGTCAAAAGGTCACCTTTCGTGAGTCAATAATCTTATCGGAGCTGATTTATCTGTTGTGCTGTTCGATACACATGACCAAAAATTCTTGATGACTAGTCTACACTGTGAAGTGACAACAACAACAACAACTGGGCAGAGATGGCTAGTCTACTGCTAGCAAAGCGAACTGGCAGGGTCGCCATGGCATGACGCCATCACCAGTAGTCCTTGCACGAGCAGGAGCCATGCTCAAACCTGTGGAACCTGTTGGCGTCTCTGACTACTAGCGCCCTCCTCACGACGGCCGACAGCCCCTTGAAGAACTCGTGGCAGTCCCCGCACACCCGCAGGTTCTTGTACACCCTGATCGGCTCCCCGTGCCCGCCGCCGTCTACGCCGTTGCGCAGCAGCCACAGGCCGACGGCGAGCCTCTCGCTGTGCGCCCTCAGGCTCTCCGCTCGGGACTCCTCGTCGACGTCGTGCAGAGCGAAGCGCGCGTCGTCGGCGTTGTACCCAAGCTGCTCCCGCATCCTCGTCTCCATGTCCCTCAGGACGCGGCGGATGTCGCCGGCCTGCGGGTGCGTCTCCTCTTCACCGCCGCCGCCGTAGAAGAAGTGCACCTCCTTGCCGACCTCCACCCAACTGCACCCGCCCTGCTTCTTGAGCCCCCTGCGCCTCATGGCGTCCCTCACCTTGTGGCACTCGCGCCACTCCCCCGCCTCCGCGAGGACGTTGGACAGCGTGACGTAGTTCACCGGGTTGTCGCCGTCCATGGCCAGGAGGACGTCGCCTGCCTCCCTGCCGACGGCGACGTCCTTGTGCACCCTGCACGCGCTCAGGAGGGTCTGCCATACGCCGACGGTCGGCTCCATCGGCATCGTCCGGATGAGGTCCCTCGCCTCCCTGAGCTCCCCGGCGCGGCCGAGGAGGTCGACCATGCACGCGTAGTGCTCCGCTTTCGGCCTCACCGTCCGGTCCCGCCGGATGCAGGAGAAATACCGGCGGCACTCGTCGACTAGGCCGGCGTGGCTGCACGCCGACAGCAGCGCCAGGTAGGTCACCTCGTCGGGCTCCACGCCTCCCGCTCGCATTTCCTCGAACAAGGCGACGGCTTCACGGCCAAGCCCGTGCTTCCCGAGGCCATTGACCATCGTCGTCCACGAGACGACGTTCGGCGCCCGCATCTCCCGGAACATCCGCTCCGCCTCGTCGGGCAGCCCGCACTTGAGGTACATGTCGACGATGGAGTTGCCCGCGGACACGTCCGTCCCGGTCGGGTCCTTGATGCCGTAGCAGTGCACCTGCCTGCCCTGCTCGACTAGCGCGAAGTCCGCGAGCACGCCGACGACGCTGGACAGAACGTGGGAATCGGGTCGGGCGCCGGAGCGCCAGAACCGCCGGAACAGCTCCAGCGCCTCCGTCACCTGCCCCTCCTGCGCGTGCCCGACGACCACCGCCGTCCACTGGATGACGTTCTTCCGCTCCAGCCTCTCGAACACTTGCATCGCCACCGGCAAGCGCCGGCATTTGACGTACATGTCGACCAGCGCGCCGGCGAGGATAGCGTTGGAGGCCGTCGAGAACCCGCTTGCCGTCATGGCCGCGTGAACCTGCGCGCCCTCGCGTGTCGCGCCAAGACCGCTGCAGGCTTTGAGCAGGCTGGCAAAGGTGAACTCGTCAGGCTGATGCTGACCCTCATGCCGCCGCATCTCCCGGAACACGAGCAGCGCGTCCCTGCCGTGGCCGGCGTGCGCGTACCCGGAGACCATGGCGTTCCAGGTGGCGATGCCACTCCCGAGCCCGGCGCCGTCAAACACACGCCGCGCGTCGCCGATCCTCCCGCCCTTGGAGTAGACGAGCACCAGCGAGCTGGCGACGACGTCGTGCTCCTGGTACCCTGCCCGGACGCAGAGCCCGTGGATCCCGACGCCCGCAGCCGTGTCACCGACGACGCAGCAGGCCTTGAGGCTCGCGGAGAGCGTGTACTCGTTCGGCGCCGCCTCGGAGGCGGTCCGCATCTCGCCGAGCAGCCTGAGGCAGCCCGTGGCGTCGCCGTGCCGCAGGAAGCCCACCATGAGCGCCGTCCAGGAGACCACGTTCCTGTCGCGCATTCCGCCGAACACCTCGCACGCCAGGTCCAGCTCCCCGCACTTGACGTACATGTCGATCAGGTTGTTGCCCAGCATGGTGTCCGATCCGAACCCCATCTTCGTTATGGCGCCGTGCAGCTGGACGCCGCCGCGGAGCGACGAGCTTCTCGCGCTTGCCCTGAGGAGGCCGGCGATCATCTTCTGCCGCTCCATTGGATTCGTGGGAAACGACGCTGCTCATGCAGATACCAGCCCTGCTCGGTTCCCGTTAGGATCGCCGCGATTGAGGTGGCGAATCTCAAGCGATGACGCGATTGAGGGTATCAGCAGTGTTGATACACTGGAGAACGGGAAAGACGCGCTTCTGTTGATGCACTGAAGCAGCTGAAGGGAGACGAAAACGAACACTTGCCATCAGCAGTGTCATTGAATTCAGAATACTGTCTTATTCATGGTTTCTTGTAAACTAACTAAATCGACCTTGTAATCCCAAATGTCCTTAAGAAAGGTACCCAACCCTTTCTTAGATGCACCTCTACAATACCAAATGAGACCCTAGTTTATTAATTTCTTGTTAAATTTGCCTCTATTTTTTAAATAGAATTAACAATTGGACAAACCTCAACATCATATTCTTCAGTTTGCCATCCACACAAGGTTTGTTCAAGGGAGGTACAGCCTCTGGACGCATACTTTCTTAGTTTTCAACTATCGTTGGTTTACTCAGAGCAGCTCTAGTTGTCTTTAAATCTTTGATCATATCAATATCTTAAAATTTTTAATCATGTTGATTAATTCCAATTTTAGAAGAAATATCAAGTAAATCAATATCAGCAAGAACTGCAAAGGGGTCCCCAGAAAGATTTGAGTTACGTTCAGTCTACTCTTGCTTAGCCTTCTCATCCCCCTTGTCCACCTTGGATAGTTGGATGCATCTGATCTGACTGCTCTTGCTCTCCAAGCCTTTTGCTCTGTCTGACTTGTCGCCATTCCATCATAGCCACTTTTTCCCACTTTATCTATTGGATCTTCAATGTCACTTGAGCATTATGTCTCTCCATAATGGTTTCACTAATTGCTTCCTCTTGCACTCCCATATATTCCTCCTTGTCTTCTTGTGCCAAACTGGATCTGGCAGTACTCATGGACTAGTAGTCCAGCTCAGGAAACTTCTCATCCCCCTTGGTAATCCAATAACAAATTAAACAGTCTCTGCTGTTATTGGCAAGGGCCGTGCACTGACTTTGTGTAAGGATAGTCATACACACTAGACAACAAGAGCCCAGCGAGGATCCGATGCTCAATTACTTCAATGTTCATTTGCAATAATGAACCGAAGCCTATCTGCTTTACCTTTCTTTTAGCCTATATGGCATAAAAAAATGTTGCGTTTTTCAACGCAGCTGGGGCACATCTCATTATAGCATAGCACCCATGCATCTCCTTCTCAACCTTCGTATCTTCACGTCGGCTCATTGGAGTTCGATCTTTGGTATCTTCACTGGTCGTGTACCGTTTAAACGCTTTCTCCCGAGCAAACCTCCGAACAGTGGGTGCTCTGGACTCTATATCTGAGTCACCTTCGCTAGAAACATAAACATGAGAGTTTTTTCTGAAGCCCGACTGAGCAGCACCTGATTGTGTTGTGTGTGTGTGTGTTATATATTACATATGCTGATAACTTCAAAAAATTATTACTGACTGTCCATAATATAATACTATACAAACATATTTGTTACAGACTGGAATATATATTACTAACTGTTGGGCGTTGTTAGTGAATATTCAGACCTTATTATTGGTTATACTCATGTATTAAATTCAGAAAAAAAGACTATAACATTCACTACTGATTGTTCGACGTTATTATTGAGTATTCGACGTTGTTACTAACTATACACGTGAATTAATTCAAACAAAAAAATTATCCATAATATCTATTACTGATTGTTCACTTTATTACTGAATGTTATACATATTATTGATGCAGTAATAACTAAGAATGTGTATCTTTTGCCGTATTCAAAAGGCCATTTATACTAACTATACGGCAGATTGTTACCGATTAGAATATATATTACTAACTGTTGGACGTTGTTATTGAATATTCATACGTTGTTACTTACTATATTCATGTAAGAAATTCAGAAAAAAGACTAACATCTAATACTGATTGTTCGACGTTATTACTAAATATTCGACGTTGCTACTGACTATACACCTGAATTAATTCAAACAAAAAAATGTCCATAATATCTATTACTAACTGTTCACTTTATTACTGAACGTTATACATATTACTGATGCGGTAATAACTTAGGATGTGTATCTTTTATCGTATTTAAAAAGCTATTTTTATACTAACTATATGATAAGATGTCTACAAAAATTGTTTTCTTGGAAAATATACTAGTGGAAAAATAGAAATCATACTACCATCACACCTCGTCGATTATTTCTCAAAAAACCAATAAAACTAGGTGTCGCGTATAATGTTTCACTTGAAAAAAACTATGTGCATACAATCTAGTACTAACTTGCCCCCCCCATAATACTGTTGTGGACATTGCTGAAAAATCAAAATCGATTTTGGTTGTGAGGGAGGAAAACCCTACCTGTAACGATATGCAAAATCCACTCCGTCGCAGCTCCTAATCTTTTGAATACAACAACGTTGTAGAATGGAATTCCGCTAGGTGTGGCGCAAAACGTGAAACCCTAGTAGCAACCCCCTCTTCCCTCTACGGCGGCAACATAGGGCAGTGGCGACGTAGGCGCGGCGGTTACGATATGCATGGGTTTCGAATTTTGAAAAGCGGCTAAAAATAGGGTGTGGGTTCGCCTTTTGTTGGGTTCGTAGGGCCACGGTGCAATCAGACAAGGTGGGGAAGCGTGCGACGCTATTAGGTCGGACCACGTGCGTGTGCACTCGACGCGGTGTGACCGCATCAGCCCGATTGTGTGTGTGTGTGTTTGTATGGGGTGGGTATATTGCGAGCCCAGGGCTTCCAATAGTTAGATGAAGCCCTGGCCAACCACTCCTGTGACATGGCTGGACCGCGTTGGCGTGCCCACCTACACCCCACGTCAGGCTGTCGGGTGCACACCCACCATGCACTAGTTCCCAGCGTTCAGTCAAACTCCCGCTCCAACACCAAACCCTCCACGTGGGACACATGCCATAAATTGTGTAAATAGTTTATAGAGATAGCATAAACTCTCGTCCAGCCACTGGACCGTGTTCACAAACGAAGACACATGCATGTAGATCCTATTTTTATGGTAGATCCGATAATTATGGTAGATCGTGGGAGTTTACATTGCATGTGTACAAATTTTGGATGACATTTTAGTTTCTGCTGCATGGGCGCACAATTGGATGTTCGCATAAATATTGGTTCGCTGCAACAACTATGCAACTAGGCTCGTTAGAACCAGTTTATGATATATACTAATACTAATTATGCTACATGACGTAAGTATATATGCAATTCAGTACACTACGTAAAAAATTTGTTTCTTGCTGCATGCGCATAAATTTAGGATGACTGGAATGTGCAACGAAAGGAAATAGATTGGCATGCATGAAACAAAAGATCTTATTTAAATTCTTTATCTCCTGTATTAATATAGGATCGCTCCAACAGCCATGCAGTTAGACTCGTCAGAACCAGTTTATGATATATACTGATACTAATTATGTTACACGGTGTACGTATTTATGCAATGTGGTACACTGCGTAAAAATCTAGCATGTGGTTCGCTGGTGGACGCATCTTCATGTTCAAGCGTAAAAACCTTCAGTTTTGAGCGTAAAAAACCCGAAGTTATGAGCGTAAAATACTGACCTAACCTGAAAGTTGTTGCAAACCTCTTGATGTTGGCATAGTTATGTATATAAACTGACATGTACGCGATTGTTTGTCGTCCCTTCACCAGGTGAAAGGGAAATAGGATCAAACTTTTTTCTTAAATGATTTTGGTGGTTGAATTGCCCAACACAAATAATTGGACCAACTAGTTTGCTCTAGATTATACATTCTACAGGTGCCAAAGGTTCAACACAAACCAATAAAAAGAACAAGTTAGGGATCAAAAGAAAGGAGCAAAAAGGAAACAGAAGTGTTCCCTGGTCTGGCGCACCGGACTGTCTGGTGTGTCACCGGACAGTGTCCGGTGCACCAGGGGCCGTACACTCCAAACTTCTCAGCTTCGGGTTTCCCAGGCGCAGCTCCGCTATAATTCACCGGACTCTCCGGTGCACCACCGGATTGTACGGTGCACAAGCGGAGCAACGACTACCTGCGCGCAACGGTCGACTCTGACGGATGAACAGTGCAGCACAGTAACACGGTAGAAGTCAGAGCATTACGTCAGAGGGGCACCGGACTGTCTGGTGCCGCATGAGGACAAAGCCTCCAACGGTCGACCAGTTCCAAGCCCTAACGACAGGGTGACGTGGCGGGGCACCGGACACTGTCCGGTGGCGCACCGGACTGTCCGGTGCGCCCACCGCCAGCAGCCTTCTCCAACGGCTACAATTTGGTTGGTGGCTATAAATACCACCCAACCGGCCACTTCAAGGTGTGGGAGCCCAAGCAACATTCCAAGTCATATAGTTGACATATCCAAGCCCTCCCAACCACCTCTATTCATTGATCCATCCTATACATAAGATTTAGACCACTTCAACCTACACAAGTGCCACAAAAGAGAGAGCAAGCAAAAGAAAGCTTCTCGTGTGAGTTTAGCAATAGTGCCTTGTGAGATTCATCAAGAGAAAGTGTGTGCTACATCTTGTGTTCATTTGTGCGTGGAGTTTTGACTCCCATTAAACTTCCTCCAAAGTTTTGGAGGCTTGTAAAGCTAGCAAGAGACACCTAAGTGTGTGGTGATCCTTGTGTGGTCTTAAGTGATCCTTGAGAAGAAGAAGAGCTCGCCGGTCTTGGTGATCGGTGGAGAGAGGGAAAGGGTTGAAAAAGATCCGTCCTTAGTGGACTCCTCAACGGGGACTAGGCCTTCGAGGGCCGAACCTCGGTAAAACAAATCACCCGTGTCTCTTGTGTTTATTGCTTGTGATTTGTTTGTTCTCTCCCTTTCTGAAAGGGAATTAGGCTTACACCTAGTTCCTAAATAATTTTGGTGGTTGAATTGCCCAACACAAATAATTGGACTAACTAGTTTGCTCTAGTGTGTAAGTTATACAGGTGCTAAAGGTTCACACTTAGCCAATAAAATGACCAAGAGTTGGGTTTAAAATGAAGAGCTAAAGGCTGCCCGGGAGCCTCCCTGGTCTGGCGCACCGGACAGTGTCCGGTGCACCAGGGGGACTCGAGCTGAACTCCTCTGCCTCGGGTTTTTCCAGGAGCCGCCGCGCTATAATTCACCGGACTGTCCGGTGTACACCGGACAGTGTCCGGTGCGCCAAAGACGCGCGGCTCTGGAACTCGCCAGCCTCGGGTTTTTCACGAAGGCTGCTCCGCTATAATTCACCGGACATGTCCGGTGTGCACCGGACTGTCCGGTGCATCCACGGAGCAACGGCTAGTCGGCGCCACCGGATATCGAGGCGGGCCCACAAGTCAGAACTCCAACGGTCAGATTCCAACGGCACTGGTGACGTGGCAGGGGCACCGGACATGTCCGGTGTGCACCGGACTGTCCGGTGCGCCATCGTGCAGACAGCCTTCCCAACGGCCACATTTGGTGGTTGGGGCTATAAATACCCCAACCACCCCACCATTCATTGCATCCAAGTTTTCCACTTCCCAACTATTACAAGAGCTCTAGCATTCAATTCTAGACACACCAAATAGATCAAATCCTCTCCAAATTCCATACAACACCCTAGTGACTAGAGAGAGAGATTTGCTTGTGTTCTTTTGAGCTCTTGCGCTTGGATTGCTTTCTTCTTTCTTGATTCTTCCATTGTGATCAAGCACTCACTTGTAATCGAGGCAAGAGGCACCAATTGTGTGGTGGCCCTTGTGGGTACTTTGTGTTCCAAGAGATTGAGAAGAGAAAGCTCACTCGATCCGAGGGATCGTTTGAGAGAGGGAAGGGTTGAAAGAGACCCGGCCTTTGTGGCCTCCTCAACGGGGAGTAGGTTTGCGAGAACCGAACCTCGGTAAAACAAATCCGCGTGTCTCACTTGATTATTTGCTTGCGATTTGTTTTTCGCCCTCTCTCGCGGACTCGTTTATATTTCTAACGCTAACCCGGCTTGTAGTTGTGTTTACATTTGTAAATTTCAGTTTCGCCCTATTCACCCCCCCTCTAGACGACTATCAATTGGTATCGGAGCCTGGTGCTTCATTAGAGCCTAACCGCTCGAAGTGATGTCGGGAGATCACGCCAAGAAGGAGATGGAGACCGGCGAAAAGCCTACTACAAGCCACGGGAGCACTTCATCGGAAGAGTCCCGCACCAAGAGGAAGGAGAAGAAGAAGATCTCCTCCAACAAAGGGAAGGAGAAGAAATCTTCTTCTCACCACAAAGAGAAGAAGGAAAAATCTTCTTCCCACAAGCCGCATCGGAGTGGGGCAAGAAGAAAAGGATGAGGAAGGTGGTCTACTACGAGACCGATTCTTCATCGGCATCCACCTCCGGCTCCGACGCGGCATCCGTCACTTCTAAGCGCCAAGAGCGCAAGAAGTATAGTAAGATCCCCCTACGCTACCCTCGCATTTCCAAACATACACCTTTACTTTCCGTCCCATTAGGCAAACCACCAACTTTTGATGGTGAAGATTACGCTAGGTGGAGCGATTTAATGCGATTTCATCTAACCTCGCTCCACAAAGGTATATGGGATGTTGTTGAGTTTGGTGCACAGGTACCGTCCGTAGGGGATGAAGACTACGATGAGGATGAGGTGGCCCAAATCGAGCACTTCAACTCTCAAGCTACAACGATACTCCTCGCCTCACTAAGTAGAGAGGAGTATAACAAAGTACAAGGGTTGAAGAGCGCCAAGGAGGTTTGGGATGTGCTCAAAACCGTGCACGAGGGAGACGAGCTCACCAAGATCACCAAGCGGGAAACGATCGAGGGGGAGCTCGGTCGGTTTCGGCTTCGCAAAGGGGAGGAGCCACAACACATGTACAACCGGCTCAAGACCTTGGTGAACCAAGTGCGCAACCTCGGGAGCGTAAAATGGGATGACCACGAGGTGGTTAAGGTTATTCTAAGATCTCTTATTTTCCTTAACCCTACTCAAGTTCAATTAATTCGTGGTAATCCTAGATATACTAAAATGACCCCCGAGGAAGTTATCGGGCATTTTGTAAGTTTTGAGTGCATGATCGAAGGCTCGAGGAAGATCAACGAGCTTGATGATCCCACCACATCCGAAGCTCAACCCGTCGCATTCAAGGCGACGGAGGAAAAGAAGGAGGAGTCTACACCAAGTAGACAACCAATCGACGCCTCCAAGCTTGACAATGAGGAGATGGCGCTCGTCATCAAGAGCTTCCGCCAAATCCTCAAACAAAGGAGGGGGAAAGACTACAAGTCCCGCTCCAAGAAGGTTTGCTACAAGTGTGGTAAGCCCGGTCACTTTATTGCTAAATGTCCATTATCAAGTGACAGTGACAGGGATAACGACAAGAAGGGCAAGAGGAGAGAAAAGAAGAAGTACTACAAGAAGAGAGGCGGCGATGCCCACGTTTGTCGGGAGTGGGACTCCGACGAAAGCTCTAGCGACTCCTCCGACGACGAGGACACCGCCAACATCGCCGTCACCAAGGGACTCCTCTTCCCCAACGTCGGCCACAAGTGCCTCATGGCAAAGGACGGCAAAAAGAAGAAGGTAAAATCAAGATCCTCCACTAAATATGAAACCTCTAGTGATGATAATGCTAGTGATGAGGAAGATAACCTGCGCTCTCTTTTTGCTAACCTTAACATGGAACAAAAAGAAAAATTAAATGAATTAATTAGTGCTATTCATGAAAAGGATGACCTTTTGGACTCTCAAGAGGACCTCCTAATTAAGGAAAACAAGAAACATGTTAAGGTTAAAAATGCTTATGCTCTAGAAATTGAGAAATGTGAAAAACTATCTAGTGAGCTAAGCACTTGCCGTGAGATGATTGACAACCTTAGAAATGAAAATGCTAGTTTAAATGCTAAGGTTGAATCACATGTTTGTAATGTTTCAATTCCCAATCCTAGAGAAAATAATGATGATTTGCTTGCTAGGATTGAAGAATTAAACATTTCTCTTGCTAGCCTTAGAGTAGAAAATGAAAATTTAATTGCTAAGGCTAAAGAACTAGATGTTTGCAATGTTACTATTTCCGATCTTAGAGATAAGAATGATATACTACATGCTAAGATTGTTGAACTTAATTCTTGCAAACCCTCTACATCTACCATTGAGCATGTCACTATTTGTACTAGATGTAGAGATATTGATGTTGATGCTATTCATGATCACATGATTTTGATTAAACAACAAAATGATCATATAGCTAAACTTGATGCTAAAATTGCCGAGCACAACTTAGAAAATGAGAAATTTAAATTTGCTCGTAGCATGCTTTATAATGGGAGACGCCCTGGCATTAAGGATGGCATTGGCTTCCAAAGGGGAGACAATGTCAAAATTAGTGCCCCTCCTAAAAGGTTGTCTAATTTTGTTAAGGGCAAGGCTCCCATGCCTCAGGATAACGAGGGTTACATTTTATACCCTGCTGGTTATCCTGAGAGCAAAATTAGGAAAATTCATTCTAGGAAGTCTCACTCTGGCTCTAATCATGCTTTTATGTATAAGGGTGAGACATCTAGCTCTAGGCAACCAACCCGTGCTAAGTTGCCTAAGAAGAAAATTCCTAATGCATCAAATGAACATAGCGTTTCATTTAAGACTTTTGATGCATCTTATGTATTGACTAACAAATCTGGCAAAGTAGTTGCCAAATATGTTGGGGGCAAGCACAAGGGGTCAAAGACTTGTGTTTGGGTACCCAAAGTTCTTGTGTCTAATGCCAAAGGACCCAAAACCATTTGGGTACCTAAAGTCAAGAACTAAACTTGTTTTGTAGGTTTATGCATCCGGAGGCTCAAGTTGGATACTCGACAGCGGGTGCACAAACCACATGACAGGGGAGAAAAAGATGTTCTCCTCATATGAGAAAAACCAAGATCCCCAAAGAGTGATCACATTCGGGGATGGAAATCAAGGATTGGTCAAAGGTTTGGGTAAAATTGCTATATCCCCTGACCATTCCATTTCCAATGTTTTTCTTGTTGATTCCTTAGATTACAACTTGCTTTCTGTTTCTCAATTATGTCAAATCGGCTACAACTGTCTATTTACTGATGTAGGTGTCACTGTCTTTAGAAGAAGTGATGATTCAATAGCATTTAAGGGTGTGTTAGAGGGTCAGCTATACTTAGTAGATTTTGATAGAGCTGAACTCGACACATGCTTAATGGCTAAGACTAACATGGGTTGGCTCTGGCACCGCCGACTAGCCCACGTTGGGATGAAGAATCTTCATAAGCTTCTAAAGGGAGAACACATTTTAGGATTAACAAATGTTCATTTTGAGAAAGACAGGATTTGTAGCGCATGCCAGGCAGGGAAGCAAGTTGGAGCTCATCATCCACACAAGAACATCATGACGACCGACAGACCACTGGAGCTCCTACACATGGATCTATTTGGCCCGATTGCTTACATAAGCATCGGCGGGAGTAAGTACTGTCTAGTTATTGTGGATGATTATTCTCGCTTCACTTGGGTATTCTTTTTACAGGAAAAATCTCAAACCCAAGAGACCTTAAAGGGATTCTTAAGACGGGCTCAAAATGAGTTCGGCTTAAGGATCAAGAAAATAAGAAGCGACAACGGGACGGAGTTCAAGAACTCTCAAACTGAAGGCTTTCTTGAGGAGGAGGGCATCAAGCATGAGTTCTCTTCTCCCTACACCCCTCAACAAAATGGTGTAGTGGAGAGGAAGAATCGAACTCTATTGGATGTGGCAAGAACCATGCTTGATGAGTACAAGACATCGGATCGGTTTTGGGCCGAGGCGGTTAACACCGCCTGCTACGCCATCAACCGGTTGTATCTACACCGAATCCTCAAGAAGACATCATATGAACTCCTAACCGGTAAAAAGCCCAACATTTCATATTTTAGAGTTTTTGGTAGCAAATGCTTTATTCTTGTTAAGAGAGGTAGAAAATCTAAATTTGCTCCTAAAACTGTAGAAGGCTTTTTACTTGGTTATGACTCAAACACAAGGGCATATAGGGTCTTTAACAAGTCCACTGGACTAGTTGAAGTCTCATGTGACGTTGTGTTTGATGAAACTAACGGCTCTCAGGTAGAGCAAGTTGATCTTGATGAGATAGGTGAAGAGGCTCCGTGCATAGCGCTAAGGAACATGTCCATTGGGGATGTGTGTCCTAAGGAATCCGAAGAGTCTCCAAATGCACAAGATCAACCATCCTCCTCCATGCAAGCATCTCCACCAACTCAAAATGAGGATGAAGCTCAAGTTGATGAAGTAGAAGATCAAGCAAATGAGCCACCCCAAGATGATGGCAATGATCAAGGGGGATATGCAAATGAGGAAGACAAGGAGGATGAAGAGCAAAGACCGCCACACCCAAGAGTCCACCAAGCAATCCAACGAGATCACCCCGTCGACACTATTCTCGGCGATATTCATAAGGGGGTAACCACTAGATCTCGTGTTGCACATTTTTGTGAACATTACTCGTTTGTTTCCTCTATTGAGCCACACAGGGTGGAGGAAGCACTTCAAGATTCGGATTGGGTGGTGGCGATGCAAGAGGAGCTCAACAACTTCACTAGAAATGAGGTATGGCATTTAGTTCCACGTCCTAACCAAAATGTTGTAGGAACCAAATGGGTCTTCCGCAATAAGCAAGATGAGCATGGTGTGGTGACAAGGAACAAAGCACGACTTGTGGCCAAGGGATATTCCCAAGTCGAAGGTTTGGATTTCGGTGAAACCTATGCACCCGTAGCTAGGCTTGAGTCAATTCGCATATTATTAGCCTATGCTACTTACCATGGCTTTAAGCTTTATCAAATGGACGTGAAAAGTGCCTTCCTCAACGGACCAATCAAGGAAGAGGTCTATGTTGAGCAACCTCCCGGCTTTGATGACAGTAAGTACCCTAACCATGTCTATAAGCTCTCTAAGGCGCTTTATGGGCTCAAGCAAGCCCCAAGAGCATGGTATGAATGCCTTAGGGATTTCCTTATTGCTAATGGCTTCAAAGTCGGAAAAGCCGATCCTACTCTATTCACTAAAACTCTTGACAATGATTTGTTTGTATGCCAAATTTATGTTGATGATATCATATTTGGGTCTACTAACGAATCTACTTGTGAGGAATTTAGTAGGATCATGACACAGAAATTCGAGATGTCGATGATGGGGGAGTTGAAGTATTTCCTAGGATTCCAAGTCAAACAACTCCAAGAGGGCACATTCATCAGTCAAACGAAGTACACCCAAGACATCCTAACCAAGTTTGGGATGAAGGACGCCAAACCCATTAAGACACCCATGGGAACCAATGGGCATCTCGACCTCGACACGGGAGGTAAGTCCGTGGATCAAAAGGTATATCGGTCGATGATAGGCTCTTTACTCTATTTATGTGCATCTCGACCGGACATTATGCTTTCCGTTTGCATGTGTGCAAGATTCCAATCCGACCCTAAGGAATCCCACCTTACGGCCGTTAAAGGAATCTTGAGATATTTGGCTTATACACCTAAGTTTGGGCTTTGGTACCCTCGGGGATCCACATTTGATTTGATTGGTTATTCGGATGCCGATTGGGCGGGGTGTAAAATTAATAGAAAGAGCACATCAGGGACTTGCCAGTTCTTGGGAAGATCCTTGGTGTCTTGGGCTTCCAAGAAGCAAAATTCGGCCGCTCTTTCTACCGTCGAAGCCGAGTACATTGCCGCAGGCCATTGTTGCGCGCAATTGCTTTGGATGAGACAAACCCTGCGGGACTATGGTTACAAATTAACCAAAGTCCCTTTGCTATGTGATAATGAGAGTGCAATCAAAATGGCCGACAATCCCGTCGAGCATAGCCGCACTAAGCACATAGCCATTCGGTATCATTTTCTTAGGGATCACCAACAAAAGGGAGATATCGAGATTTCTTACATCAACACTAAAGATCAATTGGCCGATATCTTTACCAAACCACTTGATGAACAAACTTTTACCAAACTTAGGCATGTGCTCAATATTCTTGATTCTAGAAATTTCTTTTGCTAACTTGCACACATAGCTCATGAATATACCTTTGATCATGTCTCTTTAATATGCTATGACTAATGTGTTTTCAAGTCTATTTCAAACCAAGTCATAGGTGTATTGAAAGGGAATTGGAGTCTTCGGCGAAGACAAAAGGCTTCCACTCCGTAACTCATCCTTCGCCGTCACTCCGAGCCGCTCTCTATCCTTGGGGGAGAGAGAAAGCAAAAAGACTCCTACTTTGGTATAATCTTCTCTCTTTTACTTATGACCAAAGGAGGAGAAAATTCTTTGAAGGGCTCTAATGATTCCATTTTTGGCGATTCATGCCAAAGGGGGAGAAAGTAAGAGCCCAAAGCAAAAGGACCGCACCACCACCAAATGTTCAAAAGGGGGAGAAAGTAGTATTTCAAAATCATATCTCAAAACCCTCTTGAACATTAAGAGGAGACCCTCTTGGACATTAAGAGGAGGATTTCATTTAGGGGGAGTTTTGTTTAGTCAAAGGAAAAGCATTTGAAACAGGGGGAGAAAATTTCGAAACTTGAAAATACTTTGCAAACAATTATTCATTTACCTTTGACTATTTGCAAAAGAACTTTGAAAAGATTTTACAAAAGATTTTGCAAAAACAAAACATGTGGTGCAAGCGTGGTCCAAAATGTTAAAGAAAGAAACAATCCATGCATATCTTGTAAGTACTTATATTGGCTCAATTCCAAGCAACCTTTGCACTTACATTATGCAAACTAGCTCAATTATGCACTTCTATATTTGCTTTGGTTTGTGTTGGCATCAATCACCAAAAAGGGGGAGATTGAAAGGGAATTAGGCTTACACCTAGTTCCTAAATAATTTTGGTGGTTGAATTGCCCAACACAAATAATTGGACTAACTAGTTTGCTCTAGTGTATAAGTTATACAGGTGCTAAAGGTTCACACTTAGCCAATAAAATGACCAAGAGTTGGGTTCAAAATGAAGAGCTAAAGGCTGCCCGGGAGCCTCCCTGGTCTGGCGCACCGGACTGTCCTGGTCTGGCGCACCGGACAGTGTCCGGTGCACCAGGGGGACTCGAGCTGAACTCCTCTGCCTCGGGTTTTTCCAGGAGCCGCCGCGCTATAATTCACCGGACTGTCCGGTGTACACCGGACAGTGTCCGGTGCGCCAAAGAACGCGTGGCTCTGGAACTCGCCAGCCTCGGGTTTCTCACGAAGGTTGCTCCGCTATAATTCACCGGACATGTCCGGTGTGCACCGGACTGTCCGGTGCATCCACGGAGCAACGGCTAGTCGGCGCCACCGGACATCGAGGCGGGCCCACAAGTCAGAACTCCAACGGTCAGATTCCAACGGCACTGGTGACGTGGCAGGGGCACCGGACATGTCCGGTGTGCACCGGACTGTCCGGTGCGCCATCGTGCAGACAGCCTTCCCAACGGCCACATTTGGTGGTTGGGGCTATAAATACCCCAACCACCCCACCATTCATTGCATCCAAGTTTTCCACTTCCCAACTATTACAAGAGCTCTAGCATTCAATTCTAGACACACCAAATAGATCAAATCCTCTCCAAATTCCATACAACACCCTAGTGACTAGAGAGAGAGATTTGCTTGTGTTCTTTTGAGCTCTTGCGCTTGGATTGCTTTCTTCTTTCTTGATTCTTCCATTGTGATCAAGCACTCACTTGTAATCGAGGCAAGAGGCACCAATTGTGTGGTGGCCCTTGTGGGAACTTTGTGTTCCAAGAGATTGAGAAGAGAAAGCTCACTCGATCCGAGGGATCGTTTGAGAGAGGGAAGGGTTGAAAGAGACCCGGCCTTTGTGGCATCCTCAACGGGGAGTAGGTTTGCTAGAACCGAACCTCGGTAAAACAAATCCGCGTGTCTCACTTGATTATTTGCTTGCGATTTGTTTTTCGCCCTCTCTCGCGGACTCGTTTATATTTCTAACGCTAACCCGGCTTGTAGTTGTGTTTACATTTGTAAATTTCAGTTTCGCCCTATTCACCCCCCCTCTAGGCGACTATCACTTTCTAAGTTCTCTTGCGCTACTATTTGCTAATATTATTTTGTGTTGCTTCAAGTTAAATTCACATTTAGAGAAGCAACTCCTTGCAAGAAAGAACTTGTGTTTCTCCTCTTCTTATCTAAGCCCTCTTGCATTATTCTCCACCAACATTTCTAGTAGTATTGGTATTGATTAAATTCCGCACTCTTTGAAAACAATACTCGTTGCAAGCAAAGGACTTAGTTTTTATACTCCGATAATTGTAAATCTTGTTCTAATCACTAATCAAGGGATCTACTTTGGATTTAGAATTATAATTTTCAGATTTTGCCTATCCACCCCCCCTCTAGGCGACTTTCACCAGGAATATGCCTTCAGGCGCGTCGCCCATCAGAAGCACGTATGCAGTTCTATTTTTTGGCAGATCTGAACAATATGGCAATCAGTAGGCACATGCATATGGTTCCTATTTTAATGCAGATCCAAATATTATGGCAGGTCGTTAGAGTTTTTATTGCATACGCATAAATTTTGAATGACATTTTTATTCCCACAACATACACGCAAAAGTTAGATGTTTGATATCGCGCAACGCATAAATCGTTACAGAAATTTGCATAAACACCTACACCATGCATCATAATTTATAAAAAAATCATAGTATGAGCTCAACCAACAACTACATGCATAAACAAAGGATTGGAGGAGGTCGTCGCCGAGGCCATCGGATCGGAGGAGTTGGTCATCGAAGGACGTCGAAGCCACCCACACCTCGCGTGGCTGCCATCGCCGGAAACGACCATGTCTCGCATGATCGACAGATCCACCTGTGTCTCCCGTGGCGACCACTGTCGCTACCGAAGCCTACCACACCTCGTGCAACCGTCGTTGCCACTCGTCTGCTTCAAAAGCGTCGTCGCTGCTTGTCCGCCCGCCTCGAGAGCGTAGTCATCACTCGGTCCTACGGGAGTGTCGCCGGCTCGCCGCAGCTTGCCTGCTCGCCTCGGGGGCATCGCCGCGTGGTTGTCCGCCTCAGGGCACCACCGCCGCTCGCACGCCCGAGGGAACCGCCACCGCCGCCAAATCCTAATCCCTGCCATTTTAGGGTGTTTTTATAAACGCCCGGACCTAGTGTGGCTGAACCAGATGACACTGTTGGGACAGAGCTTCCTCTTGTTATTGGAAGCCAGAGCTCCATGTGTATATATGATAGTCGCCTAGAGGGGGGGTGAATAGGGCGAAACTGAAATTTACAAATATAAACACAATCTACAAGCCGGGTTAGCGTTAGTAATAGAGAAACGAGTCCGCGAGAGAGGGTGCAAAACAAATCGCAAGCAAATGAAGAGTGTGACACGCGGATTTGTTTTACCGAGGTTCGGTTCTCGCAAACCTACTCCCCGTTGAGGAGGCCACAAAGGCCGGGTCTCTTTCAACCCTTCCCTCTCTCAAACGATCCCACAGATCGAGTGAGCTTTCTCTTCTCAATCACTTGGAACACAAAGTTCCCACAAGGACCACCACAAGTTTGGTGTCTCTTGCCTCAATTACAAGTGAGTTTGATCGCAATGAAAGAATCAAGAAATAAGAAAGCAATCCAAGCGCAAGAGCTCGAAAGAACACAAACAAATCACTCTCTCTAGTCACTATGGCGTTGTGTGGAATTTGGAGAGGATTTGATCTCTTTGGTGTGTCTAGAATTGAATGCTAGAGCTCTTGTAGTAGTTGAGAAGTGGAAAACTTAGATGCAATGAATGGTGGGGTGGTTGGGGTATTTATAGCCCCAACCACCAAAAGTGGCCGTTGGGAGGCTGTCTGTTCGATGGCGCACCGGACAGTCCGGTGCACACCGGACATGTCCGATGCCCCCGCCACGTCATCACTGCCGTTGGATTCTGACCGTTGGAGCTTCTGACTTGTGGGCCCGCCTGGATGTCCGGTGCACACCGGACATGCACTGTTCCTTGTCCGGTGCGCCAGTATGGGCGCGCCTGACTTCTGCGCGCGCTGCGCGCGTAATTAATGCGTCGCAGGTAGCCGTTGGCGCGATGTAGCCGTTGCTCCGGAGTCGCACCGGACAGTCCGGTGCACACCGGACATGTCCGGTGAATTATAGCGGACTAGCCGTTGGAGTTTCCCGAAGCTGGCGAGTTCCTGAGGCCGACCTCCCTTGGCGCACCGGACACTGTCCGGTGTACACCGGACAGTCCGGTGATTTATAGCGGAGTCGCCTCTGGAAATTCCCGAAGGTGGCGAGTTTGCGTTGGAGTCTTCTGGTGCACCGGACACTGTCCGGTGGCACACCGGACAGTCCGGTGCGCCAGACCAGAGGTGCCTTCGGTTGGCCCTTTGCTCCTTTGTTGAATCCAAAACTTGATCTTTTTATTGGCTGAGAGTGAACCTTTTATACCTGTATAATCTATACACTTGGGCAAACTAGTTAGTCCAAATATTTGTGTTGGGCAATTCAACCACCAAAATTAATTAGGGGCTAGGTGTAAGCCTAATTCCCTTTCAATCTCCCCCTTTTTGGTGATTGATGCCAACACAAACCAAAGCAAATATAGAAGTGCATAATTGAACTAGTTTGCATAATGTAAGTGTAAAGGTTGCTTGGAATTTAGCCAATATAACTACTTACAAGATATGCATGGATTGTTTCTTACTTATAACATTTTGGACCACGCTTGCACCACATGTTTTGTTTTTGCAAATTCTTTTGTAAATTCTTTTCAAAGTTCTTTTGCAAATAGTCAAAGGCAAATGAATAAGATTTTGAGAAGCATTGTCAAGATTTGAAATTTTCTCCCCCTGTTTTAAATGCTTTTCCTTTGACTAAACAAAACTCCCCCTAAAAGAGATCCACCTCTTAGTGTTCAAGAGGGTTTTGATATACCATTTTTGAAATACTATTTTCTCCCCTTTTTGAACACAATAGGATACCAATTGAAAATACTCAACACTAAGTTTTTGAAATTGGTGGTGGTGCGGTCCTTTTGCTTTGGGCTCATTTCTCCCCCTTTTTGGCATGAATCGCCAAAAACGGAATCATTAGAGCCCTTGAAGTGCTATCTTCCCCTTTGGTCATAAATAAATGAGTCAAGATTATACCAAAGACGAAGTTCGGTCCTTTTGCCTTGGGTTCTTACTTTCTCCCCCAAAGACAAAGTCCTTTTCTTTGATGCTCATGCTTTTCTCCCCTAAGAATGGAGAGTTGCTTGGAGTGGCGGCGAAGTATGAGTTGCGTAGTGGAAGCCTTTGTCTTCGCCGAAGACTCCAATTCCCTTTCGATATACCTATGACTTGGTTTGAAATAGACTTGAAAACACATTAGTCATAGCATATAAAAGAGACATGATCAAAGGTGCATAAATGAGCTATGTGTGCAATTTAACAAAAGAAATTCCTAGAATCAAGAATATTTAGCTCATGCCTAAGTTTGTTAAAAGATTGTTCATCAAGTGGCTTGGTAAAGATATCGGCTAATTGATCTTTAGTGTTAATATATGAAATCTCGATATCTCCCTTTTGTTGGTGATCCCTAAGAAAATGATACCGAATGGCTATGTGTTTAGTGCGGCTATGCTCGACGGGATTGTCGGCCATTTTGATTGCACTTTCATTATCACATAGCAAAGGGACTTTGGTTAATTTGTAACCGTAGTCCCGCAAGGTTTGCCTCATCCAAAGCAATTGCGCGCAACAATGCCCTGCGGCAATATACTCGGCTTCGGCGGTGGAAAGAGCGACCGAATTTTGCTTCTTTGAAGCCCAAGACACCAAGGATCTTCCCAAGAACTGGCAAGTCCCCGATGTGCTCTTCCTATTGATTTTGCACCCCGCCCAATCGGCATCCGAATAACCAATCAAATCAAATGTGGATCCCCGAGGGTACCAAAGCCCAAACTTAGGAGTATAAGCCAAATATCTCAAGATTCGTTTTACGGCCGTAAGGTGAGCTTCCTTAGGGTCGGCTTGGAATCTTGCACACATGCATACGGAAAGCATAATATCCGGTCGAGATGCACATAAATAGAGTAAAGAACCTATCATCGACCGGTATACCTTTTGATCCACGGACTTACCTCCCGTGTCGAGGTCGAGATGCCCATTAGTTCCCATGGGTGTCTTGATGAGCTTGGCATCCTTCATCCCAAACTTGTTTAGAATGTCTTGAGTGTACTTCGTTTGGCTAATGAAGGTGCCCTCTTGGAGTTGCTTGACTTGGAATCCTAGAAAATACTTCAACTCCCCCATCATAGACATCTCGAACTTTTGTGTCATGATCCTACTAAACTCTTCACATATAGACTCGTTAGTAGACCCAAATATAATATCATCAACATAAATTTGGCATATAAACAAGTCATTTTCAAGAGTTTTAGTAAAGAGTGTAGGATCGGCTTTTTCGACTTTGAATCCATTTGCAATAAGAAAATCTCTAAGGCATTCATACCATGCTCTTGGGGCTTGCTTGAGCCCATAAAGCGCCTTAGAGAGCTTATAGACATGGTTAGGGTACTTACTGTCTTCAAAGCCGGGAGGTTGCTCAACATAGACCTCTTCCTTGATTGGTCCATTGAGGAAGGCACTTTTTACGTCCATTTGATAAAGCTTAAAGCCATGGTAAGTAGCATAGGCTAATAGTATACGAATTGACTCAAGCCTAGCTACGGGTGCATAGGTTTCACCGAAATCCAAACCTTCGACTTGAGAGTATCCTTTGGCCACAAGTCGAGCTTTGTTCCTTGTCACCACACCATGCTCGTCTTGCTTGTTGCGGAAGACCCATTTGGTTCCTACAACATTTTGGTTAGGACATGGAACTAAATGCCATACCTCGTTCCTAGTGAAGTTGTTGAGCTCCTCTTGCATCGCCACCACCCAATCCGAATCTTGTAGTGCTTCCTCTACCCTGTGTGGCTCAATAGAGGAAACAAAAGAGTAATGTTCACAAAAATGTGCAATACGAGATCTAGTAGTTACCCCCTTATGAATGTCGCCGAGGATGGTATCGACGGGGTGATCTCGTTGGATTGCTTGGTGGACTCTTGGGTGTGGCGGCCTTTGCTCTTCATCCTCCTTGTCTTGATCATTTGCATCTCCCCCTTGATCTATGCCGTCATCTTGAGGTGGCTCATTTGATTGATCTTCTTCTTCATCAACTTGAGCTTCATCCTCATTTTGAGTTGGTGGAGATGCTTGCGTGGAGGAGGATGGTTGATCTTGTGTATTTGGAGGCTCTTCGGAGTCCTTAGGACACACATCCCCAATGGACATGTTCCTTAGTGCGATGCATGGAGCCTCTTCATCACCTATCTCATCAAGATCAACTTGCTCTACTTGAGAGCCGTTAGTTTCATCAAACACAACGTCATATGAGACTTCAACTAGTCCAGTGGACTTGTTAAAGACCCTATATGCCCTTGTGTTTGAGTCATAACCAAGTAAAAAACCTTCTACAGTCTTAGGAGCAAATTTAGATTTTCTACCTCTTTTAACAAGAATAAAGCATTTGCTACCAAAGACTCTAAAATATGAAATGTTGTGCTTTTTATCGATTAGGAGTTCATAGGATGTCTTCTTGAGGATTCGGTGAAGATACAACCGGTTGATGGCGTAGCAAGCGGTGTTGACCGCCTCGGCCCAAAACCGATCCGATGTCTTGTACTCATCAAGCATGGTTCTTGCCATATCCAATAGAGTTCGATTCTTCCTCTCCACTACACCATTTTGTTGTGGCGTGTAGGGAGAAGAGAACTCATGCTTGATGCCCTCCTCCTCAAGGAAGCTTTCAATTTGAGAGTTCTTAACTCCGTCCCGTTGTCGCTTCTTATTTTCTTGATCCGTAAGCCGAACTCATTTTGAGCTCGTCTCAAGAATCCTTTTAAGGTCTCTTAGGTCTGTGATTTTTCCTGCAAAAAGAATACCCAAGTGAAGCGAGAATAATCATCCACTATTACAAGACAATACTTACTCCTGCCGATGCTTATGTAAGCAATCGGGCCGAATAGGTCCATGTGGAGTAGCTCAAGCGGCCTGTCGGTCGTCATGATGTTCTTGTGTGGATGATGGGCGCCAACTTGCTTTCCTGCTTGGCATGCGCTACAAACCCTGTCTTTCTCAAAATGAACATTTGTTAGTCCTAAAATGTGTTCTCCCTTTAGAAGCTTATGAAGATTCTTCATCCCAACATGGGCTAGTCGGCGGTGCCAGAGCCAACCCATGTTAGTCTTAGCAATTAAGCATGTGTCGAGTTCAGCTCTATCAAAATCTACTAAGTATAGCTGACCCTCTAACACACCCTTAAATGCTATTGAATCATCACTTCTTCTAAAGACAGTGACACCTATATCAGTGAAAAGACAGTTGTAACCCATTTTGCATAATTGAGATACAGAAAGCAAATTGTAATCTAATGAATCTACAAGAAAAACATTGGAAATAGAATGGTCAGGAGATATAGCAATTTTACCAAGACCTTTGACCAGACCTTGATTTCCATCCCCGAATGTGATAGCTCGTTGGGGATCTTGGTTTTTCTCGTAGGAGGAGAACATCCTTTTCTCCCCTGTCATGTGGTTTGTGCACCCGCTGTCGAGTATCCAACTTGAGCCCCCGGATGCATAAACCTACAAAACAAGTTTAGTTCTTGATTTTAGGTACCCAAATGGTTTTGGGTCCTTTGGCATTAGACACAAGAACTTTGGGTACCCAAACACAAGTCTTTGACCCCTTGTGCTTGCCCCCAACATATTTGGCAACTACCTTGCCGGATTTGTTAGTTAAAACATAAGATGCATCAAAAGTTTTAAATGAAAGACTATGTTCATTTGATGCATTAGGAATTTTCTTCTTAGGCAACTTAGCACGGGTTGGTTGCCTAGAGCTAGATGTCTCACCCTTATACAAAAATGCATGATTAGGGCCAGAGTGAGACTTCCTAGAATGAATTCTCCTAATTTTGCTCTCAGGATAACCGACAGGGTACAAAATGTAACCCTCGTTATCCTGAGGCATGGGAGCCTTGCCCCTTACAAAATTAGTCAATCTTTTAGGAGGGGCACTAAGTTTGACATTGTCTCCCCTTTAGAAGCCAATGCCATCCTTGATGCCCGGGCGTCTCCCATTATAGAGCATACTTCTAGCAAATTTAAATTTTTCATTCTCTAAGTTATGCTCGGCAATTTTAGCATCTAATTTAGCTATATGATCATTTTGTTGTTTAATTAAAGCCATATGATCATGAATAGCATCAATGTTAATATCTCTACATCTAGTACAAATAGATACATGCTCAACAATAGATGTAGAGGGTTTGCAAGATTTTAATTCAACAACCTTAGCTTGTAACATATCATTCTTAGTTCTAAGGTCGGAAATTGTAGCATTGCAAACATCAAAATCTTTAGCCTTAGCAAGCAATTGTTCATTTTCATTTCTAAGGCTAGCAAGAGTAATATTTAAATCTTAAATCCTAGCAAGCAAATCATCATTAACATCTTTAGGATTGGAAGTTGAAACAATACACACATGAGAATCAACCTTAGCTAACAAATTAGTATTTTCATTTCTAAGGTTGTCTATTGTCTCATGGCAAGTGCTTAGCTCACTAGACAATTTTTCACATTTCTCAATTTCTAGAGCATAAGCATTTTTAACCTTAACATGCTTTTTATTTTCCTTGATTAGGAAGTCCTCTTGGGTGTCCAAGAGATCATCCTTTTCATGGATGGCACTAATCAATTCATTAAGTTTTTCTTTTTGTTGCATGTTGAGGTTGGCAAAAAGAGTACGTAAATTATCTTCCTCATCACTAGCATTATCATCACTAGAGGATTCGTATTTAGTGGAGGATTTAGATTTAACCTTCTTTTTGCCGTCCTTTGCCATGAGGCACTTGTGGCCGACGTTGGGGAAGAGAAGTCCCTTGGTGACGGCGATGTTGGCGGCGTCCTCGTCGTCGGAGGAGTCGCTTGAGCTTTCGTCGGAGTCCCACTCCCGACAAACATGGGCATCGCCGCCCTTCTTCTTGTAGTACCTCTTCTTCTCCTTTCTTCTCCCCTTCTTGTCGTCGCCTCGGTCACTGTCACTAGATATAGGACATTTAGCAATAAAATGACCGGGCTTACCACATTTGTAGCAAACCTTTTTGGAGCGGGACTTGTAATCTTTCCCTCTCCTTTGCTTGAGGATTTGACGGAAGCTCTTGATGACGAGCGTCATTTCCTCATTGTCGAGCTTGGAGGCATCTATTGGTTGTCGACTTGGTGTAGCCTCCTCTTTCTTTTCCTCTGTCGCCTTGAATGCGACGGGTTGGGCTTCGGATGTGGATGGATCATCAAGCTCGTTGATCTTCCTCGAGCCTTCGATCATGCACTCAAAACTTACAAAATGCCCGATAACTTCCTCGGGGGTCATTTTAGTATATCTAGGATTACCACAAATTAATTGAACTTGAGTAGGGTTAAGGAAAATAAGTGATCTTAGAATAACCTTAACCACCTCGTGGTCGTCCCACTTTATGCTCCCGAGGTTGCGCACTTGGTTCACCAAGGTCTTGAGCCGGTTGTACATGTGTTGTGGCTCCTCCCCTTTGCGAAGTCGGAACCGACCGAGCTCCCCCTCGATCGTTTCCCGCTTGGTGATCTTTGTGAGCTCATCTCCCTCGTGCGCGGTTTTGAGCACATCCCAAACCTCCTTGGCGCTCTTCAACCCTTGAACTTTGTTATACTCCTCTCTACTTAAAGAGGCGAGGAGTATTGTTGTCGCTTGAGAGTTGAAGTGCTTGATTTGGGCCACCTCATCCTCATCATAATCCTTATCCCCTACAGACGGTACCTGTGCACCAAACTCAACAACATCCCATATACTTTTGTGGAGTGAGGTTAGATGAAATTGCATTAAATCACTCCACCTAGCATAATCTTCACCATCAAAAGTTGGTGGTTTGCCTAATGGGACGGAAAGTAAAGGTGCATGTTTAGAAATGCGAGGGTAGTGTAGGGGGATCTTACTAAACTTCTTACGCTCTTGGCGTTTAGAAGTTACGGAGGGCGCATCGGAGTCGGAGGTTGATGTTGATGAAGTATCGGTCTCGTAGTAGACCACTTTTCTCATCCTCTTTTGCTTGTCCCCGCTTCGATGCGGCTTGTGGGAAGAAGATTTTTCCTTCTTCTCTTTGTGGTGAGAAGAAGATTTCTTCTCCTTCCCTTTGTTGGAGGAGCTCTTCTTCTTCTCCCTCCTTTTGGTGCGGGACTCTTCCGATGAAGTGCTCCCGTGGCTTGTAGTGGGCTTTTCGCCGGTCTCCATCTCCATCTTGGCGTGATCTCCCGACATCACTTCGAGCGGTTAGGCTCTAATGAAGCACCGGGCTTCGATACCAATTGATAGTCGCCTAGAGGGGGGGTGAATAGGGCGAAACTGAAATTTACAAATATAAACACAATCTACAAGCCGGGTTAGCGTTAGTAATAGAGAAACGAGTCCGCGAGAGAGGGTGCAAAACAAATCGCAAGCAAATGAAGAGTGTGACACGCGGATTTGTTTTACCGAGGTTCGGTTCTCGCAAACCTACTCCTCGTTGAGGAGGCCACAAAGGCCGGGTCTCTTTCAACCCTTCCCTCTCTCAAACGATCCCACAGATCGAGTGAGCTTTCTCTTCTCAATCACTTGGAACACAAAGTTCCCACAAGGACCACCACAAGTTTGGTGTCTCTTGCCTCAATTACAAGTGAGTTTGATCGCAATGAAAGAATCAAGAAAGAAGAAAGCAATCCAAGCGCAAGAGCTCGAAAGAACACAAGCAAATCACTCTCTCTAGTCACTATGGCGTTGTGTGGAATTTGGAGAGGATTTGATCTCTTTGGTGTGTCTAGAATTGAATGCTAGAGCTCTTGTAGTAGTTGAGAAGTGGAAAACTTGGATGCAATGAATGGTGGGGTGGTTGGGGTATTTATAGTCCCAACCACCAAAAGTGGTCGTTGGGAGGCTGTCTGTTCGATGGCGCACCGGACAGTCTGGTGCACACCGGACATGTCCGGTGCCCCCGCCACGTCATCACTGCCGTTGGATTCTGACCGTTGGAGCTTCTGACTTGTGGGCCCGCCTGGATGTCCGGTGCACACCGGACATGCACTATTCCTTGTCCGGTGCGCCAGTATGGGCGCGCCTGACTTCTGCGCGCGCTGCGCGCGTAATTAATGCGTCGCAGGTAGCCGTTGGCGCGATGTAGCCGTTGCTCCAGAGTCGCACCGGACAGTCCGGTGCACACCGGACATGTCCGGTGAATTATAGCGGACTAGCCGTTGGAGTTTCCCGAAGCTGGCGAGTTCCTGAGGCCGACCTCCCTTGGCGCACCGGACACTGTCCGGTGTACATCGGACAGTCCGGTGATTTATAGCGGAGTCGCCTCTGGAAATTCCCGAAGGTGGCGAGTTTGCGTTGGAGTCTTCTGGTGCACCGGACATGTCCGGTGGTGCACCGGACACTGTCCGGTGGCACACCGGACAGTCCGGTGCGCCAGACCAGAGGTGCCTTCGGTTGGCCCTTTGCTCCTTTGTTGAATCCAAAACTTGATCTTTTTATTGGCTGAGAGTGAACCTTTTATACCTGTATAATCTATACACTTGGGCAAACTAGTTAGTCCAAATATTTGTGTTGGGCAATTCAACCACCAAAATTAATTAGGGGCTAGGTGTAAGCCTAATTCCCTTTCAATATATAACAACGTAAATTAGGGGAGGTGTTGGTTGATTGACTCTCAACCAACAAATCCCATGTCCATGTGAACATCGTAAATCAAGGGATTTGATTAGGGTTGATTAGGGGAGTTGATTAAGGAATTTGATTTTAATGGTAGTTATGAACACCATAAATTGAGGGATTTTCTTTTTTACTGTGCATGCTAAAAATATGCACGTGGGATATTGGTGGGCGCATCCACATGTTTGAGCATAAACATCCTTAATTTTAATCATAAATATTGATTGTGGTAAGCATAAATATCTGCAGTGTTATTACAATAGTTAGTGTGATATCACATTTGACATCCTCGAAACAAATGTGCGTGAATCCAGATGGTTACCTTAAAAAACCGAAGCCACATGAGAGACGTCCTATTCATCATAATAAAAATCCTCAATAGAATACATAAATAGTGTAAGTAGTAGACATAAAACAATAATCATGGAAGGCATAAACATGGATCGGTGGGAGGATGTCGCTGGAGGACGACCCTAAGGCCACCGGATCGGCGAACGCCTCTAAAGCCACCAGATCGGAGGTGGTCTTCGTCGAAGGACGCCTGAGACGCGTCGGATCGGAGGAGATCATCGTCTTCTGATGCTGTCGCGGGCCATCACCGCCACCATTGCCGCTCGGTGTCGGGTGGTTGCCACAGACGCTCACGCCGTCGCTCGTGCCTCGTGCTGTCACGGCCGCCGCGACGCTCGCGTCTTGGGGCACCGCTCGCCGACGTCGCCTCAGGCCGCCGCTCATGTGCCTCATACCGTCGCTTGCGTCTCGCGCCACAGGAAGCCATCGTCGATGTCCGGCCACTGATCGCGCCTCAAGCAGTTGCAGCCACCGCCAGGCCCCAAAACCCTAATACCTAGGGTTCTGGGCTACTTTTATAGACGCCTTGGCCTGATCTAGCTCAACCAGATGGCACCGTCTAGCTAGGGCTTCCTCTAATTATTGGAAGCCCAGCGCTTATAATATATATATAGTTTATATATTATAAGCCCTGGGCTTCCAATAACTAGAGGAAGCCCTAGCTCAACGGTGCCATCCGGTTCAGCCGCACCAGGTTCAAGCGACTATAAAACACTCCCAGATCGCCAGGGATTAGGTTTAAGCGGCGGTGGCGCTTTCCTCTAGCGTGCAAGCGGCGGCGGTGGTTCCCTCAGACGTGAGCGGCGACGATCCTAGGGACCAGTGGTGATGTCGCCCAAAGGGGGCGATCGACAGCGGCGCTCCCCCAGCATCGAGTGACGACAACGCTCTCGAGGCGGGCAGGCAAGCGGCGACGGCGCTCCCGAAGCAGACGAGCGGGGACGACACACCCCAGGCCCGCTGGCGATAGCTATTGCGCGATAGGTGTCGGCAGCGGCAGTGGTGGCCATGGGAGACACAGGTCACTCTGTAGTCGCGCGAGGCGCGATTGTCTCCGGCGATGGCGGTCACACAAAGTGTGGGTGGCTCTGGTGTCCTTCGACGACCAACTCCTCCGATCTGGTGGCTTCGGCGGTGTCCTTTGATCTAGTGGCCTCAGGATCGTCCTCCGGCGATGGACTATCAAATCCATGTTTATGCCTTCTATTCACACTATTTATGCATTGCAGTGATGATTTGTATGACGATGAATACAATTTTTACGTCTAGCATAAAACTGTCCCTAATTCCCGCGGGGGCTGTTAGTTGAACCGGTATTAGATTTTTTATCAATTATGCTATACGGTGTATGCATTTATGCAACTTTGTATAATAATTTATGCTCTGTGTGAATCATGTCATCCTATTTTTTGCATGCGTACAATGTAAACGAAAATATCATCTAAAATTTGCGCGCTTGCAATGAAAACTCTCAGGATTCGCCATAATTTTTGGATCTGCATGAAAATAGAAACTGCATGCATTCAACTTCTATAATTTTTGGATGTACCATAAAAATAGGATCGTGAATACAACGCACCAGAGTTATCAATCTGTCTCACATGGCTCGGTATTTGCGCACATAACAGAGAGGTTTTACGCTCAAAACTTAAGGTTTTTACGCTCAAATCTGGAGATGCGTCTAACAATGTACCACATGCAGTGTTCCGTATTGCATAAATACCAATACCTTGTAGCATAATCAATATGAGTATATATCATAAACTTGTTGTAACGAGCCTAGCTGCATGGGTGTTAGAGCGATCATATATTTATGCAGTAAATACACTATTTAAAATAAGATTTTATTGTTTACATATATGATAATCAATTTTCATTAATCACACATTCATGTCATCCTAAATTTATGCGCATGTAATAGGAAACTGATTTTTACGTAGTGTATTGAATTGTATAAATATGTACATCGTGTAGCATAATTAGTATTAACAAATATCATAAATTAGTTCTAACGATCCTAGTTGCATGACTGTTGAAGTGATCATATATTTATGGAGCCATCCAATTTTTACGCATATGCAATGGAAACGAAAATGTGATCTAAAATATACGTACATGCAATGGAAACTCATATGATCTATCATAAATATCGAATCTACCATAAAATAGGATCTGCATGCATGCACTGCGTATGTGCACGTGGTCCGGTGGCTGGGTAGAGTTTTTATGCTATCTCTGTAAACTATTTACGCTATTTTTAAGGAATTTATACTATTCGCGCAAAAAAATGGAACCGCAATTTATGACATGCGTCGCACGTGAGAGGTTAGTTATTGAACCGGGTTGACTAACACCCATAAGGCTATGTTCGGTTATACCAATCCAGAAGGGGATTGGAGGGGATTCAATCCCCTTCTAGTCAAAAATGACTAGGAGAGGATTAAATCCCCTCCAATCCCCTTCTGGATTGGTGGAACCGAACAAGCCCTAAGCGAGATTAACCTGGTACATGGATGGAGGACGCACTAGCCCGACGTGGGGTGTAGGGTCGCACGTTGATACGGTCTATCCAGGTTTGGGTGGTCAGCCAGGATTTCTCTAATATTTGGAAGCCCAAGGCTGTGTGAAGACCGATAGTGATAGTAGTGAAAAATGTCCGTGCCACCCCAGCCACAGCAAGTTCGCAACAAGTTCAGTAGATAGGCTGATATATACAAGCGAAGGAACACAAAAAAGGTGGGGCTTCAGTAATGGTTTAGTTTTTAGAACAGTTGGCTATCAGCCTATCACTTAGGTACTGTTTGGTTTTCAAAATGTAACGTAAATGATAATGATTTACATTCGATTACCAGCGGTAACAAGTTTAAGGCCCTGTTTGGGAACAAAGTTTTTGAAAACCACAGTTTTTGAAATACTATACTATACTTTAGTTATGACAATACCGTAGTTTATAATACCGCAGTTTTGAAAAACTGAGGTCCAGAGCTAAGTTTAGAATGCCTTAAAACAACTATAGTATTTGCAATACTTCAGTTTTGAAAACAGAGATTTTACCCAGCTTGCCAAACACCATTATGTATATAATACTGCAGTATTTGAGAATACTGTAGTATTCTTCCAAAACTGCAGAAAAACTTTGTTCCCAAACACCCCCTAAATAGACTGATATCAATTTCTAGTGTATCAATTTCTAGTGTAGTATCCGATTACGGTTAGACTTAAACAAACATGATTTATCGTTATTTGTTACTTATTACATTACAAACATATAAACCAAACAGTACCCTAGGTAACAACCAAGAGAGGTCTATGGTGCACTTCCATCTTTCTCATAAACCATGATTGCACAAACAATGGTATTTCTGAGTTCAAAAAGATCACACAAAATTTCACATGCTACAATGGTTCTTGAAGACTGGTACAATCTTTTTTACCAAATTCAGGTCAGAAAAAGGCTGAAAAAACATCATGGTACCAACAGTGTTCTAGAAAAAAAAATCAAAAGATTAATTACGCAATTAACAAGTACTACCTACGTTCAAAATAATAGATCGTTAAGCCAAAGCAACCTATAATTTAGGGTTTAGGATGGAGCGAGGAACAAATTTCAACCCAAGCCCAAAATAGCAAACAAGAGCCAATGCTGATAACTAAACCACAATAATTATGCCTAATAGGGCCATTCCATTAGTTAGTTTTGAAAAAACACAGGTAAAGAAAAGAACCTAGGCATAGTAAACCATACATCCTGTTACCTATTATCCTGCGGTTCACAGACTCACGTAGTCATTACTAAATAACAACCTTAGTACCTATTACATTGATCAACTAGAGCTGTTCAAAGGCCTAGTGGATCGATTAACAAGCAACACGTAACAGCAATTAATACTAAACATAATAAGCATCCAGTTAAGAAGATCTAGCAGGGAAGGAGTAATGAAACTGTGTGACAGTACCATGCAATGCAAGTGGTAGGCTAAAACCATGATCCTTAAGGACTTGTTCTGTTAGGAGGGGATTGAAGAGGTTTGGAGCAGATAAATACCTTTCTAGTCAAAATTGAATAGAAGAGGATTTAATCCCCCTCAATCCATATGCAACCAAACAAGGCCTAAGGCGATAAGGCAGGTGCAAACCACCCCCTTCCAATCTCACCTAGGCACTTACAAGGCAAGTCGACGCCATACCGATCTAACAAACTGCAAAACAGCAGAATGGAAGGGGAGGGACAGGGAATGAGGTGTTTGCCCCAGCCCACATACTCCCTCCCGCTCTCCAGATGCGCCGCCACCCGAAACTTTTCATTCTTGTCACTTCTCTTCCCTTTCCTTGTTGCTCTGTGCCCTCAAATCGACTACTGCTGCTGTCCCCTTACAGATCGGCCGTGCCGTGAATGACCAGAGTAAGCTCTGCGCTGGCCACCGCGACAGAACCAACAGGAACAGCAGCAGCTGCAGAGTCTTGGCCTTGCTGGCCTGCTCCCCTCCCATTATTCCTCTATTCTCATGAAGTTAAAGGCAACTGGTAATAATAGGATAAGTATCAACAGCCCTGTCAATCAAGAAACTCACAACTTAAGCAATGGTTGTCAGCTCACATGAAGTTAAAGGCAACTGGTAATAAAGTTAACACTACATTTTTTCAAAGCAAACATCCATGAACAGCATTGACATATCACGATATAATGATGATGTGCCTACCCTATAAATGACCAAGCTCAACACTCCATCTATTGTCCTATTAGTTGTCGTTTAGGACAATGACACGGTCTCCAAAATATAACTTTGACCAATATTTTTTTGTTAAAATACAAATAAACTCTTAACACATTTATATTTTTATAAAAAGTACTTTTTAAGACAAATCGGTGCATATAAATATTAGGTTTCAAAACTAAATAACAAAATAGTTATTTGTAGCCAAAATTTTATAAGTTTGACCCGAACCTTGTCCAAAACAACAACTAATAGGACACCGGAGGGAGTAGTTATCAACCACTATAGATTTTGAAACTATCAAAGAACCTTTCTAGTTTTCAACAAGAAAATAAAGAATGGTCCACACAAATAAATTGTTTGAAATGAACAAGAGTTAGCACTGAAAGGTAGACCCGAGAAATTATATCTAGTAGGGGCATTCCATTAGTTGCTTCAAAAATTGCAGGTCGTCAAAACAAATTCATCGCACGAAGTCAGTAGTTAACTTTACTATACATGGTCCATATTAGAGGTAAAGAGGAGAGTCTGGCATTAGGATACCTAAATGGTTCATCCCATCTCAGTTACGTCAATACTTGTTGTGCTCCATCAAAGTAGCACATTGAGGATATGATACAGTACAGCATGTTTACTGATATCCTAAGGCTCCCCAACTCACCTAATTATTACCAAAATAACCACCTTAAGACTCATATATCGATCAGCTAGAGCTAATCAAAAGCCTAGTAGATCAAATAACATGTAACCACACTCAACATAAAACAAAATAAGCATCCTATCAAGAAGAACTAGCAGGGAAGGAGACATGAAACCATGTGTCACCGTAAGATGCAATGCAAGTGTTAGGCTAACACCAATACTAGCCTTAGAATAGGTATCAAAATCCCTGATAACCCAGTAACCCACAACTGAAATTGTGATCAGTTCAGTTAAAATTAAAGGCAACAGGTAACAATGTTAACTGCATTTTGAAGCAAACGACCGATGAGCAGCATTGACATATCAAGGTATAATGATGATGTGTCTACCTTGCATATGACCAAGCAGAAAATGTTTACCAAATGGCAAAAATTCTGACACTATCAAAGCAACATATCAGGTTTCTGACAAGTATGATCTACAGCATTTAATTGTCTGAAACAAACAGCTTACTGATCTTTTCAGTTAATCAAGTACAACAACTAGAGTTCTCACCATGCTAAAGACTGTAAATAAAATGTGTGGGCATAACAGATCCTGTGCATGCGATAGATAGATGTCCTGGGTCAAATTAAACCTCAATTTGAGTGCACCAGACTAGGATACGTTTTCCATGTGCATCAAGGAATCGCTGTGAATCCACTATCGAACACAAATCCACGATACACACCATCATCATAACCAGGAACACCATCCACCCAGTCCCACTTGCCACTGCTCCCCGTCTCATCTTCCTCCCACATTGCAAGCTTCCCGCGCACTCGCTTACCAGCGAACCACACCTTTCCATCGCCTCCGAAAACCTTGACCTTATTGTTACCCCCGCCAGCGGTGGCAGGCATGGCGTTGCCCTGTGAAGCAGCCTCGCAGAGGCCAGTGAAGCAGCGGTACATATTGGGCGGCATGCGCCCAGCTTCGTCCCACTCCATGGTGGCTAGATCTAGACGGAGTATGAGAACGGTGGAGCACGGCGCGTCCATGGCGAACGAGGATCTGAGCCCGCCGACCATAAGAACCCGGCGGCCGCCGGCACCGGCAAGGAGCCGAGGACGCTTGAGAACCTCGAAGACGTCTCCCCACGCTGCTCGCTCCACGGGCGCCCAGCCCCCGGTGAGCCTGTCCAGCGGGCAGGAGAAGAGCTTCCACTGGCTGCGCCACGGCGTGCCGACGTCGCAGAGGGCGAAGACGGCGGCGGAGGCCAGTATGGGGCTCCGCGGCTTGGACGGCAGCGAGAGCGGGTGCTTCATCCACTTGCCGGATTCGGAGGGTGTGTAGGACAGCGCTGCGAGCTCGGTGAGGACGAGCACCATGCCGCCGGGGCCGGCGAGGACGGTGCCGTGGCGCGCCCAGGCGGATCCGAGCTGGGGCAGGAGGCGGTACGTTCCGGCGAAGGGGTTGCAGACGGCGAGCGATTTGAGCGGGTGCGCGGGCGAGGCGGCGGAGGAAGACGTAGTGGTGGACTGGAGGGCTAGGGGCGAGGTGGAGGAGGAGGTCTCGACCCAGAGGTAGAGGAGGGACGTGGATGAGGCGACGGGGGAGAAGGACTGGTAGGGGAGGAAGTGAGCGAAGGGGAGGCGGAGCCAGGTGCGGCGCGCGGGGTCGAAGGCGTGGAGGCAGCCGCCGCCGTCGGGGCGCGGGTGGCGGAGGAGGAGGAGGCGCAGGGTGGGCAGCAGCGCGAGGAGCTGCGGCGAGAGGGTCTCGTGGAAGAGGCGCGAGACGAGGCGGCACACGACGGCGTCGCGCAGCTGCAGCCGGAGCAGCACGTTGTGGAGCGCGTCCGGCGGCAGGTGGTGGATCGGCGGCGGGAGCTGCGCTTCCGCGGCCGGGTCGGGGCAGGAGCCGCCGGGCATGGCGGATTGGGGGGTGGGGTTAGGTGGGGAACACACGGATGAGACCATAGCGGGGGCCGGCGAGGAGAAGAAGAGGAGGTCGGGGAAGGCGGGGGACAGGGTGTCAGTTTCGCCTACGATGCTGTGGGTTCCGTTTCCGTAGAATAGAACGACCTGCCCACTGTTTTTCCTCTACCCATGTGGGTGCTGCGGGAGACCCGGATGTCAGTGAGAAGGAGGCCAAGGGTAGACATTACGCCTTGGTGAGCGGCGCTTCCGTTTCCGTTCCTCATCAAAACTAGACAGAAACTAAAAAAGTAAGGAGTGGGCTGTAAGTACGCGGTATTGCTCTACCTCATATGTGTACAGTCCGTGAGTAGGGGACCCACGCTTGTGGGCCATGTTGTCATGGAGAGACTGCGTCAAGTTCCGGGTTGCAGCGGTGGGAACGAGCCAGAAAATCGCAAAGCGACGCGGAGGAGCGCGGTGGGCAGCTCACTTCGCCTGGCAAGTGGGGCAATAATGCGTGCCAGGGCCCAGCTGTCTGCCATGTTGGGTAGCCGATAAATAAAAGGTATGCACGCCGCAAATGGGCGGCGCGGCGCGTTGGTTCCTGGCCGGCTCGGGTCACCCCACCTGTCGGCAGAGCGGTTCTCCGTGTGGGTCCCACGAGAAGAACGGTGGGCTAGGCCTTTAGGCCCATGGGCTTTCATTATGGGTAGCACGGGTTCTGATCGACGGGTTTCGTTCGGTTGTTTGGTTTGAGCAATGACGTGATCTATCTTCTTCTCACTTCTCATATTTTTATTTGGTTTGTTAAATAGAATAAGTTTATCCATCACCACTTCATTTCTTACTAGATATGTGCCCGTGCGTTGCCACGAGAGTTAAAATTTCTAAGACATTAATAACCGCACGCAGATAGTTAAATTTCTAACCTGTTATGTTGCACAAGCTGAAGCACATATTCATGCACAAATCATATATCGTTTTATCACCCGTCGTACCTTCAGCCTTCAACTCCATCTAGTTGAATAAATTTGGTCGTGGCTGTGGTCGTGTTCTACGACCGCATCGGGGCGGGGAACACGCATAGGCAGAGGAGCAGCAGCAGCGCGCAACTTCAGTGCATGCACAGGCGGCCGCCGCATCGTGTCTTTCACTGTGGATGGGCGACGGAGAAGGCGGCGGCAACAGACACGTACGTGTCCCCGGGCTGCATGACGTAGGTGACGAGTGTCGTGGCATTGTCGGCGGCGGCCGGGCACTGGCAGAAGACGGGGAACGTGACCATGGTGCCAACGTCGAGGACGGTGGGCACCAGCGTGGGGTTCACGCGCTCCACGGCCTAGTACTGCATGAGGTTCTGCAGCTTGGTAGTGGAGACGATCCAGTAGGTGTCCCCGAGTCGATCTGGTACTGCATCGGCGCGTACGAGCTGGGGTACCGGGAGGGGCAGCCGCACTAGAGCGGCACGAGCAGCGGCTGTCCGTTGGCCAGCGCGGCCGTCGTGGAGAGGTTGTTGGCGTGCGCGACCATGAAGCAGCTGACGGCAAAGAGGTCACCGATGGCCGCGAGATCGAGCGGCACGCCCGCGAAGCCGGTGCGGTAGAGCGCGTACACCTGGCATGGGTACGTGCGGTTGGCGGTGCAGTTGAACCCCTCGACGGACGCCTGCGCGGTCGTGGCCATGGTCGTGTTCTGCGACCGCGCCGGGGCGGGGAACGCGCACAGGCAGAGGAGTAGCAGCAGCGCGTTCAGCCTCAGTGCATGCAACAAGACAACGACGATCGCAGAGCCTCAGAGGAAACACGATGGGTGGCGCCTCGCTAGGTTCCTCCCACCCAGCCCCGTCAGTGCTTGCTTAGTGTTCCTTAGTGCATAGTGGTTGATGACCTAAATTAAAAAGTATATATGGTAATTGTTTTTGTGCGAGTACATATTAGATTTTGTTGGATTTGTGGTTTTTATCTAGCTGATTTTATTCTCGAACTGGAAATTGTAGATTGTACGATGCTACCAGCGGCTGCGACCAGTGGGTAAGAGTAAGATTGCGAATCAGGCCTCGAGTCCATAGGGCTAGCCGGCTAGCGCTGCCCAGGTAGGGGAATCGATCGAGCCGACAACAGCTGAGCAGCACTACAGGCTTGTAGCAGAGGGACAGACGGACAACAGCCAGCCACCAGGCCAGCCCCCTTCAATTTCCACGACGTTTCATGAGTGGAGGGAGACACGATGCTTGCATGCAGCAGCTTCTCGGCTTGCATGCAGGTTCTGCAGCAGCTTGCGGCTTGCATGTGGCTTGCATGTGGTTTGCATGCGGCTTGCATGCAGTGGAGGTTGAGCAACTTGCGTCGCTTGCATGCGGCTTGCATGCAGGGAGGTTGTTGCATGCGAAGCGCGAGCGGAGGCACGGTAGTGGTCTACATTAGAGTCTTAATAGTTGTAGAGATAAGCTAATAATTAGTATATACGTGAGAAGTGAGTTGATTCCACCAAAATTGATGGAATGAACTTATGATGCATCAAAATGATTGGGTGACTCCATAAACCAAACACAATAAAAAAGAAGGATTCTAAACTGGTGTATATAATTGCCATCTAAGTTTTCTATTCGAAGTTTGAAACCGAGCAAATTTCGTCCTTTAACTCTCAATGTCGTTTTATTTACCTCTCTGCACTAGGTACAATTGGTTTTCAAGGTGATTTTTTACTTTTCTATTTGAAGAATAAGCACAAGTAAACACTTAGGCCCCGTTTGTTCTGGGCTGACTAAAGTTTAGTGACTAAGGACCCGTTTGATTTCTTTAGTTTAGGGATTAAAGTTTAGTTAGAATACTACAGTTTAGTCTCTACTCCGTTTGGTTCTAAAGACTAAAATTATTCAAAACGCATTAAATGAAACCATAGGAGGACCAAAATTACTGAAATAAAGAAGAGACAAAAGGTAAAATTTATATAGTTTAGTCTCTTTTAGTCACCTCTTTAGAGACTAGAGACTAAAAAAGTTTAGTCTCTATTTTAGTCCCACTGTTTGGCAATTTAGGGACTAAATGAGACTAAAATGGTGAGACTAAATTCAGGATCTAATGGCTTAATAATATCTGCTGCAAGTTTATTGACACTTAACAATACTTCACTAAACTTCTTACTGCGCGTATATGTTGATCTACAAAAACGATTTTCGTCATGTCTCATACTTTGAGGGGCACCACACATCCATAAATATTGACCTAGTGCCTCAATTGGTGACATTTTTGTAGTTGATTTCAGACCATGTGACTCCACTAGTACATTATGCAGTTTATGGAACACATCATTGTGCATCCTAAACATGTTGAATCAAGCTGTCGTATTACCTAGGGATGTCATAACCCATTGGAAACTGGACTCGACTGGATTTCTATACTATTCTTTATTCATGTATGTGTCGTAGTGTAACGTACCAAGCATCATATGTATTGTCAATTTGTTCATAACTCTTCAAAAAAAATTCCATGTCCTCATCATCTTAATCTAATTCATGTGTGCATAAATAGATAACAGCAATGAAAGCAACGAATAGTAGTGACAACAACATACATGGAATTAACACAACAATGAACCGACCTAGAGTAGTATACACAACAATAAACAGTGAACATTAATGAACCCGACACTAGAACAGAAAAGAACACCGAGCATAATCCAATTGCGGATTCACAGTAGAATAGAAAAGAACATAGTCCACGACAAATTCGACACTAGAACAGAAAAGAACATAGTCCACAATAGATTCAAGTACTTGTGCACGACAAATTCAACATTAGAAATACATTACATATAACAACTTCTCCCTAATTAAACATACTTCAGCCACTAAACTCTTTGCACCACCTCTGCAACCAAACTAACCTTCCTTCATTTGATTTGAAGCTTGTGAAAATTGTCCGATTGTACTGTTTCTCAAACAATTTAGTAGCCACCCAATACTCATCTGAAACTTCCGTTATCCCACAGTCCACAGCTAGCTGCAAACACCTTTCTATTTCTGTTGTTTCATTTTGCTTATCTGCTAAAGAATGCTTCCTCTTTTGTTCAACCTCTGCTTTCGAAATTTCAACTAATGTTTCCTTGTTAGAGGACCGATTCTGTTCGATGTTGTCTCAATCCTCTCATCATGTTAAACATTGGACTTTTGCTTTTTAGTGGACTAGAAGCTATGTCTGAAATGATGTTAGGCCTTTTTGAAAGGGAAATAGGGTCAAACATTTTTCTAAATGATTTTGGTGGTTAAATTGCCCAACACAAATAATTGGACTAACTAGTTTGCTCTAGATTATAAGTTCTACAGGTACCAAAGGTTCAACACAAACCAATAAAAAGGTCCAAGTTAGGGTTCAAAAAAAGGAGCAAAAGAAACCGAAGGTTGCCCTGGTCTGGTGCACCGGACTGTCCGATGCACCAGGGTGGATCAACTCGAACTCACTACCTTCGGGTTTCTGGAATAGCCACTCTGCTATAATTCACCGGACTGTCCGGTGTAGCACCAGACTGTCCGGTGTGCCAGCGGAGCAACGACTATAGCGCAACGGTCGACTCCAATGGAAACCTGAAAAGCGCTACAGTGCGCGGACAGTTCGCGCATAAGTCAGAGCAACGCCAGAAGGCGTATCGGACAGTGAATAGTACTTGTCCGGTGCGGCACCGGATTGTCCAGTGCCCCAGGCTGTCAGAGCTCCAACGGTCGAACCCTAACGGTTGGGTGACGTGGCTGGCGCACCGGACAGTGTCCGATGGTGCACCGAACTGTCCGGTGCGCCCATCGACAGCA